>NC_045628.1:60351221-61021278 GCF_009829155.1 Mustela erminea
CATGCTAAGACATCAGTACTTTTATTCACCAGTGCTTTTATCATCAGTCGATGCCATTATAAAAAAATGAAGGGTGCAAATAATGTCTTAGTATTACTATTAAAATAGTTTGACCTAGCATATTGTCTAAAGGGATGTGAGGACCCCAGGGGTTCATAGACCACACTTTGCTGATCATCAACTCAAAGATATAGAGATATTCTAGACTAATACAATGAAGCTCTTTAAGGGATACGTGTGTGTGTCTGAGTGTCTTATTATCAGCGTATTTGGTAAGTACCCTAAAAATAGTTGGCTAAGAACTCCTATAGCTGTGATTCTTGATTATTGCCTATTTACAAAGACAGTGTATATCAAGGGAGATTGGTAGACATACAGTGTAACTATATAATTTGTCTTTCTTTCTTTACAAAGCTGCTATACTTCCCACTTTGTGATTATGTTCCTGCAATAAATAGTCATATCTAGCTAAGTGAAGAGCAGGTTGGGACAAACAGTAGAGTTATAAGATGGTATTCTTTATTTCTAGAGGCAAGTAGCAATGTTAGTATACTGATTTGGTTTCCAATTCGAGGACCTACTATTGTACTTACCAATGTTTTCTAGTGAATATACTGAAATGTTTACAGTTTCAGATTATAACCCTGAACATACATACAGTACAAAAAAAAAGGAGCAAGAAACTGAAATTGTTTACCTTGTAATAACCATCTGGATGGTCTACAGTTGAAAATGACTCAATTGTTTCTCTTTGTGATACTCATTTAGCCTCTTTGTTCAAGAAAGTTATTAACTGGATCTCTTAATCTCATTTTTCAGATAAATTGGTTACCTTTTTTCTTGACATTACTGTGGTTTAAAATTTCCATAACATTGGGCGCCTGGGTGGCTCAGTGGGTTAAGCCTCTGCCTTCGGCTCAGGTCATGATCCCAGGGGCCTGGGATCGAGTCCCGCATTGGGCTCTCTGCTTGGCAGGGAGCCTGCTTCTCCTCATCTCTCTCTCTGTCTGTCTCTCTGCCTATTTGTGATCTTTCTCTCTGTCAAATAAATTTAAAAAATCTTAAAAAAATAAAAAATAAAAAATAAAAAAATAAAAAAATAAAATTTCCATAACAAAAAGTGAAAAATGATCAAGAGGAAGACATGAGGAATAAGAACCGTTTAAATGAAAATTAAACCTAGCGGTATGAAATAATAAGGATGCCATAAAAACAATATTAAAAACCCAGAGCAAATAAATATGAATTGCTTAAATCCATTCATTTATTGTACAAGCAGACAATTTCAGTATTTTCCGATGGGCTTTATTTTCTCAAATTATATTGCCAATGTCCTTTTCATTAATCCATTCCAAAACTAATAATTTAGTTTTGTTCAGTTCTGTTCAGTTATCCAATCAGTTGTTTTAAGTATTTCCTAGCAGAATAATTTGGTATCATGTGTTGACATTTCAAACACAGTTTTCTTATTTTTTTTCTCATTTTTTATTTTTTATTTTTTATTTATTTTTTTTTTAAGATTTTATTTATTTATTTGACAGAGAGAAATCACAAGTAGATGGAGAGGCAGGCAGAGAGAGAGAGAGGGAAGCAGGCTCCCCGCTGAGCAGAGAGCCCGATGCGGGCCTCGATCCCAGGACCCTGAGATCATTTATTTATTTGAGACAGATACAGGGTGAGAGCATTACCAGGGGGAGAGGCAGAGGGAGAGGCAGGCTTTCTGCTGAGCCAGGAGCCCGATGTGGGGCTCGATCCCAGGACACCAGGATCATGACCTGAACTGAAGGCAGACACTTAACCACCTGAGCCACCCAGGAGCCCCTCAAACACAGTTTTAAATGATAACCACTGAGAAATAAAAATTCACTTAAACCCTAATTGTGGTTTTTCAGCATCACTGCTTGTTTTCTCTGATCCCAGGTTATAATGCTGTCAGAAGCTATTTCTAAGTACCTTTCAAAATCCTTCCTGTCTAGATATCCACCTCAAATAAAGATAAATGCCTACAGTCGAGTATTGATTCATATCCATGAAAAGAAACATGATAACTAATTAAGTGCTTTCACAAATAGTTTTGTCTAAAAGCAGTGATTTTTTTTTGGTTATCTGTCAGTGAAAAACTTAATGATTTTAAGGATTTGGGATTTTAAGGATACTTGCCTACTCAGCTTAATAATATCTAAAATTCCAGAGTTATTAATATCTAAAATCCCAGAGATTTATTTTGCTTAAGACTGTATTCCCTATTAAATTTATAGTAATTTCTTTAAAAAGTATTATTTACTATAAACATACTGTATATTTATATAGTGTATATGTGTGTATGTGTGTGTATGTATATTTACTCTTTATATATAGTAATTTCTTGCTAAAGGCCGCATGCTTATCTACACATCAGTTCCATGTGTAGATGCTGTTATTCCCATTTCATCCATATGGTCATACAGCTTAAACTGGCAGTGTGGAATTCAAACAGAAGGGCATCTGAATTCCAAAGCCCAGATTGTTAATCACCACTTCTGTTTTTCCATTGACCCCTGATAATCTATTCTCCTGGATTTTCCTTCTACCTATTTGCTCTTTCCCCGTCTCCATGATTCTCTTTTCTTATCCTTATCCCTTATATACAGAAAACCCTCTTCTCCATGAACACGTTCTCCCTACTCACATCTTTGTGACTTCAGAAAGCATTTGTATGCCATTGACTCCAAAATTCACGTAATTGGACTGGATCTTACTTTGGAGCCTGTGTACCCAATGTACTTGCCCTACTTAAATTTTCTCACTTGTTCCCTATCTTTATTTCTTATCTCAGTGAATACCATTACTATGCATATGGTCGCCCAAGTCAGAAAATTAGAAATCATTCTTTTTTTTTTAATTTTTTTTTTAAGATTTTATTTGTTTACTTGACAGTGAGAGAGAGAGCACAGGCAGAGGGAAAAGAAGGCTCCTACTGGGCAGGGAGCCCAATGCAGGACTTGATCCCAGGACCCTGGGATCAGGACCTGAGCTGAAGGCAGATGCTTAACTACTGTGCCACCCAGGCACCCTTAGAAATCTTTCTTGATTCCTCCCGCTTCCCACTGCCACCTGAGTGACTTTTCTAAGAAACTAATCACATCATAAGAATGCTTAAATTTTTTGAGTGGCTCCCATAGTCTTTCATATAAAAATGGAGTTGCTTAGCATGGCATGAAGGGCTCGCCATGTCATCGTCCCTCCACCTCTAAAGCATCATTTCTCATCATTATTGTCCTCTCACATTGCATTTATTTCAAATCTTGAAACCTTGTCTTAGCTGTGCTATGGGGAGTTAAAAGTAGACTTTGTCTTATGTTGTAGGCATCCATCCAGAGTGTCAACAGGGAAGCAACACCTCTTCTGAGGCTGCAGTGGTGGCAGCATCCCTAATTAGCCAGAGAGTCCCTTTGGGTAAGATGACTTTGCCAGGGAGATTTGGGACTATGAGACCTAAGCCTTTTATGAAGGTTCTCACCCCACTGTCAAACTTAGAGGTTCTGGGTTTAATTTTTATTAAGGAAAATCTATTTTTTGTAAACTTCGTAGGCTTTCTGATTGTTAATCCTCCCAATGGCTTCTCAAATGATCTTTCTAAAGTACAATAATTATTGTGTCTCTCTTTTGTTTAAGGCCCTATTAATTAATTTTGAACATTTTATATATTTTAACATTTTAACATACATAAATTTTAACATTTTGGGTATTTTTATTACTTTTAAACATGGTTCATGTATGCAATTTGCTTTTGCCAGTGTAATTGTCTTTCTCGTATTTCTGTTTTTAGCTGTGAAAGAATTATTTCCTCTAGGAAATTTTTTTTAAGTAAACTCTACCCCCAGTATGTGACTCAAACTCATGACCCCAAGATCAGGAGTTGCTGGGCACCTATCTTTAGGAATTTTTGATTAAGGTGTTCACTTGCTGGACATCTGAAATACTGGCCCATCTATATAGCTATATATAAAAAGTTTAAACATTATTTGCTTCATATAATTATTTTTAAAATATTAAAGACATTTTAAAAAATAATGTTGGACATTTAGTTATTTTAGCAGTTGTTGAGATGTTTCATTCTAAAACCATCCACTTCCATATTCAGTGGAGGTTTTTTCCCTGAAACTTCTAAATGCTTATGTGTCTATACATGTATCTACCACCATCCTAAAATGAAGCCATTCCTTCTGTTTGACTGGGACACCAGAAATAGCATCAATCAAGTTTTCAAGGTATTTTTATGTTAGCAGAAATAAGTGAAATACTTATGTCATATTCTTTGTCTCTGATTCTCTATAAAGAAACAATGACCAAAATCTTTTTCTCAAGGTAAATGATAGACCAATTAAATCTTGATGTTATTTAGAAACCAGGTGGATTCTTTGTAACATGTGCCTTGGGGAGCTGACAGTCTGTTTCTATTGAGCTCTTAAGCTATGCACTTATTTTTATTTTAGGTGATGCAAAAACTTTCTGGATGGAGCTGGAAGATGATGGAAAAGTGGATTTCATATTTGAACAAGTGCAAAATGTGCTGCAATCACTGAAACAAAAGATCAAAGATGGGTCTGCCACAAATAAAGGTATGAAGCACAAAAAACTTTCAGTACATTTAATGCTGAATATTAACCACTGGCAGTGGAGTACAGTTCTATTTCCAGTATTCGTTTTTAAAGTCAAATAGTTTCTTTTGTTTTCTAAGAGCCTACCATGCATCCTGTTTCCTTCATGTTTGTGCTCTGCTTCCATAAAAACTTGCTTTTACCATATCCATAGATACTTTATAAAAGTGGGTGAAGATGATCACTTTGAATAATAGCTCCTGAATTTATCTCTTTTTCTCTCAGGCTACTTTATTCACCCCCAATTTATCTTTTCTTTCTCTTTGTAACCCTCTTGAAGGGTGATTGGTATTGCAAAAGTAGTATCTGCTCATTGTACAACATTTAGTACATATAGAAAAATAGAACAAAAATTATCCATCACCCTATTACTCAGAGACACCTAATGTCTTTTAAAATATGAAAGTACATATAATTATTCTGCCCGCTTTAAAGAGAACTTGACCTACTAGTCTTCTGAAACAATTTGTATTCTACATCGGCAGTCAGTTCTGTCAGCCAAGTTTTAACTTTTTCTATTTCTTTGTTTTCAATCCTGGTTGGTTGTACAACATAAGATTTTTATGTAGAAACCTCCCTCTTTCCTCTAGGACATAAGATTTTCAAGCAGATTTTCTTTTGGACCTTTTTTTTTTTTTTTTTTTTTTTTTTTTTTTAAAGATTCCATTTATTCATTTGACAGAGATCACAAGTAGGCAGAGAGGCAGGCAGAGAGAGAGAAAGGAGGAAGCAGGCTCTACACCGAGCAGAGAGCCCGATGCGGGATTTGATCCCAGGACCCCAATATCATGACCTGAGCTGAAGGCAGAGGCTTAACCCACTGAGCCACCCAGGAGCCCTTTTTGGGGCATTCTTAATACGTTTTCTTGGATGTTCATATGACATTAATCTTTTGTTTGCTTGTCCAAAAAATAATACTCTTTTTCATTTTAATGTTCCTTCTCATTTGTTTGTATGTCTAGTTTTGAATCCAGGTTTACCACCTCCTTGCTGAATGACCTGGAATAAATAGTGGTTTTTGAGTTTTGTGTGTGTGTGTGTGTGTGTGTGTGTGTGTGTTTTGTTTTGAGAGGGAGAGAGGGGCAGGGAGGGATAGAAGGAGAGGAAGGAAGAGAATCTTAACCAGGCTCCATGCCCAATGCAGAGCCCAACACAGGGCTTGATCTTACAGCCCTGAGATCATGACCTGAACTGAAACTGAGTTGGATACTTAACTAACTTAAATACCCAGGCGCTCTTGAAATAGTCTAACTTCTAAACATCAATTTCTGTTTCTAATGCTGGTAATCATTCGAACCTGTCAGAGGAGTTAATGAAGACTAAATTAAATACAGTCTGTAAATTGTTTAGCACAGTAGCTGGCAGCATAAATGAAAGTGATGCCGCTAATGATTGTTTTCATACTTTTTTCCTTTCCTTAACAGAATATGTCCAAGCGATGATTCTCGTGAATGAAGCAACCATAAATAACAGTTCAACATTGATAAAGGGTATGTGCATTTCTAATCCCAATCTTGAATGTTCTGTTATTTTCTTGACTTGAAGCAGGCGTAATTGACTTAAGTCTGTCCGATTACCTAAAGATAATTTAACATGTAAGATCTATATTGGTAAATTACATAAATGAGTTTCCTTATTAAATAAAAAGTTCTACCTATCCAGAGAAAGGAAATGCACATTCTTCTGAATCTCTACAGAAAGAATGAACAAATATATCTCTTCTTTAAAAAATTCTGAGACTCCGGGACGCCTGGGTGGCTCAGTTGGTTGGACGACTGCCTTTGGTTCAGGTCATGATCCTGGAGTCCCGGGATCGAGTCCCGCATTGGGCTCCCAGCTCCATGGGGAGTCTGCTTCTCCCTCTGACCTTCTCCTTGCTCATGCTCTCTCTCACTGTCTCTGTCTCTCAAATAAATAAATAAAATCTTTAAAAAAAAAAAAATTCTGAGACTCCAAACTACTACAAACCCACTTTGTGAAAAACAGTATTAGATATATTGTGGCATAGATAAGTTGTTGTAAAAATTTTATATTTCTGTATTGTTGTTATACCATTAGTCTTGCAAACTGTAAACTAATTCATTTTAGAAGGAATTGATCAAAGATAATGTACCAGAACTAAGAAGAGGAAAATTAAAGTTATTTTATCAGAGTCACTCTCCAATAAATCTTAGTCTGTCTCCAATTTCCTAAAATGTTGAGGAAGTACTTTACTGGATTTTATTTAATACTGCTAAATATTGTTAACAAATTATAATAATTTTAAGTGTCATAATTTGGAGCCTTAAGGTTTTAAGTCTCTGAAAATATAGCCCACCATCATCAGGCTATTTTAAAGAAATCTTTTGTTATTCAAAAGTATCCTCAATTTCAGTAGCTAATTTTACTTCTAGTTTTAAAAGAGTAGATTCTTTAAGAAAATAGGCCATCTCAGTATCTTTCAGGAGCACTTTAATCAAAACACTCAAGAGATTATACTAGTTTTGTGAGAAAGAGACTTTCAAATTCAGGAGGTGGTAAGATGAACTAATTCTAAATTTTTTTTTCTATCTGAAACAATTTCTCAGTAATAGAAAGTAAATTGGGTTTTGGGGTTTTTTTGGTAATAATTTCATCAATAGAAATATTGCCTATTATAATTTGATACTTTTATATAGTTCATTTGAGATATAATGAATTTATCAAAGTAAAAATATGTGTTTGCCAGGGTAGAACAATATTTGTTATTAAATAATTGGGGAGTTCTAGAATTGACATTTTTGGCAAATGTAAAGGATTAAAAGCTTCGTAGTATTAAGTTTCATTTTAGTATTTATTTTATTTTATTTTATTTTATTTATTTATTTTTTTTTTAAAAGATTTTATTTATTTATTTGACAGAGAGATCACAAGTCGGCGGAGAGTCAGGCAGAGAGAGAGAGAGAGAAGCAGGCTCCCGCTGAGCAAAGAGCCCGATGCGGGGCTCGATCCCAGGACCCTGAGATCATGACCTGAGCCGAAGGCAGTGGCTTAATCCACTGAGCCACCCAGGCGCCCCTATTTTAAAAAGAATAGTGAGACTGGGGAAAACAAAAGGACTTGGTGTTGAAATCAAAATAAGCTATCCCAGATCCAAACTGGACTGCCCAGACCACTAATTACTTTCATTTTCCTTGCTTGTGTATAACTGTAAATATGTGCTATATCCTCAAACAAAGGATTGGATACTCTTTTCTTGAGAGGAGTTATTTTAGCTTTCCTCCTTATCTAATGATTAATTTTAAAATCTCCATGTTTTTTCAGTAAGACATTTCTAATTGTGCTTATATACCTTTATTTTATTTATATTTGTTAGTATGGATTTATATGGCTCATACAAAAGAAATTAGCTAGGGGGACGCCTGGGTGGCTCAGTGGGTTAAAGCCTCTGCCTTTGGCTCAGGTCATGATCCCAGGGTCCTGGGATCGAGTCCCGCATCGGGCTCTCTGCTCGGTAGGGAGCCTGCTTCCTCCTCTCTCTCTGCCTGCCTCTCTGCCTACTTGTGATCTCTGTCTGTCAAATAAATAAATACAAATCTTAAAAAAAAAAAAAAAGAAATTAGCTAGGAAAAAATCAGAAATTCTTAATTTGTGAAACTTATTTTTTTTTTAATTTATTTATTTGACAGTAGATGGAGAGGCAGGCAGAGAGAGAGAGAGAGAGAGAGGGAAGCAGGCTCCTTGCTGAGCAGAGAGCCCGATGCGGGACTCGATCCCAGGACCCTGAGATCATGACCTGAGCCGAAGGCAGCGGCTTAAACCACTGAGAGCCACCCAGGCGCCCCTGTGAAACTTAATTTTTAATCTGGAATTATAGCTCTTACCAACTACCAGATTTTAAACCTTTCTTGATAATTGAAGAGGGTAATTATTTTCCAATTAGCGAGGTAGTGACCTTGTATTATAACTTAAACTATTCTTTTATTAAACTTTTTTTTATACACTTTTTTTTTTCTGCACTAGAGGACCAATGCAATTTAATAATCTAAGGCAGGATGAGAATCACTTTTTTTCTTAAAGTCCATCAGTGCATTAAAAAAAACACATTTAAAAAATATCTTTAGGGATGCCTGGGTGGCTCAGTCAGTTAAGTATCTGACACTTGATTTCAGCTCAGGTCATGATCTCAAGGTGGTAAAATTGACCCTCATGTCACACTACACTGGGTGTTGAGCCTGCTTAGAATTCTCTCTCCCTCTCTCCCCTCCCCATCCCTCCCACCTCACACTCATGCTGTGTATAAAAAAAGGGGGAAAAAATGTACGTGTGTGTATGTATATATGTATATCTTTAAACCAAACATATCCATTTTTCTCTTTTTTTTTAAGATTTTATTTATGTATTTGACAGTAAGAGAGAGCATAGGCAGAGGGAGAGGGAGAAGCAGGCTCCTGCTGAGCAGGGAGTCCAATGCAGGACTCAATCCCAGGACCCTGGGATCATGACCTGAGCCACCCAGGCACCCTCACATATCTATTTTTCAAAATAAGATCAGGAAATCCATAATTTTTCTCATTAAATACACAGCTTATTTCTATATTGTTGTCATGATAGAGAGTAAGAATAGATGAAGTAGAAAAGACGAGACAAGACATGGGATGAAATTAAGCACAGAAAGATAGACTAAGTAATATGAAAAGTCAAATGGAAATATAAAAAGAGGTACCCAAATACCCCACCCTCCAAAAATGAAGGTAGCATTTGAACAATGAGAAAGCAAAAGATACATAAACTTTCCATTCTGTGACTTTTAGTAATGATTTTTTTTCTATAAAATACAAGCAGAGGTAAGGATACCCAGAGTTCAGGCCGAACTAGATTTTTCTCCAGGAGGTCTCTTCTATCCTAGGTCCTTTACTTTATCCTATCTTACTTTCTTAATGTTTTTGAAGATATTGACACCTTAATTTTTGGCTTAATTTTGAAATTTTACTGTGTTTGCAGATTTTTTTTTTTTTTTTTTTTTTTTTTAAAGATTTTTATTTATTTATTTGACAGAGAGAAATCACAAGTAGATGGAGAGGCAGGCAGAGAAGAGAGAGAGGGAAGCAGGCTCTCCGCTGAGCAGAGAGCCCGATGCGGGACTCGATCCCAGGACTCTGAGATCATGACCTGAGCCAAAGGCAGCGGCTTAACCCACTGAGCCACCCAGGCGCCCCTGTGTTTGCAGATTTAAGAGCTCCATATATCTCTAGTAAAGATACTATTTAGATATTACAGTAAGTGATTTTTAACTTGGTGTACCTGTTACTCATGTTTTTATTTTCTTCATGTAGATCATACATCTGTGACCCAGAATGAACAGGAAAACAAATCAGGTTCATTGCCCTCTACATCATATGAAGACTCCTTTCCAGAAGCCTGTACATTTCTGTATGTATTCAAGTTAAATTTATTTATGTTGTTAATACTTCTTCTCCCAGAAGATTTGCTCTTTCTGATTATTTGATGTAAGAGTAGATAGAATCTATTAAACAGATTTTTCCCCATCAATAGCTTTTTTTTTTTTTTTTTAAAGATTTTATTTATTTATTCGACAGAGAGAGAGATCACCAGTAGGCAGAGAGAGAGAGGAGGAAGCAGGCTCCCTGCTGAGCAGAGAGCCCGATGTGGGACTCGATCCCAGGACCCTGAGATCATGACCTGAGCTGAAGGCAGCGGCTTAACCCACTGAGCCACCCAGGCGCCCCATCAATAGCTTTAAAAGTTGTAAATTTTAGTATTTTATGTAGGATAAAGGCTCATGCGTCCCTTAAGTTGTTTATTTGCTAATATCTCTAGGTAATAAAGTCTTAACAGTAAAATTTAGTTTAAGATTTCTTTGTGTAGGGGGTGCCTGGGTGGCTTAGTCAGTTAAATGTCCAACTCTTGATTTCACCTCAGATCATGATATCATGCTCAGCAAGGAGTCTGCTTGAGATTCTCTCCCTCCTCTCTCTCTGCCCCTCCCTCCACTTGCATGCTCTCTCTCTCAATAAATAAATAAAAAGATTTCTTTGTGTAAATTATTAATATACTGAAATCTACCAAGTTGGCAATTTTTTAACTAAAAAATTACTTTTCCTGGATTTTTTATTTTTTTAAATTTTATTTTATTATTATTGTTTTTTAAGATTTTATTTATTTATTTATTTGACAGAGATCACAAGTAGGCAGAGAGGCAGGCAGAGAGAGAGGGGGAAGCAGGCTCCCTGCCGAGCAGAGAGCCGATGCAGGGCTTGATCCTAGGACCCTGAGATCATGACCTGAGCCAAAGGCAGAGGCTTAACCCATTGTGCCACCCAGGCACCCCTTACATTTTATTTTTAAGGAATCTCTACACCCCATATAGGGTTTGAACTCACAACCCTGAGATTAAGAGGTGCATGTTCTTCCAACGGAGCCAGCTGGGTATCCCTGGATTATTTCTTTTAAAGAAGTGTTGGAAAAGGGTAAACAGTATTTCTTTCAGTATCAGTTCAGCTTCTCAAATACTTTAACAGCTCTAAATTAGTATCAGAAAGCTTATGAGAATAGGCTAAATTTTTCTGACCCTTTCTTTCACCTTTTACCATTTCAATAAAGATTCCTTAGCATAAAATTGTATAAGAGGAAACCTGACACTCTCTCAAATAGTCTTCATTTTTAGTATGTAATGCCAGTACTAAAACTTTCAAGAACTAGTTTAAGGTAAGTTTCTGAAAGTGTTTTGTGCTAGCCCTAAGGAATAGAATTTCAAAAAACAAAAAGTGTCTTTATAGAGAAAGTTCTTAAGTTAACTGCCTTATTTTGTTTATCCTTTCAGCTACATATTAAATTGACAAAAATATTGTCAATGTAGAACTTTTTTTGTTGTTATTCCTCTAGGGTTTATGAGAATTGTAGATTGACTCTATTTTACATATGATTTGCACTTGCAAATATTAGAGATTTCAGTATAGTTTGAGTCTAAAAGACTCATAAAACTTATTTTACAATACTTTCAGAGAAACCTAGAAATTCTGATCTTTATAGCTTAGTTTCATTACTTTTTTTTTATTCATTACCTTTTAAAAACAAGTTCAATCACTTTAAATCACTGAAGAATGAGATTTTTTTCATACAAATTACCACCAGTCTCCCTTCTTCTATTTATTTTATTTTACTAAAATTTTTATTTTAAACTTAAATGCAGGAGTTGGTTTTTTTCTTAAATGTCTCTTCTTGGTTTTAAGTTCATTTTCCTGGCTTGTCAGAATCCTCTTGAATTTTGAATCTCCTTTTATATTTTCTTTCTCTTTTAGCTTTTCTTCTTCTACAAATATACTAAACGAGTTTTCTAGTCTTTATTATAGTCACTAAAAACAGTATTAGATAGTACAGGACCAAAGATAAAACCTTTCTGGTTCACTGCTCTTTCATTACTCTTTAGAAAGAACTGTTGGACCAACTCTGTATTTACTTACCTCTACCACTCTCCCACCTACATTTGTCTATCTTACTGGCAAGGCTATTAGAGGAAATCAAGATTTACTGCAGTAGCATTCAATATCATGCCAGACATTATCAAACCTTGCAAAAAAGGAAAATGAGTTTAATCTGTACTTTTCTTACCTAGTCCATGTTGGCTTTTCAAATTCTGAGTACTTAAAAAATCACATCCTTGATTCTCTCCTCTAGAAATTGTTTAGAGATCAATATTAAACTAGTCATTCTTTGCTTTCTGGAAAGTTCCCTCTTTACCTGTTTTTAAAAATCAGGCAACGTTTTCTCATTTTTCATTTATATTTGAAGTTTTTTCAAGAACTTGAGATGATTTGCTTGGGCCTAGATTTATAAATATGTTTAAATTAGCTGTGTAGGACTCCTTTTAAATTATCACACTTTAATTTCTTCATTTAATTTTTGTTTGGTCTTTCCAACTTGAGGACAGTACTTACGGATGGAAAAGATGAAGACACAATTGATTTTGAGCTCTTCTTTCTGTTATCAGTCTTATTCTTTCTTTCCCCTAACAAATTGTCTACTTGAGTTTCATTGCTGTCTTATTAGAATTTTGGGGAACCTCAGTTCTTAGTAGGCTTGAACTTTTCTGAGACTTTTCTTACAGGTTCACATCAAGACGTAGTATTCTTAAGTGGTCATTTTTTCTTTTGTACATGTTGTTTAAAAAATCTGAGCTTCCCAAATAGTTTCTCTAACTGCTTTTTCATCTCATTAGGATTATTTGTCACTACATAATCAGAACTTGATTTCCTTAGAACCTGAAGCTCTTCTTGTGCTTGTATTACCCTCAGAGGTTTTGTCTGTGAGATCATACCTAACTTTGAGTTGAACTTGCTGAGATCTCTTCAAATAAAGGGATATTTCTATTTAGGCTCAGTGTTTTCTTCCTTTCCCATTAAGAATTCCAAGGCCATGTGTCATTCTTGATCAAAATTAGATTTAAATAATTCCTTTTAGGAGCACCTGGGTGGCTCAGTTCGTTAACTGTCTGCCTTTGGCTCAGGTCATGATCCGTAGGTCCTGGCATCAAGTCCCACTTTGGACTCCCTGCTAAGTGGGGAGTCTGCTTCTCCCTCTCCCTCTGCTGCTGTCTCGCTCTCTGTCAAATAAAATCTAAATAATTCCTTTTTTATTTCCTCTGTAGAGTATGAGCTTATTACTTACTCTACTTTCAGTAATTAAACATCCAGAAAGCCATTAATGACATACGCAGACTAGCAAACTAAATGGGGAGTAGTTTAAGCCAAGGGTTTTCAATCCCAGCTGAGTTGCTCAAGGTCATACAAAACTTGTCAATGACAAAACCAGAGTGAAAATCTTGGGTTGATAAAAAACTTGCCTTCTGTGTTTTGTTCTATAGTTGATTTAAATGTCTTCTCCTTTTAATTAAGCTATGACATAGGTAAATGTAGAAACAAAAATTTTATTCCAGTAATAATTCAAAGGTGTCTGCTTTTGTGATGTTAAGAAACCTGGCTTAAGGGCGCCTGGGTGGCTCAGTGGGTTAAGCCGCTGCCTTCAGCTCAGGTCATGATCTCAGGGTCCTGGGATCGAGTCCCGCATCGGGCTCTCTGCTCAGCAGGGAGCCTGCTTCCCTCTCTCTCTCTCTGCCTGCCTCTCCGTCTACTTGTGATTTCTCTCTGTCAAATAAATAAATAAAATCTTAAAAAAAAAAAAGAAACCTGGCTTAATTCTTTCTTAGGTACTTTGTCAGGAACACATACTTACTTAAGCCAGTTTAAGTAGTGGGACTTACTAGAGATATACCAGACATGGAGCTTTGGTTAACATACATGGTGGAAATAGGCTTGCCCCACTGTGAAAAGACAGAGATGTGAATTTAAGCCATTTGCTTTTCACATGACATGCATACAAACACCCAAAAGAGATTTTTTAAATGGGTGCATACACACACATGCATCCCTAACCTAAATATAAACACACGTAAATAAAGCAAGGTGTAAGAACTGAAGATGTAATATAACAGGTTATATAGGGACTAGAATTGGAACTGGGGAGTCAGTACCTGAGATCATGGTCAGCATTTTTTAGCTCTGCTTCTCTCCATCTGTTACCTATTGGTTCTTCTTTTCCCACATAGTCTAACATAGCTGTCCCAGCTAAGCACTGTGTGACTTCTAGTGCTAGTGTCACCTCATGGTTTGAGTACACTGAAATTAAAAAGGCTGCCTTTCAGAAGAGGATGAGCAAAGAAAGGATTGAGCAGAAAACAAATGTATCTACGACAGTTAAGATAACTATAGTTTATACAGGCTTAAAAAAAAAATTGGCCCTTCAGTGGACATCAAGGATAGAAAGACTTTTTATCTCAGTCAAAAGCTAGGACCTTTGCCAAAAGCTAGGACCTTTGTTGGTAAGTCTCTGAAGCCTTGCAGTTCAAGGTATCTAATAACCAAACAGTTCTCAGGCCTCATCCAAACTGAGCAGCCCCTATCCACAAACTAGCCAACAGGTGCAGACAATACCATACTTACCTACTTATCCTTTGTTTACCTCGAGCATTTTTATATTTTTGGGGGGTCAGGAACTAGGTTTACAGCACTGCATAGGATTTTTTTTTAAATTTTTTGTTTTTTTCTAGTAATGTATCTTCATCTGTATAAGAAAGTTAGCCTTTCTTACCATAAAATGGGATTGAAACTAGGTTACTTTACTTATAGAGCTTGTAGTAAGTTGGTTTTCTTTGACTTTATGAAATAAGGCACAGATAAGAAAAGAATCATTTCTAAGCATATTAGTGTTTCATTTCCATGTTTTTCTACTTCTTGTTTTCTAACTCTGCTGCAGTATAAGAGGTACTTCTCCCTTTGCTAACTGCCAAATAAGTCAAGCCTTTTTACCTCTTAATTTTAATTAATTCAGTCACTGGAAGAGTACACTTAAACCAGCCTAGCTAACTTTTTTGAATTCCAAATTACCAGTTTTACCATCATATTTACTATTACAAATTTTGGTCCTGAGTAGGTCTAACTGTGTATTGTTCCAGTAATGACTAACTTGGAGCTGTACTTATTGTCACATGAGGAGATTATGTAAAAATACATTGTAAACTATAAACTGCTTTACAAACATTAGTTATTCTTTAAGAACTAAGGATAACCGGGGCGCCTGGGTGACTCAGTCGGTTAAACATCTGTCTTTGGCTCAGGTCATGATCCCAGGTCCTGGGATCGAGCCCCACGTCAGGCTCTCTGCTCAGCAGGGAGCCTGCTTCTCCCTCTACCTAATGCTCCACCTGCTTGTGCTCTCTCTCTGTCAAATAAATAAAATCTTTAAAAAAAAAAAAAAAGAGCGAACGAACAAATGAATAAACAAAGGATAACCCAGATACTTTCTCCCTCACATATACCCTAAGTTAATCTTTTCATATTCAGAGAATAACTTTTTAGGTCAGCAAATTAGTGTTACATATTTCCCTTTCCCACAAAAAGCAAAGCGGGAACAGAAGAGCATAGTTGAAATAGGGAAAATCAAATAAAAAGATTTGGAGAAAAGGGTGCCACAAAAGCCTGTCTGAAACATAACTTATTTGGTTAAGGCAAGTTAGAAAGGAAAATGAAACATTTGGTTTACTGGTTATACAACCCTGTAGGTGTAAAAATCACTTGAGAGTGAGTAACCTATATCAAAACAAAGAACAAAGCTGCGAGAGCCTAAAAGAATTTATTACAGTGAACGTTGAAGGGAGGTTATTTCTCAAGTAGACAAATAAATAGAAGTGCTCAGGATTTGGAGTATACTATGCTTTATAAAAAAAAAAGTGGTAGGAAAGAAGGTAGCTCTTAATAATAAGAGAAAAACAATTCCAGGGACATGCTATAAAAAACAAGGAAATATTGGATACCAAAATAAACAATAAAAATAATACTAATGTGGACTGGGCTAAAGTAGATACAAGTTAAATGGAAGAGTAAAGCAAAAGGTGCATTATAGAATATATTTCTTACTATGGAATATGCCCCCAACATTATCCAAAAATACTAAAACAGATTAAAATTATTTAAGGGGAAGTAAAACCTTTTGTCATTTTTCCCCCGCCATTGGATTTGCCTTAATCTTTTAGCTACATTCTCATCTAGTATTTTTTCAACTGTCTTTTCAAGAAATTTAAAAGATCAGAAGCACAAAAAAAAAATACAGCAAAACCTAAATACAATCGAGAATTAACAGCTATTAACATTTCATTGTACTTGTTTCCAGTTTCTTTAAAAATATGTAGAGAGAGACTGTCTCTTTGATTCATATCTAACTTCTTGCCATGACAAGTTCCATTCGCCTATCTGCCTTCCTAAGAGCATCACTATCATCAGTTATTTCTCTAGTTAATTTTTTAATATTTATATTAATAAATATATATTTATATATAAATATTAATATTTATATAGCCACAAACAATATGGTACTATCATAGTTTTAAAATGTCATGGAAATATTCATACATGTGTCATCTTGTTTTTCTTAGTGTTATCTTGAGATCTAGTCATATTGCTGTGTATCGATCTTTGTAACTCTTGTGTGGTTTTTCATAATGTGAAATACTACATTTTTTTAATCCATTTCTTTAAGGGTGGGTAATTAGATTGGTTTTAAATATTTCCTATTAATAAATAATAGTGCAGTGATCAGTTTTATCCTAGTCTTTCCTCTTTTTTTTTTTATATATTTTATTTACTCATTAGAGAGAGAGAATGCTCAAGTGGGGGTAGTGGCAGTCAGAGGGAGAGGGAGGCCCCCTGCAGAGCATCGGGAGCCTGACGTGGGACTTGATCCCAGGACTCCAGGATCATGACATGAGCCAAAGGCAGTTGCTTAACCAACTGAGCCACCCAGGTGCCCCATCCTGGTTTTTCTTTTAAGAAAAGTGTTTGTTGCGAAAGTCACCTATTAAGGAGATTAAAGATGTAATCTGGAATCTATAAGATTATCCAAAATGTAGAAGAAAAGGACAAATGGATGAGAAAAAAAAGAGAATGATGAATAATTACTGTCCTAAAAAAGAAGCTACTATCAGAAAACCAGTAACTACAGTGAATGCTATAAAAATGCTTTCAGGATCATCCCTATGTTACAGTATTCTTTAGAAAATGTAAGCATTTCAAGCAAAAGTGGTAGGATTAGGGTCAGTATGCTGCTGTTCGTGGTGGAGGAAATCACAACATCTAAACTAGGATTCAAAATTGGCTCTGACAACTCTGAAAATAAAAATACGTATCTTTTCCATTTATAAATTTGGTACTTATAAAAATATGAAATGTAGCTACTTTCAATATATTAAAAATATAATGTAAAACTGCATTATAAAACCATTACTTTTGGAAAAAACTGCCATATTTTATTCTGAACTAAAACAAAAACACTAGAAGCTGGAATAAATGAGACAGAAACAACAAAAAAGATAACTTCTGAGTGTGAGAAAATATCGAGTGTGGAAGTAAAAGCCTTCATCAAGTACCATAGTAATGAAAATTACTATTAGAGAAACACTCATTAAAAAAGAAGTTTTAGGGGCACCTGGGTGGCTCAGTGGGTTAAAGCCTCTGCCTTCGGCTCGGGTCATGATCCCAGGGTCCTGGGATGGAGCCCCACATCTCTGCTGGGCAGAGAGCCTGCTTCCTTTCCTCTCTCTCTGTCTGCCTCTCTGCCTGCTTGTGATCTCTGTCAAATAAATAAATAAAATCTTTAAAAAAAAAAAAAAAGTTTTAGTATCTATTAAAGTATAAGTACGTTAGAAATATTGAGACAAAAGCAAAAAAAAAAAAAAAAAAAATAGATCAGCACCAGACTTAACCCCTGCAGATGATCAGAAAGCATACCATCCACATCCCTTCTGGAAAACACTCTCATACATCCTCTTGCTGACCAAAAGATGAATCAGAATGTCTTCTCATGACATTGTTATCATGACTTTATTCATAACATTATTTACACTTTATTATAGATACTTAGTTGTTTGCCTAAAATGTAAGCTCCTTGAGATCATAGAGCTCTCATCATTGTTTCCATAGCACCCAGTGTATAGCAGGCACTCAAGAAATCTGGTGGAAGAATGAATGAGTGAGTGAACAAATAAACCCCTAATAGGAAATTGGACAAAGCATATGAATAGTTAACCAAAGGGGGGAAAAAAGAGACCCGTAAACATAAAATTATGGTCAAATTCTCTGTTACTTAGAGAAAAACATTGAAGAGGTAATAAAGTACTGTTTTTCATTAATCAAATTGGTTAAAAATTTTAAAATAATTATATCAACATTCATATGGTATTAATTGGTCCAGCCTTTTTGAAAAGCAGTTTGGTAGTCTGTATGGGTTAAAATGTGTGTACCTCCTGGCACCATGATTGTGATCTCTAAATGTTATTTCTCATTAAGCAGGAATGGCTTTGGAGGAATGGCTGATTCTAGACCTGAGACTTCTTAGGACAGAAAGCAAAGAAAGCTATCAAAGACTACCAAGTGTGTTAGAAAGATGTAGGAGCAAACTTGGAGGAGCTCCCACTGGCCAAAAATCACACAATTTGAACGTCTAAAGGAATAATCACTGTGATTGATTTAAACACATTAAAACATGGATTAAAAATCCATTGGTTCCTGATGACATTTTAAAAATCAGTCACTTTAGTAGTTGCTAGGATACAACTCACCATTTCTGAATTCTAGTAAATAAAGATAAAGAATCAAGCATTTATCCTGCTTCTCCTGTGTTCACTGTATTTCAGATAACCCAAGAGTTGATGAGGAAAATCTCTTCTTTATCAAAGAATTCCAGCCAGAAAATGCAGTAGAAATGGTAGAATTAGAAAATTGTTATTTTTTACAACGTCCCCCATCCCCAAAGAAATTAGGCCAGTGCTGTCAAATTAATGGTGATAAGCACAGGTTTTTTGTTTTGTTTGAAACTTCAAATTTTTTGAGAAATACATGCAATGAGATGTTCCAGCAATGTTAAATTGCTGTAAAAGTTTCTAAACTTTTGCATCTTTATATTTTTGTATTTGTGAATTGGTAGCAAACCACTGGGGACTGACACCACCACACCTTGAGTAGCATTGGCCTAGACAATGATCATGAGTGAATAACAAAACTATTAAGTGAAAGAAAAATCTAGAACAACCCCTCCAAGCCTAAGAACTTAAATCTAATCAAGCTTCTAGAACTGACTACTGATTTACCAAATAGAGGAACAGAGGAATGAGTTAAATGACACCACCACAAGGAAAGCATCAACCAAATTCTGGAATGGGGGAAATGCTATAGGACAAGTAACACAATTTATTAAACTTAAACAAATAAATGTCATAAAATGAAGAGGGAGGGGATATTGCCATAAGATTAGAGGCAAAAAGACATCTGAATCAAAGTGTGTGGGACTTTTTGAATTCTATTTCAAACAACCAAAACCAAAATGTAAAGATGAGTCATTGAGATTCTATGTTTTTTAAAAGCCTTGTTAGTTACACATACTAAATTATTTCAGGTAATGTTTAGGATTTGCTTTAAAATACTTCATTCAGCATACTCTAGTGTGGGGCAAGAGGAGGAAGAATAGAAGTAAAACAGGCAACATGTTGATAGTTGAAGTTTGGTAACAAATGTCAAAGATAAACAAAACCAGACATTAAAGTGATGAACTGGTTTCATTCAGTCACTGCTGACAGTAGGGGAAAAGCTGAGCTTCATTCAGATTTGTGCTGGGGTGACTGGAGTTTTAAAGGTGAATGAGGAAGTAGAGATAGAGGAAGAGGGGAGCTCAAGTGAAAAATTACAAAGAGTCAGTGTGAATGCCTCTGAGGCCAGCTGTATGTGCTAGCTGAAAACCATCAAAGTTAATATTTATCCTCCCAGAGAGACTGGCAGACAGAGGCCCTATGCTTCCGGACGATTAACTTTCAAGGGAAGGGCCTTCAGGACCTGGAGAAACGTACTCCTGAGTTGTAGAAATTAAATGCACATCTTTGAGGAATGGAGGAAAGATTCACAATTGTAAGCCCTTTTTAGTAAATGCTCTAAGAAAGGTGGAGGGGCTTATCTTCAGGTGTTGGCTAGAAGAAACCTTAAACTCTCCTGACAGCGTTGAGCTTTCTTAGGCAGCACTTCCCTTCGGAGACTTGGGTCCTCCTAGAGACATGGCCTTATGCTGCTAGAAGCCTTGCTAGAGTTTGGTTGACTTAGCGCACCGGTTTGGATAGAGATATTGTGTGCTGAGAGTTCTACAGTGCTTACAAGTACGTGGGGGTCCAATATAGCAGGGTTTTTTTTTTAAATGAGAAAAATACACAGCTATAAAATGTTTGCATGTTTTATTAATAAGAGGTTATTTTATTTATGTACTTATTTATTTCTTAAAGATTTTATTTATTTGACAGACAGAGATCACAAGTAGGCAGAGAGGCAGGCAGAGAGAGGAGGAAGCAGGCTCCCTGCTGAGCAGGGAGCCTGATGCGGACTCAAGCCTGGGACCCTGGGATCATGACCTGAGCCAAAGGCAGAGGCTTTAACCCACCCACCCAGGTGCCCCAATAAGAGGTTATTTTAAAATATGTATTCTTGTTACCCAGTAATTCATCTTAAAGAATGTATCGTACAGTAATAATCAGGAATTTGGTCAAGGATATGTATGAGGATGTTCATCAAAGTAGTGACCTATAGGAAAATTGGAAACAAATATTTTTATCATTAAAAGATTTATAAATATAGTACATACTTTCATGTATTACATTGTAGGACATTCCAGAGCATCAGGAGCCATTGATTGATGAGGCTCTACAAAAGCAAGCACTCATAAATCGCTATAAGGACTGACCCCATGGGGAACAGTTTGGCAATCTTTTTTTTTTTTTTAACAGATTTTATTTATTTATTTGACAGAGAGAAAGATCACAAGTAGGCAGGGAGAGAGGGAGAAGCAGGCTCCCCGCCGAGCAGAGAGTCTGACATGGGGCTTGATCCCAGGACCCCGAGACCATGACCTGAGCTGAAAGGCAGAGGCCTAACTGGCTGAACCACCCAGGCACTCCCAGTTTGGCAATCTTAACAAAATTACTAATTTATTTACCCTTGACCTAGTACTCCCACTTCTGGAAACATATTCTGAAGTGTTATCTTTACATGTTTGAAATTGTTATGTACAAGGTTATTCATTACTTCATGATTTGTGATAGCAAACGATTGGAAACAATAGAAGACTAGTTAAATAAATTGTGGAATTTATGCAGAGGAGTGCTATATAGCTGGAAAAGGGATGGAGAACCTCATATCGGTGCATTCAGTATAGTAGCCACTAGCTACATGTGACTATTTAAATTTGAATTATTTGAATAAAATTAAATTTGAATTGATCAAAATTAAAAAAGAACCAGTTTTCTGGGGACACCTGGGTGGCTCAGTTGGTTAAGCAGCTGCCTTCGGCTCAGGTCATGATCCCAGCGTTCTGGGATCGAGTCCCGCATCGGGCTCCTTCCTCAGCGGGGAGCCTGCTTCTCTCCCTCTGTCTCTGCCTGCCACTCTGTCTGCCTGTGCTCGCTCTCTCTCCCTCTCTCTCTCTGACAAATAAATAAAAAATCTTTTAAAAAAAAAAAAACCAGTTTGCTGGTTACTTTATCCACATTTAAAGTTCTCAATAGCCACATGTGGCTAGCAGGGCTATGAAATTGAACAGCCCAGGTACGGACCATTTCTATCAATGTAGAAAGTTATTGATGGTGCTGCTTAATATAGTGAGCATAAAAATATCTCTAAAATACCTATATAACTTTTATAATAAATAACAGATACCTAAAAATAGAAAATATTAGGTAAAACAAAACTTAGGTACTTTAGGGGCGCATGGGTGGCTCAGTGGGTTAAAGCCTCTGCCTTTGGCTCAGGTCATGATCCCAGGGTCCTGGGATCAAGCCCCGCATCGGGCTCTCTGCTCCGCAGGGAGTCTGCTTCCTCCTCTCTCTTTGCCTGCTTTCTGCCTACTTGTGATCTCTCTCTGTCAAATAAATAAATCTTAAAAAAAAAAAAAAACTTAGGTACTTTATGAAAGATTAAATCTCAAGTTCTATACACATGGAATCTTCTCACAGATTTTTTTTTTCTTAAAATCGGTAACCTCTCCGTTTTCTTGTGTCAACTGATCATTTTCGTGTATGTCAGTATGAGGCCAGGTGGAATACACATTACAGAAGAAATCCAGTTGGCATAATTATTGCAGGATTCTTGATGAATAAGTTTTGTTTTGTTTTTTAGCTAGCCCTTCCTGGTTTTTACAAGCAAGAATTTCTAACCCAGCATGCCTAAAGAAGTAACATTCCTCAAAGTGCATGCTCTAAATGATAGGTGCTGTAGCACAGAGTTACAGCTATAATCACAACTTTCTGGGGATATTCTGAAATTAGGGGAAATTCTTCCTATAATAGGAAGAATATTTGGTCTTTGTCCTGGTCGCTCATTTAGCTTCTAATACTTTTGGAATTTCCTGAAGAATGAGTGTCTTTGGTATGCTAATGAAATGACTTGGTAATGCGCTCCCAGTTAGCTTCAGGGTGGAGGCTGGTCACGGAAAAATTAAACCTCCACTAGATGCTTGAAACTTGGGCACCTGGGTGGCTCAGTTGCTTACGCGACTGCCTTTGGCTCAGGTGTCTTGGGATCAAGTCCCGCATCAGGCTCCGTGCTCAGCAGGGAGTCTGCTTCTCCCTCTTATCCTCTCCCCTCTCATGCTTTCTCTCTTTCTCTCTCTCTCTCTCTCTCTCAAGTAAATAAATAAAATCTTTTTAAAAAAAGAAAGAAGAAGAAGAATGAAACTTTCAGTCCTACCTACCAGCCTCCAGTGAGGGAAGAAGGGCTGGAGATTCAGATAATCTCCAATAGCAAATGATTTAATCAGTGGTGCTTACATAGTGAAGTCTCCATAAAAACTTCTAAGTGGACAGGGTTCTATAAGCTTCCTAGTTGAAGGTTTTGAGGTGTTGGAAGGGTAGCACACATGGAGAGGGTAGGCCAGCTACATTCCCCTTCCCACTTCCCTTGCTCTATGTACGTCTTAACATGTGGCTATCCCTGAGCTGTATCTTTTATTGTAAACTGGTAATAGTAATTAAAACATAGTAATATTACTGTAATAGTAATTAAAGTGAATCTTTCTAGCAAATTATCAAACCTGAAGAGGGCATGTGGAAACCTCTGAGTAGGTCAGAGGTTTAGGTGGCCTGGAACTTACGTTTGGCATCTGAAGTGGGGACAATCTTGTTGGGACTGAGGCCTTTAACTTCTGGTATCTGAGGCTGGCTCTAGGCACATAGTGTCAGAACTGAACTGAATTATTGCACACTTAGTTGAAGAGGTGGACCTGGAAAAAGATACCATGTATTTGGTGTCCAGAGGGGGGAAAACCCTTGAGGTGTAACTTTTATATGGTTACAGAACATGATAAGTAAAATGTTCATATCAGAGTCTGGCTTGTTTTAGTGATATCTAAAAAAAATAGGAATTAATTTATACCTTAGTGTGAATTGTTTTTTAAAAATGGGGAATTACATATAATTGAGATACTAATGAGTAATTAATTTTAAACAGGTCCACAAAAAATAAGGAAATTCCTCCTTGGGCAAATAAGGTTCCATACATCAGAGAAAAGAAATCATCTTTGAATCTATCTTACCGAAGTCATGATTGCTCTCGAACTTGTCTAATGAAAGTACCACTAACCTTCAAGGGAGAAAACCCTCTGCAGCTACCAATCAAATGCCATTTCCAAAGACGACATGCAAAGACAAACTCTCATTCTTCAGCACTGCATGTGAGTTATAAAACCCCTTGTGGAAGGAGTCTACGAAACGTCGAAGAAGTTTTCCGTTACCTGCTTGAGACAGAGTGTAACTTTTTGTTTACAGATAACTTTTCTTTCAATACCTATGTTCAGTTGACTCGGAATTACCCAAAACAAGAAGAAATTGTTTCTGATATGGATATTAGCAATGGAGTGGAATCGGTACCCATTTCCTTCTGTAATGAGATTGACAATAGAAAGCTTCCACAGTTTAAGTACAGAAGGACTATGTGGCCACGTGCATATTACCTAAACAGCTTTACCAACATGCTTACTGATTCGTGTGACTGTTCTGAGGGCTGCATAGACATGTGAGTAGAAAAACATGGCATTTCAAAAAGTCTTCTGAATGTAGGGGTACTTGTCAGGAAGTCCTATTATGTATCAGTTTGTCTGTTTGTCAGTCTAAACTCTGTTCACTAGGAATCTAAAATGGAAAATATAGTCTATCACTAGCAATAGAAAAGAAAACTCTTTTCCAAATATTATAGTAATTTGAAAGTTATTTCTTCCAAAGATGAGTATTTCCTTTAATCTAGTACCATAATCATAATAGCAACAAGTCTAGCTAATGCCATGTAGCAGGGCCAGATACTTATAGTGTTACACATACACTTGTTACACAGGTGCTTTACATATAGTTTTTTCCGTAATCCTCACAAAACCCTGTGAAGTAGGTAATATTACTTCTGTGTTATAAGTGAGAAAGTTGAGAAGCCAATTTTAAGGTTATAGGGCAAACAAACTCAAGAGTCGGTGTTTGAACCCATGCTCTTTACCATTTTGTTATATGTCTTATTTTAATTTTACAAATAATTTCCTTGTTACTTCTTTATAAAGTCAGAGGTGCTTATAATTCATATTCTCATAAAATAGGCATTCCACTAAAAAAAAATGTTCTAATATAGTAAGAATTTGAAAATTTTATTTTAAGGGTATGTGAGATATATGTAGGTAGGCATATATGGAGTGGAGTTCTATTAAATACATTTAATTTAATGCAAATTTAGCTACCTGTACTAGGCAAAAGGAAAAGAAAGAGAAAAAGAAGTAATTTAAATAATATAGACAATAGTTTCACCATCTCAGTTAATTGAAGTATGAGAGAAGATATATAAATCTGTTACCTCAATTTGGCTCAGTTCCTTTAGGCCTGTCATAGAGCAAGTCTCTCACAGTGCCAGGTTTTATTCTGTTTTAAAATAAGGGTTTGTTTTGTTTTGTTTTAATATTTTGTCTAAATATAATTGACGTGTGGCCAAGCCCAGTCTCTCAGTGCTGGAGGAAAAAGCTGTTGCACAATGTTTACTTAATGGTCAGTTTATAAGATTTTTTTTAAAGAAACTTGACTTTATATGATTTTTTATAAAAATTTATCTGAGAGAAAAATTTTATTTGAGAGGGAGAGAAGAAGAGAGGAAGAGAGAGAATCTCATGCCCTGTGTGGACCCTAATGTGGGATGCCTAATGTGGGGCTCGATCTCATGACCCTAAGATCATAACCTGAGCCGAAATTGAGAGTCAGATGTTTAAACCACCCAGGCACCCCAACTCTATATGGTTTTTGCTTTAACACTGTAGACACTAACCTTGATATAACATGTATCACCATTATACATATTTTCATCTATATGTCAGAAACTAAAACAGAAATCACAAAAGCAAAGGCTGAAACCTGCTGGGATCTAGAAATGACACAAGCACTGTGGCTAGGGATTTTAACTCTTACTGGAGTGGGAATTAAACATGTCCCATGCATGGCAGATAGTGGGCACTGAGTTCTCCAGGGCATAGAAACAGGCAGGGGCCTCTACAGGACTGGAAAGTAAGCTAATTATCTCACATAGCCTAGAATGGGATTAACAACAACTGGTTTTAGAGCAGTGGAACCCATAGTCACAGCCAGAGCAATGAGGAAAGGAGTCAACATAAAGGAGCACCCAGGAGTAAACCGCATAGAAAGGTAGGATTTTAGTAGCACACAAAGATGTATAGGACCATGAAGGCAGCATGAGTCCCAACAAATGGGAGCATTCACACATGAAGAATCCAAAATAAATATGATTAAAAGAGACTTTATTTTTTTTAAAGATTTCATTTATTTGAGAGAGAGAGGAAGAAAGAGCATAGGAGAGCAGAGAGGGAAGGACAAGCAGACTCTAGTGAGTGCAGGCCTAACATGGGCCTGAATCTCACAACCCTGAGATCATGACCCAAGCTGAATTTAAGAGTCAGTTGCTCAACTGACTGAACCACCCAGGTGCCCCAAAAAGAGACTTTAAAATAGATATGTTTAAAATGTTCAGAGAGATTAAAATGTTAACATCCATGAAATAAGTGAAGGCTATTAGGGGGCCAGGGAAAGGTGTATATATATATATAAAAAAAAAATTGGAAATGTGGGAAATAAAACGTGTGGTCACAGAAATAAAAAAAACTAAATAGATGGACTCAATGGTAGAGCTCATATAGCTGGAGAATAATTAGAAAGCACTAGTGAGTTGCAAGACAAAAGAGATCTTTCAGAATGAAAAAAGATGAAGACTTGAGGAAGACAATTTACAGATTAAAAACTGTAAAGGATAAAATGAGAAACCCTAGAATATATCTGAGAAGAAGAAAAGAGCAACATTCAAAGAGCTAATAGCTGAAAATTTAAAAAGTATCTATGGTAAAGAATATATTCAAACACTGTCAGAAAAAAATTGACTAACAACACAGTTCTCATCAGAAATAAAGACAAAAACAGAGGCAGATTAGCTTAAAATGCCAAAGGCAAATAAATGTAAAACTGGAATTCTATACCAAGCCAGACCAGTCATTTGACAGGGTGATGTTCAAACAATTACATAGCCATTGAGGACATGCATACATATTTCCCAGCAATAGTACTTTTAAGTATATCTAGAGCATTGTTTTCCAAGCTACAGATTTAATGGGAGGTAAAATCATTAAAGCAATTGTAACTAGCATTTTTAAAATTTAAATAGTAAAGAAAATACCGAAGGGGGACTTGGCTGGCTTAGTCAGGAGATTGGGCTAATCTTGATTTCAGGGTTACATTTGAGCCCACGTTGGGTGTAGAAATTGCTTAAAAATAAAATCTTGGGGCACCTGAGTGATTCAGTTGTTTAAGCATCTGCCTTCGGCTTAGGTCATGATCCCAGGGCCCTGGGTTGGAGCCCAACATTGGGCTCCCTGCTCAGTGGAGAGCCTCCTTCTCCCTCTCCCTCTGCTGCTCCCCATGCTTGTGCGTGCACTTACTCTCTCTCTTTCTCTCTCTCTCTCTCAGTCTGTCAAATAACTAAACAAAATCTTTAAAAAAAAATCTTTAGGGGGGCCCGGGTGGCTCAGTCAGTTAAGTGTGTCTGACTCTTGGTTTCAGTCTCAGGTCTTGATCTTGGTGTTCTGGGATTGAGCCCTGCTTTGGGCCCCATGCTTGGCACTGGGTCTGCTTCAGATTCCTCTCCTACTCCCTCTCCCACTCATACTCACGTGCTCTCTCTCTCTCTCTCTCAAATAAATAAATCTTTAAAAAATAAATAAGTAAAAACAATAAAATATTTTTTAAAAAGAAACTACCCAAATATATCATACACAAAGGTAAAATTTCATGCCACTGTTTCAGTTTATACATACACATAGAGAAATATATTTGTATGCCTATATAGGATCATGAAGAAAATGTATTTCTTACTGTTGGTCCTTAGTCAGAAATCAGAGAGATCCTACTCTAGATATGCTTACACATATGCATAACAAAAAGCTATTAATTGCAGTATTGTTTGTAATATTTGAAAACTAGAAACAACTTAATTGTATACCAAGCAACTTCATTAAGCAACTTAATCGCTTATCCAAATGCTATCAAAAAGTTAAAAGGAATTGAATAGATTTGTATATAGCACATATGAGCCTCAAAAACATTTTGAATGAAAATGGCAAATTGTAGGATAATAACTATAGTGAATTTTTAAAAACAGTACAATATTTTGTTTGTAGGTACATACGCATGTAAAAGTATAAAGGATGCAGCACCAAACCTCTTGAGAGTTTAGTTTTATCTGTAATGTTTTATTTTTTAGAGATGATATATACAGTGTATATATAGTGTTTTTCTCCACATCTTTACCAACACTTGTTATTTCTTTGGGGTACTAAATATCCTGATAGGTGTGAGGTGATATCTCATTGTAGTCTTGATCTGCATTTCCCTGATGATGAGTGATGTTGAGCATCATTTCATGTGTTTGTTGGCCATCTGGGTGTCTTCTTTGGAAAAATGTCTGTTCATGTCTTCTGCCCGTTGGATTATTTGCTTTTTAGGTGTTGTATAAATTTTTAATATATTTTGGATAGTAACCCTTTACTACATATGTCATTTGCAAATATCTTCTCTCCTTTAGTAGGTTGTCTTTTAGTTTTGTTGATGGTTTCCTTTGCTGTATAGAAGCTTTTTATTATGGTGTAGTCCCAAAAGTTTATTTTTTGCTTTTATTTCCCTTGCCTCAGGAGACATATCTAGAAAAATACCACTTCAGCCAATGTCAGAGAAATTGCTGCCTGTGCTAAAACTCTCTTTTAGGAGTTTTTTGGTTTCAGGTCCCACGTTTAGGTCCTTAATCCATTTTAAGTTTATTTTTTATATATGGTGTGAGAAAGTGGTCCAATTTCATTCTTTTGCATGTAGCTGTCATGTTTTCCTGGCACCATTTGTTGAAGAGACTTTTTTTCCATTGCATATTCTTGCCTCTTTTTTCAAAATGTTGGTTGACCATATAATCATGGGTTTGTTACTGGACTTTTTATCCTATTCTGTTGATCTGTGTGTCTGTTTTTGTGCCAGTACCATTCTGTTTTGATTCCTATAGCTTTGTAGTATAACTTGAAATCCAGAATTGTGATCTTTTTCAAGCTTGTTTGGCTATTTTGTGTGTGTGTGTGTGTGTGATTCCATACAAATTTTAGGATTATTTGCTCTGTGAAGAATGCTGTTGGTGATTTTTAATATGAATTGTATTAAATCTGTAGATTGCTTTGGGTAATATAGACATTTTAACAATATTTGTTCTTCCAAGCCATGAGCATGGAATATCTTTCCATTTATTTGTGTCTTCTTCAATTTAATCAGTAATTTTCAGGGTACAGGTCTTTCATCTTGGTTTAGTTTGTTCTTAGGTATTTTACTATCTTGGTGCAATTGTAAATGAGATTGCTTTCTTATTTTCCCTTCCTATTGCTTCATGTAGAAAAATGCAATGGATTTTGTATCCTGTAACCTTACTAAATTCATTTATTAATTCTAGTAGTTTTTTGGTGGAATCTTTAGGGTTTTCTGTATATAGTATCATGTCATCTGCAAATAACGACAATTCTACTTCTTTCTTACCAATTTGAATGCCTCTTCTTTCTTTTTCTTGTCTGATTGCTGTGGGTAGGACTTCCAGTATTATGTTGCATAAAAGTGGTGAGAATGGACATCCTTGTCTTGTGCCTGATCTTAGAGGAAAAACTCTCAGTTTTACACCATTGAGTATGATGTTAGCTGTGGGTTTGTCAGTTATTCACTCATGGCCTTTATTATATTGAAGCATGACCCCTCTAATCCCACTGTGTTGAGAGTGGGGTTTTTTTTGTTTTTTCAATCACGAATGATGTTGAATTTTGTCAAATGCCTTTTGTGAATCTATTGAGATGATCCAATGATTTTTATCCTTCCTTTTGTTAATATAGAGTATCATGCTGATTAATTGCATATATTGAGCCATCTTTGCATCCAGGAATAAATCCCACTTGACCATGGTGAATGATCTTTGTAGTATATTGTTGAATTTGGTTTGCTAATCTTTTGTTGAGGATTTTTGCATATATGTTCATTAGCTACATTGCTCTTTTGTTTTCTTTTTTCCTAATATCCTTATCTGGTTTTGATACCTAGATAATGCTGGCCTCGTAGAATGTATTTGGATGTTTTCCTTCCTCTTCTATTTTTTGGAATAGTTTGAGAATAGGTGTTAACTCTTCTTTAAATGTTTAATATTAACTCTTCTTTAAATGGAGTTTTTGATTGACAATTCAGTTTTGTTACTAGTAATCATTTTTTCTATTTTTTCTTGATACTTATGGAAAATTATTTTTGTGAATTTATCGATTTCTTCTACATTGTCTAATTTGTTGGCTTGTAATTTTTCATAGTAATCTCATCTCTTATAATCCTTTGTATTTCTATGGTGTCAGTTATTAACCGCTTTCATTTCTTTCATTTTATTTATTTGAATCCTCTCTCCCTTTTTTTGATGAATCTGACTAAAGGTTTATTAATTTTTTTTTTCTTATCAAAAACCGGGCTCTTGGTTTCATTAATATTTTCTATTTTTTTCCTTGTTCTCTATTACATTTATTTCTGCTCTGATCTTTTTTATTTCCTTTCCTCTACTAATTTTGAGTCTTGTTCTTTTTCTACTTCCTTTAGGTGTAAGTTTAGATTGCTTGAGATTTTTCTTTTTTTTTTAAGATTTTATTTATTTATCAGAGAGAGAGAGGGGGAGAGAGCGAGCACAGGCAGACAGAATGGCAGGCAGAGGCAGAGGGAGAAGCAGGCTCCCTGCTGAGCAAGGAGCCCGATGTGGGACTCGATCCCAGGACGCTGGGATCATGACCTGAGCCGAAGGCAGCATTTCCCTCTTAAATCTGCTTTTGCTGCATGCCAAAGATTTTAGACCATTTGTGTTTCATTTGCTTAGAGGTATTTTTTAATTTTCTCTTTGATTTTTTCATTGGCCCATTGGTTGTTGTCTAGTAGCATGTTGTTTAACCTCCACATGTTTATGATTTTTCCACTTTTTTTCTTTTAATTGATTTCTGATTTCATTCCATTTTGTCAGAAAAGATGCTTGATATGATTTCAGTCTTAAGTTTATTGAGACTCATTTGTTGGGATATATGACCTGTCATGTGGAATGTTCCATGTGCTCTTCAAAACAATGTGTATTCTCTTGTTTTTGGCTGGAGTGTTCTGTATGTATATTTCAAGTCCATCCAGTCTGCTGTTCAAAGACACTGTTTCATTACTGATTTTCTGCCTGGATGACCTATCCATTAGTGTAAAGAAAATGTTAAAGTCCTCTACTATTATTGTATTACTGTTAGTTTCTCCCCTGGTGTCTGTTAAAATTTGCTTTATACATTTAGTTGCTCCAGTGTTGGGTGCTTAGATACTGAACAGTGCTATATCCTGTTGTTAGATTCATCCGTTTGTCATTATATAATGCACTTCTTTGTCTCTTAATACAGTCTTTGTTTTGAAGTCTATTCTGTCTGATACAAGTATTGCTACTGCAGGTTTGTTTGTTTGTTTTTCACTTCCATTTGCTTGGAATATCTTTTTCCATCTCTTCACTTTCAGTCTGTATGTATCTTTAGGTCTGTAGTAAGTCTCTTGTAGGCTGCATATAGATGGGTCTTGGTTTTTTTGATTTTTCTCTGTTTTTGTGGTTTTGTTTTGTTTTTGTTTTTGTTTTTTAGAGAGGGAGGGGAGGGGCAGAGGCAGAAGCAGAAGGAGAGAGAGTATCTTAAGCAGGCTCCATACCCAGCAAAGAGCCTTACATTGGGCTCGGTCTTACAATCCTGAGACCATCATGAACTGAGCCAAAATCAAGAATCGATCCTTAACTGACTAGGCCACCTAGGCCCCTGTCTTACCTTTTGATTGAAGCATTTAGTCTATTTGTATTTAACATAATTATTAATAGGCATGTACTTATTGCCATTTTGTTAATTGTTTTTGTAGTTCTTTTCCATTCCTTTTTTCTTCTCTTATTCTCTTTCCTTACGGTTGATTACTTTCTTTAGAGTTAGGCTTGGCTTTCTTTCTCTTTCTCTTTCTTGTCTCTGTTCTAGGTTTTTGGTTTGTGGTTACCACGAGGTTTATATATAACTTCCTTAGGGGTACCTGGGTGGCTTAGTCAGTTAAGCAACTGCCTTCAGCTCAGGTCCTGTTCTCAGGGTCCTGGGAATGAGCCCGCGTCAGTCTCCCTACTCAATGGGGAATCTATTTTTCCCAGTTCCTTTGCCTCTCCCCCCACACTCATTAGCTCATGTGCAAATTGTCTCACTCCCTCTAAAATAAATAAAATCGTGACATATAACATCCTAAGTGTGTAACAGTCTATATTAAGCTCATGGTCTCAAGTTTGAACACACTATAAATGAGCTTCATTTTAACTTCCCTCTCCCTCATTTTATATCTATGTTGTCATATTTTATATCTTTTAATTTTGTGAGTCCCCTTTCATAATTTTCCTCTAATGACCTTTTCTTTTCCACTTCAAGAAGTCACTTTAACATTTCTTGAAAGGTCAGTTTGATAGTGATAAACCCTTTAACTTGTTTGTCTGGAAAAATCTTTCTCTCTCCCTCAGTTCTGAATGATAATCTTGCCAGATAGAGTATTCTTGTTTGTGGATTTTATTCTTTAAACACTTTTTTTATTCTTAAGTTTTTGCTAAAAACCAGCTGATTGTGTTATTAGGTTTCCTTTGTATGTTATTTTTTTTTTTTAATTTATTTATTTGACACAGAGAGATCACAAGTAGGCAGAGAGGCAGGCAGAGAGAGAGAGAGGAGGAAGCAGACTCCCCGCCAAGCAGAGAGCCCGATGTGGGACTCGATCCCAGACCCTGAGATCATGACCTGAGCCGAAGGCAGCGGCTTAACCCACTGAGCCACCCAGGCGCCCACCTTTGTATGTTATTAATTGCTTCTCTCTTGTTGCTTTTTAAAATTCTATCTTTAATCTTTGACATTTTAATTATTATATGTCATGGTGTGTATCTCTACAGATTCATCTTGTTTGGAACTTTCTGTACTTTCTCAACCCGGATGTCTGTTCCTTCTCTAGATTAGGGAAATATTCAGTTGTTACTTCTTCAAATAAGTTTTCTACCTCTTTCTCTCTTCTGATTGCAGGACGTTTATAATTCAGATGTTTGTTCACTTGATACTGTCCAAAAGGCCCCTTAACCTATCCTCCTTTTTAAAAATTCTGTTATCTTGTCATTAATCAGCTTGGGTAGTTTCCATTACCCTGTCCTCCAGATTGCTAATATGTTCTTCTGCATCCCCTAATCTATTGATTCCCTCTAGTGTAGTTTTCAATTCAGTTATATTCTTCAACTCTGACTGATTCTTTTTCATATTTTCTATCTCTTGGATGAAGTTTTCACTGAGTTCACCCAGTCTTCTCTGCAATCTGGTAAACATCTTCATGATCGTTACTTTGAACTCTGTCAGGATATTGCTCATATCCATTTCATTTAGTTTACTTTCTGAGGTTTTGTGTAGTTCTTTGTTTGGAGCATGTTCCTGTTTCCTCATTTTGCTTGACTTTCTGTCTTTATTTCTATGAATTAGGCAGCATGTTTGCTTCTCCTAAACTAGAAGAAATGATCTTTGCATGGTTATGTCTATGGAGACTATGTACCTGGTGACTGGCTGGCTCATAGGAGCTGTGGCTGGCTATTGTGGGCTAGAGGCTGCAGGGGACCCTGTGCTGGGGCTGTTTTAGTGGGATGTCTGAAGCTGAAGTTGGTGCGGGATGAGCTGTCCTCGGGCTCTCAGTGCATGTAGCACATTGGCCAGATAGCTGAAGCTGAAGTGGGTATGGGCTGTAATGGTCCCAGGGCTCTTTACAGAGGGGGCACCCTGTGAGTACAGCTGAAAGTTAAGTGGATATGAGGCCAGGGGTCCCCATAGTTCTTTATTCAGGAGAGCTCTGGTAGGGTGGCAATGGCTGAGGCAGGGCATGAGTCAGGATGTTCTAGGATACTATGCACCAGGGATGCGCAGACATCATCTGGAGTCAAGGTGTTATGAGCCTGGGCTGTTCTAGGATACTTTGCACCTGTGTCATCTTGACACACCTTGAGAGATGGCTGGAGCTGTATTGAGTGTGTGCTTTGTGTGCTGTACTGGGGCTGCTTTGATGGGATGGCTAGGGCTGGTATGGGTTAGGGGCCCAGAGTTCACTGCAGTGATAGACCCACGAGGGTACCTGGACCTTTTCCCTGTCTGCAGTATCAAGGGAGAGGGGGAATATCAACCGTGGTGTTCACCAGCCCCTCTGACTTGGAGTGAGTTTCAGCAGCTCTCCTCCCATTTTGCATAGTTCTAGGGTTGAGTCCTTTGTATTCTAGTAGCTCTTTTAAACAGGCTTTTTTCTGTGCCCTTGCTGAGGTCGCAGGCGGACTAAGACATCCAGACCGTACTCTGATCTGTGCTATCAAGGTGGAGAGGAAACGTAAACTGTGGCGCTTGCCAGCCTCATAACCCAGACAGGATTCCAGCAGCTGCTCCCCTGCCAAATGGCAGGGGTCTAGGGCTAGTTCCTTTATATTTTAGTTGTCATTTTAAGCCACAGCTTTTTTTCTGTGCTCCAGGGCAGACAGATCTGCTCAACAGTCGCTCCTCATTGCAGTTCAAAGTGTCAGAGGTGGTGGGGGTTCCCTTCGTTACTGTGTCTCTGTCTCTCTCTCTCTCTCTGTGGTCTGTCTTTTGTGTGTGTGTGTGCAGAAGCTTTTCAGTCAGCCCTTAGTTCTTCAGGAGGCATTGCTCTATAATTAGGTAGATATAGTATGTTCACGGAGGGGGTGAGTTCAGGGTCTTCCTACATTGCCATCTTTTTTTTTTTTTCTTAAGATTTTATTTATTTGAGAGAGAGAAAGAGAGAGCATGAGAAGGAAGAGGGTCAGAGGGAGAAGCAGACTTGATCCCAGGACCCTGGGATCATGACCTGAGCCGAAGGCAGACACTTACACCAACCAGGCGCCCCAGTTTTTGTCCTTTAAAGAGATCTCTTCTTTAGGGAAGAAGTCCAACTGTCCATGAGCTAAGTGACTATTCTAAATACAATTACATTCTTTACTATATTATTTACATTTTTATCAAGACTCTCTTTACTTAAGTTGGTGCTTTTTTATTCTAACTTCTTGATCCATTGCTTTCCTTTTAGAACAAAATGTGCATGTCTTCAACTGACCGCAAGGAATGCCAGGACTTGCCCCTTGTCAAGTAATAAAATAACCACTGGATATAAATATAAAAGACTACAGAGACAAATACCTACTGGGTAAGATACCTTGAGGATTTATTGCAGGGTGTTTGTATTTTTGAAGGTGGGTACTTTATTGTTGTGGTCTGTAGTCTTACAGATATCATTAAATATTAATTTTTTATACCAAAAATATATATTAAGGAATAAAAAACCAAATTTATATATTGTTCTTGGAAATACAAGTCAGAAAAGAAAAAGAAAGAAAGAAATGGAAGTCAGAGAGCACACACAGCATGCATAGTGTACTTAAACACCCATCTGCTTTGAGTCTAGCTCTTACCCTCTAGGGTTAGACTACTTTGGGCAGCTCTTTCCCCACTGAGAAATAGAATTTGCAAAGCTAATCTAAGAATTGGGAATTTTCAAACTTTCAAAATTGTTGTTATTAAAAAATACAGAGAAATGGAAAAGCTTTCTTTTTAGATATTCCTTTCCCAGACATTACTAGACATTTTAAAAAAGCTAACATTTATTATGTGCCAGGCATTGCCGTAAGCACCTTGTAAATACTGACTCATTTAATCGTGAAACAACCCTACAACATAGGTACTATTATATATCCCGATTTTAGAAAATGGGAAATTGATAACTCATCCAAAGCTATGATGAGAATCCAGGCAGCGTAGCTTGGGGAGGCTTCACACTTAGTCTGCCTCCTGTCCTAAGTATTAGTGAGGTAGCAGTATAAACTGCTTTTGCTTTTAATTTAGGATATCTGATTGATTTTTTTCTTGCATATTTTATTGACAGCATTTATGAATGCAGCCTGTTATGCAAGTGTAATCGGCGAATGTGTCAAAACCGAGTTGTCCAGCATGGACCTCAAGTGAGGCTACAGGTGTTCAAAACTGAGAAGAAGGGATGGGGAGTACGCTGCCTAGATGACATTGACAGAGGGACATTTGTTTGCATTTATTCAGGTAAAGCAAAGGTTAATTATTCAAATTACTATAGTAAGATCTGCATTTCTGAATCTCCATTTTACTAAATCTTATAGCAAGGACAGGAGCAACAATATAGAGGAGGAGCATCAGAGGAGGGCAGGTGACTGGGAAATCGAGCACTCGCAGATGAGGAGACACTGGGTATTCCAGAAAAAACAAAATGCTCAGAGATAAAACTTGGGTTATTATGTGAGGCATTTTTTTTCTCTCCATCGCTATAGATGCTTTGGGATAAGTTAAGACTTTTTGAATAAGAAAGCTAAATGACTGACTTCCTAACGTAAAGATTATCAACCAAAGATGATCTTGTTCAATAATTTGAACTGTTAGAATTTAACAACTTAAGTCTGTAATAAATACCTGCACAAGATGATTCAGGCAGTGACTTTAAGCGGCTCCCTCCATTTCAGGGACTCAAGTTGCCCATCTCTAAGCAAAGCTTCCCAACCAGTGTTTTATGGTTGTGCCATTACTGATTTTTTCTGGTCACAACCCCTCGGCCAGAAACATCAGTTGCAGTAGTCTCAGCCATTTACCCTGGAGTATCAGGCAAAAAAGCCTCACTCCCTGTGTGTACCATGAAATGAGAAAGGTTGAGGATACATGGCTCTGGAACCAGTCTGAAGGAATTATGCTGGACCAAGTCTTGGCAGGAAGGCAGCAGAGACCAGAGCAACCACAACCATCCTCATCTGAAATTCCAGATTCATTTCAGTGAAAGCAAGAATTAGTATAATTCATAACAGCCACATTTGGATCCACATACTACACAATTTGCCTACACATTAATCTCTCATATTTCTAAAAATCACTCTTTGATGAGAGTCAGCTGCCTTATAAGGAGCCACATGGTGTCCAGGAAGTATCATTAGTTTTGTCCTCATTACTAGAAAATGTACTTAAGGTACCTCTCTAATTTAGCTGCTGATTTTGACTTGGTAACTATAGTTTTGAGTCCCTTAAAAGAAAATGCATAAACTTTAAGTTTTAATATTACACTAGAACTTAATATGAGAGCAATAGGCACAATTGCCTTACATTTACATAGGTCACTTTATTAAAAAATACAGGTTTTTTAAAAAGATTTTATTTGAGAGAAAGCAGGAGTGGGGATGGTGGGGGAATGGAAAGCGGCAGAGGAAGAGGGAGAAGCAGACTCCTTACTGAGCAGGGAGCCCAACATGGGGCTTGATGCCAGGACCCCGGAATCAGGACCTGAGCTGAAGGCAGATATTTAATTGACTGAGCCATCCAGGAGCCTTAAAAAAATACAAGTTTTAACTGATAAAGCATTTTAACTAGACTTTTTTTTTTTTTTAAGATTTTATTTATTTATTTGACAGAGATCATAAGTAGGCAGAGAGGCAGGCAGAGAGGAGGAGAGCAGGCTTCCTGCTGAATAAAGAGCCCGATGCAGGGCTCAATCCCAGGACCCTGGGATCATGACCTGAGCCAAAGGCAGAGGCTTTAACCCACTGAGCCACCCAGGCGCCCCTCAACTAGATATTTTAACTAGACACAAAAGCTGCTATGTTAAGAGTGGAGCTCCCTATGGGCTGCCCTTCATTTTATATCAGAACAGACAAATGCCTTTTTTCAATTTCTTATTTATTTATTTATTTTAATATTTTATTTATTTATTTGACAGAGAGACGGAGAGATCACAAGTAGGCAGAGGTAGGCAGAGAGAAAGGTGGAAGCAGGCTCCCTGCCGAGCAGAGAGTCCGATGTGGGGCTCGATCCCAGGACTCTGGGATCTTGACCTGAGCGGAAGGCAGAGGCTTTAACCCACTGAGCCACCCAGGCACCCCAAATGCCTTTTTTTTATATGGCCAGTGTTCTTTTGTATACTGGAAGATAGGAAGTCACTTAGTGGTCTTTTATTTATTGTTTCTTACAAGAGTTTCCTAGGGTGAGTTAATGTATTTATTTTCATTATAGAAATATGGTACATTTCACAGAGATCTTTAGTAATGGAGCAGAATGGAGATGTTCTTTTATTGTTTAGCAATTTTATTATTTTTTTTCTTAATAAACTCTTACTTTTTTTCTTTTAGGAAGATTACTAAGCAGATCTAACACTGAGAAACCTAATGCTATTGGTGAAAATGGAAAAGAAGAGAATATTATGAAAAATATGTTTTCAAAAAAGAGGAAAATAGAAGCTGCAGATTGTGAGGTTGAAGTTATCCCATTAGAACTGGAAACACACAAAAGTGCTGAGACTGAGGAGTATCTGCCTACGTTCAGTAATAATTTAAAAGAGCCTGTTATGTAAGTAAGATACTATGAACCCAGTCAAGATTGATCTGTATTATTGAACAAGAATGGTTCCTTTTGTTTCTGACTTCCCCTGCCCCCACTACTCCTATGTATCTCCTATATATCAACTTGCTTCACAGTTGTTAAGTTTAACTCTGAGAAATCTAGAATGCTTATATTTTAAAAACTAGCCAACATATTTATCTCCTCAGTGTCCTATTTGTGTCTTACTTTTAAAAGACTTATCCCTTTAATCAGAGTCTTTATGGATGTCACAACTTTTGCTGTCCTTTTTATTTTCTGTCATCTTATTCACAATCCTTTTCACAGATTCATTTTTAAAAATACTTCAAAATGATTGGCTCTAAAATATATTTCCTTCTTTAGTGGGAGATAAGCATAGGTGTTACTAGATTAATTTCTAAATGGATACTTATGTAACAGTGATACCTATATTTCAAGGTCCAGTAAAGAGAATTTTTAGTGATATATAGAATAACTTTTTTTCCTTTTCAGAGAAATGAAATGTAACAATATTTCAAGAATTCAATATCATTCAGTCATTAGAAGTCCTAAAGTGAAGACAGTCATTATTCAACGCAATGGGAAAAGGATGGTAAAAACTGCAAAATGTAGATGGGCCCCTTATGAGAACATTAACTGTGATTTCAACTTTGTCTTTTATTTAATTCCAGTTGTTTGTATAATTTAGTAATATGTGGGAATTCTTTTATTACTTTGGAAGGGACATACTGTTGAAGTATTAGGATCATGTTTTATTTACTTAGTGTCCTCCAGGGTCATTGGCCTGTTCCCAACTTAGATACATAAGGAGACTGTTGATCATGATCTGACAATGTGTTCCACTGAGACTGAGAGCTGTCTAGTTCTGAGAATTTATAGAAAAGCTAGAATGTTCCAGAGTTGGTAGTGATACATAATAAGAAAAAGATGGAGTAATTTAGGTTAAGAAGATAAAGTTGAGAGGCATAAGAGAAAGTCTAATGAAAGAATCATCCAGAACACACCATTCTACATAACTTCTGAAATGCCAATAGAGTATTACCCCCACCTTAAAAGACCACCAGAGACGTGAGTCAAAGCCAATCAGCAAGGGTCGTTTATTGCAGGTTCGAACCTGGACCTCTGCGCCGCTTGTTGCCCATAACGCCGGGAGGTCCGGAGCTGGGTCGGTGCAGGATTTTTATAGACAGATACAAACAAGTTTTGGGTGGGGCTGAGCTGATTGATTGATAGTTTGAACAGGCATACTTGGCGTCAGTGGATTGGGTCAGGGGACCCGCGTACGAAAGCAGACAAAGCAATCTTACAGAAGCAGAACTGGCCGGTTAGCCCACGCATGCGAAAAAAGCACTATCAGGATATTGAAGGCCTGGTTACTATCAAGTAAAGACAATTGGGAGTCTCCTGGTGGAATGTTACATTCCTGCTATCAAGCATCCTTGTTAATGAGATTTAGGTTTAGAAGAAATTTAACTTTATTTACTTTTCCTTCTACCTCCACCTCCTTCGGTTTTTTATGGAGGGGAGGGTGACATTAGGGCTTGAGGAACTGAGTCCTGTGTCCCTGGAAATTGGGCTATTGATAAGGTAACTTTTTTGTTTGTAAATCTCAAGGACATTTGCAAACCAAGGGAGACTCCTGTCTTGCAGGATTGTGATCTCAGCAAGTTAACCATTTATCATTTTATGGCAGTCAGGGGTGCCTGAGGAACGCCACACATATGGAGGGGAGTGGGTGAAGTGGGGGTGCAAGGCGCCAGCCTTTGCTTTGTCCTCAGCCAGCCTCCTGCTCCTTCACTTCTGAAGGTATAGTTTTCAGTCTCTACTGAGAAAAATTAGCCAGAGACTATAACTTGGAAGCAGTGAAAGATACAGGAAAAAGAACAAAGGAAGACATAAAGGTAGTTCACAGTAGGGCTTGTTGATAAAAAATAAAAATTCTGCCCTACGTGATGTGCCAATATTTGCCCTCTGCCAGCGATGTACATACAGTAAGTACCTCTTCAAGATCACATAATTATGAAAAGGTTAGTCCATTAGACCACATAGAACTCCAGCTCTGCTGCTTTCTACCTGGGTCACATGTCCATGTCTACATTTCTTTATCTGTAAAATGCGGAGAATATTATCTGTCTCAGAGTTAAGAGGATTAAATGAGAGAAGCTTCAGAAATTTGGTGTAGCATAGTGTTTGACACCCAAGTGCTCAATAAATGTTGACTATTTAAGTAAATTGAATAATAATAATAATAATGGTCAACACTTACTAAACACATAGTTGAGTGCCAAGTGTGGTATTAAACTTATGACCTTTTTAAAAGTTATCATTAACATATAAAGTGATTGCTGTATCTACAACTTGTAAACACTGGCAACTCCTTTGACCTCCTTGAAGTAAAAACTGGCCAAAGTGTGCTTTTATCTTTGTATATCTTATAGTTGAAGCCGAATTTATAATCTGGTATCAGAATTGAGGGATACAGACAGATGTCTTTGAAGTTTATTTTAAATTTTAATGCCTAAAGACTGTCTTCACAGTTTTGATAAATAAAGTCTGTAATTTGTGGCTTACTGGAGTGCCCAGAAGTAGAACACAGCCAAAAGGGCTCCATCACTCCAGAGATTTCTTATATCAGTGTTGAGTCTTCCAAAACTAATATGGTAGCTACAGCTTATGAAGACTGACACTTGACGAAAAGAGGTCTAACTGCTACATTAAATTGTTTATCCTGATCTAAAAGTAAAGACATCATACCTGTTCTCTTTTAAGGGATTTGCTTCCTCAGAGTCTGTCATCTCAGAAGATAATGATGGATTTAAACCAACCCAAGTACCTCTGAACTCCAAAGCCGAGGAAATGAAAAGTAGGCTTTGTTTCACTCTGTGATAGCCTGCCTCTTGTGCCTTTTTGTCTGTCTTGCTCAATACCTGTGGCTTATTTTCTTGAACTTAGAACAAACAAGCTGCATTCGTCATAAAAGTTATTACTTGGGTGGATCAGAGGGTGGCACACTATAATTTGTGGACCAAATCTGGCCTACCATCTGTTTATGTATGGCCTGTGAGCTAAGATAATTTTTACATTTTTAAATAACTTTAAAAAAAATAAGATGAATAATGTTTTGTGACAAGAATTATATGAAATTGTGTTTTCGTGTCCATAAACAAAGTTTTATTGGAGCATAGCCACTTTCATTAATTTACATATTATCTCTGATGACTTTCACATTACATCAGCAGAACTGAATAGTCACAACAGAGACTGGATGGCCCACAAAGCCTAAAATACTATTTGGCCCCTTGCAGAAGTTTGCCAGCCCTTGATCTGTTTTTGCCAACAGTGATTCTGAGGCATGGCAGGAAGAAGTGGAGTAGACAACTCTGAGTCTGCATAGTTCTCGGTGTTATCTGTGGCTTTGGAAGCATTGTACAAAGCAGCCATTTCCTCACTCTTTTAGGGGCTCCTTTAAAATTAAGATACATCATTCTGTAGTACTCCACAGCCAACAGTGCTGTAGGGATGCTCAGTGAAAAGTGAAAATATTGCTATTCTGAGTGCCTGTCTTTCAGTGTTACCAGTCTTGTAGTGGTTTATGTTACAGTTTGACAAACCTGGATTTTCCTACTTTTGCTTTTCATAATATCCCTTTTCATAATATCCCCCACTGGGGAAGATACTGCTGATATAACTGAGCCATTGCCTCTTCTCCTTTAGAGTATTTTTGCCTCTGTATACCCAACTCCTCACCTGGTTTTAAAAGATAAAGATTGGGGCTGGGGAGCAGGGCAGCTATTTGACAGAAAAGGTCTATCAGGGCATTTATGTATTTTAATTATTTTATCACCAAAGGGGAGGAAAATCTCCTCTTCTACCCATTTTAGTTATCCAGCTGGGGCCTTGTAAATTAGACTGACAGACTGACAAGTGAAAAATAAGCAGAAACTTATTAGCATGTGTATCACATATAACACATGGGAGTACTCAGAGATAAGTAACATAAAGAAGTAGCTTAGAGGGGTGCCTGACTAGCTTAATCAGTGGAACATGTGACTTTGGATCCTCAGGGTTGTGAGTTCAAGGCCAATTGGATGTGAAGATTACTCAAAAGTAAAATCTTTAAAAAAAAAAAAAAAGGACTCTGGCTTATCTAGCATCTTTGCCAAAGAACAATAAATTTTTAGAGGAATGACAAGACAAAGGAAAAGGACCTTGAGTGGATAAATGCTCATTAGTGAGGTTCATTATGTAGATTCCTCTCCTTTGGTTTCCAGCCTGATAAAGGTCTAAAGCTGTCTCTGGTTGACTAACTTTTGTCCTTCCTGGTAGGAGGAGGGAGGACATGTTTGTAAATTTAGGTACTAATTTAAACAGGTGGGGGAAGGCAAAGAAATTTTTTTTGCATAGGCTCTTAGCTTAAAATAATTCTTATGTCAAGGAAGCATATTTTGGCATGACATACTCTGATTTCCTTCACCATTTAATGCATATGAGTCATAATGAGTACTCTTGCTTTTGGTTCTTTTGTTGTTTTCATTAATTGCTACAATGTGTATATATATTTATATATAGTAGGCACTACAGAAATCAGTTATGTACTACTATGATTCATGAGTAACCCAAAATTAAAATATGAGAACATGTAGAAACAGCAGGCAGTAAGAATAATGATTAGATCAAGAACATTTAGAGAATTCCAATTTCTTTGTGCCAGTAAGTTAGGTGGCACAAGTGGCTTTTTAAAAATAAATGATTTTACTTACTCCATTTGACAAGGATTCACACTTTTGAATATTTTAAAAAATTATTTCCGTTATTGGATAAGAAAAATGATTAAGGCAGTTCATCTTGTTCTAAAGTATTATTGTTTGTAAAGGTATAAATATTGAATGGTCATCTTGCAAAAACCTTTATTCACTAATGTGTGCAAAACCCATAGCAGTACAGTTATTATTACTCTTGGGACTTGCTGAAGTTGATGCCAAGAGGGTCTTCTCAGGCCTTTCATTGGTGTCCTAAAGGCCTAGAGTACTTCCCTAAACACCTGCTCTGTTTCAGGTGTTTAGAATATACTCAAATGCAGATTCCAGGGTTGAAGAAAGGTAAGTCAGTTAATGAGGAGTAGAGATTAAATATAGTAGTGACAGGAGGCAATAGGTACATTAGTAAAAAGGTAGTAGGAAGAAGGCAGACCTGGAACCAGACATTTCTCAAACATTTGAGACTCTTCTGGGTTTCTTACCCCACTTATATTACAGTTCAGGTGAATCTCTTACCCTCTCAAAGGCTCAAAGTTTTCATTTGTAAAATTGGAGTAATGTCTACCCTCATATTGTAAGAATTAGTAATAATTAAAGCAACTAGCTTTTAATTAGTATGTTAATCACAGGACTATTGATCAGCCAAATATATTTGCTGACACTTCCTTCCAAAATATTTATTAGAGGATTCAAGCTCCTACCAAGTTAAAGACTTTGAAGACAATCTGCTGATTGAATCAGATGTGATAGATATAACTAAATGTAGAGAAGAGACTCCATCAGGGGGCAGATGTAACCAAGCAACCACATTGGATAAACTGAATATTACAAAGGAGCTCAAGGCTCAAATGCAAAAGCCCCAAGAAGAAACTCCAGCATATCAAAATCATCAAGTCTTTTGTGAAAAAGAGTTCCCAAGTGAAACCAAAAATATTTCACCTGATTCTCTAAAGAAGTTCAATAAAGGGAACATGTTTTTATTGGATGCCACAAAAGAAGGGAACGTGGGCCGCTTCCTTAACGTGAGTATATGGGCTGAGATTCACATTTCTAAACATTTTTTCTGTGCTACTTTGAATGGTTTGAAATTTATGTGCAATCATATGTAGTTCACCTGCCATCAGAAGAGAAAAAGATTCTGAAGTTGGAAAATCTTTTTTTCTTTTTCAAATTTTTATTTAAATTCCAGTTAGTTAACATACAGTGCAGTATTATTCTCAACTTAGTCATTTGTCACTTACATACAAAACCTTGTGCTCATCACAGGTGCTCTCCTTAATACCCATCATTCCCCTCCCACCCCCCACCCTGCCCACCTGAGGTCAGAAAATCTTTAAAAACAAAGAGCTTTTCCTTGCTAGGTGGTCTGTTTATTTGGTTTGTTTCTTTTCCCCCTAGTTAGGAGGATACTTGGTTAACAAGAAATAGAATCCTTTACTTTCTTCTTCTGTCCCCCAACTGCTGTTCTTTCTTCCACTTTGACTGCTTTTGTACTATTGCCAAACATGTCTGGAGAGCCATTAAAGAAGAATCCCCAGCAAAAGACTGTCATGGCTTTATTTCCAAAAGTCAGTTATGTTGAAAGTGGCTGCACCATAACTGTGTTTGATTTTATCCCCCCAGTCAGCATACCACCTGAGCTAGTCTCTTGTTTAGAGGAGGAAAAAATAGGACTTTTCTTTCTTTCTCTATTCCTTCCTGCCTTTCCTCCTTCTTACTTTTTTCTTTCTTTCCTTCCTTTTATTTTTTTTACATGGAAAATACATTCATGATTTAAAAATAGAAATAAAATGAATACATGAAACAAAAAGCCATTCAGAATACATACATACAGCTGAACAAAATTCTGTTTCAAGGTAGCTCCAAGCCTGCCTCCATTCATGGTAGGCACCATGAGTAAAGGTTACCACCCAATTGAAAAAAATGCATGGACAGGAAGTTGTCATTGAAATTGAATGGTGGCAGACATGTTCAAGGAGTATTGCAAGGATTTGGTCTCCTATGAATCTGGCATAGATGAATGTGTAGAGGCGGGTGCTAGTGGGCAGTAGGCAACAATATTGGAGTGGTGGTAATTGGATAAAATAATATCATGTCAGGAGCCTTGAGCAAAGGTAACTAATGGTTGTGTTCAGCAGAGACATCAATTCCTTACATATGTCCCCTTTCTGGAGGGTCTGTTTGACAATGACATAAAACTCAGTTACATATATTCTTCGTATTAACCTCTTTTCTTCTGGTTTAAAAAAAAAAAACCCTAAAATTTAACTATGCCTCTTTACACCTTATCCCCACACTATATGTGAATATATATATACACATGTATATATATATATATTCTTATTCCCCCCCTTTTTTACATAAAAGCATGTTATATTCACTGTTCTGTGCCTTGCTTTTTAAATTAACAATATACTCTGGAGATCTTTCCATATCAGTACACAGAGAGAGCCCCTCATTTTGTGTGTGTTTGTTTTTGTTTATAGCTACATAGAATTCCATAGCTTGGATATACCGAAGTTCATTTAACCATTGTTCTTTGGACAGACATTTGGGTTGTTTCTAAATGGCTTAGAATAATAATGTTTTATTATTAAAAACAGTGCTTAATAAATAAACACATAGATATATGTACAGATAATGTACATGTACAGATATATCTGTGGAATATATTCTCAGAGATAGGATTGCTGAATCAAAGGATAGATGCATTCATAATAATGATAAAATTGACACATTATGTTCTATATAAGTTAGTACCATTTTGCATTTCTACCAGTAAGGTAAGAATGTCAGAAGAGGGCTTTTCTGATTGAGTTCCTACTATTAAAAAATCACAGTCTGTGATATTTTACAGTGTAGGTCAGCAAAAGGAAAGAAACAAAAATAAGTAAGATGTGTTAGAATGGTATTTTAATGTTTCAAAAACAAGGTATCAAACTCTTTGCTATATCTAACCTCTGTGTTTATTTATGTATTTATTTCAACAGCATAGTTGTTGCCCAAATCTTTTGGTACAGAATGTTTTTGTAGAAACACGTGACAGAAACTTTCCATTGGTGGCATTCTTCACCAACAGGTTTGAAATTTTTTATGTTAAATCACAAAATTAAATCATTTTGAAATTGTGAAAAATAACAATAGAAAAATATTTTTAGAAATATGCGGGATAGCCCCTAATACCTGCTACCCTAAAATACTCATTTATCCCAAACTTCCTAGCCAATAAAATTTCAGTCCTTATTTCTCAGAGAATTAATGCCCAAAAAGACAAAGATATCAGTTCTGACCCGGTTCAGTTCAGGGAATAAATGATGGAAAATGCTACATCTCCTATAAGTCAGAACTGCCTCCAGCTGTCACACCACAGGCCTCATACCACAGACATCATCACATCACTGGGTTCCACTGTTTGCTAAACACTTCTTTTCCTGTGGATGTTGACAGGTTTCTTACTTAGGATTTTGGTAGATTTGAAATAAAACTCAAATGATTATTCTTAATAAAAGAGCATGCCTAACTTGGGGGGGGGGTGTTAGAAGAAACCAGATTTTTGAAGGTTTGTAATGTTAATAAATTGATATATTCAAGTTTGATTCATTTGATAGTTACTCAGAGTAATTTATGTTTGCTTTTTAATTTCTGCTTTCTAGGTATGTGAAAGCAAGAACAGAACTAACATGGGATTATGGGTATGAAGCTGGGACTATGCCTGAGAAAGAAATCCTCTGCCAATGTGGGGTTAATAAGTGTAGAAAGAAAATATTATAAATCTGTAGCTAATGCCTGTTGATGAGATTAGCTTTTCGTGCTGCAATTAGAGCCATGTAAGAGAACCTTCAGTCATCAGTGGAATTAACTTAGATTGTGATCCATCAAGAGAATTCTTTTCAGTTTACACTTGTCAGGGAATTCATTTGTATGACTTAGAATGCTAGGAACAAAATAAGGACATTTTCATACACGTAGGCTCTCTATCCTTTCTGCTGTTCAACTTTACACGAGTGGGATGGAAGTGTATATTTTATATAAAATACCATTATACAGTTTGTAACTTATTTGTAAATTATGTATTAAGAGAAACAAGTGTTACAATAGAATTCAGTTCTTATTTACTTTTGTGATTATTATCTTTGAGCTTATGCCCTCAAAGGGCCAAATTTCACATCTTCACCTACAAAAATCTATGTTTAATTCTTGGCAAGTAATTTACCATTATGAGCCATAAGGTGGGCAACATAACCTGAGGAATAGGTAAGAACTAACTTTACACATTTTATTTCCAAGTATTTTAACAGTAGTTGGAGAATCTCTGGCTGCATGCAACTCTGTCTCATCAAACCATTTGAGTGCTAAGAGGGAGGGTTTTGGCACTCTTTGAGATGGAACTTCTGTTCTTACTATTCCAGTTTCAACACAGACAAGAAAAGAGGGAATAAAAACCTGGAGGAATTGGAATATTTTTGTTCTAGGTAAAGGAGAGCCATAAGAGAAGAATACTTAGAAACTAGTCAGACTTGGCTTACTTAGGCCCTCTAGAAGGGATTGTGCTGGACAAGAGTTTTCACTTACCAAAACAAAACAAAGCAATTTCACTGAGTTTGTAAAGTCTGGAACAGGTTCTCGGATTCTCCTTGATGTGTACGTTGCTTTTGTAGAGAAAAAAGGAGTTACACTCAGCTATAGGTTACCCAGCCCTGATTATGGAGTGGAAAAGGGACTGGGAATCTCCAAGCATCAAAACTAATTTTATCCATAACAAAGTTGTACATTTGGCTGCCAGGAACTTCCCCCTTGGAACCCGAAGAGGAATACTGGCTCAAAAAGAAATAATTGAAAGTAGTTCTGGCTTTTGAGAGGTTTTAGATTTTTTTTTTTCTATACTCGTTTCTGGGTTTAGTTTGGTTACTGTTCAAATAAAACCCTATTCTAAGTTTGGACTCAATTTAATTGCTTAAAAATATTGAACTAGATGAAAATTTAACTTGAAATTGTTTTAGAGAGTGGGAAACCCAGGAACTAGAAAAAGGAGCAAAAGGTATAACCTAAAAGCTTGTTCAGATGAGAGAAGTTAAGTCCATTTATTCACATTAAAGATGTAGGAATTTTAGGCTGTACACTGAAAGTGAAGATACTTGGTAAGTATGGGAAATATTTTTGTACATAAATCCTGACATCTTGATCTACTTCACAGCTGTCACCGTCCATCAGTGTGCTAGAGATTCCCTTTGTCTCTCTTATCTCAGATCTGTCCAGTTAAATTCCATTATTTCCCTTTTCCTTGGTTTTCTCCCACTTACTGGTAAAGGACATCTTCCAGTTTTTGAAAAGGAAAATTGAGGGGTAACTATTTTAAGACCTTGCATGTTTGAACATTTTATTTTACCCTTACACTTGATAGCTATTTTTTCAGGATATAGAATTCTTGAGTAACCTCCATAATACAATTTTGAAGGCTTCTGCTAGCTTCTGATGCTGCTGCTGTGAAATCTGAAAATGGTCTGATTTATGGCATCCATGGTGACTACTGAAGTCAGATGTCATTCTCTTCTTTATCTTTTAGTTTTTATATCTCTTGAAGCTGACCGAATTGTCTTTGTCCCAGTGTTCTGTTTCTGGTAAGGTCCATCTTCCTCCTTCATCCCGGGTGCTTGGTGGGATCTTTCAATCTGAAATCTTTGTCCTTCAATTCAGGGAAATTATCTTGAACCATTTCTTTAACTGTTCCTCATGTGTTCATTCTTTCTTTCTTTATAGAATTCTTCTTATTCAGCTGTTAGACTTCCAGGATTGGCTCTCTAATCATCTCTCTCTCTCTCTCTCTCTCTCTCTCTTTTTTAAAAGAGTTATGATTTTTTTTTCTAGTTATTTAAGTAATCTCTACACCCAGTATGGGGCTCAAACTTACAACCCTGAGATCAGAAGTTGCATGCTCTCCCAATTAAGCCAGCCATGTGCTCCAAATTTTCTCTTTATTTTCAGCTTTCGTTTTGCTGTGCTTTCTGGGAGATTTTCTCAATTTAAATCTTCCAGTATGGGGGCACCTGGGTGGCTCAGTCGGTTAAGCATCTGCCTTTGGCTCAGGTCATGATCCCAGAGTTCTGGGATCGAACCCCGCTTCGGGGTTCTTGCTTGTTGGGAAGACTGCTTCTCCCTCTCCCCTGCTTGTGTTCCCTCTCTTGCTGTGTCTTTCTCTATCAAATAAATAAAATCTTAAGAAAAGAAAAACTTCCAGTATGTCAGTTATGCTTTATTTTTCTGGTCTCATATTCTTAATTGCTAGAGTTCTCTTTTCTTCTCTGGATTTCTTTAACAGCATCCTATTTTGGGTTTATGGTTTCAGTATCTTATCTCTTTGAAAATACCATGATGTGTATTGTATAGGTTTATGTGTATTTATACACATGCATTCATATCTATATTCTTCCTGCATGTTTTACAACCTCGAAGGTTTATTTCTTGTTTGTTTTCCATGTATGTTTACTTTGGTCTTTGTCTTTGATGTTATAGGCTGAGATTAAAATCTGAGAGTGGGAGATGGGTCTCTTCAAGTGCCACATCATAACTGAGCTGAGCTATCAATCTCTAATTGTCTCTTTTAGTGCTTTGTTTTGGCTGATTTAAGGGCAGAAACTTGGCTGCTGAAGTCTGCTTTTATTTCCCCTTTGGACTCGGTTCTTTAATCCATTTCTATATTTGTCGAGACTAGCCAAGTTATCTTTTTATATATTATTTTTCTTTAATGCTGTCCCCAATTTTCCTTTCGTCCCTTTAAAAAAAAAAAAAAAAAAAAAAGCCTCAGGGTGCCTGGGTGGCTCAGTGGGTAAAGCCTCTGCCTTTGGCTCAGGTCAAGATCCCAGGACCTGGGATTGAGCCCCACATGGGGCTCTCTGCTCAGCAGGGAGCCTGCTTCCTCCCCTCTCTCTCTCTCTCTCTGCCTGCCTCTCTGTCTACTTGTGATCTGTATCTGTCAAATAAATAAAATCTTTTTAAAAAGTAAAAATTTTAAAAAGCCTCAAAATACAAAAATAATAAGATTTCAAAATGCAAGTTTCCTTTAATTCCTCAGCAAACCACCAACTATTATATGCTTCTTTTCCAAAACAGCTTTTTTTATCTGTAATTATATGCACCTGTGTTCTCTACATGTATATTTTGTTACATGCACTGAAAACCTCGTCTTGTATGGTGCTGTGTACCCCATGGGTGCTAAATAAAGATTTGCGACTCACAACTGGAATTCTAGTTAATTCTGCCTACGTTTATGACATACCTATTTAGGCCAAATTTGATGTATACAATTTAGAAGAAACGGGTAATCCTTCAGAAAAGCAATCACTCCTCCAGCTGATCCCAGGGGTTTGGGCTACCTTTCATCCCCATCTGAAGAGGAAAAGTCTGGGCAGGGTGGCGATCGCCTGCATATTAAAAAACAGATCAGATTCAGACTCGAATCTGTAGAAGAGGCGAGCTCCATTTTGAATGAGAACTCAGTCTGCAAACCGTCGGTGTCTTTTGCCCTGAACTTCCCCTGGTTAGGGGAAATGGGTCATCGTAGCTTTTACGAAAACGAAACTCTCAGCCGCCTGCGAACTTCCGGAAGTGCAGGCGCAGCGCGCCTCCGTCGGGCAGCAGCTGAGGTCGCAGCCATGGACCAAGTGTCGTCTTCCTCGGCCAAGTCAGCCCACGGAGCCTTCTTGTCCGAAGCCCACGACACCCGGGACCAGCTCCCGCACCCCACCGGTGAGTTCCGCCCCAGTGCATCTCGTGCGCGTGCGCTGAGGTGGGGGTGCTGTGTCCCCGCAACCACAGGGCGGGTCCCCGGCCTGCTCGCTGGCTGCTCTCCCCCCCACCAATCCGACTCCCGAGCCCCTGCGGCACTGCTGTGAGGGGGGTTAGTCTGCGTTCATCTCCCGCGGTCCTGGGTGCAATTCCGCAGGGGGCTGTGCGCCCAGATTACTGCCCAGGGCTTCACTTGCAAAAGGTGTGTTTTCCGTTACTTCTTCCACTGCTGATGGACCACCCATTGCTCTTGTCCTACTCCACTGGGGACAGAGACATCAAGGGAAATAGCCATAAACTCGGGTGGGGGTTTACTCTGGTCGTGCAGTCCACCCACTCATAAGACCGTTGCCAGAGAAGTGGCATGGGAGAAGTAGGAAAGAAGTAAAGAAGTGGTCTTCACTTGAAAAAAAAAAAAAAAAAAAAGTGGTCAGGTGGGTCTCAGGAAGCAGTTGGGAAAGTTCTTGCAGAGAATGTGACTCCTTGGAATCATCCACTCCTTTCCATTTAGTAGTTCAGATCCTCAGCAGCCCTCTTTGTGCATAAGGCACAAAGAGCCTGCACCATCCCTTCATTCATATAGGTGTAGAGCTCCTACTGTGTGGCAGGGCTCAGAGCTAAGGATAGAGAGAAGAGTTAGGCAGACCCCATCTTCGAGGATCGAAAAGGCAGCTTGCAGATGACCTGGTAAGAACCACAAAGTCTCAGATGAGGGGTTTCTAACTCAGCCTGGTGTTTTGGGAAAGCTTTATGGAGGCACTGATGCCCTTAGTTTTAAAGGAGAAGAGTCTCTAGCCACAGGTAGAGAGGTTGAAAGGGTGTTGAATACAGAGGTGATGACACAAAAAGGCACCAGCCCCAAAATGTCACATGGCAACCACAAGTCAGGCAGTTGCATATTTTCATTCAGCTAGTGTTATCTCAGGATATTATTGGAGATGAGGTTCTATCTTTTTCCCAAACTCCAGACTGGTATAACCAACTTCATCAATGCCTAGAATAATCTCAAACTGTCCCAAAGAAGTGTCCCAAAGAAAATTCTCATTTTCCTGCATGTACCCACATGTTCCAAACCTGTTCATCCACCACCCTTACTCCTTGCATTCATCCTGTTGCTCAGGCCAGTACCTTTAGCACAGCCCTCAGTGCCTTTCTTCCTCACTTCCCATCTAATGTATGAATCAAACCGGTCAGTTCAGTTTTCAGAATGTATCTTGAGCCTGACCACTTCTCACCTGTGCTGCCATCCAAGCCCCAAAGCACCATCTCACATTTCCTGCCTAGAGTATTGATCTGGCTCCTACTCTAATGTCTCATACAGACAAGCCTGCACAGGAGCCAAAATGATCTTTAAAAAACAAAAAGCAAATGTGATTCTCCTACTCAGAGCCCTTCAGTAGTCTCTCATTACCTTCAGAACGATCTCTGTGACCTACAGTGTACCCCATGTCCTGATCTGATCCTTTCCCTGACTGTCTTGATGACTCTGCCACACCTCACTGAGTTATGGGTCCACCAAGCCCCCAAACCTATCCCTTTCTGGGCTCTCTTTGCCTCCCATTTCTCAGTTCCCCACCATAATTCAAGTCTCTCTCAAATGTATCCTCCACAGCTTTGCACGCCATCCTATTTAAAAGAGCACCCTACCACCGTCCTGACACTCTACCTCCTTTCCCTGCTCTAATTTTTTTCATAGCACTTATTGCTCGCAGGAGAAATACTTGTCTGTCTCTATTACTAGAATGTAAGTTCCTTGAGAGTTGAAACTCTCATCTCATTCTCTATTTTATTTGTAGTGCCTAAAATAGTGCATAATAGGTTCTTACTAAGAATTTGTTGAAGGAATGAATGGGCTTGTATGTACCACTAAGGAGTTTGGCTTCTTTTCTCCTGGTGATGGAGAAGGTCTTTCCCAGGAGGGAAACCAGCCCAATCTGAACTAAAATCTTCTATTCTGAATTCTGTATATCTGAGAGTTGGGCAGGTAGGTCCTATGGGACTAGCAGCTGTGCCTAGGGAAATGAAGTCCTATAGTACAAGCATGTCTGCTGAGAATCATCCCTGTTTGTGACTAAGTTAGGTGATTCTAAAGAAGTCCACTGAACACCCTATTCCTCAGCTGTCCACTCCTCTCCTGCAACACACACACACTAATTCCTGTTTATACATTCTAAAGCTGTCCCTAGTAATGTTCTCTGGCTCTCCCAAATAAGTACACACTTCTTCCAAAGATATATACAGTCACATCATCCAGGGACATCTGATGAAGCCATTTATTTTCTAAGTTCATTACCAAGCGTCTAGGTTATGTCTACTCCTCCTGTTTTGGTCTTTATCCATTTCAGGTGTACAGTCAGTGGACTCAGTGATAAAATTGACTTCTCCCACTTATCTGATATCTAATGGATATCTAATGGAAGTACTAAAATAGTAAGCTGCAATAAAAATTGAGTTGATCAAAGAAGAAAAGAGGAAGAAATTTCCAAGCCAGCACCATAAATTGATTGCCAGTCCAGAACATAAATCATACCCTATCAGAAAGGGATTGTAAATGGAATTACAGGATTAGTGACTCTCCTTCCATCATCCACTCATTTAATGGTGAGGTGTGTTCCTTGGCTGTCCTATCTGGCTACTCCAGATTCTGTGCTCTGACTGGATTGCCCTTGTCTGGTGGGCTTTAGGACCATATCTGGGAAGAGGAATATTTGGAAGATATCTCTGATAACTCTGCAGAGGCTGTGGCCTTAGCAATCCCTTCCCGGGTGGAGGTAGACCTGGAGAGACCTCAGATTCATTCACTGTGTGGGTTTGAGTTAGTCATAGTTCATGTGTTCCCAGCCTATCATTTTTCTGCAGCTTCATTCGGTAGAACTTTTCTTGGCTACCAGTTTCATTTTTTTGAGAATTCTTGTTAGATCAGTCTCTGTGTGTCCTTAGGTCTGCTAGACACAGCAGAAGCACCATGGGGAGCCCTGCTGTTCTTCATTATTCTTGGTGTCAGCTGCTGATAGAGACCAATGGACTCTTCCCTAAAATGCCCCAGCCCCCATAAGACAGGTGTATTATTTAGACAGAATTCACTGTCTAAATCTGTATAGTCCCTGAATTCTGAAGGTGAGGAGTATCAGTTATCCAAGTGTATGTGGTCCAGGAGTTTCAGATAACGCATAGCAAGCATTCAGGTAAGTGGGGGATGTCTGTCTGTGTAAAAGGCTTTAATGTGATTCCCCCAACTGTAGCGAGTTCTGTGCATCCTCCCGTCTGGAAGATGAACAAGGTAGAAGAGCTAAGATCTCTTAGGGAGTGATGATGAGAAGATGTTTTACCAAGGAAAGGCCATTAGGGGGAGCCTGTGTGTCCCACTTTGGGTTTCTGTCCATCAGCAGGAGAAAAAATACTCAAGGTCAGAAGGCAGCAGTGTTGCTACTCACACCTTTACTTCCAGGTGCCAAAACCCTAGAAGCCTGTGGACTTGGGAGTGCAACTCAGATGGGCAGCACCCCCAGAGCAAACACAGGGGGCCATGTGTACGTATCTGCAGCCTCCCAGCTAGGCCAGATACTGGTCTGAAAGCCCTGCTTTGCACAAGGAAAGGATAACACTGCAAAATTGTCTAGCTCTTATACAACAGGAAGCATTGCATGCCTATCAAATGTTATCGTATTATTTTATTAGGGATTTTTATTCCATCCTTCTAATTGTCTGATGCTTTTTTTTTCTTTTTAAGCCTGTGCTTTACAAATTTTCATGTCCAGTTTGTGTGTCCTTTAAAATAAGAATATAATATTTTTTCAAAATAGATTTTGGGACTGAAGTGAATAAAATATTGGGATTTTTTCTTATTTTCATCTAGGATGGTGTATTATGTTGTCAAATATTAATATATATGCTAAAACATTGGAAACTGTAAAGTGTGGTATTGGAGGAGGAAGTGACCAATGGAACAAATAGAAATATAGGAACAAACCTAAACATACATAATAATTAAATATATGAAAAGGAGATTAAAATCTGTGGCTAACCACTATGAAAATAAGTTAAATCCTCATCTCATATTTTATAATAAAATAACTTACACATTAACATTTAATATAAGAATAATATTTTAGAAGGAAATAGAGGTTTTTTCTATTATATCTCCTTCACCCAAGAGTAGAAACCATAAAATAAAAGATTGATATAATTTCATCAAATAATACATTTAAACATTCTGTATGTCGTAGAACACTATAACAAAATTAAAAGACCACTATATAACTAACAAATGGTCATCCTGAATACATAACAAGCTCAAAAAATAGTGAATAACCTAGTAGAAAATGGGCTGAGGACATCAATGCCAGAGAAGAAATGCAAATGCCACCTTATGGTATGTTAAATTCATAATTGTAGATTATGTTCTACTTCTCTCTGCACTTTGTTGTCCTGTCTTTTGATGTGGTCATCTACTCTTCTGTTCTAGTTGTATCTTTAATAATATGGTTCTAAGTCGAGTAGGCAGATACCCTTGTATTTTTTTTCAAAGTTTTCTTCATGTTTTTCATGCCCTTTTATTCTTCCAAATAATCTTTTCTTTTTTTCAATTTCTTTAACCTTCTTGGGATTTAAATTGAAATGACATTAAACCTAAAACTTGTTTGGGGAAGAACTGACAGCATTATAATGTGTAGTCTTCCTACTCAGGAACTTAGTATTTCTCTTCATGAATTGAGACTGAGCTTAAAACAACTCTTTTCTTTACCCCACAATTTGATTTATTTAGACCAAGAAAAGCATACACATTGATTGTCTCTGTCTGACAGCTTTGTAATATCCTTTTTTACTCCACGCTGTGTTTTTGTTTTTCCTTTTTTACTGAAGTTTAGTTGTTTAAAACAACTCTTTCATCATGTTACTCCCCTGCTCCAAAATCCTTCCTGGCAGTCTTTCACCATCTGTTTCTCAAATTCTTTTCCAGCTTCCTCTGCACAGACTCTCCTTCTCAGCCTGACTGGTTTTCTGCCTCCAGGTCAAACCTCTTGGCCAGTTCCCACATCACTACTTATGTTTCCAGTTCCTCCCAAACCCTCTCCAGTTATAGCGGCTCAAGGCCCATGTCCTTGACAACACTCTTTCCCACGGGAGAACTTCCTCCCCTGGATCCATAGCATGTATGGCATTTTCCACCCAGCAATTATATTACTTTGTGGCATTTGTTCTGTTATTTTATTTTGTTAGCCCCTTGCAGGCAACAATTCTGTCTCCTATTTCTTTAGATCCTCTGCTGTGCTGTTCCCTACAGTAGCCAGTCCCTACACATGGCTGTGGAGCTCTTAAAAATGTGGTTTATCAACTCTAAGTACAAAGTACACTGGGTTTCACAGACTCCATACTGAAGAATGAATTAATTTTTATACTGATTAAATGTTAAAAGGATCATATTTTGGAGATATTTGGTTGAATAAAACATGTTATTAACATTAATTTCTCCCCCAACCCCAACGAGGCCCCTAGAAATTTTTCAGCTGTGGCTCACATTTTTGGCTCACATTACAGTTTCTGTTGGATAGCACTGGTCTAGAGTGCCCAGCGAAATGACTCTTCTACAAGAGGTGCTCCCAAATTGGTGGAGATTCAGAATGAATGAAAAGAAGCAGCTAGCTAGTTTCATTTCATTTGAGGGTTTTTCTCTCAGTCTCTCCCCTTTTTTATGGTTGGTGGGGAGCAGAGGAACTACAAATTTGTTTTCCTACTAGTTAGGACCCAAATCCAGGAAACAGAAATTAATTAAAGAAGAAACTCATCTGAATGTGAGACAAATGCTGCTCCAAAGTGCAGTCTTGTGATTTCGTGCAATGCACGATCTAATTTCAGAGAGACACCGGAGATCTTATACTTTGGATAACAAAAAGAACTTCTAGGAACACTGTAAGTGATTAGCCTCATCTAAATTTAAAACTCTCACCAATAAATGGTAAAATAAATCTTTGTTTTAAAACAAAAAGTTTATGATTAAAAGCAGAATTGTGTTCTACAGAAAACCAAATCAATAAGAAGATAAGCATTGGAAAGGGCAAACAAGTTGTTAAATGGATGCTTATAAGCCAAATTAATAACAAACTAATAGGTAAGAGAAAGTTACCCTACATTGATATCCCCAGTGGGATTGTGGAAATAAGTGACTTCTTTTTCATCTCTTTCCTTTTCTTCCTAACTCTTCTTCTCTTAGGTTCCTCTCTTTTCTTCTATTCATTTCTTCAAAAAAAAAAAAATTATTTTCTGCCTTTATATATTTTTCTGTCATTATCATGCTAGATTACAGTACATTTAAATTAAAGTACCTTGCTCATTTACTTCTTAAATTCACTCAAAATTTATTTTTGAATATACTATGATACAGGGATCTGAAACTTTTTTTATAGGCACTTAACCAGAGCACTATTTCTTAAGCACATCATTGTTTTCTTATTGATTTGTATTGACAATAATAATAATTATTGAAAGTTTAGTATTGCCAAGGCAGTGTTTTGAGAGCTTTGTATTTAAATTCTTGGTTGTGTTTCTTTCTTTTTTTAAGTTTAAATAATCTCTACACCCAACATGCGGTTTAAACTCAGAACCCCAGATCAAGAGTCACATGCTCTTCTGACTGAGCCAGCCAGGCACCCCCTGGTTGTGTTTCTTGAATAAAATTCTCTTCATGTTTAGACATTTTAAATGAATTCATTGTTGTCCTTCCTTGTATTAAACCATTTAAGAAGTACACAATAAGTTGCTTTTCCACATGGGTACATTTTTTTTTTTTCCTCTTTGGGAGTTGAGAATCTCTCATAAAAACAAGTGCCCTGCCTTCTACTTCAAGATGGTGGAGGAGGGGGTGCCTGGGTGGCTCAGTGGGTTAAAGCCTCTGCCTTTGGCTCGGGTCATGATCCCAGGGTCCTGGGATCGAGCCCCGCATCAGGCTCTCTGCTCAGCGGGGAGCCTGTTTCCTCCTCTCTCTCTCTCTTTCTCTGCCTGCATCTCTGCCTACTTGTGATCTCTGTCTGTCAAATAAATAAATAAAATCTTAAAAAAAAAAAAAGACTGGTGGAGGAGTTACGGAGACCAAGAAATTCCACTTTTCCATTTCTCATCAGGGATGTTACTTATAGGTGTCTTTCAGGTTGCAGAAAAGATGGAAAAAAGGACATGTGCACTTTGCCCCAAAGACATCGAGTACAGTGTCCTATACTTTGCACAATCAGAGAATATAGCTGCTCACGAAAATTGTTTGGTAAGTTACTTGAAAACACATGAGTCATTTTAGGGAAGGACATACTAAAATAGATAAATGTACTTTGGAGACAGAATGACAAGTTGGCCATGAATTGGGCTTTTAAGTGGGGATTTGGAGAGCATCTTTTTCTAACTTTTTATACTGTTTCAGATCTTATCATCTTATGATTACATTTTAGCTTTATTTATAACAGATCAAACACAATTATGAAGAAGTTTCTTCAAAGATATTTTAATGAGATATTTCAAATATAATCAATACCCATAGACATTGATAGACATTGTACCCAGATTTGTCAAATCATACTGTATTTGCCTTACCTTGATTTTTTTTTTAAAGGAAATAAAACACAGACAGTTAAGGGATCTCCAGTTCTGTTCCCCTCCCACCATCCCTCAAGATATAATTGCCATCACAGATTTGGTGCTTCTTATTGTTTTGTATTTTTTATTTTATGTTCCCACCGTGTATATTTAAGTGCTTATAACTAGAAATATTGTTTTACATGTTCTTTGACTTTGTAGAACTTCATCCAAATTCATGGCTATTGAGATTTATCCATGTGATAAATTTGACTTTTAAGTCTTTAATTTTAAATGTTACAGAATTCCATTTTGTCACTGTCGATACTAAACTCTTCTCATGTGAATGAACATTTAGGTTTTTCCACTTTTTTTCATATAATTAACCAGCTGTCATGAACATCTTAGCATAGGTTCCTAATTCCTGGGACAGTTTCTCTGGTATAGGGCACGTAGCTAAAACCAGGGAGTGTTTTGCACCTCACTGTACGCGCCACATTGCTCTCCAGAAGGATTGCACCAAGTTTGACTTCCACATTATTTCAGAATTCCTTCCTCTTCTTCCTTGCGATTCATGATATTATGAAATTTTAATTTTTTCCTCTCCAATAAATATGAAACAGTCTCTTGTTTGCATTCCTAGATTATTAGTGTGATTGTGCCTCATTTGGCTGTGCTTATGCTTCTGTGACTTGTGTTCATAGACTGCATTTTGTCTTTAAGATATTGACTTTGCTTACATATATTTATATATGTATATAAATAGATTCTGATGCTTTATTATATACGTTGGCTTTTAATTTGTGGTTTTCCTGTCAGAGGCTTATAATGTAGTTAAATTCATCATTTTCCTATATAATTTGTAGGATTTTTCCCCTAAGAAATTCTTTCATTTACTAAGGTTCTACCTTTTTTCCTCCAAATTTTAAAATTTGGCTTTTCTCATTTAGATTCTTAATCCAACTGGAATTTATTTGGACTACTCTGTAGAGTAGGCATCTCCCTTTTTGTTTTTCATATGATTAACCACTTTCCCAGCATTATTTATTGACTAATCTGCTCTTTTCTCGTTGATTTGTAGTGGATAATAATGATAGTTATCATTATTACTCAGTATTCACGAGGCATAAGGTAATGTTCTGGGAGCTTAAGACGTATTAAATTATTAATCCTTACAACAACCCTAAAAGGTAGGTATCATTATTATGCCCAAAGTAAAGATGAAAGAACTGAGGCACAGAGGTTAAGTCACTTGCCCAAGGTCACACAGCTGTAAGTACCTGAGCCAGAATTCTTACCCAAGTTGCCTACTTCTAGAACCCTCACTCTTAATCCAGTGTGCTAACAATATAATATTTGTGCACAGATCTGTTTCTGGGTCTATTCAGTTCCAGCAGTCACTTTGTCTCTCCCTAAGCTGGTACAACATTGTCTTAATTACTATGATTTTATGATAAGCCGTGGCTATTTTTCAGTGTTACAAAGTTTCACACAAATTTTAACTGGGATTCCATTGAATTTATAGATGAATTTGAGAAAAAAATGATATGAGTATTTCTATCCATTAATAGGCTGTCTCCAGTGATTCATTCTTCTTTTATGAATTTCAGAAATGTTCAATAATTTTTTTCTGTAGAGGTCTAGAACTTTGGGTTAAGCTTTTCCCTGGGTTTGTTGTTGTTATTGTTTCATTACCTTTTTCTACTACTCTTTAAAAAAAACTGAAGTATAAAAAAATGAAATATGGTTGACACCCAATGTTACATGTTTCAGGCGTAAACGTATTGAGTAATTCTACTGCTCTGCGCATCATGCCGTGCTTACCACAGGCACAGCCGTCTGTCTCCGTACAGCGATGCTACACACTCCCTTTGCTGTGCCTGTCATCCCTGTGACTTACTTATTCCCTCACTGGAAGCCTATACCTCCCACACCCCTTTACCCTTTTTGCCCGTGCCTTCCCACCTTCCTCTCTGGCAACAACCAGTTTATTTTCTGTTTATGGGTCTGTTTCTGGTTTTTTGTTCATTTATTTTTAGTTTCCACATATAAGTGAAATCATATGGTATATGTCATTCTCTGTTTGACATTTCACTTAGCATGTTACCTTCCAGGTCCGTCCATGTTATTGCAAATGGCAAGATATTATTCCTTTTTTATGATTGAGTAATATTCCTGTGTGTGTGTGTGTGTGTGTGTGTGTGTGTGTACACACATACACCACACCTTCTTTATCCATTCTTCTAGCAATGGATGCTTAGGTTGCTTTCATATCTTGGCTCTTATAAATAATACAACAGTAAATATAGGTATGAATCTATCTTTTTAAGTCAGGGTTTTCATTTTCTTTGGGTAAATACCCGGTAGTGGAATTACTGGATCATGTGGTATTCTATTTTTAGTTGTTTGAGGACCCTTCATACTGTTTTCCATGGTGGCTCTATAATTTACTTTTCCACCAGCAGTGCATGAGAGTTCTTTTTCCACATCCTCACTAACACTTGTTATTTCTTGTCTTTTGGACGCTAGCCATTCTCACAGGTGTGAGGTGATATCTCATTGTGGTTTTGATTTCCTTTTCCCTAATGTTGAGTGATGTTGAGGATCTTTCATATGTCTGTTGGCCATCTGTACATCTTTGGAAAAAATTTTTTTGGGTCTTCTGCCCATTTTTAATCAGATTATTTGGTTTTTTATTGTTGAGTCAAAGGAGTTCTTTATCTATTGGGGATATTAACTCCTTATCAGATACGTCAATTGCAAATATCTTTTCCCATTTAGTAGGTTGCCTTTTCATTTTGTTGATGGTTTTCTTTGCCGTGGAAAAACTTTTTATTTTGGTATGGTCTCAATAGTTTATTTTTGCTTGTATTTCCCTCCCCTGAGGAGCCAGATCTAGAAGAATGTTGTTATGGCTGTGTTTATTTTTTTTAATTTACTTATTTGACAGAGAGAGACACAGCAAGAGAGGGAACTTCTTGTGAAGGGGGAGTGGGGAGAGGGAGAAGGGAAGCCCAATGCAGGGCTCGATCCCAGGACCCCGGGATCATGACTTGAGCCAAAGGCAGATGCTTAACAACTGAGCCACCCAGGCGCCACATGGCTATATTTAAGAGATTACTCCCTGTGTTTTCTTCTGGAAGTTTTATGGCTTTAGGTCTCACACTTAGGTCTTTAATCCATTTTGAGTTCATTTTTGTATGTGGTGTAAGAAGGCGGTCCAGTTTTATCCTTTTTTTTTTTTTTTTTAAGATTTTATTTATTAGAGAAATGGAGAGGGAGCACAAGCAGGCAGGGGGAAAGGGAGAGGGAGAAGCAGCCTCTCCACTGAGCAGGGAGCCCAAGGCAGGGCTTGATCCCAGGAGCCCGGAATCGTGACCCGAGCTGAAGGCAGCTGCTTACCCGATGGAGCCACCCAGGCGCCCCAGTTTCATCCTTTTGCATGTGGGTATCCAGTTTTCCCAGCACCATTTATTGAAGAGACTGTCTTTCCCTGGTTGTGTATTCTTGTCTCCTTAGTTAACAAGTAGTTGGCTATAAAATCATGCATTTATTTCTAGGGTTTCTATTCTGTTCCATTGATCTATATATCTATCCTTATGCCATACCGGACTGTTTCAATTATTATAGCATTGTAGTGTATCTTTAAATCTGAGATTGTGGGCGCCTGGGTGGCTCAGTGGGTTAAGCTGCTGCCTTCGGCTCAAGTCATGATCTCAGGGTCCTGGGATCGAGTCCCGCATCGGGTTCTCTGCTCCGCGGGGAGCCTGCTTCCTCCTCTCTCTCTCTCTGCCTGCCTCTCTGCCTACTTGTGATCTCTCTGTGTCAAATGAATAAATAAAATCTTTTAAAAAAATAAATAAATAAATAAATAAATAAATCTGAGATTGTGCTATTTCCAGTTTTGTTCTTTCTCAAAGACTGCTTTGGCTATTTGGGGTCTTTGTGGTTCCATACAAATTTCAGTATTTTTTGCTCTAGTTCTGTGAAGAATGCTATTGGTATTTTGGTAGAAATTGCATTGAATCTGTAGATTGCTTTGTGATTTCATTATGTAATGTTGATCTTCAATTCAGAGATAGGTTGGATTCAGGTAGCCCATGGAAACTTGAGGCAACCTAAACATAAAAGTGGGTTTTTAATCAGACTGCAGGGGCATTTCATGGCTCCTGAAGGCCGGCATGCAGGCAGGTCCAAGAACAGTGACTAGGAAGCCATCAGGAACCCATTCTGTCCTCTCTTGACCTCATTTCTGTATTCCTCTTTGCAGACTGTCTTGCTCTCTACCATGTGGCTCAGAGTCTACTCCACTCTCTCAGGATAGGGAGTCCAGTTGGCCCAGCTTCAGGTCAGGGCTCCAACCACATTCACTTAACCACTGGGGGTCAGGGTTAGGCAGTATAAAACATGCCCAGGGATTGGGGCCACTTCCAGAGAAAAACAGGGTGGCTTGTGATCTGCTTACATATCCCGAAAGGTGGTCACTGTTATACCCCAATCCATCTTCCACTCCTGGTAAGTATTATTTTGTGATATCATTTTCTGACTTGCAGCTTTCAGTGGTACTTTGTGCATATTGTGAATTTTTGTTTTCTCAATTTGTAGCTGTACTCTTCAGCACTTGTGGAATGTGAGGATACTGATCCATGTAATAAAGACAGAAATTTTGATGTGGAATCAGTAAAGAAAGAAATCCATAGAGGAAGGAAGTTGGTAAGTATAAATGATTTTATTAGTCATATGAGATAAACAGATCTTGAAGGGGATATTTCCAAAAGAAAGTCTATTTGATTGATAAACCAGGGATAGAGACACATCTTGGAGAGCTGAAAGACATAGGACCTGTATTGGAAACTTAAATTCAACTGAACAATTAATATTTTAAAATGAGCTACAACATACTTCATCAGCAGAGTTGATATGCATTAGAATGCTTTTGGGCTGTAAGTAGAAGGACCCTCAACTCAAACTGGCTTTAACAAAAAGGATGCTTATTTTCTTACTTAGCCAGAGGGAAAACTGGCTTCAGAGTTGGTCGATTTAGTGGCTTAGTGGTGTCATCAAGAGCCCATCCTCCTTTCTGTCATCCTGTCCACAACAACAGTTGGTCCTGTTGTGGTCATAGGGTGGTCACAGACAACTCCTGAAGTGTCCGTCTTTCTTATTCCTATCTGGTAAAAGAAAATGTTCATCCCAGGCACCTGGGTAGCTCAGTTGGTTAAGTGTCTGCCTTTCGGCTCAGGTCATGATCCCCAGGTCCTGGGATTGAGCTCTGAATTGGGCTCCCTGCCCAGTGGGGAGTCTGCTTCTCCTTCTGCCCCTCACCCCACTCTTGTACTCTCTTGCGCTCTCTCTTTTTCTCTCTCAAATAAATAAATAAAATCTTAAAAAAAAAAAAAGTAAAAGTTCATCCCCAAGCATTGAATAAGAGCCCTTCTGAAAATTAAATGAGGCCACACCTGCTCTAGTTGCTAGAAGTGGCCATAATTAATCAGGATCAACCCCCTTGGACCTGGGTCAGCTCCCCTTGGGAAGACAGAGTGTGGAGTAGTTACCCTGTTGGTTCTGTGATAGTAGGCTTCCTCTACGAAAATCCCTTCATGGCTTAGCAAGTGGTATAGCAGGTGTGAGCACATAATGCCCACCACCACAGTACAGTTTATGATCTGGAACAAACATTTCCTTAGTCTTTACAAGGCATACACCTATATGAAGGCAGTTTCCGCACAACCTGATGTACTTTGAGAAGGGTCAGCACAGTTCACTCAAGCAATCAAGCACCTTAGAGCAGGTGGGGCCCAGGAAGCCTTCCTAGTTGGGAAGGAGTGAGGGTAATGAAGATGGGAAAGGAGGAATTCCAGGGAAAGGAAACAGGATGTGCAAAAGTTGGGAAGGCAAGAAAGACATGGCATGTGCCTAAAACTGTAAGCATATGACTGTGGCACCCTCTTTACTGACTCCATGGGATTCCACGGGATAGACCAGTATGCATGAAACCATTCCCTTGTTGCTGGATAATGAGTCGACTCTGGTTTTTCACTATAATCAACTAATGCTGCAGTAAACATCTTTCTACACATATCCTGTGTACTTGTTTGAACAATGCTGTACACCGTATTCCTAGAAGTGAAATGGCTGAGTCAGAGAGAATTCCCTTTAATAATTTTGAAACATGCAGGGCACCTGGGTGGCTTAGTCGGTTATGCATCTGCCTTCAGCTCAGATCATTATCCCAGTGTCCTGGGATTGAGCCCTGCACAGGCTTCCTACTCAGCAGGGAGCCTGCTTCCCCCTCTCCTGCTCCCCCTGCTTGTGCACGCTCTCACCCTCTCTCTCTCTGTCAAATAAATAAATAAAATCTTTTAAAAACAATAATAATTTTGAAACATACTAATAAACTGTCACCCAGAAAGGTTGTATCATTTTTTACTTATGTGGATGAAAGAACACTTTCCTAGCCCTTAACAAAAATGAGTATCACGAATCTTGTTACTTCTTGCATCTGACAGGAAGTGTTGCCTTGCATTTCCCTCATCACTAGAGAGAGGCTGAATGGTAGTTCTCCTTAGGCATCTGCCTCCCTCCTAGCACCCCCAGACCCAGCAGTTCTTTCATGATCCCTCTACAGTCAGTGACCCCACCTCACAGCCACTGTCCTGCAAACAGCCTGGACTCCCTCTCCCCACCACCCCAACACACATTTCCTTACTCACCTAGCAAACCACCCCCCGCCCCCGCCACCTGCCTTTTGTCTGCATATGCTGAGTAGTACTAGCACTTGAACAGTTGAACAACTGGACAAAAACCCACAAATGTGTTGATTAATCTCAGATTCATAGCCACAAACCTCAAAAGGAACCTTAACATGTCACCCTCCACCCTCTACCTTTACTGTTTCATATCCTCTCATTTCTTTTAAAACCTCTCCCCACCCCAACTGCTCATCCCCAAATTGATGACTATGCCTTATTTTTTTTATAGACTTTATTTTTTTAGAGCAGTTTTATGTACACAGAACACTTGAGGGGAAAGTACAAAGACTTCCCCTATACTTCCCACCCCGACACATACACAGCTTTCTTTTTATCAACATCCCCCTCTAGTGTGGTGCATTGTTACAACTGACGAACCTACATGGACACAACATCACAACACCCAAAGTCCATAGTTTACATTAGGGTTCACCTTGGTGGTATACATATCTTTGTCTGATTTTTATTGAGAAAAGGGAGCCATTAGCCAGGAGCTCCTACTATCCAAACCGCTGCCCATTCACCTTTGTCCCCAGACTCTGGGACCTCCGGCTTGTCAAAGTAACCCGCCACTTACACTTTGGAGTCATCACCTGCCCCTCCTTAAGGATTAGCCTCTTGCATTTCCCTTCATCCCATTCACATTAGTATCCCCCTTTGCACTAGATTATTTCCTTCAGCATGTGTCCATGATCAACTGATAATGTCATCTTAAATCCTCCTCTGTATACAAAAAACCTGTTCAACTACAATGTCACTTCTGTCTTTAGCTGACCTTTTAGCAGGATTCATCACATTGTTGTGATGTGCATCTTGAAGCACTTTCTTCCTCTGACTTCCTGCACACACTCTGCTACTATGCCTCTCACCTTTCTGGCTGCTTCGTCCCAGACACCTTAGCTGTTTTTCCTTCTCTTCTGAACCTCTAAAGTGTGCAGTCCCCATAGCTCTCCTGGGCTCCTGCCTCCATCTCAGTATCTTTCCTGTGTGACCTCTTCCAGTTCCCTTGGCTTCGAGTCCGTACTTACGCCAGGGACTCTATACCTCCAGTCATGATAACCAACCTAAAATATCTACACGAACATCTAATAGGAGCTCATATTAAACTGGCCAGTGAACACAGTCCCAGCCCCTGCACACACACATACACACTCCATCCAAACCTGTTCACTCCTCACCTCAGTGAACTGTCCACCATTCATCCATCATCATCTTCTCATAAACGTCCCAGCCCAGCATCCAGCCTGCAGACTCTCTATCCTCCCCTTCTCTCTGTCACTAACCCCCTGTAGTAAAGTCATGGGTCTCCCTCAAACACTTGCTAAACTTCACTGATCTCTGTTCTACATGCTATCCTGCCCATCCCTACCCTAGCCTATGCTCCACACAGCCACAATAGTATCTTTAAAATACTGATCACGTGGGACCCCCTGGGTGGCTCAGTTCATTGAGCATCTGATTCTTGATTTCAGTTCAGGTCATGATCTCAGGGTCATGAGACCGAGCACTGTGCTGGGCTCTGTGCTCTGCATTCAACACTGAATGTGCTTGGGATTCTTTCCTTCTCCTTCCCCCTCTCCCCCTCCCTCAGCATGTTCTCTCTCTCTCTCAGTAAGGAAAGAAAGAAAGAAAGTCTTTTTTAAAAAATAAAAATAAAATTTTAAAAAACTGATCACTTTTTGTTCCCATTGTATGAAGACAAAACCCCAATACCTTACCCTGGTTTGTAACCCCTTACAGGACCCAGCCCTTACTTACCCTTTCTTTGGATCTTACCTCTGACTCTTCCCTTACCCTCCTCTTCACTCCAGCATCAGCCCACCCGTGTGGGGTGGTAAATGTTGATGAGGGTAGTCTTATTCCTATAAGTACTAGAGCTGTTCTTATTTATTTATGTTAAAATTGAAATTTAAGTCCATTAAAAGATTTCATTAAAGAGTCAAGAAACAAAACACAGATTGGGGAAAGATACTTACAACACCCGTATTGTTATGTTTTTAAGTTTGCTTTATGTGACCTTGGTTTTCTCTCTCCACTAGAATGTCAACTTCGCAAGGACGGGTGCCTTGTCCCCTGCTGTTTCCCTCTACCCCAGAACAGTGCCTGCCACATCACAGTTACTCAGTAGTCTTTAAGTGAATGAAATTTTATTGACCATTTGTGTTTCTTCTGTAATTTGCCTTTTCTCATTTTTCTCTGAGTTTATCGGTCTTAACCCTTTATCAAATATGCAGCAAACATTTCTTTCTTTATTGATACAGTTGACATACAATATTAGTTTCAGGCATACAACACAGTGATCTGACATGTATATACATTATGAAATGATCACCCCAATAAGCCCAATTACCATCTATCACCATATAACAGTATCATTGACTGTATTCTCTGTGCTCTGCATTATATCCCGGTGATTTGTATTTTTAGTAACTGAAAGTTTGTACCTCTTAACCCCTTCATCCCACCAGTTCTTTGTATTAATGAGCCTGTTTCTGTTTTCAAAAATTTTGGCTTTTTGGTAGCTGTCACCATAAAAATGGAAGTTTAAATTTTTTATGTAGTCATATCTATCAGTCTTTTTCTCTGTGGCTTCTGAGTTTCCTTCCTTGCATAGTCTTCCTGACCTTAACCTCATACATTTTTATTAACTTTAAAACTTGTCTCTCAGAGCCTTAATCCATGTGGAATTTATTTGGGAAAATATTATAAGGTAGGGATGTAACTTCATTTTTTTTCTACACATAAAGCCAGATGCCCCCCCAAATTAAATCTTTCTTTGTGCTGTGATTTGAAATTCCACCTTTAATGTAATCTAATTTCTTACCATATTTGAATTTTCTTTATTTGTATGGTTGCTTGTGCTGACCTTAGGATATTGTTTGAGCTATTTCCTGTTTTGCAAGGTGGTTTCATTGTGCTTCCCCTTCATTCAGACAAAGCCTGAATCAAATCAAATCAACCTTGGGCATGGCTTGGGACACCCCCCCGCCCTCGCCAAACCAGTTAGATTGCTGTGGCCACATACTGTCCTAGCCATGTCTACACCACCTTCAATATATAAAATGCCAGATCAACTGACTAATATATAAAAGAGATCAAATAAACTGAACTTAGAAAAAATTTGCTACTCAGGTTTTTTTTTTTTTAATTTTAAGTTTTTGGCCCCACTACTAGACTCCAGAGAGGTTTCACTTATTTATCTCACCTTGTCCTCAGTAGAAACTATGAGATAGGCAGTGTCCTGTCTCATAGGGAAGGATCTGGGTCTAAGAGAGGGAAAGACTGCTGGCTCACACAGCTCTCCAAGGCACCATCAGGAGGCACCCTCGCCATGGGCCCCAGTGTCCCTAACAGGACCCTTTGCCTAGTCAGGACAAATCTTTCTGTAGAAATCTCCTGTAAAAAGAGAAAGTTTTATTTGTTTGTTTTAAAACAAAAGGGTTTTCTGCTTTTAATCAGATCATTACAGGTCAGTGCCAACCAAGTACTTTACTTAGCAGAGGTTTTACTGAAATCTCAAAATGAGCAGCTAGATGTTAATATCTAACATTTGTTGCTAAGGACATTAGGGCTGCTGACTTAAAAATAACATTTAATAACATCTTTAACTTTAAATGTTAACAGAAATTAAACAGGTGCTTACTTAGTAAAATTTATTCTTCTGTAGAAATGTGCATTTTGTAAAAAAGGAGGAGCCACCGTGGGATGTGATTTAAAAGCCTGTAACAAGAGTTACCACTTTTTCTGTGCCAAGAATGACGACGCAGTTCTACAAACTGATAAATCTCGAGGAATTTTTAAGTATGTATAATTAAACAGTTCTAAAGCTACACTTGGGGGAACGGAATAAGGAATGGTTAGATTAAGACAAAGATTTTTTTTTTTTAAAGACTTTACCTAGCTGTTTGACAGAGTGCACAAGCAGGGGGAGTGGCAGGCAGAGGCAGAGGGAGAGGGAGAAGCAGACTCTCCACCCAGCAGGGAGCCCGCTGCGGGACTCAATCCCAGGACCCTGGGATCGTGACCTGAGCCGAAGGCAGACACTTAACGAACTGAACCATCCAGGGGCCCCAAGACAAAGAGATACTTTTTAAAAGATTTTTATTTATTTGAGAGCAAGCAAGCAAAAGAGAGAAAGGGAGGGAGAAGCAGTCTCCCTGCTAAGCAGGTAGCCTTATGGGGGCTCAATCCCACAACCCTAATATAATGACCTGAGCAGATGTTAAACCAGCTGAGCCACCGTGGCACCCCCACAAAGAGATTTTTAAAGATAATTTCATGCAAATGGTTTCCAAGTAAGAACAGGGTTTGGGGGATGCTCAGTTGGGACTCTGACCTCACAATACCTTCCCTCAATATTACAGAAAGAAAATAAGCAGAATTGGTTTTTATTTTAATCTTCCTACATGCCTTCTTTCCCAGTAGAAAGCACTGGTTGCCATACTGGCGTGAGTGACCTAATGGGTGTTCACAGGACCTAGAACCAGTTCACTGTTGCTCTGTTCTGCAAACAGGAGCCTTGTTAGCCATAAGTCCCTGGTTTATCCATCTTGTCAGTTGAATGAATGTTTTTTCCCACCACTCTCACCACTGTCTTACCTATGAAGAGCTTTTAGAAATGATAAACTATGCAGCAAATATAGTAATCAGTCATTAAGTTCTTGAACAAATTAGTCCTGTTTCAGTTGCCTTGGGCTTTTAAATCTTGCTTCCCTTCTTTCAATAATTCTTTAATGTTAATTTTGACCCAGTAAGGCATATTTCAAGTCCAATAGAATTGTATTTGTTCTGTCCAGGAAGGAACTTGATCTTCCTTCTGATGAAAGATTGCAGTTCAGTTAAATAATTAGACAATTTAGATGAATCAATACGCCAGTTGTTAACTGAATTGTTTCAGGTCATGTTCAGTTTTTTGGTACGTGGATGCAGTCTAAAACATGTCATATAGGGGCACCTAGGTGGCTCAGTTGGTTGTGTGTCTGCCTTCGGCTGAGGTCATGATCTCAGGGTCCTGGAATCGAGTCCCACGTTGGGCTGCCTGCTTAGTGGGCAGCCTGCTTTTCCCTCATCCTCTCCCCGACTTGTGCTCTCTCACTCTTGTCAAATAAAAAAAATAAATCTTTAAAAAAAAAAAAAGTCATATGAAAAGATATCTAGAAGAAGTTTTAACCTTTTTTAAAGTTATAAAATGAAATAAAAAATTAAATGATGGTCTGAAGTTGAAAAGCCAGGCAGATGCTTCTCACTTCTTTGGCGCAAGTGCATATACTCTGATGGAGTATTTTAAATTTCAGTGAAATAATTTCATTCACAATATTCTGAATGAGAGCATTATCTTTTTAATAACGATTTTTGTGAGAATCTAAGTATTTTAAAATTGGATTTGGAGGCTAGATTTTTCCCTTTGGGCACACACCCCCCATTTCATCAGTGTTTCAGGTACTAACGTCGCTGTTTTATTTTATCTAATAATCACTCTTTGTGCCAAAAATACTTTGAAATACTTTACAAATGTTAACCCATGTAATCCTCATAACAGTCCAGTGAGGTAGATATTATTATCCCTGCTTTACAGATGCAGACACCGAGGTCCTATGAGACTTAGTCATTTGTCCCCACGTCACAGCTGATGAGTGTCTGAGCTGGCCTTTAGGGCTCTGGAGTTCTTGCTTTTCACCACCATATCCTCTTCAGGCTTAGGGGCCTATAGTGTATTCCTTTTTTATTTTTTTAAGATTTTTATTTATTTATTTGACAGACAGAGATCACAAGTAGGCAGAGAGAGAGAGGAAGGGAAGCAGGCTCCCCGCTGAGCAGAGAGCCTGACACAGGGCTCGATTCCATGACCCTAGGATCATGACCTGAGCCGAAGTAGGGGCCTATATTCTAAAACATGGGCAAGCCTATTATTAAAAGGGATTTGTTAAATAATTTTACATGATTTTGAGCAAATTCCGTAGGTATTTTATTGCTTGAGACTAGAAAGGAAAGTGTAAATCATGTTACTTCTATATCATACTTTTTATATTTGATTTGCTTAGAAACTCAGATTGTATTATTCTTATTTTTTTAAGCATCTCAGAGAGTTCATTTTATTATGATTTCCATAGTGACCTCAAACACCCAGTAGACACACTATTAGGTAAGCTACAAGACTGAGCAAAAAGGAGTCCATTCCCACTATATCTTAAAATTGCAAGCATATTGGTCTTGTAGAACCAATGAATGGAGACTCAATGAAATAATCATTTTTGTCATTATCAAGTATCGGGTGAACTTTGATGCACTTTTTAATTGAATTTAAATATTCAGTTGTTAGAGTGCCTATCATACACAAGATATCTTGCTAAGTGCAGTAAGAATATAAAGAGGAACAGGACATGGGCTAATCTCAGAGAACCTAGTACCTTGTGGAAGGACGAGAGACACCATGTGGCATGATGGGAGCAGGAGGGGATTTGCCTGAAACTGGCTTGGCCTTGAGTTGATGATTGTTGAAACTGAGTGATGGGTAGGGAGCCATGGGGCTCATCATCTCTCCTCCACTTTTACATATATTCGAAATTTTCCATAATAAAAAAAAAAATAAGTGCCTGGCAGACGAAAGTGTTCAGATACTGGAATCCAAAGGGTGAGATTAATTTTGCTTGGGGCAGGGGTGGGTTGCCAGGAAGATTGCAAGAGGTAGAAACTGAAGAATTCGTACGGTTCCCATAGGCAAGAGGGATCCTGTCTTCTGAAGCTCAGCACCAAGGAAAGGAAGGGAGACATAGCTGGGGCTGAGGAGGATAGAGCCTGGGGAAGAAATGGGACCTAAGCAGCTCCTCAAAATTAACTCACTCCATTTCTTCTTCATAGCCTGCTGTGCTGCTTGCTTTCCTTCCCTGCCCTTGATCCATTGTAGATGCATGCAATTTAGCTCTCAAGTCTGGGGGAGATAGCTGCTGAGTTAGAAAACTACTTTCCCCAAAATTCATGCATGCAATTTTGTGCTATTTATTGTTGATGATCAGTAGAACTTTGTGTAGTCAGATGAAAATGTGCCTTAGATGTTGGATCTTTAGATATCTTTTTTTATACAGTAAAATCCCACTGACCACTATATATGAGTTACTTACCATTGTTCAAAATGTTTCACACACACTCCTTCTGAGAACATACCAGTTTGAGGGCTCAGAGCACAAAAGACATCTGAGAGAGGCTCCATCCACATTTGATGAGGGTGACTTACACAGCTTTGGACAGCATTTTTCTTTCACAGATATTTAGGGTAAAGCCATCATGAAAAATAGGTTCATTTTCAAGTCATAAGAAAATAGGCATAATAGTTAAAAATGTAAGTAAAAATACTTAACAGTTCTTTGAAATTGCATGTTTCAGAGTGTTTTGCAAACAACATGCTTCACTGAACAACACTCATAATGGTAAGTCTCTAAAATTTACTACTATGGGTTTAAAGAAAGGTATACATTTAGGTAAGACAAGGAATATCCTGATTTGATTTACTGGCCTCCCTGACTTAAATATAAATTTTTGAGTTAAATTTTTATATATTTACAAAATTGCCACTTTCTTTGTACAGTGTGCAGTATAATGGACTAATTTTTCTTCTTTGCAAACTAGACCGACTCCCAGGAAATTCTCTGGCTGGAATCGTCCCTCCTCTCTACAATCAGAGGGCCAAACGAGGGCGTGGTAAAAACCTTTGACTTTTGTGACTTCTTCTCTTCTAAAAGAATATCAGAATTTCCAGTACATAAAATTGATAAATTGCTGCATATTCCCTAAAATTCCCTAAGAATACATGATTAGCATTTCAGTTATAATTAAGGAAAACTGGGCCCTGGCTAACTGGAGTTACGGGATGTACATTCACTCATGAATGGCCTCTGTGTGCTGCGTGAATAGCAGTGTCTCACCAGCACTAAATCTGTAATGCTTACTGTGGGCCACAGACAGGACCTCTTTGGAAAAGGCTTAGTTCTGTGTCATGCCAACTGCATTTTTTAGTGGTAAACAATACTCTCTAAACACTATTGTTACCCTCATTTTTCAGTCAGTACACTTTTATCAGAAATTATGATAAAAAATATAGCTTCAACCAGTGTTTACTGATAGGGAAAGGTAACAATAACGTAGTTTTACTTAATTTTTTTTTTTTTAAGAGAGTATACATGAGCTGGAAGGGAGGGGCAGAGGGGGACAGAGAATCTCAAGCAGGCGCTACACTCGTTGTGAAGCCGGACACAGGGCTCAGTCTCATGATCCAAGCCAAGAGTCAAGATGCTCAACTGACTGAGCTACGCAGGTGCCCCAGTATTTTAAATTTAAAATTAAAAAGAAAATTTTAATCGTTTTTTTAAAAGCAGATTATAACACAGTTATGAATCCTCTCCCCAGAAGAAACTCAGTTTCATTTGAATACTTATAAAATTTCCTGTAAAAACATACCTACTACTATATTTTGTTTTCACTCAGACATCCTTCCTTATCTGTACAAATGGATCTACCTCATTTTTGAAAGGCGCATAATACCCCATTGTGTTATTCACTTGTGTAGCTGAATTACAACTGAACTAGTCTCTGCATGATGGACACTGAGGTTATTGCTGTTTTTGTTTCTATCACACTGAATAGTGTCGCTAGCATTTTTCTCATCTTTGTGCCTTTATGCAGCTGTGCCATTTGGAAAACTTCGTGTAGATTGCTGGGTATAAACAATGAAACCGTGATAACTGGCTAATTCGCTTCCAAAGAGGTCACCCCACCGTATGCAATTATTCCAATCCTTGCAAACGTTATATATTAAACGCCTTCATCTTTGTCAGTTTGATAGGTAGAAAATTATTATTTTGCATATCTTTATTTATGAGTAAAATTGAGTGTATTCCCCTTTTGATCAATGTATCTGTTTTCCTGTGACACAGTCTGTTTTTCTATTTAATGAACTCTTCCTAGAGGGTTCCCCATTTGCCTATTTTTCTACTCGTCTTTTTTATATTGATTTATAAGATTTTTATATTGAAAATTGGTGCTTTATCATAAGTGTTGCAAACATTTAGTGTAAGTTTATTGTATCTTTTGACTTTGTAATAACTTTTAGCATAGAAGAGTTTTCTATTTTACATAGTCAAGCATCAGTCTTTTCCTCTATGGATTCTGGTTTCTACATGATTTATATTTTCAACTGATTTTTTAGGAGTGAAAAGAAAAAGAGGAAGGAAGAAACGTCTCCCAACAGACATTCATGTACAGGTAATTTGACTTCATTTTACTATAGCTTTCAGTTTCTTCACACAGTTTCTTCCTTATTTTAAACATTCACATATCCGGTAAAATTGTAACAGAACCATAATGAGATGAATATAAAGCTGGATGTGTTGGGTATCCCACCACATGACCTTCAGGAGGCGACAGTCCATGGCTCCGATAACACATGCACCACACATCAGTGAATGTGTCAGAGCCCGCGGTGTGCTTACAGCCTTCAGAGGGGCAGAGCTGCAGTAAAGCATCCTTACCCAACCAAGTATCACTCAGCTGCGTGATGCACACTTTGACCTAATCTGTAATTTTCATAGTTTTCCGTATTACTGTTTTGTGCAAAGTGAATGAGATGTTTTGGGGATTGGAGACCACTTTTTAAACATATACTCATATAAGCTAAATTAAAAGAGCCAGCAACCTTCACCTCTTACTGTTTATACAAGAGGAGTTTGCCATGCCTCTTGATGTTTTGCTACACAAAAATGATTTTATGTTTACATGTAAACTACCAACGAATATGGGGCATGATTTTCACCACAGGCATATCATTGAATTGTCTGTAACAAAAGACTGGTTTTCATGTTACACAGTATTAAATGTCAACAGTAAATCAGTGTAATCTTGATTTTTCTCTCCCTCTAGCCACCCGAAACGTTGACATTAGATCGATTCATAAAACAAATGAAGGAGGAAGACGGCAGACACACAGGTTTGCTATAAATTTTGTATCAAATATGACCTACAGTACTTACAAACATAACTCATTTATTTCAAAGCTGGTATCCCACTTAATTCGTCTAGACTTATAGTAATCATAAGAATAGAAACCTTTTATCCTAACTATCCACTCTTTCATGGCCGCAGCTCAAAGTAACTGAGATGGGGATGGTCCACTGTTCTTTGCTATTAAGAAAGGATATACTTCCTGGTCTAGAAGCCAGGGTTACCTGAGCTCAGAATCCAGGCCCCTGCTACCTCTTGTACTGTGACCCCAGAAAGGGGGTCCAGGAAGCTGAAGCCACTCACTGTCTTTTTCTGTCAGGGAAATAGACATTCTATAATGACACACAGTAACAGTGACAGAAAAAAATGATGGGAGTTACTATCTCAAAAATATGAAGCTAAATTTTAGAAAATCCTCTTGATTCAGATAATTAGGCTAAGCAGAGAAGTTTTTATTTTCACTTTTTGTAACACTGTTTCAGTGAGGAAAACATGAGGTATGACGAAGTCACAGTAGAAGATAAAGGTGCTGAGATGCCTGGTTGGCTGGGTCGGTTAAGCAGCAGCCTTTAGCTCAGGTCATGATGCTGGGGTTCTGGGATGGAGTCTTGCACTGGGCTCCTTGCTCAGCAGGGAGCCTGCTTCTTCCTCTGCTTGTGCTCTCTCTGACAAATAAAAATTTTTTTTTAAAGATTTTATTTATTTATTTGACAGAGAGATCACAAGTAGGCAGAGAGGCAGGCAGAGAGAGAGAGCGGGAAGCAGGCTCCCTGCTGAGCAGAGAGCCCGATGCGGGACTCGATCCCAGGACCCTGAGATCATGACCTGAGCCGAAGGCAGCGGCTTAACCCACTGAGCCACCCAGGCGCCCCGACAAATAAAATTTTTAAAAAGATAAATGTGCTGTATTTATGATCCTACTGACTGTGCTTATCCAGCACCAGGCAAGGTCTGAAGAAATGACCATAAAGGGATTTATGAGAGCTGCCCAAAGATCATTTCCTCCTAAAATGTTTTTCTTATTCTTAGATGCAACTGTGAAGATTGACTTTCTTAAGAAATGTAAGGAAGTGGGGCTTCTTAATGATTTATTTGAAGAAATAGTAGACAAACTTCATTTGATTCAGGAAAGACTCCTGTGTGACACTGCTTCTGATTCAGGTACCGAAATAGCCACATTTCTACGTGCAGAGACTTCTTCAAACCTACTTCTAAAACAGACCAAACCAAAAGTACACATTTTCTTTCTATGCAATTTCTTTTATCTCATTCTTTAATACAGTTCACTGTTCCAGATCTCTAGTCTTCTGTGTACCAACAGGATGTGGGTAATTCACAAACTCATTAATTCAGGAAACAGCAGGGTGGTGCCCGGCAAGCTGTGATGGGTTTTGCAGATGCGCATAGCTGAGAGTAACCACTGACAGCTTGTGGACACTCAGAAACACAGGCAGTCACACATCTGCCCCCTTACCGCTTGTTGCTAACATTTGAGAATAACATCATATTACATTTTTTGATTTGACTCAGATTCTCTTCCTTATGTCTTTTTTGATAATGTCTACTCAAAGCTTATAGAAGAAAAGAATGTTTTGTCTGATATCTCACTTAGTTAACGTGACCTTTCAGAAGGAGCTCTTTGGGAAGCCGAAGTTCCATTTGTATATGCAGGTATATAGCCGCTTAGCTTTCTTAGACCCTACAGTGAAAGCTTAAAAACCATGATAAATGCAGTTATTTTACAAGGAAAAACTTGACAGTCTATACTGTAGGCACCAATGTAAGGTATATAATTATTTGAAAAGGATTATTTTCTATAGGACAAAACTAAAAAGTGAAATTAAAAGCAAACATCCAAAATTTATTCATTACATTCTTTCATTCATTTCCTCTTTACCCGAGACTAAGTACTTCTCAAACATGATCCCCTCAGAGTCCCTGGTGGGCTTGTTAACACCCGTGAGCGGGCCTCTCCCTGCAGCTTCTGAGGGGGTAGCAGAGCCACCTCTGCATGTGCATTTCCACCATGTCCCTGGGGAGGACGTTGCGCAGTGCTGGACTGTTCTGTATACTTCCTTTACCTGGGGTTAGTTTGTAAGGGGTTTCTGCCTACATCAGTTACTAAAATTAAAACTGAAAATGTTTTTCTCCCTATAGACTATGAAGAAATCGGGACTTCACTTTTTGACTGTAAATTGTTTGAAGACACATTTGTCAATTTTCAAGCAGGTAGGTGAATTTTAACCCAGCAGCATAATTTATATATACTGAAGTAATATAATACTATTCAGGTGATAAAAATCATTTTAGAAGAACGTTCATCATTTTACTAAATGAAAAAAGCCCACCACATAGCAATAGGAGCCCACACACCCACAGAAAATATACCCAAATGGGAACAGTAGTTAGGGGTAGGTGGCTGGACAGTGCTGCATTAGATTTTCCACATTCGTATATGCAATACCTTAGTCATCAGAAAAGACTCAATTATTTGTATCTACTCTTTTAAATAATTGCAAAATGGGAGGTCGTTGGGCCCCAGGTTCAGGACTCAGCAGGACCTGGGGAGGTGGCAAGGCCGTGACCACACTGCTGCTTGACTCCTCCTCCCTTGATTTGATGTGTACAAATTTTAGTTCTCCCAACATTAATCTTCAGTCTAACTGGGGGACGGAGGGTTGCAATTCACTGATTCTAAGGACGAGCAAGAAAAAACCAGTTGAGACATTTTTGAAAAAGAAGCAAGCCTGGTGGGGGCAAGGACTTAAGTGGTTGATATTTTATAGAAAGGTTTTGTTGAAATCATATTGTACACCTGAAACTAATAGGACCTTTATGTAATAATATTTCAACCATTCAATGAGTAGGTCCTCCCACCTTTAAGATGCTTTCAAAACCAGCTAAATTTCCACTTACGGATGAATATGATCTGACTTCTCTATTAAGCCTCCACAGCTGGACAGGCTGTGCACTGCACATCCTGGCCGGAGTGGGACACAGAACTGAGTGTGAACAGCTCCCCCGAAAGCTGCACAACCACAGCGTCCTACTCTCCATTCAGATTTTGTATTGCATTTATAATCAGCCTATCCTTTAACAGTCTCTTGAGAACGTCTGCTCACTGCTAATGTAAGTACCCACATATTTTTTAAAAGCAGCCTTTAAGCTCCAAGGTTGGTTCAACATCGACAAATCAGCGTGATACAATACATTAATAAAAGAAATAACAAAAACCATTATGATATTTGCAATAGATGCTGAAAAAGCATTTGACAAAGTACAGCATCCTGTCTTGATCAAAACTCTTTACAGTGTAGGGCTAGAGGGTACATACCTCAATATCATCAAAGCCATCTATGAAAAACCCACAGTGAATATAATTATCAGTGGGGAAAAACTGAGAGCTTCTCCCCTAAGGTCAGGAGCACAGCAGGATTGCCCACCATCACCACTGCTATTCAACATAGTACTAGAGTCCTAGCCTCCAATCAGACAACAAAAAGAAATAAAAGGCACCCAGACTGGCAAAGAAGTCAAACCCTCACTCTTTGCAGATGATATGATATGTTATGTGGAAAACCCAAAAGACTCCACTCCAAATCTGCTAGAACTCATACAGGAGTTCAGATAAGTATCAGGATATAAAATCAATGCACAGAAATCAGTTGCATTTCTATACACCAACAACAAGACAGAAGAAGGAGAAATTAAGGAGTTGATCCCATTTACAATGGCACCCAAAACCATACGACACCTAGGAATAAATCTAACCAAAGAGGCAAGCATATGTACTCAGAAAACTATAAAGAAATTAAGGAAGACACAAAGAACTGGAAAAACATTCCATGCTCGTGGATTGGAAGAACAAATACTGTGAAAATATCTATGCTCCCTAGTGCAATCTGCACATTTAATGTAATCCCTATCAAAATACTATCAACTTTTTTCAAAGGAATGGAACAAATAATCCTAAAATTTATATGGAACCAGAAAAGATCCCAAATAGCCAGAAGAATGTTGAAAAAGAAAAAGCTGGTGGCATAACAATTCCAGACTTCAAGCTCTATTACAAAGCTGTCATCATCAAGACAGCATGATACTGGCACAAAAACAGACACATAGATCAATGAAACAGAATAGAGAGCCCAGAAATGGACCCTCAACTCTATGGTCAACTAATCTTCAACAAAGCAGGAAAGAATGTCCAATGGGAAAAAGTATCTTCAAAAAATGGTATTGGGAAAACTGGACAGCCACATGCAGAAGAATGAAACTGAACCATTTCCTTATACCACACACAAAAATAGACTCAAAATGTATAAAAGACCTCAATGTGAGACAGGAATCCCATCAGAATCCTTGAGGAGAACACAGGCAGCAACCTCTTCAACCCCAGTTGCAGCAACTTCTTCCTAGAAACATCACCAAAGGCAAGGGAAGCAAGGGCAAATATAAATCATTGGGACTTCATCAAAATAACAAGCTTCTGCACAGCAAAGGAAAGTCAACAAAACCAAAAGACAACCAACAGAATAGGAGAAGATATTTGCAAATAACATATCAGATAAAGGGCTAGTGTCCAAAATCTATAAAGCGGGGGTATAGCTCAGGGGTAGAGCATTTGACTGCAAAATCTATAAAGAACTTCTCAAACTCAACACCCAAAGAACAAATAATCCAATCAAGAAATGGGCAGAGGACATGAACAGACATTTTTGCAAAGAAGACATCCAGATGGCTAACAGACACATGAAAAAGTGCTCAGTATCACTTGGCATCAGGAAAATAAAAATCAAACCACAGTGAGATACCACCTCACACCAGTCAGAATGGCTAAAATTAACGACAAATCAGGAAATGACGGATGTTGGAGAGGATGCAGAGAAGGGGGAATCCTCTTACACTGTTGGTGGGAATGCAAGCTGGTACAGCCACTCTGGAAAACAGCATGGAGGTTCCTCAAGAAGTTGAAAATAGAGCTATCCTGTGACCCAGCAATAGCACTACTGCGTATTTACCCTAAAGATACAAATGTAGTGAACTAAAGGGGCATGTGCACTTGAATGTTTATAGCAGCAATGTCCACAATAGCCAAACTATGGAAAGAGCCTAGATGTCCATCAACAGATGAGTGAATAAAGATGTGGCGTATATATAAAATGGAATACTGAGCAGTCATCAAAAAAAAAGAAATCTTCCATTTTCAACAATGTGGATGGAGCTAGAGGGTATTATGCTTAGCGAAATAAGTCAATCAGAGAAAGACAATTACCATATGCTCTCTCTGATAGGAGCAATTTGAGAGGCAGGGTGGGGGATTGTGGGGGGAAGGGAGGGGAAAAAAAATAAGATGGCACCAGGAAGGGAAACAAACTGGAAGAGACACTTAATCTCAGGAAACAAACTGGGTGAGAGGGATAGGGTGGCTAGGTGATGGACATTGGGGAGGTTAAGTGCTATGGTGAGTGCTATGAATTGTGTAAGCCTGATAATTCACAGACCTGTACTCCTGAAACAAATAATACATTATATGTTTAAAAAAAAAAAAAAGAAAAGAAAAAAAGCAACCTTTAAAATCTTTTTCTAAAAAGCCTTATTTTGTAGGGGACTTTCATCTCTGTTACTTTTCTTTCACATATACACGTTTCCACTACATGTATGGGTTAGTTGGGAGGATATACGTTACAGTGTAGTACTTGGGGGGAGTGGGACACCAGGAGGAGACACTATTTGGAATTGCATTAGAACCAACTTTTAAAAGACCTAACTTGACATCCGTACTGATATAGACTCTCTTACTTAGTTTAATGTTGCTCAGTTCTAACATTCCAGACAGTTAACTACAGGTATTCTAAAGAAAGCTTATATGTGTTTTATTCTTCAGCCTTGAAGTTTTCAAAAAATGACACTGTCACTGAGTAATACTCCTATTTACAAAGCCCAATTAAAGTATCTTCTTCCTAAGTTTCCACCATAAAGTCCTTCCTATTTCTAAATAAAACCAAAAGCTTTTATGTAACATTAAAAATTGGATGCATTTTTATGAAAAACTTGCCCTTGATATTCTCATCACGTGCTCTTTGCACTTATTATCTCTCAACAAATGGGTAATGTGCAGCATGAAAGTTATACAGTTTCTGCTTCTGAGTTCTCAAATATATACAAAGGGGACTCAAGCTCTAAAGATGTACTGACTGGCTTTATGTGATAAAAACTAGAATTCTGTCCTGAATTTGAAAAGGAAGCAAAGGTATAAAAGAACCAGTTCCTGCTCACAAGACTCTAGATTCTTTTCATTTGGGGCACAAAGTGTGTATTACACGCTTGCAAGTGAAAGAGGCTAAAAACTGTACATTATTTATAAAACAGTATACTAACCTGAAATTTCTTTTTTTTTTTTTATCATAGCAATACAGAAAAAAATCCATCAATATGAAGAAAGGCAGCAGCAACTGAAGGAAGAGGTTGAGGTGCTTCAGGGCTTAAACCAAACCATGTACCTTCTTCAAGAAGATAGAGACGTGAAGTCAAGTTCTACTTCAGTATCTTCTGTGTCTTCTAAGGATTACTATTCCCTAAACCAGGAATGAGGCTCAGTTGCAAGCAGGCTGAACACTGAAGGCCTGACCTGTGGAAGCCACACATCTTTAGAACTAGGTCTCTCTTGTCTCTCTTCAGTCCTCATCAACTCTTACCTGATCAACTCTTACCATCAACTCTTACCTGATCAACATTTCATTTGATCCTGCCTCTTATCATCTCACTTCTGCTCTCCAGTAAAATGTTTCTGAGATTCTGCTTGAGTAAACTGGATCATACCTCCCATCTTCCTCCCTCTGCACTGAAAATCCTCTGGCAGCTTCCTGCTGGTGTAGTCTCACCCCTCTCACCCCCCTCCCCCGTTCCCCCACTCCAGTGATCAACGTTGATTCTAGTAACACACAAGGTGCTCCTGGATTATAGGCTCCCCAGGGCTTTTGCTCATCTTGCTGTGAAGCCTTAGCTGCTTTTACCTTTCTCTGCCTGCTTCTCCTGCAGATCTCATTATACGATTATACCATTCCATTGGAGTACTTTTCTTTCCCATCACTTCCCAGTGTAACCCACTGTATCTTCTATCACTCCGTTATCATACTCTGAGGGCAAAAACTCACTATTCCTGTGTGTTATTCCCAATAGATTCTCAGCACCTAGCATGGTCAATAAATGTTGAATAAATGCATAAACTGTTCTTATCCTTTGAGACTAGTTCCAGCTTATAATGACAGATATAATAAATTTGAATATTTTTACTCCATTTGTATCAAATTTACTGCTCATCACAAAGTCTGCTTTTTAAATTTATTTTCAGCCACTATTACTACATAGGCATATATCATCTTCAAAATAAACATTTACATTTATAACAATGCTTTGAACATCAGTGGAAATATGCAAGAATGAAAAACCAGGGGTACCAGGGTGGCTCAATTAGTTAAGCAGCCGACTCCTGGTTTTAGCTTGGGTCATGTTGTCAGAGTTGTGAGATGGAGCCCCACATCATGCAGAGTCTACTTGTCCCTCTCCCTGCTCTCTCTCTAAAATAAACAAAATCTTAAAATTTTTTTCTCAACTTAACAATATACAATTGGATTTTTATGTACAACCACCATGTGCGATCTCTGAAAACCTCACATTCACATTTCTGATTTACCACAGTATTCTAAGATTTACAATAATGCTATACTTTGGTGTCTAGACTGTAACAGTACTTTAAAAATACCCACTGAAGGAATATGGTAGAGGTGAAAAAGAACATGCCCATTCCTGTTTTAATGGCAACCTAGCTGAAATCATAATGACCGGAGGGACAAAATCTCAACCTAGTGGCTTCCAAATTCAGCTGCATATCAGAATTACCTGGGCATTTAAGAAACTACAGGATGGCCCGGAAGATGGTGAGTAGAAAAGATCCCAAACTCACCTCCTACCCCTGCAGTGAGGCAACAACTACACATACTGTAACCCACTCTGACAACTACCTGAAGACCGGCAGAACAGGCCTTCCACAGCTAGACCTGGAGAGAAGGCCACATGAGGAGGGGTACAGACACAATCGGGAACTAAACCCCACGTGGGACTCTCCACAAATGGTAGGGACATCGTGGGCACAAAGGAGTGAGGGTATCCGGCCCTACACTGGGTATCCTGGCCCCTGGGGAGGGATCCACATTGTGAAGGCAGGTTCCTAAAACATCTGGCTTTGAAATCATCAGGACTTCATTCTGGGAGTTTTAAAAACCAGTGGGGCTGACTCAGGGAGCTAAAGAGCTATAGGAAATGAGGTCTCCGCCCTTAAATACCCAGCATGCTAAATAATGGCCGAGGGCAGAGCACAGATGCAGGAGTTTGAAAAGTGCTTGGCATACACAGGTAAAGATTTACTGACTGACTGCAGGATGTATGCCAGAGAGGCAGGGATCTGCAGACCTTTGTTCTCTGGAAGGAAAGTGTTGGCCAGTGCTATTTTTCTTGCCTCCCACTCTGGCTCTCTAGGGAGCCATTTCTGACACTCTTCATCTACCTTGCTAGCTCCACATTTTTGCCTGCCCCTGTTTTCCCCTGAAAAGCCAGCCCATCCAACCACCTGCCCACAGGCACCTGCACTGCCACATGCAGTGGGGTGTTCACTTACAAACTAGTAAGGAGGTTCAATTATATATACAAAAATTATCAAGGGATACACAAAATAAAAACATGCAAAATACGACATATAAAACATGGAAGAGGTAATAAAAATTTAGTGTGCTTTTATAATGTGTTTGAATTTAACTGACCATCAACCCAATATAGACTGCTATACACACAGGATGTTACATATGAACCCTATGGCAATCACGCACAAACCAAAAACCCATAATTAATACAAAAAAGTAAAGAAACTGGAATCCAAGCACTAAAGAAAGCCAAGAAACCACAAGGGAAAAGAGCAAGAGAAGAAGAAAGAAACAGAACTACAAAACCTAGAAAACAATTAACAAAATAGCAGTGAGTACATACCTATCAATAACTGCTTTAAATGTAAATGCACTAAATGCTTCAATCACAAGATACTGAGTTAATGGTTTTTTTTTTTTAAAAAGGTCCATTTATTAGCTGCCTATAGAAGACTCATTTCAGGTCTAAAGACATAGAGGGTGAAGGGACAGGAGAATATACACGTCACAAATGAAAGTGGGGCAAAAAAATGAAGGTAGGTATACTCGTATCGAATAAAATAGACTTTCAGGAAATGACAGATGCTGGTGAGGATGCGGAGAAAGGAACCATCCTACACTGTTGGTGGGAATGCAAGCTGGTGCAGCCACTCTGGAAAACAGCATGGAGGTTCCTCAAAAAGTTGAAAATAGAGCTACCCTACAACCCAGTAATTGCACTACTGGGTATTTACCCTAAGGATACAAGTAGTGATCCAAAGGGGCATGTGCACCCAAATGTTTATAGCAGCAATGTCCACAATAGCCAAACTATGTCAAGAACCCAGATGCCCATCACCAGATGAATGGATAAAGAAGATGTGGTATATATACACAATGGAATACTATGCAGCCATCAAAAGAAATGAAATCTTGCCATTTGCAACGACGTGGATGGAACTAGAGGGTATTATGCTGAGTGAAATAAGTCAATCAGAGAAAGACAACTATCATTTGATCTCCCTGATATGAGGAAGTAGAGATTCAACGTGGGGAGCTTGGGGGGTAGGAAAAGAATAAAGGAAACAAGATGGGATTGGGAGGGAGACAAACCATAAGAGACTTAATCTCACAAAACAAACTGAGGGTTGCCGGGGGGAGAGGGGTAGGGAGAGGGGGGTGGGGTTATGGACATTGGGGAGGGTATGTGCTATGGTGAGTGCTGTGAACTGTATAAACCTGGCAATTCACAGACCTGTACCCCTGGGGCTAATAATACATTATATGTTTATTAAAAAATTAAAAAATATAATAGACTTTAAAACAAATATTAACAAGAGACCAAGAAAGGTCATTACGTAAGGATAAATGGATCACTCCTATCAGAGGATGTAACAAGTATTTATATACCTAACACAGAAGTACCTAAACATATAAAGCAAATATTAACAGACATAAAGGGAAAAGTTGATAGTATTACAATAACAGTAGAGGGCTTTAACACCCTACTTATATCAATGGATCACTGATACAGTAAATCAGTAAGGAAACCACGGCTTCAAATGATACATGAAACCAGATGGACTTAAGAGATATAGAACAGTCCATGTAAAACTACAGAATACATGTTCAATATCACATAATAGGCCACAAAACAAGTCTTCATAAATTTAAGAAGACTGAAATTATATCAACTGTCTATCCAACCATATGAAACTAGAAATCAATTAAAAGAGAAGTGGAAGAAACACAACCATGGCTAAATAACATGTTACTAAACATCCAATGTGTCAACATAAAAATCAACTAGAAAAAAATACCTGGAGACAAATGAAAATGGAAACACAACAATTCAAAATCTTTGGGACACAGAAAAAACACTTTTAAGAGGAACATTTATAGCAATACGGGCCTACCTCAAGAAACAAGAAAAATCTCAAACAATTTAACTCTACATCTAACAGGGCCAGAAAAAGAAGGACGAAGTCCAAACTTAGCAAAAGAAAGAAAATAATAAAGATCAGAGCAGAAATAAATGAGATAAAGGAAAAAAAAAAAAAAAGATCGATGAGACTAAGAGCTGGTTCTTTGAAAAGTAAAGAAAACTAATAAAGCTTTAGCTGACTCATCAAGAAAAAAAGACTCAACAAATAAAATAAATAAATAAATAAAATAAAAAAGATTTTATTTATTTATTTGACAGACAGAGATCGCAAGTAGGCAGAGAGGCAGGCAGAGAGAGAGCTGGGGAAACAGGCTCCCTGCTCTCTCCCTGAGCAGAGAGCCCAATGTGGGGCTTGATCCCAGAACCCTGGGATCATGACCTGAGCTGAAGGCACAGGCTTTAACCCACTGAGCCACCCAGGCACCCCATCTACCAAACATTTAAAAAAAGAGGTAATAACACTCTTTAGTCAAAAAACAAAAACAAAAAAACAGAGGAAGGAATGCTTCCAAACTCATTTTATAAGGCCAGCATTACCCTAATACCAAAATCAGACAAGAATGCCACAAGAAAAGTATAGGCCAGTATCTCTGATAAATGTAGTTGCAAATAAAACATTAGCAAACCAAATTTAAAAATACACGAAAAGGATCATTCACCACAAGCAGTGGAATTTATTCCAGGGATGCAAGGATGGTTCAATACACTCAAATTAATCAGCAAGATATATACTACCAAAATCAAGGATAAAATCATTCAAAAGATCTACAAAAAGCATCTGACAAAATTCAACATCCACTCATGATAAACATTCTTAACAAAGTGGGTACAGAGGTAACATAGCTCAGTATTATATAGGTCATATAGGACAAACCCACAGCTAACATCCTACTCAGGGGAAAAACTAAAAGCTTTTCCCCTAAGATCAGGAACAAGACAAGGATGTTCACTCTCATGACCATTTTTCAACACAGCACGATAAATCCTTGCCATAGCAATCAGATTTTTTAAAAATTTAAAAAATGTCTAAGTTGGTGAGGAGGAAGTAAAACTGTCACCATTTGCAGATGACATGACACTATATAGAGAAAACCCTAAAGACCCCACCAAAAAATATTAGAATAAATGAATTCCGTAAAGTTGTGGGAGGTAAAAAACAGTATACAGAAATCTGCTGCATTTCTATATACTTAGTAACAAAAGAGCAGGAAGGGAAATTAAGAAAATAATAACATTTACAAATGCATAATAAAGAATAAGATACTTAGGACTATATTTTAACAAAAGAGGTTGAAGACCTATACTCTAAAAACTCAGTAAGACAACACAAATAAATGGCAAGATATACCATGCTCATGCACTGGAAGAATAAATATTGTTAAAATATCCATACTATCCAAAGCAATCTACAGATTTTTTTTAAGATTTTTTATTTCTTTATTGTCAGAGAGAGAGCACAAGCAGGCAGAGTTGCAGGCAGAGGCAGAGAGAGAAAGCAGGCTCCCTGATGGACAAGGAGACTGATGCGGGACTCGATCCCAGGACCCTGGGATCATGACCTGAGCTGAAGGCAGCGGCTTAACCGACTGAACCACCCAGGCGTCCCAGCAATCTACAGATTTAATGCAATCCCAGTCAAAATACTAATAGTATTTTTCACAGAACTAGAACAAATAACTCTAAAATGTGTATGGAACCACAAAAGACAAAAACAGCCACAAAAGACCCCAAAGAGCCAAAGCAATCTTGAGGAAGAACAACAAAGCTGGAGGGAGCACAAACCAATATTTCAAACTACACTACAGAGTTACCGTATTCAAACAGTACTGGCACAAACACAATGCAATGGAACTGACAGACCAGAATAAACCCATGCCCTTATGGTCTGCCAATCTACAACAAAGGAGGTGAAAATATAATGGGGGAAAAGACAGACTCTTCAAAAATGATGTTGGGAAAACCTTACAAAGAATAAAACTGGGCCACTTTCTCACAACATACATAAAAATAAACTTAAAATGGATTAAAGTCCTAAATGTGAAACCAGGAACCATAAAACTAGAAGAGAACATAGTAATCTCTGGGACATTATTTTTCTGGCTGTGTCTCCTCAGACAAGGGAAACAAAGGCAAAAATAAACTAATGGGACTATATCAGACTAAGAGCTTTTGCACTGCAAAGGAAATCATCAGCAACGTGAAAAAGCAAGCGACTGAATGGAAGAAGATATTTGCAAATGATATCTCTGATAAGGGGTTAATATCCAAATAACACCAAAAAGACAAATAATCTGATGGAAAAATGGGCAGAGGACCTGCATAGACACTTTTCCAAAGAAGACGTACAGATGGCCAACAGACACATGAAGAGATGCTCAACCTGACTCAGCATCCGGGAAATGCAAATCAGAATCACAATGTGGTATCACCTCTCCCCTGCCAGCGGGGCTAGTGTCCAAAAGACTAAGTGCGAGCCAAGTGCTGGCGAGGAGGTGGAGGAAAAGGAATCCTCACAAACTGCTGGCGGGAATGTAAATGGGTGAAGCCACTGTGGAAAACAGGATGGAGGTCCCTCCAACAACTAAAAATAAAAGTACCATACAATCCAGTAATTCCACTGCTGGCAATTTACCCAAGGAAAACTAAAACACTAATTTCAAAAGATGTATGCACCCTATGCTTATTGCAGCATTATTTACAATAGCTGAGCTATGAAGGTAACCTAAGTATCCATCAACAGATAAATGGACAAATCAGATATAATACATACATGTGTGTGAGTGCATATGTGCAAGCACACGCACACACACATGCGCACATGCAAAAGTGCAGGCGCGCACACACACACTCTCTCTCTCTCTCTCTCTCACAGAGGAATATTACTCAGCCATAAAAAAGAATGAAACCTTGTCATTTGGAACAACATGGATGGACCTAGAGGCTATTTAGGTGGAATAAGTCAGAGAAAGAGAAATACCATATCATTTCACTTATATGTGGAAACTAAAAAAACAAAAACAAACAAGAATAACAGAAAAGAGAAAGAGCCTCATGGAGAACAAATTAATGGTTGCCAGAGGGAAGAGGGGGTGGGAGACAAGCAAAACAGGTGTTGAGGATTAAGAGGTATAAATTTCCAGTTATAGAATAAGTTACGGGGATCATGAGTACAGCAGAGGGAATACAGTCAATAGTATTGTAATTACTGCGTGATAATAGATGGAAACTACATTTATCACGGTGAGCATTTCATAATGCACGTAACTGTCAAATTACTTGTTGAAAACCTGATTAACATCAATTATACTTCAGTTTAAAAAAAAACAACACTGAATCATACATTTAAAAATGGTTAAAATGGTAAATTTATGTATGTTTTACCACAAAAAGAGAATTCTAGAAGTAAAACCAGACACCAAGAATCCATTCCAGATGCACTGAATATTCTCCTGGTCTAACTGATTATTGTAACTTGGACTTCCTCCCCTGATGGTACATCTTAGAGCAAAACTTACCTGAGTTTTAACGTCACTTAAAAGAAAACCTCTGTACCTCACTTTACCTTCAACTTTAATCTGTCTTTCTACCATGGTAGGTAACCTGGCACAATGGAGCAATTTGTGTTTGACGGTCATCAAGTAGGCAAATATTTGGCAAACTATCGAAACAGACCCAGGTTTGTACTTGCTATGGCACTTCCTACTGAGAAACTTCCATCACATTAATCAATCTACCTGCCTGCCTTGTGGGCACTGAAAAAGAAAATAAGTGAAAAACAGGACACAGTTTCTGGCACCATAGGAAATAAATGTAGAGAGACACACACACACACTCCTCGCCCACATTTCCTTCTAATGGGCCCTGGATTATGTTCTCCATTTTAAACAACTAGCCTAGGATAAATTCTGGAAGGCTCATCAGCTCCCACCTCCAAGCTTTTGCTTGTGCCACTTGCCTGCTATTTTGGAATGAGCAAGAAGGACATTTCATCTTTCCCCACCCTGCACAAACATGACCTTTGGAGCATCTACTTTTCATAATAACCCATTTTCTCTCACTACCTATTATGAAAAGTTGCTTATAGATATGTTTTTGTGTTAATTCCTAAACTTCTCTCTCCTCTCTAATAACGTATATGTTCCTTGAGAACAGGGACTATGTATGTCCTTCCCTTCGTTTATAAGTACAAGATACAGATATATTTTTCTGCTATGACAGTTCAATTGTATTATCTTTCAGTGGGAATAAAACTAGAGGATTTCTCTGGGGGAGGGGACACAATTGAGAAACAGGTGACATATTCATTGTGGTACCTATTTTTAGCTTAACACCCCTAAGAATCACTGTACTGATTAGTGGCAAAAAAAAAAGGTAACATGAAATTGACCATGCTAACCAAGTTCAAGTGCACAGCTCAGCAGCATGAGCACATTCACCCTGCTGGGTGGTCATCACCACATCTACCTCCAGAACTCTTTACATCTTGCAAAACTGAAACTCTGTATAAATTAAACATTGACTCTTCAAGTCCTCTCTCCTACCTCCAAACTGACAACTAGTGCTCTGCTTTCTGTCTCAGAGAATCTGGCCACTGTTTTCATTACCTCCCATAGCTGGGCCATTCAGCATCTGTCCTTCTGTGACCGGCATACTTCACTCAGCATAATGTCCTCAAGGTTGGTCCGGGCTGCACCACGGGAGAACTTCCTTCCTTTTTAAGGCTGCACGTTACTGATTTTTGAGGGGGAAAAACAACCCTACACATATGTCTTAACAGATTATTTATTAACATGTCATTCTAAACATTACATAAATACAGCCTATATACTAGAGTATCAAACATTGTTCCAGTAAGAATTTCAAGATTACATTTAGGGCTATCTTAAGAAATATGAATACTTTGGCTTTTATTATTACATCAGATGAAAAAAACAATTCAAAGAACAGTTTTCATTTCCTGCTACAATTAACAATAAAACCAAGTAGAAAAATAAGAGTGTATTAAAAAAAAAAAAAAGATACTCAAGTACTTTTCAAAGGACTTATTCCCATTTTCTTCACTACACACATACTCATACAAATTACTCAGTAATCTACTATGAGGAGTGGTTCTTCACCTATATAAGGAACTTCAGTAAATACTTGTTGAACGAGTGATCACTCTACGGAAATTTATCTACTACTTTAATTTGTGCTTTTTTTAAAAATTTTTTTTCAAGTAAGAGCGTAAACATACTGAAGTTCTTGTTTGTCCAGATCATAAGCCTACAGAACAGTGATTGTTACAAACACTACCCATCATAGCTAATAATCAAATTAATGTGCATTTATCAACCTAGTAAGAAAAATTCTATCACGTTGCAGAACTAATTCTAATCTAATAATTGATTGGACTTCAATCACCTGCGACATGGTCAAGAAAAGGCTTGTCATTATCTCACTTATCAGTGAACTATCTTTGAGCCCTCACTCCCACCCAACCCCAACCCCCACATCCAAACATTGCTAAAAATAGCAGCTGCAGCATATCTTCCCCCTCCTGTTAATTCGGCTCTGAAAATGTATTTAGGCTCCAAGTTCAGATGAGGGAACCTCCAAGCAGGAAAGAATTCACTAGGGCGCGCCCGCAAATGGAAATGAGTCCATGGGCCAGAGAGCAGAACGAAGCTTTGTTCTCACAGCAAGCTCAGCGGACATACATGATAAAACCCAGAGATGAACACTCTTCCTCCCAAAATCACGTTTCATAAGCTGACCAAAACAAAACCAAACACAAAACCAAACTGAAAGACCCTTTTAAGTAGGATCTTTTCAGGAAAACCATAATTTTGATCCTTTTTTGAAGTTAAATTGTGCTAAATATTATACCTAACACAATTAAAAGCTGAAGAAGTCTAAAATGAAAGCCACTGATTACAAATAAGCGAATTTTGTGATACTCGGCCTGGAAAAAAGAGCTAAAACAAATTCCAAGAAGTCCTGCCAGAAAGGTGGTTTTAAGAACCACTTCTGAGTCTGATGTAGCAGATCTGATGATCTAGCTGCCATGATTTAGGAAGGCCAGAGTATACGAGCATGCCATTACTTTCCTCTTATGATGAGCATTTACAGGGGGAAATGATGGGGGGAGCAATTTTAACTTCAGTTCTCAGACTTTGTCTTAATAAAACAAAACACTGTTGGATAGTAGTGGAGATTCTAATTTATAAAATATTGACCTTTGTCCAAACAAAATTTCTTTCATTATCAAGTTTTCACAGGTAGTCCTAAATTACTACTCTTTCTGTGCTTAAGTCTTTAGAGAAGTCTTGGCCTAGAAGTTTATCTTTACATGATCAGCATCTCAATAGGGATAACTTATATTAAACAGATTACTATTTTGAAACACCATGAAATTTAAAAAGGTCCTCAGTAGTGCAAATACAAAAGCCTCAAACTATCTTAACTATGCCTTCACAGTATGGCTACTGAAATAGCAACTAATGCAGCATTTCAACGAGCCCCAAAGTCAGCATCTTTAATTCACGGTGGGGCCTCTATGACTATCCCACAATTCACAGACTGTCCCAATTCCTGGTGTCAAAGGGTTGTCAATATGTGAAACAGAAGAATTACCACAGATTTTCCCTTTCCAAGTTCATAAGTTCCTCTAATCAGAAACAAAACAAAAAAACAAACCAGCTGAACTTTCACCCCTTTCAAAATAATTCCAGCCAAATTAAGGTCACATTTAAAATCTACATATCTGGAAACAAGAGTTGTTTAAAACGGGTTCAGGAAAGCTGTACATCCTTCATATATTCCTACACAGAGAACTATGTCTCAGAAATGGGGGGGAAAAAAAAAAAAAACACCTGATGGGGTTTTTTACCTGCAAAATTACATCACCTGCAGAGCACAAAGGATGCACCATCGCCCATACCCCCGGGCACTCACAAAACCCAGCAGCCTTGGGCTTCAGTTCTTAAATGCTCCACATTTACTGGCTTTAGCAATGAATTCCTTTAGCAGAGGGCCATCCATTTGCCAAAATGCTGCAGTCTGTGTAACTTCTGTCAAATGATTGATGCAAAACTTAAAGCAGAATTCTTCTAAATCCTGGACACACACAACAAAAATAAAAACAAGAAGAGGCCTTTTTTTATTAACTTTGATCGAATTACTTCTATCCAAACCCTCATCCCAAATCTTTCACCCTCCCCTAGAAAAGATATTTGAGGCCAGAAACCTCAAACTACGCAAACAAGTGACCATAGGTAGGTCTCAGAAAAGCAAACACTATTTAGCCAAAACATAGTGAAAGCAGTAATTCCACTACCTCAAGTCTGACTCTTCAAAACACACACCATTCACTCAGCCTATGGGCAACAGCTTCTGCAAGGCTACCACACAGTCTCGTCCCACGCAGACTTCATCCTGAGCAGTTGAAAGCATACACCTAAAACTAGTACAATAATGCTGGCCTATTATTCTTCAATAATAATTAAAAACAAAGCTGAAAGCAACTTCAGTCCATCATATGTTTTACCACAGTCAAGAAGTCTGAAAAAAAGAATTAAGACTTAGCTTAAAGAAGGTTTTAAGAAACAAAAAAGTGATAAAGAGATGACTTCAAGAGACACATTAAAAAAGAAAAAAATTCCAAAGACCTTAAGTCCACTTTTATGCTCTCCTAGATAAAATGTCGTCATTCTTAAAGCCATAAGGAATAATACACTACAGTTTCTGGAAAACTAGTTTCTCAGATGGTCAATCCAGAGAAGAATATTCACAGACTGGAGTTTTCAGTCAGAGGAATGAAGTAACCAGCTACCGACACTCAGAAGGAAAGTAATACACACAAGTGGCAAACCGGAGCAACTTAAAAACCTATTTGCGCCAATGATAATACAGTCTTTCATCCGCAGCAAAATGGCTACTATGTTTGTTCCTTTAAACACTAGAACATATATTTACTAAATCAGTTAGGCACTGGAATGTATACAAAGTCTAAATATATAACAGCAAATCACACCGAAAGCACTTATCACAAATACCTTGATTTTTTTTAACTTTGCAAGCTACACTGAAGGTCAATACTCAGGGTTCTATCAAACCAGGAACTCAACATTTAAACTGCAGTGTCTTGGTTTCAAGTTTCCAGATACTGTCAAATGAGAATTTCAGGCAGGGTGGGGAAGGGCACACACAAACACAGAGTCACATCCCTTTCTACTGGCTCAGTGCAGCGCCCTACAAACAAATGCTTCCTTCTTTTAAGGGTCCCTGAATGAGGTTCCCGTCAGTCATATCACCAGTAAGAGATAAACCATCTCTATGTGTGTTAGTCAGTTGCTGCCAGAGTTTTGTTTTCTAGATAATTCACAATGCATTTAAAATATCAGCACAATCTTTTCATCAGCGCTTTTTTATGAGAGTCCCCGTGGGCTGAAGTACAGGTAAATGTTCTGTGTATTATAATAAACTAAAATGTTAAACTATATGGGGCGCCTGGGTGGCTCAGTGGGTTAAAGCCTCTGCCTTCGGCTCAGGTCATGATCCCAGAGTCCTGGGATCGAGCCCCGCATCGGGCTCTCTGCTCCGCAGGGAGCCTGCTTTCCCCTCTCTCTGCCTGCCTCTCTGCCTACGTGTGATCTCTGTCTGTCAAATAAATAAATAAAATCTTTAAAATAAAATAAAATGTTAAACTATATAAAACATTCCCTCTCACATTACTATTAAAGAGAAAGCCCTACTCCTGGTATTACAACCCAATGATTAAGAAACAGCTTTAGGGACTAAATTATATTCCACAAGGAGATAAAAGTCATTTTAATCTTATTTATCAAAAATAGAACACTAGTCGGGATGCCTGAGTGGCCCAGTTGGTTAAGCAGCTGCCTTCTGCTCAGGTCATGATCCCAGCGTCCTGGGATGGAGGCCCACATCAGGCTCCTTGCTCAGCAGGAAGCCTGCTTCTCCCTCTGTCTCTGCCTGCCACTCTGTCTGCCTGTGCTCACTATGACGGGGAAAAAAAAAAAAAAAAATAGAACACTAGTGTTTCTACATATAATTTAGGAAGAAATAACAAGTCATAAGCTCAGAAAGTTCTTCAAACCATGCAATGTATCAGATGAGGATCTTTAAATACTAACTTTTAATCACATAATTTCAAATTCAAAGAAGAATTTGAAGAATTCAAAGAAGACTGCACTAAATTCTGGCATTGTAAAACCTTATCAGTTCTGTGCCTACAAATCTGGAATTCAAGCTCTTTTGAGTACACGTGAAAAAATGAGTTTACCCAGTTTACTAATTATACAGAGATGATCTTGGGTATAAACTTTAAGAACTTTTATGTAGTACAGTATACAAAGGGTGCCTCTAATTTCAAATCACTGCATACATTTGTGAAACTAGCTCTATCAAACTGCCTTCCCTTCCCCTCCAACCAGTTTGAATTGGTTCAGTAACTTAGTATTCAAAAAATGTTCTGCAGTTTCAAACACTGAAAGTTGAACTAGAGAACCCTGAAAATTATCTAAATCTGGGTTATTGAAGTAAGTAATTGCCATTTAACTGCTGAATCCTGCTTAAGGCAGTTCTATGGAAAAGGAAGCACTGAATGCACTTGGAAAGAGAAACTGTTTGCAAGTTCATTTGCATGAAGCAGAGAGGCATAGCAACGCAATTCACTCAACAGCCAATGCTCTGAGTCAGCTTGTCTTTGAGGTGTAAATGAGATATTTTCCTGGTTAATTCTTAAATATTTGAAGAACCTACATAATCTGTTTGCTCATTCTGCAAATGATCACATTTTCAATACCCAAAAAAGAAAATTCAACTCCTACCCAACTAATAAGGTAACTATAACAAGAGTGCCGGGCTTTATATAAAACATTTCCAAGAAGAACAAGAAGGCATCACCTGACCAGTAGATGAAAAAAGTTCATAACAGGGGTGCACCTGGGTGGCTCAGGCCATGATTCCAGGGTCCTGAGATAGAGCCCCACATCAGGCTCCCTGCTCAGCAGCAGGAAGCCTGCTTCTTCCTCTCCCGTTCCCCCTGGTTGTGTTCCCTCTTGCTGTGTCTGTCAAATAAATAAATAAAATCTTAAAAAAAAAAAAGTTCATAACAGATTGGAGCATCTTCTTAAGGCCCATGGAATACAAAAGTGGGAAAGGGTGCAAAATCAGGGGCTCTAAAACGATATTCTTGGTATTGCAGAAACTAAATCCCTTACTTATGACATTTTATGGTGAAATTATTATAAAGTGGTTCTAAGGCAAATCAGATAAAATACTAGATTTGTTGTAATCAGCAAGAAAGCTCAAAATATACTGCTATTCTGAAATAGTTTATAAATTCATTCCAAATTTTTAAAATTATTCCAATAACTTTTATATTCTGAAAATAATTTGTTTTTCCTTCCCACAGATTTTCTTTGTAACAAAGTAAAACACAGACAGTTGATGGTCTTAATATCCCCATTTTTAAAAATGCTACTGCAGCCTAAATGAATTTCACCAGTCTTAAATTCCCCAAAGCTAAAATAACTGAATGCTAAGAATTTTATTGAAGGCCACTTGGCCAGGGTGAGACAGGTTGTGTATGGGTCACAAGCCAACCTTGAGACACATTCCAGATGGCAAGACTGTGAACCACACCTACTTCTGTCCAAACTTGTTGTTAAAGTAGTAACAAAACTCTAAAACTGTAAGTTCAGTATTTTATAATATATATCAGGTACAAAATATTCCAGATTAAAGGGGTCTTTGGTTTGGTTTTTTAGAATGTACTTAAATGTCTTACTACATATGACAAAATATAGAAAGGTACTTTGTCTCACTAACCAAAAAATATTTTATAGTCTACTGATGATGGAAAACTTTTAATTTCAGAAAGAAAAAAATGCTGACCATCAGCCTTTAGTACAAAACTTTTCAATACCAATATCCCAAACCAATTCTGGAATTAGATTCCTGGCCTTATTTTTATGACTTCCCAACAATAGCAAAATCTTAGGATGAAGTTGCTCACCAAGTAGGATTTTCTGGAAAGTGCTGTACTCTTGTTCCTAACTATTTCTCCTAATGTTTAAATATAAACAGAAAACAAAAATCTCCTGAAGACCGTATAAATAGAAACATTTCAAAATTCATGTGATGAGCTATAGAACTATCTCGATACAGTGTTTCATTCACATCTTCTCCCTTGATGGCAATGTTCATTTGGGTTTGTACTAAAGGAATATGAAAGTGCTCCTGTGCCAAGTCGTTCCTCAGCTAAAACTTGGAGAAAGTTTGACAATGCACTCACAATTTGACAGCTCCACCACAAGCAGCTTACTTTAAAAAAAAACTTCCTAACTACTGAGTCAATATATTTTTGTTGCTTTTATGTGTGTATATTTGCTTGGACATTATCTTGTCAAATGGGGTACAGAGGAACTGCAGGAACTTACAGAAAAGAGAAAAAAATAGAAGAAGCCCGTAGATTCCATCTTCCTAGCATCTGAACCATAGAATGAAGGAAAAGTCACCTGGTCTCAAGTGGAGCTTCTGAAAGTCAGTCAATTTTCTGGCAGTTAATTTCCAATCTGACTTAATATAGAAGCTTCCCATCAACTAATAAACAAATTGGTGGGTTTTATTTTTATATTCTAAACACTTCATTTGGGGTTCCTGGGTGGCTTAGTCATTAAGTGTTTGCCTTTGGCTCAGGTCATGATCCCAGATCCTGGGATCAGCCCTACATCGGGCTCCCTGCTCAGCGGGGAGCCTGTTTTTCCCTCTCCCACTCCCCCTGCTTGTGTTCCCTCTCTCACTGTGTCTCTGTCAAATAAATAAATACAGTCTTAAAAAAAAAAAAAAAGAAATAAAGATAAAGAAACATTTTATTTACTTACTACATTCTACACCATTAAGGAAATATAATGTAAAAGTATATTAGTCAATTACAGAACTCCTATAAGAATCTTTAAACAAAAAAAAATAGCCTAGGAAGAAAGAGATGATTCTCATTTTTGTCTTCTATTTTCTAATTTTTCTACATTGAATATATAATATTTGTGGGGTTGGGGTTTTTTTTTTTTTTCGTTTTCTAAAAAGTACACCTTCATGGTGAAGTATTTCAAATATATTTGTTCATTCATTTAATTCAACATATTTTTTTTTTTTTTTTTTTTTTTTTTATCAGAGAGAAAGAGAGAGCACAAGCAGGCAGATTGGCAGGCAGAGGCAGAGAGAGAAACAGGCTTCCCACTGAGCAAAGAACCCAATGCAGGACTCAATCCCAGGACAATGGAATCGTGACCTGAGCCGAAGGCAGCTTAACCAACTGAGCCACCTAAGTGCCCAATCAACATACACTCTTGAGTGCCAAATCATATGCCCATACTGTGACAGACTCTAGGGAATCACATATATTTTCAGTCTCAAGGAAGGGACAGTATTTCATGGGTCTATACTTAGTATGAGAAAAACAAAAACTAGTAATAAAAAAAAATTTCCAGGGGCACCTGGGTGGCTCAGTGGGTTGGAGCCTCTGCCTTCAGCTCGGGTCAATATCCCAGGGTCCTGGGATCGAGTCCCACATCGGGCTCTCTGCTCGGTGGGGAGCCTGCTTCCTCCTCTCTCTCTCCCTGCTTCTCTGCCTACTTGTGATCTCTGTCTGTCAAATAAATAGATAAAAATCTTAAAAAAAAAAAATTTCCAGCTGGCATGGGTAGAAGCAGCACAAAGTGTTTTTCTGTGACTTTTGGGGGTAGGTTTTAGCTTAGTGAGAAAGAAATTTCTAGTACCTAGAGCTGAGATGTTTGCCTCTGCCCAGATGTTCTAACTGGCTTCAGTTAGCACTATCCTAATCCCAGGAATAGGGAACTCATTAGCTGTGAAGGAGTAGGGGAGAGACACAGAGAAGATGTTAAAGTCAATTAAAAAGTGGACAGAACAAGCATCAACCAATTTAAAATTATATCACTGGGTAGAATGCAACCCAAAGAAATAGCACTTCCAATAAAGAAGTTCACGGTGTCACAGAAAAGGTAGAAAAAAATCTATACTTCCATTTCCTATTAGATATAATTTACTTTGATCATCATACCATCTGTTGCCAGACCACAGACCTAAGTAAGCTATTTGAACTTATTAAATATTTATAATCAAAATCTCAAATAAAAATAGGACACATTTTGAAAATACAAGACGTAATGGTGCATTCTGACCCCTAAGTGTGATAAAGATGAAATCTGTCTTCCACCACACTGCCAAGGCCACGGTTATAGACCTCTGCGGGTATTTGGTAAATCCTGATACCAGGTTCTCTGCCTGTCAAATGATGACAAAATACCTCTAAGAAGGGCTAACTGTGTCACTAAAGTGTATACTTTATTTTTTTATTTAAAGATTTATTTATTTATTTATTTATTTGACAGAGAGATCACAAGTAGACAGAGAGGCAGGCAGAGAGAGAGAGAAGCAGACTCCCTGCTGAGCAGAGAGCCCGACGCGGGACTCGATCCCAGGACCCCGAGATCATGACCTGAGCCGAAGGTAGCGGCTTAACCCACTGAGCCACCCAGGCGCCCTAAAGTGTATACTTTAACTGGACATCTTAAACTCTCAGCATACTGCTCTCTACCTTTATTCTCTATAAATTTATAAAACCAACCAGACCAGCCTTAAGTTCACTAATTATCCTTAAAGCACCCTTCAGGTAGTACCATATTCATTCAGTTCCACAAACATTTATTACCCAGTACCTACTATGTGCCAGGCACTACAGGGTACAGAGGTGAATAAGAACCAGTTTCTGCCTATGAGCAGCTTACAATCTGATGACACTTTGGTTCTTAACTTCAAGAAAACACACTAAACGCAAACTTCAGACTCCCCAAACCCCGTTCATTCATAGATTCTCTAGAGATCCATGAATCCTAGATTAAGAATTCAATCCAGTGCAAAATCAACCATTCATAACCAAACACACAAACAAAAAGAGCCCAGACTGAGTTCTTCACACATGAATGAGTTATAATTAGACAAAGATAGAATTTCAGAGCATACACAGATAGGAATCATACAGCATCCTTGGCTGAAAACAGGGTACAGTTAGAGAGATAGCAAAGTGGGTTTTGAAAAATATATATATATGCTGACCTTGAGAAACCCCCGAAACTACAATATGGCATCAGTCCAACTGGGTAGGACACTTTCTATTTCGACCCACAGTAGAGCTGCTTGGACTTCAGTTAGTTTCTTTTCTTAGTTAAAAATGAAAGAAGAACAGCCATTTTTGAAACTATGAACACAGAATAAACAAGGCAGGCCAGCTTTCATTTTTTGGGGATCGGTCAGTTCATGGATTCCCTAAATAGAAGTGAAATTACTCCTTTTTCTTGTCTCAGGCAAGAAAAGCAGGGGGCAGGCCATGGGGAGCCGGAGGAGGTGGTTTCTGTTTTTTATTTTGTTACCTCTGCATCATATCTGACTGCAGCAGAGAACAGTGAAAAGGCATTCTCCACTGTAATTCCACGTTTGATAATGTGCTGACAAAGCTTTCTCAGTCGGTTTTCACAATAAGATGTGGCCAAGTCCAAAAGACCTAGAAGCAAGAAGTATGGAAGGTTTAATTAAGTTTACGATAATTTCCCATAATTTATAAACATACATAATTTATTTCAGTGAAAAGAGTTATGTGGATAAATCAACAGAAGTTTCTTAGTGAATAACACTCTAAATTTTATTAAATAAATCTCTTTTTCACTCCCTACCTCCCCCACCCCCAAACAGACCTCTCCTCCACTCACTTTATGCATCTTCTTCTATAGTACAAAGGAAGGGGAATAAATAGAATTACCCCCTCATTTTACTTCTGAGATGAGATGTTATTTGCATTAGCAATGTATACTTCAGTATTAATAGATGAAAATAAGTCCACAGTCATAAATAAATGTATCCATAATTATTAACCATCATTACTATACAACACTGTTTTTAAAGACATTTATCTTCAAATATTGTCTAAAAACCAGTCAACCTGACACTTTTTAAACTTCTGCACTGTAAGACCACAAGAGAGTTGTGTGACCACGTGGCTTGGCCTGTCCCGCGGGCTGAGGTACCTATAGCATCTTCCGGCGGCAGGTCCACTGTGTCTGTGTAGAGGTACTGGAGAAAGGCACGGTACACTGGGTAGGAAAACTGGTCTATTTCTATCACCTCCTTCATATCCTCATTCCAGTAAGACTGGAACATGGACCGAAAGTGCTCACACCTAAAGAGAACACAGAAAATTACCTATGAAGTTGCTGCGGTCAGGTAAGTATTACAGGTCTCCTGAACTATTCCTATCCTTGGACCCACACACCCCAGGATCACGGATTTGCAGCTAGCAAAGGCTTTCACATTCACCATCTGCATATTTCCTCTTTCATTTTTCGAAGAGAATTATCAAATACTATGAATTATAAATGGAGCCTAGAAGTAAGGACCTAGCACTTCCAGTGTTCCACTGTCTCCATGTGGCAGACCTCATTCAGATCAAGCATTCTGCTCACGTGTTTTTCTTAAAAGTATTATAGAGAAATGCATTTTTAAACAATGAAATTAAAAGAATTCAGAAATGATAGTTCAAATCTTTGACTATGTATCAGTATCATTCAAGTAATTTATTTGGTTTTTAATTTTCATGTAATCAGAATATCCTTAAAATGGTTTTAAATGCTAACTGGATTACATTTAGGCTGATTATTATCCCATTACCTTACATGATAATTTTTCTTCTTTTCTGACACATCTTCAAAATAGCCATTAGTCCTATTTTGTTCTTCTGCTTTGACCTGCTCCCTTTCAATCTTCCCAAGCCTGTTACTCACAAAATACATTCACTGGGAGAGTCACAGATTTCAAAAAAATGTCAGTGGGGCTTTTTATGTTGTATTTGCATGGAAAAAGCCACCTGTATGAGGAACTGATTTCTAAATACTGGGTTTTCTTAAGTATGTCATTTACTTCAGTTTTAAAAAGTCACCTTTTCAAATCCTTTTAAAATGAGATATGGTGTAAATAAACATAGATATTTTCAAAATCCATTCTCAACTAAAAATGGTTCCACATACATAAGACATTACTTCATCTGAGAAGTAAAGAGAACAGTCGTCTAGGCAAGGAATGACAAATTAAATGTGACAATTAAATGAAAGGAACAGATGGTTGACCACAGGTTCATGGAAAGGAACATTTCTGGTTCACCTGTTAATACTGTGGTTCAGATATTTACTCTCAATAATAACTGGGGCACCTGAGTGGCTCAGTCATTAAGCGTCTGCCTTCTGCTCAGGTCATGATCCCGGGGTCCTGGGATGGAGCCCCGCATCGGGCTCCCTGCTTAGCGGGAAGCCTGCTTCTCCCTCTCCCACTCCCGCTGCCTATGTTCCCTCTCTATCTCTGTCAAATAAATAAAATTTTAAAAAATTAAAAAAAAAATAACTGACATATGGCTTTTGGGTTCCCTTAAAATGTGTTATTTTGTAAAAAGGTTTTCAACTAAATTTCAAAAGGGACTTCTAAATGGCCACTATAACTCCCAACAGTCTCACTTCATGTGCCTCTTTTTCAGTAATGGCAGCCTCAGGGCCCAAGAGTCAGGGCCCAAACCGTTATTAATAAATACAATCCTGTCATCATCCACTCTCTCTAAAGGACATTCCTGTAATTGGGAATTAGATGTCCCTCAAGGTCAGAGTGAACCACCACTCCTGACCGTGAGTTTTCTGCTTGAGGACAAAGAAATCTTTAAGTGTAAAAGAAGATAAACACACTTTTCACTAAAAATCTTCTGTATTTTTTTAAGCATGTAAATTTGTCAATGGAAATAAATATTCACCAGATCTTCATTTAAAACACAATACAGACAGTGAGCCTGAAAGGCTCAGTCAGACTCTGGATTTTGGCTTAGGGTCGTGGGATCAAGCCCCATATCAACCAGGGTGGAGCCAGTTTGGGATTCTCTCTTCCTCTCCCTGCGCCCCTCTTCCCACCCTGGCTCAGAGCATGCTCTCTCTCTCTCTCTCTCTCTTTCAAAAAAAAGTGGGGGGAAACGCCAACACAATACAAATATTCACATTACCACATCATGCACTTTCTTTTCTTTTTAATTAATTAATTTATTTGACAGACAGAGACCACAAGAGGACAGAGAAGCGGGCAGAGAGAGAGGAGGAAGCAGGCTCCCTGCCGAGCAGAGAGCCTGATGCGAGGCTTGATGGGAGGCTCGATGCGAGGCTCGATCCCAGGACCCTGGAATCATGACCTGAGCCAAAGGCAGAGGCTTTAACCCACTGAGCCACCCAGGCGCCCCACATCATGCCTTTTCAAAAGGCAGGAGTGCATACTCACATCACATGCAAAACTCTTCAGTAATGCATGGATCCCATTCACAAAAATACTACGTTGTACCATTTCTCTCTACTGCCAAGGCTATTCCTAATCAGTCCCCATTTTGTGGGCTAACAGAAAAATGGAGATTGCAACAACAAAACGTTATTAATGTCTCTAAGTTAACACAAAAATACCTGATTTTCAAAACAGCCTTATGGACATGGATATATTTCCCATCAATTCGAAACTTCAGATCAGCAGTTTCTGGACTATCAAATTCTTTCTTCAGTGATTCGGCAACTGTTAAAAAGTCTTCATGTTCTGAAAGCAACAAACACATTATTAATACAACAGGCTCAGGAAATGTGCTAAAGATATGCAAGACTTCAAAAAAATAACCATTAGCATGATAAATAATTCCATCAGATTTTTTTCAAGAGTTCATGCCTTATTTGACAAATCAATTTCACTGTATCAAAGTAAGTACTTTGGGTCTTTAAACTACCAAAAATAGTAGTTGGAAAAGCCAATTACCAGTCTTACATACCAGGTCAGACATCGTATTTATTTATTTATTTATTTATTTAAAGATTTTATTTATTTGACAGACAGAGATCACAAATCAGCAGAGAGGCAGGCAGAGAGAGAGAGGATGAAGCAGGCTCCCCACAGAGCAGAGAGCCTGACGCGGGGCTCGATTCCAGGACTCAGGGATCATGACCCAGGTCGAAGGCAAAGGCTTTAACCCACTGAGCCACATTTTAAAACGTATATTTTGGGGCTGCCTGGGTGGCTCAGTCAGTTAAGCATCTGCTTTCGGCTCAGCTCATGATCTCAGGGTCCTGGGATTGAGTCCCACAACAGACTGCCTCTCCCACTTCCTCTGCTTTGCTCACTCTTGCTTTCTCTTAAATAAATCTTTGAAATGTGTATTTTTTAAAAGAATAAAAAGTTAAAGGCAGTCTACGATTATATAAATACTTAAAACTTTGGTTGCTCTCTTCACAGACTAAGAATTTATCAATTTTCCCTGACTGAAACACCAAGAACATCTTTGCTCTGCTTTGGGGTAGTTTCAAGGAGCTAGTAAATTCAACTGAAGTTGTGCCAAGAAAGAACTTCAGCAGTAAAGTGGTAACGCCATGCAGTCATGTTCTTATACAAAGAAACCCTGCTTCCTAGGTTTGTGGAATCTCAACATCCCCTCTTAATCCTAAAGATTAATGTACAAACAATAATCCTTACCTACTATCTAAAAACAGAGTAAACTGACTTAGTAACCATGGATACTCAAAGGGAACAGTTTCACAAAAAGCTGATCACACTGCCTGATAAGAACTGCTGGAATGATTATTTGTAAGTCTAATTGTGACCTCACCAAGAAAAAGTAAAGACACTTGTACAAATTAGGTAACACTTTCCTGTGCAGTCTATGCACGGACAAAGGAAAACAAGTAGAAGGCTAATAGGAAAACAAAAAGAGCTCCAGAGATCACTGGCAATGAATGCAGGTGCTGTGAACTTAAGCGACAGGTTTCACCTGCCCTTAGGATGAGAACGGGGCTCTCGCGGCAGCCTGCTGCTCTTGGAGGAGGGACATCTGCTAAAACCGAGGCTGAAACTTAACAAAGAAGCTTACCCATGAGCTTTACTATCAGAACCTCCCAAGGAAATGGCATTTGTCTAAGCCCTACCCTGGGCTCCCACAATGTAGAGCTCTCTTGGCTGTGGAGGAAAGTGGACACTCTCTCAAAAATCAGGCTTTCCCTGCCCTATAATCTGGATCCCTGGGAAATAAAAGAGAGGAAATGACTAAGATGGGCACGGAATCCAGCATCAACAGTGCTACCCCACCCACTCACGAAGTAGCTTCATATCGGTGCCTCCACTTCTGCATCAGTCCTAAGGCCTGACTAACACTTTTCCCCGTCTTGGCTTCCAGCCACAAGGACAATACTGCCTTTCAGAAAAAAATATTCTTCAGAAGTGTTTCTTAACCCGCTGCTCTCTTTCTAACACTCAGCTGAGGCAGTAAACTGAGAGGAAAAAACCTTTCTGACTTTTGGTAGATGGGAAAGAAGTACCTTTTCCAAACTTAACATTAAAAAATGTTACAACTTTTGTTCTGAAAAGGATGTCTATTCAGGATTAGGATTCTGAGAGGCAAGTAGCTGGAGAAGCCCTTTATAAACAGGTCCAGGTTAAGGAGCACATGGGATTCTGAAGACGGACACAGTATTTGGCTGTACATGCTACACATATGTGTGATTATGGCCAAACAGTCCCATTAGGGAAACTAATTTTTTCAAATCACAACATTCACTGCGAAAAAATATGGCAGGTGGACCTGGGTGGCTTGATCAGTTAAGTGTCCGATTCTTGATGCTGGCTCTGGTTATGATCTCAGGATCACGAGATTGAACCCATGTTGGCTCCATGCTGGGTATGGAGTCTGCTTAAGATTTTCGCTCTCCCTCTCCCTCTGCCCTTCCCACTCTCCACACACTCTCTCTCTTTAAAAAAAAAAAAAAAAAAAAAAATGTCTATATTGTATTATAATTAAAGAACCTGGAAATGTTCAACTTATTTCACTTTAAATTGAGTAGCAGCTTAACTCTCTCCAAACATACTCTTGCTCCCATGCCCATAAAGACGGGTCACCTAATGATGAGACAGCCACGCTAGCTGTCTGACACACCTGATGACACAAGGTTACTCAAACAAAGATCTGCACACAAATTCTTCTAACAGCACTAGTCACAACAGCCAAAGGTAGAAACAATCCAAATATCCGTCAAGAGATGCACGGAAAAACAAAGTTTGGTCTATACATACAATGAAATTTCATCCAGCCATACAAATGAAGAACTAATGTGTACTACAACACAGGGGAGCCTCAAAAACATTAAGTAAAAGAAGCTAGACCCAAAAGGTCACACATGTATGAGTCCCTTTATAGGAAATACCCAGAATAGGTAAATCCTTAGAAAGGAAAAGCAAAGATGTGACTGCCAGGGATGGGGGAAGAGAGAATGGGGAGTGACTGCACAACAGGCACAGGGGTTTCGTTTCATTCAGGGAAATGAAAATACTTCAGAACTCGATATAAATGGCAGTCGCACAGCACTGTGGCTGTACTGAATGCCTCTGAACTGTACACTTTCAAATGGTTAACTTCATGGACGTAAATCTCACCTCAATTAAAATGAAAGCACTGAATGGGAGAAAACAGTAAGTCTCTATAATATTTTATAACATACAAATAAATTTTATTATGCAAATCTATTTTGAGGAAAGGAATTACAGCTATTGGAGAATAAAACATTCTAGGACCTGAAAGAGCCCACAAACAGCAACTACAGAAACAGAAATAGAGCGGTCAACTGCGAGCACGGCTCTTCCCCGGGTGGAAGGAGCCCTGAGCTTTCTCACCCACGGACAGGAGGCGCCACGAGACGGCAGGCGTGGCAAAGCAGGCAAACACGTCGTCGGTGCAGGAGAAGTGGGTGAGGTGGGGCAGGATCACCGACTGGCCCCGGCACTGGCCCCACATGTACACGTGCCCGCCCTGGGTCTTGGCCGCCGATGTGTGTGCGGAGTGGCAGGCCGCGATCTCTACGACCCTGGAAAGTTTTAAGAAAAATATATGTCATTTCTTTGTCACAGAAGCCGAGAGCACGCCACACAAGGTAAATAAAGGGGTCATGCTGACAGCACCACAAAAAACAGCCCAGGATTGAGGGATATTAGTTATCAGGTCATAAGAACACAACTGAAAGGTCACAACAAGAGTACTGTGCTTTTCCCTTGCTTGTTGCCCCACTTCTCATCCTAACCTCATTCTGAATTAGGATAAATAACAATCACTGTTGAGGACAACTTGGACAAAGGGACTAGAAACTAAAGTAGATGAGGAAAGGGGACAGAGGCAAAACGTCCTGACATTTCCGGGGGGCTTAGACAATAGCCAAAAAAAAAAAAAAAAAAAAAAAGGTGTCTTCAAAATACCATTTCCCTGATACAACTTATTCACTCAACCCCTAAATAAGCACTGGCCTCAGGGTAATGGACTCTGAACATCCTAATCCAAATGGACATCAAGCCCGACTTAGATTTCTCAGTATCCTTCTTAGACAAGGTCCTACAATCAGAAGACAACCCTCTAAAACTTAGTGGGTAAGGACTCACAATTTGGCTGAATAAACAAAGCATTATTCCAGTGATATACATTAAATCAAATCAATATTTAAAGATACTGTCCTTGGGGCGCCTGGGTGGCTCAGTGGGTCTGCCTTCAGCTCAGATCATGATCCCAGGGTCCTGGGATCGAGCCCCACATTGGGCTCTCTGCTCAGTGGGGCGCCTGCTTCCCCTCCTCTCTCTCTGCCTGCCTCTCTGCCTACTTGTGATCTCTGTCTGTCAAATAAGTTAAAAAAAAAAATTTAAAGATATTGTCCTTTTAAGAGATTTTATTTATTTAGAAGTTGTTTTAGTTGGCTCAAAGGAAAAGTTAGAACTACACTCTGAGTTTCTATATGGTGACAAACCCTATTTCACTCCCCTACGAGATGGATCACAGGAAGGCCGTAAGAATTACACCAATACGCGTTAATGCCTATCAATCACAAGAGGTTATTTTAGAGAGCTACGTAAGAATCATATCAACCGCACGTTCACTCTGGCTGCTATTCAAACTCTTGTTCAAAATGACAATGTAAAGAGGGCACCTGGATGGCTCAGTGGGTTAAGCCTCTGCCTTCAGCTCAGGTCATAATCTCAGGGTCCTGGGATGGAGAGCTGCATGGGGCTCTCTGCTCGGCGGGGAGTCTGCTTCCCCCCTCTCTCTCTGCCTGCTTCTTTGCCTACTTGTGACCTCTCTCTCTTTGTCAAATGAATAAATAAAATCTTTAAAAAAAAAAATGACAACGTAAAGAAACAGAAGAGTTACAAAAGCTAAACCCCATAGCTCAGCACACAGAGCCCCGAGTCCAAAACCACACACAGAACCCTGAGACATGGTACAGCCCAGTTACCTTTCTTTCTCCACCATGATGTGGGCCGGGCTTAGCAGGTTATTTTTATTGCCAGTTCCCAGCTGCCCATACGTGTTAGCTCCCCAGGCATAGAGCAAGCCCTCATCTGTTAGTGCTAGAGTGTGTGCATAGCCGCAGACAATCTGCAAGTAAATTTAAATGGTTACCATCAACAGGAAAACGGGAAAGGCAGGAGAAACATCTACTTAAAGACCACAGCCAGCTTCTGCAGAATGCCAATTCATCATCAGTTATGGACTGACATTCTCTGGAACATTAAAAAAGCATTAGAAAAGCCCAAGACTGAGACTCCTAGAGTTTTCCAATCGCCCTTTTTTTTTTTTTTTTTAACTTGTCAAGACTGATGTGTCACCACCATGGTGTTCCTTCTCAATATGGGAATTTAGAGAAGATGAAACTGTAAATGTGGAAGATGAAGGCACACAGTACTGTTCTCCAAGTCGGGGCAGGGGAGCTGGAGGTGAGCAGCAGCGCAATCCAGCACACATACCTGGTTCACACACACGCTGTGCAAAGCCGCCACTCGCACAGGGGTCAGCTGATTGCCATTGTTTCCCAAGCCTAGCTGACCATTGCCATTGTAACCCCAGCCATATACCTTAGAGAAAGAAAGGGAGAGAACAGGCTTTTAAAACTGTAAGAGGGAATATATAAAAATGCCGTTCACCTAAACAAATCAGGTACTTTTCCACTTCCAACACCCACACTCTATGTGATCCCACAAGGGATCTCCAAACAGAAGATATTTTGGGGGTGGGGATGGCAGAATTTGGCATAACAAACCTACTGTTTGGATAGCCTTGGGGCAAGTCATTTAATCTTGTTTTACACATGAGGAAGCTGATGCTCCTTAACAATTATGAAGCACTTCTTATATGTCAGGACATGATAAAAAGTACCAGGAATAAGTTTTTGGTCACAGTTTAACAGGAAAGATGGACCACTGCAAACTTTTGCAGTCAGGTGGTGAGCGCTATCCTAGAGATACAATCAAGTCACTACAAAAGCAGAGCAGAGAAAGGACTTAGCTAGAGAAAGATAGCTTAGGAACAACTTTCAGAAAGCAGATTTGAGCAGAGATAAATGGAAGTGAATGTATTCCAGGGATAGGGCACAGAATGTTCTAGAAGCAGGTTCTAAACATGAGCAGGCAGACCTAGCAGGACAAGTCCAGCACAGTGGCAGGACTGAAGACTAGAATGAAAAGCAAAGGCCAATGGGGTGAAGTACCGAAACACATACTAGGGAAAGTAGAATGCATCTATGGGCCTTCCACTGAAATACTTCACACATCTTGGAAAGATCGTGCCGGCTCCACATAACGGGGACTGGACTATTTAAGACTAGAGGAGGGACAGTCATTCAGGAGATATGTGTCTCTCATTGGCACACAGATGAGCCCTGCTGAGGGTCTAAATTAAGGCAATGACAGGGGGATCCAGAGAGAAGGAACAGACAGGAAAGAGGTTAAGAAGATGACATAACAGAATGTGGTGACCCCTTTGCTCTCTGGAGAGGGGAGTCATCAGCTGAAAGTAGCGGAGCTGGAGACAGGTTTGCCAGCAGTGGTAAAGGTTTAGAATGGCAAGTGTGGGACACAGAACAAAACAATGACCAGGAAGAGACTATAGGTCTGGTCAAATGAGAAACCTGAAATGTCTGGTGGCACAGGACAAGGCAGGGCAAACAGATGGATGGGGCTTTTCAGGGCAATGTGACAGAAGGGGAAGGAGGACAGAGAATTTAAGATACCAGCAGGAGATGGTTAAAAGCACTTTCCATAACATAAGTGCAACAGGTTTTAACTTTCTGCAGAGAAATCTGGCTTTAGCTATCAACAACTTTAATGGCATACCCTCTGACTCAGAAATCTCATTCCTGTGAACTTATTCTACAGAATACTTACAGAAGTGTACAGAGATATACAGTAATGCAGGCAGTCAGTGCTACAGTGTTTATAACAGCAAAAATTTAGAAACATTTGCAATATCCATTACTAGATTTCTCGGTGTGGGTCATCCAATAGGAAAACTAAGTAACCATTATAATGAAAAGCAGCTATAAATGGTCTGATAATAGATTCAGGTAAACATCTGTCTTGTTAGCAGGAAAGCTGCAGACTAGCAGAGAAGAGCAGTAACCTATAATGATCCCATTTTTATAAAAGACAGTTATATTTACCCATATAGAATTGTTTATAGGGAAAAACCCAAAAGGATAGTCATTAAACTATTAACAAGACTGGAGAAAAGGTACTCACTTTTTACTTTATGTGTTTCATCTCCTTTTATTTGTGAAAATAACCACATAATAATATTTTTTAAATTAAATTTATTTTTAAAAATAAAGGGAAAGTAAAGAATACTGAGATGGAGGATGTCCAATGACTATCCCAAGAAATTCTGAAAACATCCAAGATGACATCAGGATTGATTCAAAAAATAAGTTCACACTTCAGGTGAACATGGCCTGAGGAAGAGACTCATCAAATCACTACGCTGTACACCTGAAACTAATGTAAAATTGTGCACTGACTATACTTCAATTAAAAAAAAACAAACAAAAACAAGCGCATATATACAGAGAACAGATTGGCGGTTTCTAGAGCTGGGGGCAGAAGAGCACAGGCAAATGGGTAAAGGGGGGCCAAAAAGTACAAACTACCAGTTATAAAATAAGTAAGTCATCGGGACGTAATGTACAGCATGGTGACTACAGGTAGTAATACTGTATTGCGTATCTGAAAGCTGCTGAGAGAATCAACTTAGAGTTCTCATCACAAGGAAAAAACTGCATGGTGACAGATATTAACTAGACTTACTGTGGTGATCTTTAATTATATACAAACACTGAATCATTACACTGTACACCTAAAACTAACATAATGTATGCCAATTATGCCTCAATAAAAATAATTTAAAACAGTAAGTTAACATAGATGAGTATTCAGAAAACGCCAAAGCACTCTAGCACTGCAATGCATACCCCACACATCTGTAGCCAAAGACAATCTTTGTGGGGTGCCTGGGTGCCTCAGGTCATGATCTCCAGGTCCTGGTTAAGATTAAGCCCCACCCCCCATCCCGCCCCACCCCTCCACCTCTTTGGCTCCCTGCTCAGCAGGGAGGCTGCTTTGCCCTTGCTTCTGCCCCTCCCCTGCTTGTGTTCTCACAAGCTCTTTCTCTCACTCTCTCAAATGAATAAAATCTCAAAGACATATCTTTGCATAATTTTTCTCCACTAAGACACTGACAGATTGGTAACAGGCCTATTTAAGTAGAAGTTACAACCAGAATAATTGTACAGAAATAACCATCAGCTCAAAGGTAGCCACGGTAAAGGATCACTAAAAGTTGAGTTTTTAAAAGTAGCCAACAACAACTGGCACAAAAAATTCTGCTCCTGTAAGTAGCTTCCTCCTGCCAACAAACTCCAGATGCAGGCGCACTGGAGTCCGTCGCTGCTGACAAATATCACCAGTTAACTTGACAGAGGGCACACTTGATTTCTTCATTGGATAAAAGAGGTAGTATCAAATTCTTCACTACAGTAAATCACAAATACCTATGAACACCAAACTATCTGGGGTCTCACAAAAAAATAAAATTGAGACATATGAGTATCTTTACTTGCAGATTAATCTTAGAATTAAAAATTCATACTGAGGAGCAAACACCCTCTAGGTACTCCTCAATCAGTAACCAGTTAACTACCCACGAAACTATAAAACAAAGCACTTTTCCTTCCATGATCGCATACATGCTCCTCATGCAGAAAATGCTATTTCACGAGAGAGGAGGTGAGGATGGGGGGGGGGGGGTGCTAGTGCAGAGAGAGCTCACCTCACCATTGTCCAGAACAGCCATGGATGAGGTCTGACCACAAGCAATGCCAACCACCCTCTTAATATGTAAACAGTTTGTAACTTTGCGAGGAGTTGGTTGATTTGTTGTAGATCCTGATCCCACCTGGCCACAGTTGTTATAGCCCCAAGCGAATACCTACACAAAACAAGGGGGAAAGAATGAATTACTAGTAACAGGGTGAACATTCTATCTCTAACACACATTAATAATCATAAAATAAAAATAAATCCACTTAATGAATATTTACAATGTGCTACATGGCTCTACATACTTTCTGGGCACCACGACCATCTTTAATTTTCATAGTCATCCTGCATAGTGACCCTGGGCCCGGGTAGATACTATTATCACCCACATTTTCTACACAGATATGGAACCCGAGAGGTTAGGTGGCTTACTTGAGGGTCTACCAAGTAAGCAGTAAACGTGGAATGAGAACCCAAGAAGTGTAGCTGTGCTACTAACCATGACACCGTACTGCCTCTGTCATATGACAGCCATATATGATTTGTCTGGCATCAGTAAGAAATAAAGCATATACCACGTAAGTAGGAGGGAGAGGAAAATTCTGCTTAACTCTTTGGACACAAATACTCTTTTTTTTTCCTTCACAGGAAGCTTTAAAGCCCTACAATGCTTCTCCATGTCTCACTAATTGCCAAAACTGAGTATTACTTAACGTTTCCTGATGACTCATGGCCATCACAATTACAATTACCAATCACAGTTACAGGTCATAACACAGTAAGGCTCATAAGTACCAAAGAGGTGTCTGTCCCTACAGAAATGACACCAGGTTGTTAGGCTATTCTGGATACTGTCTTCTCTGAGTTTTCATTCACTGTCAACTCCAAGCAGCTCCCCTCCTCAAATGCACCCTGTGCACCTTTGGCCTATGATTTTCCATTAGGCGAAAACCAGATTTCTAAAGAGACCCAAATAAATCTCTAAGCTAGTTAAAATCTAGTAACAAAGATGAAAAACAAAACAAAACAACAACAACAACAAAATCACTGCACGTTAATTACCAACTAAGCCTATCAAGTAAGAGTGTTACCAGAGAGAAGAGTAAGGGGAGGGTGGATGCCAGCAGCCTGGGAAAGAACTTCCTCCAACACTAGAATTTCTAGGGAGCCCCCACCCCTTTCACTTGCCCCGGCAATGGTCCTCCCACATCCTGAAGTCTGGCTTCCACAATCTTTCCTCGGTCAGCACTTCCTACCTCCGCTCACACGTCTGATGCTGCCCAAGGCAACCAGAGCAAAACCTGTGGCTGGAGCCTTAAAAGAATATGCACTAGAGGTTCATTTCACAGGTACAAAAGAAATAACTGGCAACACTTCCCGAAAGTGGGTTCACGGGAGCATCTGGTATAATATAAGACAAATATTTAGCACAATTATCCGAAGTAGCATATGCTCACAGTTAAAGAAAACCAGGATTCCAGGCTGTACAAATTAGGGAATTCTAATTTTAATATTCTTCTGGCACTTCTTCTCAAGTACCCCAAACCCTTGCAATGCAGCTGCCTGTTATTTAAAAATGAGGACTAGGGTTCCAATAATCAAAATCAGAGCAGCAAACTACAGATTCGGGGCATAAGACCCGAGTGCTAGGCCTAGTCCCAGCACATCCCAGCCGTGAAACCTTGATCTCACTCAGTTTCTCTGGTTTCTTCACCTGTAACCTGCCCCACATAATAAAATCACTATTAACATCACTGATGGATTTTAAATGGGAGAACAGAATGGTCTGTGCTTTAGAAGTCACAGGGAGTATGGGCACCTGGATGGTGCAGTCATTTGGGCATCTGACCCTTGGTTTCAGCTTGGGTCAGGATCTCAGGGTCTCGAGATTGAGCCCCACATTGGACTCCTTGCTCGGTGTGGAGTCTGCTTGATATTCTCTCTCCTCCCTCTGCCCCTCTCACTCATGCTCTAAAATAAATAAATCAATCTTAAAAAAAAAATTACAGGGGGCAGAAAAGTAGTAATACTTAACAGGTAGACCAATTAAAAAGCTATAGAATAAAAGAGACCATAGCAATAGCCCAGGCTGACAGCAAGTTCTGACATAAGGTTATAGAGATAAAGAGAAACAAAATAATACAAAAGATTAGAAGATAGAATCAATAAGATCAGAAAACTTTATGATAAGTAAGCAAAGAACTTGGGGGTGAAAAAGTGGTACAGTACCTATTGGAATGTTGGTCAAGTTATTTTCTATGACATCATTACATTTGCCAAAAAACAAAACAGACTTTAATGGATGAGGTAGTTAAAAAACAAAAACTAAAGGACAGACCACTGTCATACACATCTGATTTATAGTCTTAGCAAAGAGCAGGAGACTCAACTGCCGTAAGGCTTAGTCTACTGCTATCAAAAGGGTGGTCCTCATCCCATAGGTTATATTAGAAAAAGAGTGTGTTCCCACATGTTTTTAGTTGTACACATAGGGCTACTATGTTTATACTATCCCAGATATACATAGGGTCATTATTTACTTTTTAGGTTGTTAGCAAAAGGTGTTAACAACCTAAATATCCATCAGCAGATAAATGGACAAACTATGGCATATACACATACAGAGTATTATTCAGCCTTAAAAAGCAGAGAAATTCTGACACATACACCAAACGGACAAACCCTGACAACATTATGCTCAGTGAAATAAGGCAGTCATAAAGGATGAACACTGCATGGTTCCACTCCAGTGAGCTACCCAGAGCAGTCAGACTCATGGAGACAAAATGGTGTTCACCCGGGGCCGGCAGGGAGAGGGAGAGCTAGTCTGGTAGGTGCAGCTTCGGCTCTGCAAGATAGAGTTCTGCAGACGGATGGTGATGCTAGTTGCATAACAATGTGAATATACTTAATGTCACTGAACTGACATTCAACAGATCACATGGATATAAAAATACATACACATATTTTATAAAAATATAAAATTTGCCATCCTAACCCATTTTAAGTGGTTAAAGAGACCATGGCAATAGTCCAGGCATATGATAAAATGGTTGGGGGAAGTGGCTCTCACACATCCTGAGGCCTGGCTTCCACAATTCTTAAAAATGGCTAGGACGGCAATTTTGTATTACGTGTATTTTACCACAGTTTAAAAATAAAGAATAAAAGCAGGGTACTTACCTCTCCATCAGCTGCCAGAGCCATTGAATGATGTGAGCCACAAGCTACTTCAACCACTTGCTTGATCAAGAGATTGGTACAGACTTGGATGGGAGCAATGCCTTGGTTGGTCGTCCCATTCCCAAGCTGGCTATATCCATTGTGGCCCCAGGCATAAACAACTCCATCTATACGAGATGGCCACACACAAAGAATCAACTCCAAGAAGTAATGGTAAGCCCTGTACTTTCTTCCCCAGACTTTGCAAAACTTATTCTCCAACCTTAATTTCTTTCACACTGCCTCCTTCTCCCTATAAAGTAACCACTGATGAAGGGAAGGGAAAGAGGGAAAGATGAGGAAACCAGATAGAAAAACGTAGAATCATTCAAGAAAGGACCTGACACTAATAAGAGATCAGTTTTACTTTCAAAAGTCAGTTTGATATACAAAAATTAGACCATCTGAACACACTGATTCATCTCAGTAGTTTCCATGTCAGGTACCCAGCAAAAGGCAAAAGACATAAGAAAGCTCACCATTATCAGTCTTTACTATCATTTTACCAAATACCAAGTCTCGGGGAACCACTGAGGGTGTGTGTGTGTGTGTGTGTGTACGCACGCATTGTGCACACACAACTCTCACAAAGTACAGAGGAAAGAGGTATACTTTTTGTATAAACTACATACAAAAATGTAAGAGCTTTCCTCATGCAGACTATAATTGGCAAAAAATCTGGCTCCATTTTTCTCTAATGACTTTATCTTTTTGGGACTCTGACAGAGATAACTTCTTTGTTTTCTCTCTAGAAGTACCACTGTTTTGTGCATTTCCTCCTACAGCAAGCCTAAGTGTCAAGAGCAGAGATCTCCAAGTTACGCACTCTCCGCATATCTTTCCCATGGTAATAAAACATCCTGCCCTACTAAGGACAATCTAGACCTGGAAATGATGATATCCAAGAGCAAAGCAGAAATCCAAGCGTTATTGTCAGGCTGCTGTCTCGCTGAAATGGTCCCTAAGCAACCAGGGAAAGGTAGGTTTCTGATTATCTAATCTAGAATCTAATCTTCTGTTTCTCACAAGAGGTTTTCCCTATTACAAAAATTATGACAGGGGCGCCTGGGTGGCTCAGTGGGTTAAGGCCTCTGCCTTTAGCTCAGGTCATGATCCCAGGGTCCTGGGATCGAGTCCCACATCAGGCTCTCTGCTCAGCAGGGAGCCTGCTTCCTCCTCTCTCTCTGCCTGCCTCTCTGCCTACTTGTGATCTCTGTCTGTCAAATAAAAAAATTTAAAAAAAAAATTATGACAGAAATCATAAATGGGAATAATTCATCCTAAAACGAATGAGGCTATAGATTGAAAAAGTGTAACATCTAAAAAAAAAAAAGTCCATGATATTATGTTAAAGTTATATCAGGTGATAGAAATGTCCAAACTTATAAGTGTTTTCATTCCTAAGAGACAGAAAAATAGACCTGAACAGATAAAAACATAGCCCTTGTTCTTGGATAGTAACACTCAGTACCAAAAAGACGATAGTTTTTCCTATGCAAATATATAAATTTGAAATAATAGCAATAAAATGACTTAAGTTACTTTCTGGAACTAGACAAACTGATTAGAAAGTTCAGTGGGAAGAACACAAGAATAAATAGAAAAATTCAAAGAGGGGCGCCTGGGTGGCTCAGTGGGTTAGGCCGCTGCCTTCGGCTCAGGTCATGATCTCAGGGTCCTGGGATCGAGTCCCGCATCGGGCTCTCTGCTCGGCGGGGAGCCTGCTTCCCTCTCTCTCTCTCTCTGCCTGCCTCTCCATCTACTTGTGATTTCTCTCTGTCAAATAAATAAATAAAATCTTTAAACAAAAAAAAAAAAAAAGAAAAATTCAAAGAAATGAAGTGAGAGGACAGCTGGCTCTACCAGTTATTAAAACCTATAAAAAGTTTCTAAAACTAAAATTAATACTAGGACATGAACAGATAGACAAACCAGTGAAATGGAACTGAAGCTCTAGAAATAAACCAACTGCATACACAAATAAAAGCTATGTCATTTCGGGAAGAAAGGACTTTTTACAAGTTGGTTGAAATAACTGGTTATGTTGAAAAATGAGATTCAGTGGGTTAGGCCGCTGCCTTCCTCATACCATGATAACTTCCTAGTGAATCAAATATTTAAATGTGAAAAATAAAACTATATAGTGGGTATTAAGGAGGGCATGTATTGCATGGGGCACTGGGTATTCTAGGCAAACAATGAATCATGGAACGCTGCATCAAAAACTAATGATGTACTGTATGCTGACTAATACAATACAATTTAAAAAAATAAAACTATACAAGAATTAGAAGGAAAGAATTGGTGAATTCTTCCATAATCTGGGAATAGGGAAACTTTCCTATGACTCAAAATCTAGAAGCAATAGAAAGAGTGATAAATCTACTTAATATGTTTTTTAAAACTTTACATGGAAAAAAACACCAAGAACAAAGAAAAAAATGAAATATTAGGAAAAAATACTTATAATTTATATTACTAGGAGATAATGTCTGTATAATAAAAAGAGCTTCTAAAAATATAAAAGAAAAAGACCGAGAACTCTCTAGAAATATGAACTGATGGCTCACAATGAAAGAAATGTACATGACTCCTAACCATACGAAAAGATACTCATCCTCATTCTTAAGAGGAAAAATCCAAATTCAGAAGCTGAGACTCCTACTCACCAAAGCTACCACCTAGCTTCTACCATTGCCGAAAGCCTGCTATGTCAGTAACAAAGACTAATGCCGAGTCCCTGGCACAGCATCACCCTTTTAAAGAGACCGACTACCTACTTCGTAATAGCTGACTATTACCAAGCTGAGTCCAATTGACTCTTTCAATCCTGGAAGGAGCAGCCATTCATACTAACAGAAATCAATACATAATCAGGATAAAGGTTTCCTGCACACAGGGCCTGAGCTAGCACAGCTATACGAGGGCTTACAGAACACAAAACCGCTCATTAGACCAAGGCAAACGAGGTGCAGCAGTGCTCTCATGACCACGGGGCTTCCAGTCCTATCTCATGAACAGCAACACGCAACAGAGGCCAGCTGGACACAGCAATGACAAGCCGCCTGAAGGTACAGCTAAGGCATCAGCCCGGAGAAGAAACCATGTGAGGACGGGACACTAAGCTCCAAGGTACAGATTCTAAATGACCACTAAATGGTGCTGTTTCCCTAAAAGGTAGAGTAGGTGGGTCCCGGAACCACAGTGGATTATATGAGTGACCCTACTGACCATCATTCCCAGGGACCGACTTGGGGAATCTGTGCTTCCTGTCCCTGAAATTAGAGGTTCTGTAGGTTTAGAAGTCCTGGTTCCCTAAGTAGAAACACTTCCACTAATGGACACGGCAAGAATTCCACTGAATGGCACTTCTGTGTTCCTCTAATCAAAGGATCAAAAGGAAAAAAGGAGTCACCCTGTTGGCAGGGGCAACTGACCCAGTCAGCAGGAAGAGGAAGGACTGCTGATATATACTGGGGGCAAGAGAGGAATATGCTTGGCAAGGAGGTGAAAGGTGGTACTTTGGGTGCCCACTTGTCCAACAGTGACGGCAAACGGAAATGCACAGTAGCCATAGCCAGAGTACAGCATGGTTAGGGGCTTGCATCCCTCAAGCATGAGCATCTAGGTCACACAATTAGGTTAGCCCCCAGGGCCAGATGCTACCCAAATAAGAAAGGAACCTAGAAGGAGCACTAGAGGATGGAGGATCTGAGTATCCGTGTGGCCATGAGACTAGCTACGGGAGGAGGCAATGAATTATCCCACCAGGAGTCTTCACTAAGTCTTCCCTAGGAAAAGAATCCCTCCAGAAACCTGGAGGAGCTATCCCCAAAACCTGTCAGAAGACATGGATCTGAGCGGTGCATGGAAGAGAATGAATGAATGCTGTGCTGCGTCACCCAGATGCTCCCTCGGAATTAAGGACCTTATTCTCCAGATGCTGGGACTGCTGCCAGCTGCCTGTTCTCAGCCATTGGTCCTCTCCAGATGTGCCCGTGGCAATCACCTTCTTGTGATTATCTTATTATTATTACATTATTATTATTATTATTATTCTTACTATCATCACATTATTTTACTATCTTAAAATAGTATATATACATGTTTCTTCCCTTTTTACTTGATGAAGCATAGAAGAGTGAGCTTCCTGAGATGGCCTTTAGTCCCAGCTCCCCAGGAAGCTTTCAAAGCAACCCCATCCAACCCCATCAACTTCCCCAGCCCTGCTCTTGCCACACAGTCTCTGACTAACCAAGGATCAAGCTTCAGAATCATGTCAGGGTGAAGAGATGAGCAAAATTACCACCGGATGAGACAGTGAAACCAACTAGGATAGAAGGGAAAGTGGGGAGTGGGAAGGGCCCAGGGAAGGGCAAGCACAGAGGGAGGAAGCAAGGAAGCATCCCACGAAGTTCTGACCTTTAAGGAAACCCAGCCTTCAGAGACTAGAAGTAGAGTTGGAGGAGTGGTCAGAAACAACTAATTTTATAAGTAATCTAACTTAATATTACTTCAGAAGACAGAAAAAGAAATCCACAAGCCCTAGGTCTATGTGTAAAGTAATAAACAAAATGAATACTGATCTTCAGAGTATCACCAGATGGGACTAGATTTTTTTTTTTTCTTTTGAGGAAAGGCAGACTGCCACATAGCACCTTGTTTGGCTGTGTCTAGGGTCTTGGAAGCTTGACTACCCTATGTTCTCCTACAAATGGACTTTGAGAGCTTGTTTGGAGGTTCTAGTGGGGAGCGCAGCTACGTATGCCCCGGACTTCCTCTACTGGGGAAGGTGGTCCTCTCCAACTGAGCACAGAGCTTCAGGAGGGAAATACATGGAGCAGTGAGGAGGAAGAAGACACCCACCTACCCAGCCAGAACAGCTGTATCAACCCTGGTGATCAACAGGGTGTCAGATGCGGCAGCCAGATCATGCTCACATCCTAGATTTTCAATTTAATGATGTACCACTGACCTTTTAGAAAGAACACAAAAGTCAGTGAAGTGTGGAAAATTGAACACATTTTTATCTTTACTCCTTCCTCAAGGACCTTATTAAGGACCTTATTCTCCAGATGCTGGGACTGCTGCCAGCTGCCTATGCTGATATAGAGTGAAGGGAGCGATTTTTTTTTTTTTTTAAAGGCAACAACAATCAAGGACAAAAAAGAACAATAAATAAGATGATGACAAAATTTTGGAAGATGGAAGGCAGATAGATGTGGTTAGTAACACCGATGACCAGAGAAGCTGATACCTACAACTGCAAAAGAAGCAGCCAATTACAACCTGGGATCTCAGGAAGGCCCAGGGATTGGAGGGACCAGACACCACAGGAGATGTAAGCGTGGGTGTAACCCAAATCAGAAGCACTTAGACCCCAAATCCTCATCCTCTTTCTGTGGGGTCAGGCAACAACCCCTTGCCAACGCTGGTATAAGACAAGAGACCTACAGCATTTACTTGCTGTGAATTTCTTACTGTAGCTGCCCTGAAGCCCACATTCCCCCTTTGCCCAACCTCCCTCCCTCCCTTCTCCCACATAACACGACAAAGAAAATGAGCTAGCCAAATAATCCAGAGAGGCCCTGATGACAGCCTTGAGGCACCGTTTTGAGGAAAGAAGTGGAAGGCCACATACTGAATAGTGAGATCCCTGTCTTTCCCCTGCTCATGGAAACCTGTCAAAAAAAAAAAAAAAGCCTGTCCAGGTCAGGAATCTGGAAGGTTCCACTCTACAGAAGCTCATATACTGACACTGAGAGAATCCCTAATGAAACAGCTGCTATCTCCCTGAAGTGAAGCTTGGCACTTGAGAAACCCATGAACCCAGCGTTCCCAGCACGTGTATTATTAACACCTGGGTCTCACCTGCAGACAGACAGCCAAGATCACCAAACTTTTCAAGAAAGCCCCTAACAAGGAAAGTCAGAGACCGGGCCGCCTGGGTGGCTCAGTGGGTTAAAGCCTCTGCCTTCGGCTCAGGTCGTGATCCCAGGGTCGTGGGATTGAGCCCTGCATTGGGCTCTCTGCTCAGCAGAGAACCTGCTTCCTTTCCTCTCTTTCTGCCTGCCTTTCTGCCCACCTGTGATCTCTGTCTGTCAAATAAATAAATAAAATCTAAGAAAAGAAGGAAAAAAAAAAAAAAGAAAAGTCAGAGACCAAAACAAATTAAGGAGAAAGAAAAAAACCGGGAGGGGAAGAAAAAGAAACACTGCAGAGAATAGAAGACAACATGAAAATAACCTACGACAACCTCAAAGAGAAGTCAGTGAATCCATGACACAAGGACAGGAGGCTCAAGAAAGGCACACAGAGAGAACAAGGAAGAGAACAGGAAAACGTAACAGCAGAAACATGAAAACCTGACGTCAGAGTTGTAAGATAAAGTTGAAGAAATTTCCTAAAAAGTAGATAGGAAACAAAATATAAAAAAGAGGATCAGATCAGAATCCTTTAACTTCCTTCCAAGAAAAATTCCAAAAAAGAAGAGAACAGAGAAAACAAAGAAGGGACATTATCCATGAACTATAACAAGAAAATAATCCAGGGCACCTGAGTGGCTCAGTTGGTTAAGCGACTGCCTTCGGCTCAAGTCATGATCCTGGAGTCCCAGATCGAGTCCCACATTGGGCTCCCTGCTCAGTGGAGAGTCTGCTTCTCCCTTTGACCCTTCCCCTTCTCATGTTCTCTCTCTCTCTTTCTCTCTCTCTCTCAAATAAATAAAAAAATAAAAAATAAATGAAACAAGAAAATAATCTAGACATGAAGGAATTTCCAAACTGAAGAGTCAACAGAATGATCAATACAATAAATTAAAAATTGGGGTCCCTGGGTGGCTCAGCTGGTTAAACATCTGCCGTTGGTTCAGATCATAGTTCTGGGGTCCTGGGATTGAGCCCTAGTGGGGCTCCCTGCTCAGCAGGTAGTCTGCTTCTCCCTTCTCCGCCCCCGCTCATGATCTCTCTCACTCTCTCACTCATGCAAGCATGCTCTCTCTCATAAAATTTTTTCTTAATTAATTAAAAATTACCCACACCAGAGTATATAACCATGACTTTTTTCAGAAAACTGGGAATAAAGATCTTAAACCTTCCAAAGAGGAAAAAACGGTCATATGCAAAAATAGCTAAAGACAGAATGGCATCAGAATCTCAAGAGCAACCCTGATTTGAGAGGTGTGATGACTTTAAAATTTGGAAATAAGATTTTTAATCATGAATTTTAAGCCCAGCCAAACCACTGAGCAACTGCATGCATAATATGAAGACATTTTAAGAGACTGTCTCAAAGATTTCTCTCACACCACCTTCCTTGGGAAGCTACCAGAGAATCTGTTCATCCAAATAAGGGTATAATCTAAGGAAGACGACACAGGGGCACAAGAAATAGGGGATCTAGAAAGGACAAAGGTGAGGGGACTTCACAGATGACAGTGAATGAAGTTCTAGGTTAAGAGCTGGGCGGCAGGCCTACAGTGACCAGTCCTGGCTGGAACACGGGGCTGGAGGGCTCCAAAGACAGACAGACAAATCAGAAGTGCTGAGATACATATACTGCTCTACTGATGCTTTTGGACATAATGACAGCCCTATAGAAAAATAAGTGAACAAATCCCAGGAAAACAAACAGTTGTACAGAAGGTGGTAGCTCAGCCAAAAATCACAGTTACAGAGTGTTAATAATGTAAACACTGAATATCGACTTAACCAAAATGGTGGTATTGCTATACTGAAAGGACTGAAGGAGGAAAAGAAGGGGAAAGAAAGCTAACTTCTATCAGCCATGATAAAAAGTGGAAGAATAAGATCTAAAATTGAAAATTCACAAAGAAAGTGTATATGTATTAATTTAAAAATCAAGATAAAATGTGAAGAAACACTTGAAGGGGTTAAAAGTGGTTCCTTCAGAAAGGGTAGTTTCTAAGACTGAGGAGGGGTGAGGCAGAGGTCCTTCTGTTTTTTACTAAAAGCCATACGCTACTTGATGTTTTGAAGTGTTTTAAATGGTTTAATTTGTTTTAAAACTATTTGTTCGTAATACGTATACAATATGCACAAATATATGTGCTATACATACACTGATACATGATGTAGGATACGTTTAAAGTATATTGTATAAAATGTATCATAACAATCAAAACAGAATTAAAGAAAAATATTCCCACTAGAAAATCAGCTATTTTATTTATATTTTTATGTTTTATGTTTACTTATGTTTATATCATTATAACACTCAAGATAGTTAAGACTACACGATCTGGACTCTGCAAATAATTCCAAGAGCTGTAATTTCCTAAGGTCACCACTTTGAAGAAAACCAAGAATTTAAATATATATATGTTTTAGGGGTGCCTAGGTGGCTCAGTCGGTGAAGAATGTAACTCTTTGGGGACTGGGTGACTCAGTCATTGGGTGTCTGCTTTCAGCTCAGGTCCTGATCCCAGTGTCCTGGGATCGAGCCCCGGATCGGGTTCCCTACTCAGCAGGAAGCCTGCTTCTCTCTCTCCCACTCCCCCTGCTTGTGTTCCCTCTCTGGCTGTCTATCTGTCAAACACATAAATAAAATCTTTAAATAAACAAAAACAAGAATCCAACTCTTGATTTCAGCTCTGGTCATGATCTCAGGGTCGTGAGATCAAGCCCAGTATTGGGTTCCAAGCTCAGCAGAGAGCCTACCTGAGATTCTGTCTCTCCCTCGCCCTCTGCGCCTCCCCCCACTCACACATGAAGGTGCGCACACGCTCTCTCAAGTAATCTTTATTTTAAAAATAAATAATATAAATGTATACGTTTTAGTGTGTTTGCTCTAAAAAACTGTCCCAGTGTTTTACAGTCAGATATCAGTAACCAGTTAAAAGTGGTATTTGTTAGGAAAAAATCAAATCATTAGGTCTTGAGAGATGACAAGCAGAGCCAGTCAGCAAAGTAGTAACTGCCTGAGAGAGCCAGTGTGATGCCAGAAAGCACAGTTACACAACACGGGAAGTGAGATCATCACTTCATTACGCTCAACACCAGTTATATTCTCACTAGACAATCACACTCAGATCTGGAGCTCCACAGCCTGAGAAAGATGCAGACAACTTAGAATGGATTCAGATATGAATTAAAGGCAATTAAAAAGCTCAATACTAAGACCTCTGGCAATATCCAGGGAAGCTGATTCTCAGTCTGGAGAGAGAAAGAGAAGTAAACAAAAAGCTTCCCCACAGAAAGCAGAGGATCTCTGCTAGAGAGAGAGAAAAAGTTAACATGCTTAAAATATTAAGGAAGAATTTAGGTTATATAGAACCTATTTTTCAGAGTCCTGGTTGTCCACAGTGCAGATAAATTACTAAAGAAGAATGTTACAGTGTCCTTCTTCAGTGATAGGAGAAGTAAAAGGAGTAAAATCTATCCCACACTCTTTCCAGATGGCACACACATGAATGCCAGGGAATAAACGAAAATTTCTTAAATTTGAGATTCAGGAACTACACAATAAAAGGAAAACGAGAATTATGTGTGTTTATAAAAACATGCCAAATAAACCCCAAAAGTTGCCTTGCTACCATAAATCCACTGAAAAATTAGGCTGAAGGACTACTTCATTTGCTACATCGAATCTTTAACAACTTTACATTAGCATGCTAACGTTTGCTTAATTTGCAAGCAATATTATGGCTGCTCCAGAATTAACCTGAAGTGCTTAACAGTTTGGTACAGTTCTCAGAAATTAAGAAATAAACCATTCGAAATTATTTCATATGGCCCCACCTCCCCTTAGCTCAGAATTAATGCTTGATCTCCCACAATGTGAAAAGCTGGCTTTGTTCCCTCTTTACCTTCAGTGCTGAGAAGGACATGTGGTCCACTCCCATAACTAAGGCTTTTAATCTTCTTTCCACATAAGGCTTCTAGCTTTTTGGGTACAAGTGTACTCTGGTTATCTCCAGTTCCTAGACAGTTACTATAGTTCAGGCCAAATACAAAGACCTAGAAAACAAATAGTTTTGTTTGAGTCACTTGGCCTAAAGTTACACAAAGGCTCCCTTCTCCACTCTGAAAATAAGACACAGTCAAGTTCAGTGTGACAGCTCAGTAGGTAGGAAAAGACGGATCGCATTAAGAAAATTTCAAGCTCTGCTAACATTATTGAAGTTTTAGAATATGTGGCTATACTATGAAATTCAAAGAGTGCAGAGGGTTAAGGGGTATTAAATCAAGAAACTGAAGAGACAGAGAAACTGTATCAAAGACATGGTCTTCTTGAATTTCAGATTCTTTTTATCCCCAACCTTTTCAGCAGATAAGGAGGTAGGCCTTGCTGGATGCATTTGGGATAGCGGTAGGAGAAAAGACTGGAAGGAAGGTAAGAGCCAAAGGGATAAAGTGCCAAAAAACACACCAGGGAAAGTGGAATGAATGTGTCTATGGCTCTTCCACTGAATTAGTTCAAAACAGAGACTGATATGAGTAAACTTGCATTCTGGAAAGCTCAGCTGACCATAACCTTTTCTTGGTCTTCAAACTTCACACTTTAGAGCTCACCCCTATTCCACACTGGGTTTTAAGAGATTCTTACCTCATCATTGTCGGTAACATACAGTGCTTCATTGGCTGAGGTGCCAAAGACACATGCTTTCCGAATAGATGCAATTTCTTGAGGGGAGAGCAGAGTGAAGATTGGCCACTTTCCTACATCCACCATGACTCTGGCTTCAAGTAATTCCTATAAATAAGCCGACATCTCTGCTGCAACAAAAAAAGGCCCCAAGAAAAAAATTAAATAACCACTAAACTAACTTCCACAAAATGACATTGTGAATGAAAAAAACCCTAATTCCAAAAGAAAGTACCAACCTTTGGTTAAATGGATCTCTCAATTTCCCCAGCAACCTCTCCAGTCCTTCCTCCACCGTCAGATCTGGACCTTTTTCTGCAACAAAAGGAACAACTCGATAGAACCAGCTGCTGGTCTTACCAACTTACAAGTCAGTGCCTATCTGTTACAGACATGCTCACCTGCAACCAGAGAGCAGACAATGGAAAGGCAGCTAACTGGATGAAACCAGGGTCTCTCATTAGGCAATTTTTCTTTAGGTTACTGAGATAGAAGTTAAAGGTTACAGTACTAGTTTGTCTAAGACGCTCAATTCTTGCTCAGGAGAGGCAGGGCAGGAAGGTGTGTGCATGCACTGAATGTTACAAAAATCCCAATCATTACCTCTACTTCCCCACTGTCCTCCTTCCACCCCTAAGATGCACCCAAAGATCCCCATCCTTCATAGAAAACACGGCCATGCCAAGCCACTGTTTAATCATGGGAATGGGACATCCCTCACCTAAGTCTAGAGTGGCAAAAATACTAAGAAGGACAAGACTAAGATATACTGAATGAAACCATAAAATAAAGCATTATATTCTGGTCCTAATTTCTATGACATTTTCTACATATATACAGATCAAATTTCGTTTCATACTGAAAAGGTATCAGATGAACAAGGGAAGACAATTCACCCTAATCTTGTTGTTCAAGGTCATGACTATAGCCTTCATGCAAGCAGCACTTAGCTTACACAGTATCTTATAAAAAGTAGACATATGTATAAATTCCCATGAAACTCTAAACTTGACCTTTTAAGGAGTTTTACACAAAGAATCCATCCTGGTCATGCCTCCAATTCTTCTAGGGTTAAAAAGTATTTCTAGAAATTCCAGGGAGCTGCACAAGCACAAAACCCTCCCATGCCAATTGAGTTTCCATTCTGGCTCGCACCTCTAGAAACTGAAATAGAACCAGTTTATAAATACAACCAGGGTTTCCTAATGAGGTACAGAACTCCTGAAGTTCCTTCCTCCTCACTCTCTTCTCAGATCTCTAAAAATAGCCAGGAGAGCCAGGCTCAAGACCAAGGCCTTCTGGGCTACAGTACCTCTGATAACACCTAGAGAGAGCCTTGGGGCTTTGGTATACTTAACCAAGGCCTCAATTTTCACCATCCAGGGAGATTTTCCCATGAGCACCAACTCGTCCGATGACAAGGACCAGATAACTACTATATGCCAAGAATCACATCACATACTCAATAAGCATTTAACACGATCAGGACAGGCTATTCCCCATCACTCAGACTCCTGGAACAACATGTGAATGTTCTGAGAAGTGTGCATAGGTACGTGCTGGTGGGAACAGGTAAAGTTTGAGGAAGGGTGAAAAACTAATACGTAAACATGTTCAAAAATTTTGTTTCAACCAGTTCAAAGGAGTAAAGTAAGTCTCTCTACCTTATCCCTCCCCAGCCCTCTCCTCAAAGGCAACCACTGTGAACAGTTGTTTCTAATTCCTTCCAGAGACTGTGTATGCTTATAAAAGCATTTTGTGGATGTGTGTGTGGAAGCCTTTCTTCCTTTACTTAACAGTGCTTCTTGGAAATCATTCTATATGAGCACATGCAGATTTACTTCATTTCTTTTCAATGGTACTATGTAGCATTCCATTACACCATGTTAACAACTTACCTGCTTCCACTGAGAGACTGTTTAAGTCACTGCTAGTCTTTTCTTAACATAAACAAGACTCCAATTATTGTCTACATACATTATTGCATATACTTGTCTTTTTTTATACATGCATTTATAATATAAATCCCTAAAAATGGAACTGCTGGGTTAAAGTTTAACTGCTACTTTTTTAAAGATTTATTTATTTATTTGAGAGCCAGCAAGCACACAGTGGGGATGGAGGCAGAGGGAAAGGGAGAAAGAGCCTTAAAGCACCACCTAGGCATCCCAAATTGCTATTTAAGTTACCTCAAATTGTTCCTTACTGAAGTAGTATCAGTATATAAAATAACTACCAATGTATGGCAGTACCTGGTTAGCCATATCCTTACCACACAGTTTTATCATGGTGTCTCAGTTTTGTTTCAACTTGAACTCCCCCTATGATGAGTGAGGCTGGGCATCATTTAAAAAATAATCACAATAACAGCAATAATAATAACTGACATTTCTTGAACACAATGTGCCAAGTACTGTTCCTAATTATTTCCTTCTTTTTTAAAAGATTTTATTTATTTGACAGGGAGAGAGAGATCGCGAATAGGCAGAGAGGCAGGCAGAGAGTGTGGTGGCAGGGGGGTGCGGCGTGGTGGGCAGCAGGCTCCCTACTTAGGAGAGAGCCTGATGCAGGGCTTGATCCCAGAGCCTGGGATCATGACCTGAGCCAAAGGCAGAGGCTGAACCCACTGAGACACCCAGGCGCCCCATATTTTCTATTAACTCATGTAAATCCTTACTTTATAGACAAGGAAATGGAGGCAAAGAGATTTCAAGAATTTGCTCAAACCATTAAGTGGCTGAGTCAGGGCCTGAAGCCACACAATCCGGAATCTGGAATCTGCACGCACACTCTTGTCCTCTTGGCCTCATGCGTCATCCTTTTACATAAAGTCCCTTTTTTTCTTCTGGTCTATTGTTCTTTTCTTTGTTCTTGATTTCTGTGTTCTTTGTATAGAAAGATTGTCTTAAGTGCTCTTAGAGGTAACGGAAAAGATGCCTCTTACCCTGTCCCACCCAAATGGCCTGACTTGTGTCTCCTACAAAACAGACAGGGAGGGGCACCTGGGTGGGTCAGTGGGTTAAGCCACTGCCTTCAGCTCGGGTCATGATCTCCAGGTCCTGGGATGGAGCTCCGCATCTGGCTCCTTGCTCAGTGGGGAGCCTGCTTCTCTCTCTGCCTGCCTCTCTGCCTGCTTGTGCTCTCTGTCTCTGTCTCTCTCTGTCAAATAAATTAATTAATTAAATCTTCAAAAAAAAAAAAAATCCAGAACTTTATTTTCCTAGAATGTGAACCATATCAAAGTTAGTCCTCACATTTAATATTGCATATAATATAGAATTTTAAATAAACAGGGAAAACGGGGGATTTAAATTCGCCAAAAAAATATAATTCACCACATTTAAAATTACAACACCAAGGGATATTATCATCAAACTTAAACATTTTCCTGACAACAGTACAATTATTCTGAAGTCATTAATCAGTCATGGGCGACTCTGACCCCAAAGGTTTGGTAAGCTACTGAAAAATCAGGCTCTCATAATGATGGCTTATTATATGAACTTATTATATATTTCATAATGATGGCTTATTATATGAACCCATTTCTCAATCACTTGAAGTTTTGTTTTACAAGATATTTCTCCAAAGGCTTATAAAATTAAAAGTTAATATAAAACCAGGTCATGTATCTCATAGGTCCACACCCATCATAAAAGCAGAAAGTATTAGCAACAGCCTAGGTATGGTGGAAAAGACAGTGTCCTGAAGCACATGTTTTATTCCCAGGTTGGCTTTTAATTAATCAGTGTGACATGCCACATACCTTCCTAAGCCTGGGTCTCTCAAAAACCTGTCCTGTAAGGTTCTATAATGTTATGCTCAAGATGTAAAGAACAAGCTGCAGGGGATTTTGGAACACATGAGAACAAGGACAGTAATGCTGCACAAGCAAGTCATCACTCCTAGCAACACGATCCTGTGAAGTAAACAAAGACCAGGAAGGAAGACAGGAACAGCGATCGAGAACAGCTGCAGACATTATGTTAAGCAGCTTCACATAATATTATTTCATTTAATCTTCACGATACTCTTGTAAGGAAAGTTATAATCCATTCTTAGCAAATAAGAAGTGGGGCTCAGAGGTAAAGTGACATCCCAAGGTCACAGAGCGGTGAGTGGCATATCAGGACTCAACCCCCAGCCTTCCCCGAGTCTTCTTACATCAGAGAACATCAGCCCTGGACCTTCAGTGGTTAAACTTCTCCAACATTACTTCCTTCTGACTTTATCCAATAATGTACACCAGCATCTGTTTTTAAAATGCTTCAAATACCAAAATAACTCCCCCCCCCCAAAATTTGTGCGCTAATAAGCTTCTATCTAGACTTGCCTGGTGAAACCTTGAGAATGTCACTCATTCCTTCCTTTTTCCGAAAACCACTAGGCAGCACATCCTGGAGACTAAATGCAGGACCCTTTGTCTTCAAGGAGCTCACAAGAGTAGATGAATGCAAGGTGCCTCCTTGGGCTACAGACTGCTACAGCACAAGGTTGTCTCCCTTAGACCAGGTTCAAGATGAGCAGCTGATGACATGAACAAGGTACCCTCAGAATTCAGACAAGGTTCCCCAAGAAGTTTTGTGGAGGTATTAGAACTCAGGATGTACTATCTGCTGTAAGGAATAGATCAGTTCTGAACGTGGGCATGTGGTGTCTCTTTCCTAGGGCAGTATAATATAAATGCAAATACCACCAACATTCCCTAATTAACTCAAAATTATCACCATCACCATTACAATTAGATTACTGTGGTGAGATGTTGGGGGCAGCAAAACCTTTGCTAACTAATATTAAGAAAAGCATACTAAGCTAACTATCATTCTATCAACTTCATATGTTTGACCCTCTACCACAAAATTACAAAGTATGTATACTACAAATCCAAAAGGCTAAAGCAGTTGGAATCACTAGAAATTAACTGGCATTTAATCTGCTATGAAATCTATAGCAGGCCCAAGACTCACTGTGCCCAACAACGAGTCAGAAGTACAAGGATCAGTCACAGGAAGAACAGTATTAGGACAGCTCAAATGTCTCATGACATCTACCAACTTTGCCTGAAGTATTCCCAAATTTGTTCTAACTGTACGGACTACACTGAAAGGTATATAAACATGGTTCAACATCATTTCATTTAAGTCATCATGCTTCAAACAGTAATATTCTATCAGGAGCCACTACTAATAGGAAAGAATCTTCCCATGGCCTGCTCAACCTGGGCCATCCTGGATGGACACATACTTTGGAAAGTATTCAGCAGTGATTTTTTTTTTTTAAAGATTTTATTTATTTATTTGACAGAGAGAAATCACAAGTAGATGGAGAGGCAGGCAGAGAGAGAGAGAGGGAAGCAGGCTCCCCGCTGAGCAGAGAGCCCGACGCAGGACTCGATCCCAGGACCCTGAGATCATGACCGGAGCCGAAGGCAGCGGCTTAACCCACTGAGCCACCCAGGCGCCCAGTGATTTTTAAGGAAGGTAACCCAATGCTTTTCCTTCCATAGTACTATGAAACATCCCTCAAATGAAATATATCAAGGGAGATGCGAATACTAAACTATGAGCTTATTCCTATGTTAGAAACAAAACAAAACACCCTGCAAAACACCAAGTGCACCTGTAGGGCTTAGCTATGTTAGAAAACAGTATGAGCTATGTGATTAAAATTTTAAAAAACATAATACATACAGATAAAGGACACATACACACCAAATGTATTTCTCTAGTGAGATTAAGAGGTGATACTTTCTTTGTACTGTTCAAATATATTCCACATTTCTGTAACAAACACTTTATGGCCAAAAGATAAGCAAATATTTTAAATGAAAATAAAAGCTTAGTTATTTGAATTACATACATCCCCTAAATTGCTAAAGTTTAAAGAGAGATTCTTGCCTTAAATTTACAGCCTAGGATGGCAGAGTGTTTCAATCAAATCTGTAAAATGAGTTATTAATATAAAATTAAATGTAGAAAGTAGGAATGTAAAATGTTACAACCAATGTAGAAAACATTATGTCAGTTCCTCAAAAAATTAAAGACAGAAGCTCCTGGGGGGTTCAGTCGTTGAGCATCTTAGCTCGCTCGGGTCATGATTCCAGGGTCCTGGGATTGAGCCTCGAATCGGGCTCCCTGCTCGGAGGGAAGTCTGCTTCTCCCTCTCCCACCCCTCTGCTTGTGTTTGTGATCTCGCTGTCTCTCTCTGTCCAATAAATAAAATCTTAAAAAAATAAATTAAAGAATTACCGTACGATCTAGCAATTCTATTTCTAGTATAAACACAAAAGAATTGAAAGCAGGGACTTGAACAGACAGCGGTACACCAATGACCAGGGCAATGTTATTCACAATAGCCAAAAGGTGGAAAACTCAAATATCTACAAATAGATGCACGGGTAAACAAAATATGGTATCTACATACAATGGAACAGTATTCGAACTTAAAAAAGAAATGACTGAGACATAGCAGAATGGGGATGAACCTTGAGAACATTAGGTTAAGTGAAACAAGCCAGACACAAAAGCACACAATTGTATGACTCCACTTACAGGAGGTGCCTAGCCTAGTCAAACGTACAGAGAAAGAATGATAGTTGCCAGCGACTGGGCAGATATGAGAATGGGGAGTTACTGGTTTAATGAATACAGAGTGACAGTTTGGGAGGATGAGAAAGTTCTATGGAAACAGGCAGTGGTAACAACTGCCTAGTAATGTGAATGTTCTTAATGTCAGTAAACTGTATACCTACCAACAGTTAAAACAGTTTTTATGTTATGTATATTTTGTCACAATTTGTAAAAATCAAATTATGGGAGCACCTGGGTAGCTCAGTCGGTTGAGAGACCAACTCTTGGATTTGGCTCAGGTCATGATCTCAGGGTGGCTCTGCACTCCTCCTCCTCAGCGGGGAGGAGTCCACTAGGGAGTCTCTTCCTCTCCCCCTGCCCCTCCCCCACACATATGCATACTCTTTCTCAAATAAATAAACCTTAAATAAAATTATGATCCCCTGTTTACATCAAACCTGCATTAATAAACTCAAAGATATAAATTTTTATTTTTTTATAGATTTTATTTATTTATTTGACACAGAGAGAGAGAGGGAGAGAGAGAGTGAAAGAGGGAATACAAGCAGAGGGAGTGGGAGGGGAGAAGCAGAGCAGGGAGCCTGATGATGGGCTCAATCCCAGGATCTGAGATCATGACCTGAGCCCAAGGCAGACATTCCATGACTGAGCCACCCAGGTGCCCCAAAGATATATATTTTAAAATTAAGTTTCAGTCCTAAAAAACATTTTTGAAAAAGTACAATCATAATTCATTAATTCTGTCTTGGGAAGGCAAGTTCAGATTAAAGAAATCCTGAACAGAACATTTATAAAAGATATACAGCCTTCTTAGAACTTTCCAGCATATATAGCAGTTCAAACTAAACCAACTATTTGTTATGACGACCAGTCTTTCTAGGGCTTGACTGATAATCATAGAAATGAGTTTCAATTAGTCCATTATATTAAACAGTCACCTCTGAAGTACTTCAGTACGATAATATTTTTCTTTTTGCAACATTTTTTCTGCCCATTATTTAGGAAGTACTCTCTCATAAAAAGCATTGATATGTTCACCCTCCATTATCACTCACTGTGCATTAATAGGTGAATCAATGATTTCTTGGTTTTTTGCCGTATGAAAATAAAGCAAGAGTAGAAGAACAGAAATGAGAAATGAAGGCAGACGATAGAAAAGAGTTTTAGGGGCGCCTGGGTGGCTCAGTGGGTTAAGCCGCTGCCTTCGGCTCAGGTCATGATCCCAGGGTCCTGGGATCGAGCCCCGCATCGGGCTCTCTGCTCAGCGGCGAGCCTGCTTCCTCCTCTCTCTCTGCCTGCCTCTCTGCCTGCTTGTGATCTCTCTCTGTCAAATAAATAAATAAAATCTTTAAAAAAAAAAAAAAAAAGAAAAGAATTTTAATGCCTCAGAGGATAATATCCCAACCCATTTGGATCTCCATATTTTCTTTGACACTCAAAAATATATCCCATATTCCCACAGACTTTTTCTGTGTCCCCTGGTACTCTGGATCCAAATCCCATTCCCTGGATGGCTTTTCCTAGTGACAAGCACTGTCCCTCAGAAAGCTCATGGCATGGAGAAGAAAAGGTTATTTTTATTTTACACTCTGAAAGCAAATTTAGACAAGAGGACAAACACAGACCTTCCAATTTTAGAAATCTACATTTGGAACTGGAAGACTAAAGGAGTAATGTAGCAACCAATCTTTTGATCCCTCTAAGAGTAGATTTATTTTCCCTTCCCCTAGAAACCAAGTAACTGTTACAGGTTTGCTTTACTGATCTAGCAAAAAATATATTTGAATACACTTACAAAATTTTTATTTTTTTTTAAGATTTTATTTATTTATTTGACAGAGAGTGATCACAAGTAGATGGAGAGGCAGGCAGAGAGAGAGAGAGGGAAGCAGGCTCCCTGCTGAGCAGAGAGCCCGACGCGGGACTCGATCCCAGGACCCCGAGATCATGACCTGAGCCGAAGGCAGTGGCTTAACCCACTGAGACACCCAGGCGCCCCTACACTTACAAAATTTTTTAAAAACAACAGGAAATAGAGAATCTATTCCAGGAAAAGTTTTGATAAAATAATGCTCTCAATAATAGTAGAAATTAGAATTATAACTTACAAGCCTGGGGCTTCCACACAAATCTCAACCTTCATTCTAACCAGCACATTATGTGGCGACAAAGGAGACGGATGCCATTGATGGGAAAGTACACCTCAGAACCTGTCTTCCGCTGGCCTGAAAGCTTGCTAAGGAAAAGAGGTCAGAAGAGTGTGAACAGCCCTGCGGAACTGGTTAGCACCAAGATCCTGACTCCTTTTCTGTGGTCATTCTTGGGTCATGAAGCAAGCTTGTATCGTTCCTTATCAAAGAAGCTGATAGTCCCACAGTAAACATAAAAGACTGAATGCTGAATCAATCCGTTGGAAAGGTGCCTGTGTGCTCTTTAGCATACAAGATACAGCCTTTGAAACAGCTATGTCAAATATGGAAAGTTTTTTTTAATTGCAAAATAATTTATTTAAATTAAAGCACTTACATGTATACTGAAAATCTCTAATAGAAGTTTTTTCCATTTTCATAAAGTGGATGGGTAATTATTTGTTACCAGCTTAAGCTGCTAAGCTGCCTTACAAAAGGAATTTATTTATAGTTAATGAGCTATTGATAAAGTCTAAGAAGCCTCACCAAAAAAAGCACTACTTTCCGATAATATGAACAAAATAACAGCATATATCAACTCTTCTTCTGACAATGACCCCACATACCAGGAGGAAATCATAAAGAGCAATACATTCGTGGTCCCTGGCTCTGGGGATGACAGTCTAACAAGAGGATCCTGGCAAGTGGGAACCTAGAACACGAGCAGAATAACAACCCAAACAATGGAATACCACACACAAACATACGGTCCGTGTGATACGTGTCAATGTATAAGTGGAAAAAAATTACTTGCACAACTGTCAAAACTATGTGAAAATGATATATTCTAGAAAACCACTACATGAAGTCCCAGAAATCAACTTCTTAGTAGCCTAACAGATGATCAAATGTAAGCATTTCCTTAGTGAAGATCAGCCAGTTTCCTGCAGGAAAGAGTGTTTTTCATAGCTTTCTTCCTTTTTCACCAATGGAAGTTCCTGTTTGAGCACAAAAGATTTAAGTGTGTAGCCAACTTTCTCTATTTTTGAGTTCTGTTTTTCAATTCTAGTAAAACTGCCAAATAGAAGAGTTCTACGGTTTTAGGTAAATTTGGGCAGGTGCAACTTCATGGCTTGTCATGTCCTACATCTGTGCTACAGCAAAATAAATTCAAGAAACCTCTGAAGTTACAGAAGAGCCAAATGTTACTCTCATTGATTTCTTCTATACCTACTCTGACGAGCTTTTTAAGACTGAACAGATGCTACATCTCTGACTTAGACACCAAATGTATTTCCAAGGTCCAGACACGCCTCTAAGACAGGCTCAGCCTCAAAACTTTATAAAGAAAAATACTTACTTTTTTTTAAAAGGATTTAATTCATTTATTTGAGAGAGAGAGAGCGCGCGAGCAAGAGCTTGCGCACACAAGCCAGGGGAAGGGGCAGAGGGAGAAAAAGGAGCGGACTCCCCATTGGGCATGGAGCCCGATAAGGGGCTGGAGGCCAGGACCCTGAGTCACCCAGGTGCCCCTAAATAAAAATACACTTTAAAACTACTGCACCAGTTCTATGGTATAAGTACTGCAAAGAAACAAAGTTTCAGAAATTTATTGAGATACTGATACTTTACTGCTGGGGCTGCTGCAATAGCTGTCATCCACTTCTCTTTTCTGCAAGCCTACCTTACTAGAAGAATGAAGGGGAATGTCCTGAATATTTGACAAATTCCACAAAGACAAAGGGCTCCAGAACGCCACAATCTCCAAAAGAGTTTATGCCATCCTTCACAAAGATGCAGATGAACAGGTGACAAGGCAATCCTCCTACCTTCATTTAAAACAGACTGATGTTTTAGAATTCCTGAGCACTCTGCCTCATCACTTTTGTTCAAATGTATTACTCATTGGAAAGGACATCTGTCCCTTCCCAATTGCCAGTAAGTTACTTTACTTGAAACACAATTTACAATTATGGCCTCTAGAAGCAATTCTTTATCCCCATCATGCAGGGGCTACTCTCATTTCATTGCACAGAAGCTTTAGGCAATTCTAGGACATAGGGAATGTGACAGCTCATTGTAAGTGAAGAAATAATTCAACTGAGGCCAAGTGCTCAGGTTAGAAAAGCAAACAACCCAAGTGGCAATAGTATTAGCAGAAAAAAAAATTTTTTTAAAGATATCCAGGGTTGTAAAGCTGACTGTAATCTTATAGAAGCATTGCTTTCATGATACATTTCTATTTTTAAAAGGAAACCAGAAAAGAAAATTTCATGACTTGAAATAATTTCTACAGTTTTGTTCTTCATTGCACCAAACAGACAAAGCTGTGTAAAACAGATCAAGTAAAAATAGATGGGTCAAAAGTCTGAAGAAATGGATAGAACATAGTAATACCTGATTTTATTTTTCTGTTAGTGTTCAAGGCTGGAATAGAGGGATCCAAGCTCAAATCCATTGATGGTATCATGAACCTTTCCTATGTGAAAAGCTGTAATGTGATTTCATCTACTAGTCTCTGCCATGTTAGAGATCAACCAGGGCACCTGGATAGCTCAGTAGGTTAAGTGTCTGCCTTTGGCGAGGTCATGATCTCAGAGTCCAGGGACTGAGCCCCACATCAGGCTCCCTGCTCAGCGGAGAGCCTGCTTCTCCCTCTGCCCCTCACCCTGCTCATGCTCTCTTTCTCTCACTTCCTCTCACAAAAACAAACAAACAAACAAACAAACAAAAAACAAAACAAAACTTTAAAAAATAAAAATAAATAATCAACCATACCCTGCCATGGCCTAAAGCCAAATTAAAATTCCAGCAGTAGACAGGCAGACTCATACTGTATTCATTCAATAAATGTTTACTGGATGTCCATTAGGTAAAAAGGACACAAAGCCAACACTGCAACCCCCTCCTGGACCCCTAGCAGAACTTACATGGGGTCAGAGGGGTCTAGGCACATAAACAGATGTTCACCAGAGGGCCACAGCTCTGATGGGGAGGTGTGAATGACATGGGAACACCAGAATAGGGAAGTGTCAACTACCTGTGAAAAGCCAGGAAGGGAACAGTGAATATGTATATGTCAGATGGGAAGAACTGAAAGAAATTTAGCATGGCACTAGCCAAAAAGCTTAGCCTTTATCCTAAGAACAACATTTAATCACTGAAAGACCTTAAGCAGGGAAGTGAGCAGATGTAGGTCTGTTCAAGATTACTTTGGCTGAACGTAGAGAGCAGATGGGGATGAAGGAAAAGAACTCAGGGGGAGCCTAAGGTGGCTGCAGTAAGGCAGGAAAGAAAACATCCCGTACCAAGGAAATGGAAATGGAGCAACCTGGACAGGAGACAGACTCAAGAGGATTCTGTAACAGACTGACTGGGAGGAAAGGACCTGAATAAGGGAAAGTGAGAACCAAGGGTTATACCCAGCTGCTCAGCGGAAGTAATTGAGTACAGTAGTGCCACTCACTAGGACAGAGAATACAGCCAGTTTCAGAAGGGAGATGAGGAATTCTCCCCTGGACATGTTAAGTTTAGCTACCTATGGGAAATCAGAGTGGATATGTCCAATAGGTAGTTTTACAAATCTGAAGATCAAGAAAGATCTGGATTGGAGATCTGGAAATTCGGCATGAGATCACCCAGGGAAAAGCGTATGGAGTAAGGAGAGAGCAGGATCTTGGAAAGAACTCTAAGAAAGTCCAGCAGCCCAGAGACAAGGAATACCCCTGCAGAAGAGACTGTGAAGGAATAGGCAGAGTAGGGAGAAAACCAGCAGAAAACAGTGTCATGGAAGCCTAGGGACATGAGTATCACACAAAGGAGGTAGTGTCAAGCTCTAAAGCTGCTGAGACCAAACAAGGTAAGGACAAAGGTCCACTGGTTTAACAAGAATCATTCACAACTTCCACAAGAAGAGTTTCAGTGGAGCTGTGGTTGGACAGGGCCAAACTGCATCAGGTTGAGGAGCATGCGAAAGGTAAGGAAAGGAAATAACGAATATAAAGAAACTGTTCGCTAAGTTTGACTGTGAGGGAAAAGAGAAATAGGCAGTAAATGTAAAATGGGCTGGTGCTGAAGGACTTATTTTGGATGATCTCTGTTTTAAACATACTAGAGATCTAAAAATATTTGTTTTAACAACTTTGTTTTCAAGTAATTTCTACACTCAATGTGGGGCTTGAACTCACAATCCTGAAATCAAGAGCCACATGCCCTTCGGACTGAGCCAACCAGGTGCCCCCAGAGACTGAAAAATGTTTAAATGTTCATGGGAAGGAGCCAGTAGAGAGAAAGATAAGGACACGACATAACCACTAAATAAGGTTTCTGAGAAAGTAACAAGAAGTGGAATCTGAAGCACAGGTACAAGACAAGTTGTAGAAGGGGGTAGAATTTTCTGTGAAAACACAAGAAAAGAAAAGGATAGATATGGATGGAAGTGAGTTTCAAGGTCGGGGGACCAGAAGTTGGAAGCTATTTCTTTTCTCTTCTCTTTCTCTACCCCTCCCTCTACATTTTTCACTTCCACCAGCAGTTCATGAGGGTTCCAACTTCCCCACATCCTCGTCAACACTTATTATTGTCTTTTTTATTATAACCATCTTAGTGGGTGTGAAGTATCTCACTGTGGATTTGATGTGCATTTGGGGCCATTCTCTTCTGAGGTCAACTTTTTCTCCCTGGAGGAAAGAGGACTGAATAGAGGAACCTACAGAGGTGCTAAGACAGAGCACAGTGGAAGTTGGAAACCTTAAGTCTGTAGAAGTACCCATCTGATCTCCTATGAGCTTTTCTTCTCCAGTGAAGTGTCTGTTTTTCTTAAACTGATCTAAGCAGACTTGGAATGGGAAGTTGCTCATTTAAACATAATGAGACAAGTGCTCTTGAACAATAAGATCATCTGCTTGTTGAAAGTCCCGTAATAGACACATTTGAAATGACAGTTTGCATAAGATTCACTCTTCTTGACCCTTGAGAACAAAGCACCTCACAAACATCTGTTCACTGCAGATCTTACATCTGTACCGTATGTATTTACAACTACAATCATCGTACTAAATTCATCAACTGGCAAACTGCAAGAAAACACCACATATCCATCAGCTCAATAATGGGTAATTCCTTTAAAACATGTTAACTGATTTTGGGGACGCCTGGGTGGCTCAGGGGATTAAGCCACTGCCTTCGGCTAAGGTCATGATCTCGGGGTCCTGAGATCGAGTCCCGCATCGGGCTCTGTGCTCAGCAGGGAGCCTGCTTCCTCCTCTCTCTCTGCCTGACTCTCTGCCTACTTGTGATCTCTCTTTCTCTGTCAAATAAATAAATAAAATCTAAAAAAAAAAAAAGTTAACTGATTTTTGATGCAACCAGTACAAGATACTGTCACACCATTCAATGAAACTAATTCAGTAGGTACATCCTTACAGAATAAGGATATAAAGACTGAATAATTTAGAGACTTCTCACTAAGGCACACTACTGCATATGCTGACCTCAATTTTGTGCTCACAGATCGTATCTTGGGACTGACTTATATGTGAACCAGATTTACACCAAAGATTTTATGACACAAGGTGCTGTGCTGTTGTCTCAATCATGTTTTGCTGACTAACATATAATCCCAAAACTCAGTGGCTTAAAAGGAGAGCTGTTTGTTATTTCTTTGAATTCTGTGCTTTGAGTAACTCAGTTGAGGTTACTCATGAAGGAGTATTCATAAGGGAGGCAAAGGGAGCTTAAGTAAGGCTGAAATGGGCCTCACGCACATGGCTGGGCCACTGCGGGTGGTCTCTCCTCCTCCTAGATTTACATGGAGCAGCCAGACACTCCATCTCTTTGATGGAAGGTACAGCAGTCAAGCATAGGGGGAGGAACTGTTGGCAGTGATCCTGGAAACACTTCACCACAGCTGTTAACAATGTTACTAGATGTTTCCACCATACTATTTGGGTTCATGATTAAAGTACTAGAACTGGACAGACTTGTTCCATCTCCAAAACTAAAACTTCTTAAGCATTTAAAAGGACATCTCAGCAAACATACTCTTGCCCCTGTGGAATGCTAATCTCAGGAAAGCCACGGAATCTTCTTTTCTGGAGTTGTGGGAAGTATAGATACCAACTTTTGGGAATGGCCTGAGTATAGTCTTTCCCAAGTGAAATTCATTATCTCCTCAAGTCCTTTCACACTTTACGATTTGTTAGGTATGCATGAGTGTGATCTCATTTATTAAAATCTAACACTAAAAAAAAAAAATAGAGATATCCCCAGCTATTTCAACTCTTGATACTCAAACTCCATCTAAACTCAAAATTATCTAAAAAGATCTGCCTAAGTTCTTCAATACTTAAACTTTTGCTATTGGCTCTCCTAGACTCAAGTATAAGCTAGATTTGGATATCACATTATCTCTTTTGACCTGAAATCTCACCATCTGAACACAGCAACCCAGCAAATTTGTATAGTGAAAAGGATGTATGTCCCAAAATATTAAATGCTGTTATCTTCAGATGACATAATTACAGGTGATGTACATTCTTTTTTATGCTTCTGTGGTTTCTAAATTTTCTTTCATTGTTTCCTGGCAAGATTAGAGAAAAAGAAAAAAAGTCTATATTGTGGACTTACTGTACTTGGAAATTTTAAAACATTAAGTCCATGCTGTGGGTCAACACATAACTGACTTAGATAATCACTTGATTAATCACTTGATTAACTGAACTCCTCTATGAAATCTATTCTGGTTAAACTCAAACAACATTCATCATATGCCTTCTGTGCATTCCTCAACATGTACACAATATATAACATTTTTAGGGGGGGTTTAAAACCACAGAAAATCTTGGCTGGACTCTAGAATCCTTGAGCGTCCACACCTTATCTATGATGCATGAATTACTGTTTAATGTAGTACACAGAGAAAAAAACAGAATAATAATAATGGTCTTTGATTTCCTTTCAGTTTTGTCTTCCCCACACTGACTTTGAGATAGACACTGTCTCAGACTTCCCAGCTGGAACTGATTAATAAAATGAAGCCAAAAGTCTTGCTAGAACATATAGGCATACTTTATTTTTAAAAAATTTAAAATAATACTTTTAAGCTGCAAACTTGATAGCTTTTTAAGGCTGGTTGCTTTCTGAAGTTCCCAGAATTTGATCATTTCGATCACACCCATAAAAAATCACTGTAGAAGAAATCTCCTTAATGATTAATATCCTTCCTCTTCTTCTAGAGGGAAGAAGAAACAGGACCTGTCCAGAAGTACTTAATAAATAGACTGGTATTCCCACAACGGATTAAAACATATCCATCTCACAGTTTAACTGCTATATTAACGGAATGGAAATGCACAGTTACCTACTCCACCCTGAAAGCACTTTAAAGAGGTGAAATTCACTTTGTGCTCAGTTCAAATGGATACATTGTAAAGTTTAAAGCACATTATAAACTGCCCTCGGGGTGAGCTCATTTTTCCACTCCCTTCAGCATGATACACTCAGTGTTTAGATGTTACTATCCCACAATGCATAACAGTCTGAAAATCTTTCTGTCTCCAGGCCAAAGCCAGATAAGACTTTGAATCTGGTTTTTAAGCAGTTTTATAATATTGCTTTATAAAACTGTAATTCCCAGCTGCAAAGATGACATCGGAATGTCTCGCATGCAAACAAATATACACAAAAAGCCACTTATGAAAGAGGAGAGCATGCCTCGATGGTCATCTCCTATAAAATAGAGTAGGTAGCACACCCGAGGCGGGACAAGAGAAATACTCCCCTCAGCTCGCCGCACTCCTGGATAAAGGTCCCTAAGTGCATGCCCCTTTGCGGAAACCGTGTTGTGGGAGAAAGGGAAACGGTGGAGAGCACGGTTTGTGACACCACTACCCTCCGGAGGTGGAGGAGGAGATGGAACGATCTCGGGAAGGGCCGAGTGAGGATGGGGAGGAGAGTCGGAGGGGAGGTCTTTTCTCAGCAAAACAGCACCGAGAGCGGTAAGAGGCTTCAGCTGGAAGCAAAGCCGCGTCCAAACAGCTCAAAAAAGGGAGCCGGGAAAACTTTCGCCAGCCTCCCCCCACCCTTTCTCTCCTCCTCGGAAAAAACGCCAGCAGAGATGCCAACGGTGCCTCGCCTGGCGGCGCAGACAGCGGCCAGGACACAGCGCCCCGCGGACCCGCCGCCGGGGGGCCGGGGGCCCGGGGGCTCGGGGGCTCGGGGGCTCGGGGACCCGGGGGCCCGGGGGGCCGAGGCCCGCAGCCAGAGGGAGGGAGCGGGCAGGACGGGACGCGCCAGCCCGGCCCGTCGGGAAGGGAAGCAAGCAGAGGGGCAGGGGCGGAAGCGGCCCCTGCGAGCTCGGGCCCGTGCCTCACCGGCTACCTGGGACGCCAAGCCGCAGTCTCACGCCGTCCCGCCGGGCCCAGCCGCGGGAAGCTCCGAAGCTCCGCGGGCCGGAGAGTCGCCTGCGAGCAGCGGCCGGGACGCCGGGCGAAGGGGAGGAGCGGGGGGCGGGCGCCAGGGGCCGGGCCGCCGGGTCACGTGGCCGGGCGGCCTCACGTGACGTCGACGCCGCGCGCCGGGCGGCCCCGGGCTTAGCCTCCTGACAGGCGGGGGCCGCGGGCCGGTGTTTCTGGGCTCTAGGGCGGGGGTCTCTGAGGAGAGTCGCGGTGGAGCTCGGTGACCGCCGAGACTCGCAGGCTCTTGTCTCAGGGAGCCGTGGACGCTCGAGGGGCTGGTTCCCGCCGCTCTCCCCGATGGCTGGTGGAGCCGTGGGTTCGGCCGGCCAGCCTCCCCGAGCGACCCGGGACGGAAAAGCGACTGCAGACTGCTCTCCCCGCCCGGTGGCGCGCCGCGCTCCCTCTGCGCTCCCCAGGTGGTGCTGCTGGGGACGAAGGGTTTCGGAGGAGAGGCTCGTTTAACTCCAGAGATGTCTCCCCCCGCCCTTTCCTACCCGTCCGAGAGCAGCTGCGCTAGGCCGGAGGGGAGGGAGCGCGGCAAGTGCCCCGGGATCTGGAGGAGGGACGGAGGGAGGCAGGCAGAGGGCCCAGGGGAGGCAAGGAAGGCTGACCTACCGCGGAAGCATGCCCCCGGGTCGTAAGGGACCTAAGACGGCAAATGACCCAACCCTTTTCTTACTATAAATTGTAAACTGAGGCCGGGGTTGCTTGATGCTGCTGCAGCGTGTCCTCTGTTGAGACCGGAGTCATCTTTATAAAGTACTGTATGTACAGCCTTTTTGAAAACTCCAGTTGGCTCCATAGGCCGCAGGATAAAGTCCAAACTCACCGGCATAACTTTCTAAGCAATGTTGTTCAAACTTACCTTTCCCACTTGAACTCCCCCGAATGAACAGAAAAACATTTCTAAGTTAATCCATTAGAAGAAGGCTGCTTTTTCGCATCTCCCGGCACTCGCTCAGCTGTGCTCTAGGCTCTGGCTCCACAGAATTCCCGATTTCCTTGACTACTCAGCTTTCACTGGATTACTGTTTCCCTAAATTGCTTTACTCACCTTTGCAGTCATTCATTCCTCCACCACTCTCTGCAGTCACTACCCCTTCCCACTTAAATAAAATCAGAGTCACTTAAAGCATTATAACAGGTTTTATTCAGAAACTATTATAATAGTGCGATCAAGCCCAGTTGTATACTGAAGTCTCTTTTCTCCTATTGCCAATATTTCCTGAATAACATCTGTTTTACTGCTTTAACTATTGTGGGGTTCCGGTTATTTTTAACAACAGCCCTAGGTACTCATCAGTCTCCTACTCATCTTTCAAAATCCAGATCAAATACCACCTACTCTTGTCTTCCTTCTCTGCATCCTCCTCCCTGTTTCAATAGCTTCAGCAATTGAAATTCATTCAGACAGTGTCTGCAGTAACTTCTTCCCGATTTCCTGGCAACTATGTATTCTGATACATAAGTCTCATACTGCCTAGAAATGTACTGTACCTTTTGTATAAGAGGTGAATTGTCTATTGCTGTCTTCTTCCTTAGATTATGAAGTCTTTGAAACAGGACTTCTGGGCTTAATACAGTGCCCTCTAAATCCCCTGAGTGAAGGTAAATATAGTAAACCCTCCGTAGCCACTGAATAAAGCGGTACCACCAAGGTTGTAACAGTCAGTGGATTTACTAAAAATTCTTTGAGCTTACTTTGTTAAAAAAAAAAAAAAAACCCACACACAAAAACTGAAGTCAGTTTCTTTACGCTACTGATCAAAAGAGCTTCTGTAAAACCTATTTGAGAAAAATATTAAGGTTTGGGATTTGAGTCGTCAAATATTTCCTGAGCTCTCACTGCTTATCATGTGCTAGATGCTATACTTGGAACATCTTTAAGGATAAAAGGTTGGATAAGATGTGGTTGCTGATCTCAAGGAATATGGAGTTTGTTTCATTATTCCAGTACAGCATGAAAAATATGCCAGGTGAACGCAGAGGAAGGACCACTGTTAGAAGGCCAGGAAAAAAACTTCCTGGGAAAATGAATTTGGAGGACATGTAGTAGCTCGATGGAAGGGAGAGAAAGGCCTTCCAGAAGAGAGAACAGTGTGTTCAAAGGTAGGAAGGCATGAAACTATTATTTATTTAGGAAAAGTGAGCAACTCTATATAGCTGGAATTGGCGACCTCATTTACCTCTGGGACAAAGGAAACCTAATTGGTTAACATTGCTGTACTTGAAAGACTGATCTATTATTAGTATTAGTGTTATTTATTGCATTAACTTTCCCTCAGACAAATCATAGACTCTCAACCTAAAATTGGCCTGTGGACTAGTGCTAGGTGATTTTTTAACTTTTTTTTTTTTCCAACTTCAAAAGCTCTGTGTAATTGTTATCTAAAAGTAGCAAAATTACTTGTTCCAAACAAGATTATTTTAGAGCACTTTAAACTACTGGGCAAAATAACTCAATTTACAGGTAATACTTTAAGGAAGAAACTGGATTCTACCCAGTTTTTACCCAGCGAGGAGGGAGACCCCTCTTAGTGTTCATGCTAAGACAGGACTATGCTTGCAAAAAGTATCCGTCAAGAACCTAATGAGCGGTGCCTGGGTGGCTTAAGCATCTGCCTTCGGTTCAGGTCATGATCCCAGGATCAGACTCTCTGCTTGGGGGGTGGACTGCCTCTCCTTCTCCATCTGCTCATCCTCTCTCTCTTGCTCTCTGTCTCAAATAAATAAATGAAGTCTTAAAAAAGAAAAACACTACCCTAATGAAATACAGTTAGTGTAAGCTTTAAGGTAGAGTGGGTCTAGGAGAACAATTCTAATTACAATTGGGAGCTTCAGAATTTCATTTTAAAGGTAACATCTTGGGTGCTCAGTTGTTAAGCATCTGCCTTTGGCTCAGATCATGAACCCAGTGTCCTGGGATTGAGCCCCACATCAGGCTCTCTGCTCAGCCAGGACCCTGCTTCTCCCTCTGCCTGCCGCTGCCCGTGCATGTATTCTCTCTATGTCAAAAAAATAAAATTTAAAAAAAGTAATCTCTCAGTAAATGGAAAATTAGAACATCATCTTTTGTTTGCTCCCTTTTCCTCCAGGGTGCTCTTCTGTGAGTCTCAATTTGGCCAGGTGTGGATCAGCCAGTTCAGTGCCACTTCATTCAGCTGGACTAGCTAACACTTGATGGCACACCTCTTACACAATCTTCTTTGTCAAGAAAATCTTCTGGGTGCCTGGGTGGCTCAGTGGGTTGGGGACTGCCTTCGGCTCGGGTCATGATCCCAGGGTCCTGGGATCGAGCCCCACATTGGGCTCTCTGCTCTGCAGGGAGCCTGCTTCCTCCTCTCTCTCTCTCTCTGCTTGCCTCTCTGCCTACTTGTGATCTCTGTCTGTCAAATAAATAAATAAAATCTTTTAAAAAAAATGTTTAAAAAAAAAAAAGAAAATCTTCTGAAGGTCCCTTAGGCAGACACTTGTTTTTCATAGGCCACTGGAAAGTTCTTAATGTTGGGCAAGCAAAACTAAAAGAGATTTCAGTTACTTCTTCAAAGATTTAAATATTAGTTCTTCTGAGAGAATAAAAACAGCTGGGAGCACCCAGATTGTCTCCAACTATTACTTTCTTGTGGTTGGTCAAGACTGAGAGAAACAAGCCAGAGAATGAGGCACCTGGGTGACTCAGTTGGTTGAGCATCCGACTCTTGGCTCAAGTCATGATCTCAGGATCGAGGAATTGAGTCCTGCATCAGGCTCCATGTTCCAGTGGGGAGCCTGCCTGAGATGCTCTCTGTCCTTCTCCCTGCTCACATGCACTCAGTCTCTCTCTTGCTCAATAAATAAACAAAATCTTAAAAAAAAAAAAAAAAAGAAGAAGAAGAAGCAAGAAAACCATCAACTCTTGTAACAGCTAAGTAGGGAACATTTATGTCCCTATATAAGATTGCTTCCCTGTTTATGTAATACACAGTTGTAATACACAGACATCTGTTCTGACAGCTACAAAAACAATATAATTACTTTGAGAGTCGAGGATGGCATAAACCTTAGGATTCTAAGTGATTTTATAGATGCTACAAAAATATAGAATCTACCTAGAAAGAGATTCCACCTTGATTTTCTTTCTTTTTTTTTTTTTAAGATTTATTTATTTGAGAGAGAGGAAGAGGGTGTAAGGAGGGAGGGTGAGGAGGGAGGGGCAGACAGAGAGGGAGAGAGAGAGAGAATCCCAAGCAGACTCCCTGCTGAGCAGGGAGCGGAGGAAGGTTTCCTGTTGTCTCACAACCTGAAGATCATGATCTGAGCTGAAATCAAGAGCTGGACACTCAACCAAACACCAATTGATTTTCCATTAGCTTAACTGGACAGGTAAACATGATCAGTCACAATTAGTTTTACAACTTCAATTATTATCAACCAAACTACTTTGGGGATAATTTCTGCTCTTATGGTTGGGATAAATAAACATAAAACAGGGAAGGGAGAAGATTGAGCAAAATGGTAATGGAGAATTGGAAAAGAATGTTTATACTAATTCCATTTTTCTATCACCCCAAGAACACATAAATAAGCAAACAGGTGTCTTAGCACTGGATAGGTAGTAAAGTACTCTGCAGGTTGATTTCTTCCCCTGCACTGAGGCCGATGCTATGCTGAACAGGTGATATAAAGACATAAATCTACTCTGTTCCCTAGATCAGGCGTGAGACCCTCTGAAGCACAGCACTTGTTGTGTGTATGATGCTTCTACATAAGACCACCTTCTGCATAAAACTGATCCAAGACACTCTGTTTAAAGTTACTTCCTTGTCCTTGGTCAGCTGAAAGAGCTTGTTAATATAGAACCCCTGCACCATCCACCTGAACTGACAGTGCCATATTTCCTTTATTCATCAGCAGGGGTCCTGGGGCCACCTTCATCTAGCTATGGCAGCACCATCAGGAGCTACATGGTTCATTAGGAAGCCACCAGCTTCTGGAGGAGTTATGAGGTCTTTTATCTTCTAGGGAGCTAGATTTTTGGCTGCAATGGACTCTGAAGCAGGACTGATCCTCTGGGTATTAGTATGTATCTTGATGACTGCCTGCAGTGATGCAAGGCTGATGATGGGGGGTAGTGGGAATATTCTCAGATGGGGTTAACTTCATTGGTTTGGAATATTGCAGGTGATGTTACCTGGGACAAACAAAATGACACTATGAGGAAACAATCAGACAAATCCAGAATGGGGGACAAGAGTACTCCTAGCCTTGGTCTCTTCAAAAAGTTAAGTCTGTTGGGGAAAAGAGAGAGGGTGACTGTTCCAGTTTAAATGATACTAAAGAAAAGTGATATTCAAATGTAATACATGAACCTTGGGTGGAATCATGGTTGAAATGTTTTTTTAAAGCTGTAACAGTTTTTTGTGGAGAATCATAGAAATTTAATATGGGCTGAATATTAGATATTGGATGATTTTTTCAAAAGATTCTTATTTATTTATTTGTCAGAGAGAGAGAGAGAGAGAGAGCACAAGTGCACAAGCAGTCAGAGGCAGAGAGAGAACCAGGCTCCCTGCCAATCAAGGAACCTGATGCGAATCCCAGGATGCCAGGATCATGACCTGAGCTGAAGGCAGTGGCCCAACTGACTGAGCCACCCATGCATCCCAGATATTGGATGATTTTTAAAGCATTCTGTTATTTATTCAGATATGATCACAGTAATATTAAGAATATCCTTATTGGTATGAGATGCATGCATGAGTGTTAAGGACAGAGTGTCATGAATTCTGCAGATGGTTCAGCAAACAATCAAACAACAACAACAACAACAAAAAACCAAATTGATACTGTACATATACTTATCCATGAAAAGAGAGAGCAAATATGACAAAATGTTAAATCTGGGAAATGGTTTTTGTACGTGCCTTTAAATTTTGAAATTCTCATAGTAAAATGTTAGAGAGTAGGATGAGATGTGACCTTTATACTCCAAACTAAGAAAGCAGGACATTTCAGTAATTTATTTATTTGAAAAGATCTTTTGAATGCCTACTGTGTGCTAAACACTATGTTAAACTTGGGTATATCCTGGTGAAAAAACAGTAACAGTCTCTCTCTTGGAAGCTATGCTCTACCAGCCTATTTCTCCTTTAAGACTGAAGGACTTACTCTCCCAGCTTCTAAGAAGGCTATGCGTTGACAGACCTCTTCAGTCATTTTCTTAACTCAGAATGCTACCTTATCCAAAATCACGCCCCTTGTAGGAGCAGCTTGCAAGAAATGACTGATCAGTGGGGGATGGTTAAGACCAGACTCCCTCACCTCAATAAGAGAAAATTCTAAAGAATAGTCCCAGCTTCAGAACCTCCCACAAGGTTGGCTGAGCCCTGGTTGTGACCGTACTGAAGCTCATTTTCTCCTTCTGCCCAATCTTGCTTCCATGGCTTTCCTCCACAGATTCTGAGAGCATCTACCATTGAAGAAGCATTACACACCCAAGTAGAATGACTTAGCCAGTTAGCCAAAATTTAAAGTGTCAGACAGTCTTTCCATCAGCCACCCCAGTACTGGCACAGCTGATTCGTGAACAGAGAAGACATGATAACAAGGAGGAAAGCTATACATGGGTCCAGCAGCATGATCTCCCACTGTCCTGCTGGCAACAGGAATCATTGCTGACACTCAATACTGTACGATCCCTTGAAGATACCAAACAGCCCCTTGCTGAAAAGGAAACCATATTGGACTCCTCCCACCCTCGATGAGGCAGTCATTCATTTCAGCATGAATAGACTCATGTGCTATGGGTTTGCCCTTCCTGCCTGCTGAGCCTCAGCCAACATGACTGTCCAAGGGCTTCCATTGTATTTGATCCACCATTATGGCACCCCACATATCATTGCATCCAATCAAGGAACCCATTGCATAGCAGAGGAGATGTGGCAGTGGGCATATGGCTGTGGAATCCACTTGGGACCCATCCCACGGCATACCACCCAGAAAGCTTGGCTGAAGTACCAGCTTGGAGATGATATCCCATGAATAAAGTGCCACCCTCCAAGGTGCAGTCATGCTCTGAATCAGTCACCATTGGATGATGCTGTATCCATCACAGAAGAACACCTAGGAGTGGGATCAAAGGTGTTGAAGCAAAAGAGTCTCTATATACCATCAATCCCAGTGACCCACTTGGGGGAATTTGTGCTTTTCATCCTCACAAGTATAATCACAGGTTTAAAGTTCTTGGTTCCCACAGGGGAAATATTTCTACCAGGAAACACAGCAAGAGTCTTCAGTGAACTTAAAGCTATACCACCACCCAGCATTTTGAGCCCTTCATGCCCAATTCCAGCAGGCAAGCAAAAGGTCCTCATGGGGGTAGTTGACTCTTGTTATTAAGAGGCAGTAGAGCTACGATTACACAGTGGAGACAGGGAGGCATATGTTTGGTGTCCCAGTAATAACTAGGGCATCTTTTAGTACTTGTGCAATGTTTGATGGCAAATGGACAAGGGCAGCAGGTGCAGCCCAAGAAGGACATGATAAACAGGAACTGGAACTCACCAGTTTTAAGAACCTGTCACTCCACTAGGTAAGTCACCTAAATCTTCAGAGGTGCTAATCAACAGTGAGGAGAGTCTAAAACGGACTGCAGAAGAGAGAGGGGATGAGTACTGCTTGCAGCCTAATGCCAGCTACAACAGCAGGGGGGTGTCGTTCATCCTATTAACCTTCCTTTTACAAGTTTCTCTCCAGGGCACAGGTCCGTTGGGAGTTCTGCAAGAAGCTACTTTCAGAACTCATGTGAGGAAAGCACATCTGCACAAGGCATGGACCATAGGTTGCACTACTGCCCTGTCCAGACCAGACATGTCAGTCCTCTGAGGAAGTGCTTTGGCTGAAGAGAATTGCTTTGCCCAAAGATGGGCCTCTTTCTGGGGTCCGCTGCCCAATGGGGGCCCCTATCTTGCTTTCTTTTGTTCTCAACTGGGGTTGGTTAGAATACTCCCCAATAACTTCCTACGTGCTAGTCTCCATCTCAGAGTTGACTTACATGTGACAGTCTCCCCTGGGCAGATGACAGTGTGGAGGAGAAGCCAAACAGGTGAATACATTTGTTATTTGTTCTCTGAAGGAAATACACAATAGCAAATACAGGGAAGTGGTACTTGGAGAGGATGTGGCATTTAAGCCAGGAACCGTACAATAGACTGAAGCTGGCCATGTGAGGAGCAGGTAGGAGAGAGAGTATGTTTCAGAAAGAGAGATTCTTGGATGAAGGCTCTTCCCGAAGAACTTGGTGTGTTGAAGTACCACTTAGAGCTTTGCAGTCTTTTAAAGGATTTTCTTTCAAACGCAATAGGAGGCTTTTAAAGGATATTTTTAGGACAGAGTAAAATGCTATGGTTTACTTTTTAAAAAATTCTCTCTGATACACTGCAGAGAACAGGTTGGATGAGAGGAAACCATTAAGGAGTTTATTACAATGTCGTGAAACATGACCTGAAGTTTGCCCTTTTCCTCTAAACCACGTTCCAGGTGCCCCAAACCGTAGAATTCCCTGCCCAGACAGCTCCGACCCACTTTCAGAACCTTCATGGGCCTCTTCCTTATGTCCAACCCCCAAGAACAGATTTCATACACTTAGGACCATGGGGTGTCCGGGAAGAGGCTGTTTGTGGGGCTTGGAAATGGAATGTCCACAGACATGTGTGTGAAGCTCCTGGTGGTAAAGGATGGAGCCAGGACTGGGAACCAAGGAGGGTGAGCTGGGAGGCAGGGGCCTGGGTGGTGATCTCTCCTTACCCGCCCCCAGGATTCCAAGAATCCTAAATTCAAGGCTCAGTCACCTGGGTCCTTAAAAAGTTGTATTTGTCAAAATAGGAGGATAGAACATACTTTATTTAACAAGTTGTTTGCTTGTTTTTGGAACTTAAATTTTTTTAGACATATTGTACATGGCCCTCCGCTTGTAATTTTGCCCTGGGTTCTATGAATGTTTGGGATGAGCCTGAACGTCACACTGCCTACAAAGACTGATATATAGACAAAGCTGGCTTCTTGTCACAAGCAGTAGATGCCAGAGGATAATGGAACAATATCCTCAAAGGGTGGAGGAAAATATGTGTTAATCTAGAATTCTCTATCCAGCAAAACTAGCATTCAGAGGTAAGACTAAAGATATCGTCAAACCAAGACTAAGAGAATTTCCACTCACAGACCCAGAAGGTAGAAAAATAAACCTGGAAGAAAAGATCAGAATGCAAGAATCAATGATGAGCAAAGAAATCAATAGAACAATGGCAAATCTAAGTAAACACTGATTACAGAAAATTACCAAATTTAGACAATAAACACAGGATGAAACTAGCAATCAAATTGAAGGTGAAAGGCAAGATTCAGAGTTAAAACATTCTACAGTCCTTATGATATTGAAAATAAAATGTAAAACATTTTCAGCTATAATTTTTAATATGTTTAAGGTAAACATCTTTTTTTAAAATTTTTTTTAAGATTTTATTTATTTATTAGACAGAGAGATAGAGAGATCACAAGTAGGCAGAGAGGCAGGCAGAGAGAGAAGGGGAAGCAGGCTCCCCACTGAGCAGAGAGTCCGAAGCGGGGCTCAATCCCAGGACACTGAGATCATGACCTGAGCCGAAGGCAGAGGCTTAACCCACTGAGCCACCCAGGTGCCCCTAAGGTAAACATCTTAAGCAAACATGCAACAAAAAGAAATTTAAAAAGTAAATAGGAGGGAGCCTGGGTGATCTCAGCTCAGGTTTTAATCTCAGGTTCATGAGTTCAAGCCCCATATTGGGCTACATGCTGGGCATGGAGCCTATTTAAAAAAAATTTTTTTTTAAGATTTCATTAATTTTTGTCAGAGAGAGAGCACGAGCAAGAGAAGTGGCAGGCAGAGGGAGAAGAAGTCTGCCTGCTGAGCAGGGAGCCTGCTGAGCAGTGGTACTTGATCTCAGGACTCTGGGATCATGACCCAAGCCAAAAGCAGACACTTAACTGTCTGAGCCACCCAAGCATCCCCCTCCAAAAAAATTTTTTTTTAGAGTTAGGATGAAGGACAAAAAAAGCAAAAAGCAAAATAAGCTTAATAATACATACAAATTTGTCTTCATTTCAATATGGAACATCAGGCACTAATTTATTCTTTGTAAATTTCCTCTAACCCAAACCACTGACCATTAAAATACCTCCTTTCCCACAATTGTCCCCCAACTATAAATTATTATTTATCTCTGAAGAAAATTTTATGAGTTATTATTCTTTATTCTTATAAAGCTCTTTGGAAGATAGATATTAAAATGTTATAGGAAATCTCATAAACCTGGGACTTTCAAACCAATGAGCTGATTATCAATAACTGCACAGACTCTATTTTCTGTGGGCAATGTAAAACCAAAAAAACACAGCCCTTGTCATCAAACTGCTTGCAGTCTGATTAAGGAGAAACAAGCTATATAAACCATCTGAAAATAAACTCTAGCACAGAAGACCGCAAATGGTAGGAGCCTCGGATTATATAATGTTACAGCCTGAGCGGCTCAGTCCTAAGTGTCCAGCTCTTGGTTTTGGCTCAGTTATGATCTCAGGGTCCTGAGACTGAGCCCAGTGTAGGGTACAGTGCTTAATAAGGAGTCTGGTTGAGATTCTCTCTCTCCCTCTGCCTCTGCCCCTCCAACTACTCTGTGCTTGCACTAGGTCTCTCGCAAATAAATAAATAAATCTTTTTAAAAAATTTGACAGTTCAGTGCAAGTGGGACCCCGCCAACCAGGATATCCTGGAGGACTTTGACTGAGTACATGAAATCTGATCTGGGCTTTATGTGAGGTAGAATTTCATTAGAGAAAACTGAGAATAGGTATTAATAAAAGCACTGAAGGGGCACCTGGCGGTCTAGTTGGTTTAGTGTGGGACTCTTGATCTTGTGATTGTGAGTTTGAGCCCCACGTTGGGTGTAGAGATCTTAAATAAAATCTTAAATCTTAAATAACATCTTAAAAATGAAAAAATTAAAGCACTAAAAATCAAAAAGTGTTGGAGCAAAGAAAGAAAACTTTTTCTTTTTTTTTTTTTTTACGTAGAAAAGCAATTTATTCCATTATAAGCACTTACACAGTTAGTCATGGAGAGTAACAGGCCTGCTGGTGAAACAGGTCACCCAAAATAGAGATGGTACCAAACTAGTGGTCAAGGACTAACTCCTAAAAAAAAAAAAAAAAAAAAAAAAAGCAACTCTTATCCAGGATTAATTTAATTTTAAAAACAAATACAAGCTATCAATTCACTCTTCTCAACTCAACTGGACAGTCTACCTATGGTATGACTGTCAGGTAAAAACATACATCTTTACAACTTGGTGGTCCCAAGTTTTTTAAAAAAACCATTTCACAGAAAGGAAAGAAATATGAAAACAGCTCAAGAAATACACTAACAAGCAAAAATATATGGGGAAAGAGGAACACATAGTTTTGACTTAACCGAAGAAACTGAGAGGAGACTGGTGTACATAGGGAAATGTGCATCCTGGAAAGTCAGGTGTGAAAACTTTAGAATAGGAATTTATATGACTTGAACCTCCCCCATTTCCTGAATAAAAACAACATCTTGTGGTATTAGAAAGAAAACATTTTTAAGATAAAAGGGTAAGCATTGTATAATATACCGAGAGAGAAATCACTGAATCATAACACTAATATCATCACAAGGAAGAAAATTTTAAAATATTATTTTAAAGACAGTACCTACTTGAATTTTTTTATTTGATTTTCTTTCTTTTATATCTGGTTAATTTTTCAAAAAAATAGCAAATATAAATGCAAAATATTAATCATGACTTTCTGCAAATTACATACACAAGTAGCTCAGCTTTTTACTGCTTCCACACACAACTTTATTTCTTAGACTTTCTCTAGCTTTCAAAAAAAAAAAAAAAAGAGAGAGAGAAAGAAAAAGAACCAGATCTTATATACTGCAGAAGATTCTCCATACTATTGCTGTGTTTGAAGTCCAGAGTTTTGGGGGTATAGCTCAGGGGTGGAGCATTTGACTGCAGAGTTTTAGGCTCTTGGCTTATATTTATTTATTTTAAGATTATTTCTTTATTTATTTGAGAGAGAGAGAGAGAACATGAGCAGGCGGTGAGGAACAGAGGGAGAGGGAGAAGCAAGATCCCTGATGCGCAGGGAGCCTGATGAGGGGCTTGATCCCAGGACCCTGAGATCATGACCTGAGCTAAAGGCAGATGCTTAACTGATTGAGCTACCCAGGCACCTCTACATTTATTTATTTTTAACAAGATTTTATTTATTTATTTATGAGTGAGAGAGAGGAGCAGAGGGAGAGAGCAAACAGACTCCATGGAGCTTGATTCTACCACCCTGAGATTATGACCTGAGCCAAGAGTGAGATGTTCAACCAACTGAGCCACCCGGCACCTCCTGGTTTATATTTAGAGTCATGATATTAATAACATCTAACATTTATTAAGCAGGTATTGTGTGTGGTGTTGTGCTAAGTGCTCTACATGCTATTTTAGTTGATGTTAGCTGTCATAATAGATAAGCCCCAGAATCTCAGTGTCTTAACAAAATAGAAGTTTGTTTCTCACTCATAGGGCATTCAAAATGATGGTTCCTAACAGGCACAAAGCTCTCCTCCAAGATGCGATTTGGGGGCCAAGTTTCCTTCCGCGTTGTCGTTCCACCATCTTCAAAAGTGGCTTCCATGAGAAACCTGCAGAAGCTGAAAGAGCAAAGAGGATCACAATGGGAGATGTGGGGCTCCATCCCAGGATCATGGATCATGACCTGAGCTGAAGGCAGATGCTTAACCCACTGAGCCACAAAGGCATCCCTGAATATACGATCTTGACAAACTAAGAACTTATGTCATCCTCTCTAAAAGTTACCTTCCTAAAATATGTGGTTTTAGGTAGTTAAATCCAAACGTTAAGATTTGTTTCTTTTTTAAGATTGTTTTTCCCCGTTTGGGCCTGAAGAGGGAGACTAGAGAGTAAGCCTGCCACCTTGTGGCGCGGGCCTGAACCTACAGTCTGTTAAATTTCTTTCCTTTGCTTCTAGTTTACTTACTAACCAACCTATACGGGATGCTGCCTGGTAAGAAATTCACACTAAGGGGCACCTGGGTGGCTCAGTGAGTTGACCCTCTGCCTTCAGCTCAGGTCATGATCTCAGGGTCCTGGGGTGGAGGCCCCTATCGGGCTTTCTGCTTAGCGGGGAGCCTGCTTCCCTTTCTGTCTCTCTGCCTGCCTCTCTGCCAGCTTGTGATTTCTGTCAAATAAATAAATAAAATCTTTTAAAAAATTAATAAGAAAGAAAGAAAGAAAAGAAATTCACACCAAATTCAAATTATACATATATTTTTTAATTTCAAGATACATTCTTTCATCTAATTCTAAAATTATTGCAACATTTCTAAACCTGTTACAGGGGTGACCAACTTTTAAAACATGGCCCAGACACATGTTTACCAGAGGTTACTTCAGTGCTTCACAAACCAGGAAACAAACTCAGCAATGAGGAGGACTTATTTTCAGCCCACTCAAAAGTTAATCAGTGAGCCAGATGAGAAAGCAGATTTCCCAGTTGTGCAATAGGTAAGTATGGGCTATTCAAATGTAAATGGAGCAGCCCTATGAAGACGGAGAGTCAGAATTTACATAGGGTTCAACATTTCCTACAGTTTTAACAGTACCTAAGCTTACTATGTTATAACACACCCAGCAGATACTTCCCCGCCCTTCCCTGGATTTAGCAAAACAGGAAGAACATCTAACGTTGTTTAAAAGGCAGTAGATCTAGCAGGTAGCTAAATGGAAATCTGGTATTTCTGCTTCTTCTAACACTTGGTTTCAAATGATTGGGGACAGGTCATATCCTGATGCAGTTTTTAATTGTCTCTCCTTTTCTTTAGTCTTATTATTATTTCTTTCTTTTCCCACCACTTGCAAACTCTGAAATACCCATTTCACATGTAACTGCTGAAAGCAGTTAAGAGGAAGAAAAAGTGGTTTGTTTTGTTTTGTTTTGTTTTAATGTTTGAGAGTAAATTTAAAGTCCTTGGAATCCTTTTTTCTCTCTTTTTTCTTTTTCCCTTTTTTGTTTGGAAGGGTCGTGAGGATAAGCTCATACACTGATATAATGTATTATTCCCATCTAATGAGTTCATTGGGATGGGAACATCCATTTACTATGACTGTGTCAGTATCTCTCTAGGGGAAAAAAGGGGGTGCCAATGGAAATCCAAGATCCTTTACACTTTAGGTTTCTCCTCACCTCTTTACCTCCCCCAGCCTCCTTATCTTTCCCAAGCATGGGTATATACCAAGGTCAAGAACAGCACTTGGGCTATATTTTTTTTAGAGACCAGAAGTATACACATAGTCTTATATTGTATAAATATCTATTCTTTGTGGGAGTTCTCTGCCTTCGCTCTAGAGCAGCCACTGATCTCCTTCTTATCACTACAGCCAGGTAAAATTGGTGCAGGGAATGCGGCACCACTCCCTATTCCAGAAATTTCTCCCACAGATGGCCTTAATCAGCTTAGAGATTGAGTCATATATTCTAGTTCTTGTCCATTTTTCTCTTTGACCTAAACGTTCCAGATCAGCCTTTCCTTACCACTGAACTGATAAATGTGGGCTTAGGAAGGAGACCACTTAATTTTTGTTTGTTTGCTTATTTGTTTCTTTGTTTAGAGAGAGAGAAACAGCACAAGCAGGTGGAGGGGCAGAGGGAGAGGGAGAAGCAGACTCTCCGCTGAGCAGGAAGCCCAACGAGGGGCTCCATCCCAGGACCCTGAGATCATGACCCGAGCTGAAGGCAGACGCTTCACCGACTGAGCCACCCAGGTGCCCCCACTTAGCTTTGCTTAACGAGTTCACCATGTAGTCTAATTTAATCTAGCTCCGCAGGATTCTATAGTGGGATTTGAAGCTTTTGTGAAATTAAATGTGCTGTTTAGCTCACCATTGTTAACATTCCCTATTCATGCTTCTTTGTGAAAAATAAATGTACAGTTTCTGTAAGAAAATGTTCACGTTTTAAAAAACAAACCCCACCCTTTTCTCTATGAATCTCTTTGCGGTATGTGCTGGGTATTGCCAGTCATAATTTGACTATCAGTCAAATTATAATTCCTAAAGAATACTGTCTCACTGAGACTATGGACTCTGAAAAACAATCTGAGGGGTTTGAAGTGGCGGGGGGGTGGGAGGTTGGGGTACCAGGTGGTGGGTATTATAGAGGGCGCGGATTGCATGGAGCACTGGGTGTGGTGAAAAAATAATGAATACTGTTTTTCTGAAAATAAATAAACTGAAAAAATTTAAAAAAAAAAAAAGAATACTGTCTCACTTATGTTGTAAAATATTCCAAGATTAAATTTCCAAGGTTTAGAATCTACAGAGTATTTGGTCTTGTGTAGTAAATTTCACCTGTGTGGCCAGATTTCACAAATCTGGCACTATAAATTCACCCTTAAAAAGAAGATGTGATATATATGTATGTGTATATATTTGTGTATATATATATTATAATTACATATATATCACATATATGTGTACGCACACGCACACACACACGAATACTATGCAGCCATCAAAAGAAATGAAATCTTGCCATTTGCAATGACGTGGATGGAACTAGAGGGCATTATATTGAGCGAAATAAGTCAATCAGAGAAAGACAATTATCATATGATCTCCCTGATAGGAGAAATTTGATGGCAGGGTGGGGAGTTGTGGGGGGTAGGGAAGGAAAAAATGAAACAAGATGGATTGGGAGGGAGACAAGCCATATGAGACTCTAAATCTCACAAAACAAACTGAAGGTTGCTGGGGGGAGGGGAGGTTAGGGAGAGGGTGATGGGGTTATGGACACTGGGGAGGGTATGTGCTATGGTGAGTGCTGTGAAATGCGTAAACCTGGCGATTCACAGACCTGTACCCCTGGGGCTAATAATTCATTATATGTTAGTAAAAATAATTTTTCTCCACAAATATTACTCAGCCATAAAAGCAAATGAGATCTTACCATTTAAGACAACACGGATGAATCTAGAGAACATTTCCCTAAGTGAAATACATCAGACAGAGAAAGAGAAATTCCCTGTGATTGTACTTCTATGTAGAATCTAAGAGTCAAGACAAATGAACAAAGGAAAAACAGACTCTTAAATTCACAGAACAAGTTTGTAGGTAGTGGCTAGAGGGGAGATGGGTGGAGGAACGGATAAAATAGACAACGAGGATTAAGAAGTATAGACTTTCCATTGTAAAAGAAATAGGTCATGGAGATGAAAAGTACAGGATGAGACTATAACCAAAAATATTGTAATAATATTGAATGGTGACAGATGGTGACTACACTATTCACAGTGAGCAGGGAGTAGTGTACAGAATTGTCAAATCACTATGTTATACCACTGAAACTAACCTAAAATTGGCCTGTAACCAATCAAATGCAGCAGGAGTGGCCCCCTGAGGCTGGGTCAGAAAAGTTGATGCAACTTCCCATTGGTTTACTGTAATACTTACTCTTAGAGCAAATACGGTAATATGATATGTAAAAGCTCCCAAACCCATACCTGGGTGTCAGTAAGTGAATTCATGTACAAGAAAGGTGATATTTCTTTCTTTCTTTTTTTTTAGAGGGAAGGAGGAGGGATGGGCAGAAAGGGAGGGAATCCCAAGCAGGCTCCACGCTCAGTGTGGAGCCTGACATGGGACTCAATCTCACAACTCTGAGATCATGACCTGAGCCAAAATCAAGAGTCAGATGCTTAACCAATTGTGCCACCTAGGCGCCCCAAGAAAGGTAATATTTCAAGTTAGCCAAGGAAAAAAGATAGCTTATTCAACAAATAGTATTTATTCAATTCATCTAAGCTATTGGTTTTCTTGGCATAAGACTACCCATAATATCTTCTTTGTCAGTTTTTTTTATAGTGATGTCCCTTTTTTAATTCTTCATGATTTTGTTTTCTTCTTAATCAGCCTTATCAACAGTTTATTGATTTTATTAGTCTTTCCAAAGTATCAACTTTTCACTGTGTTCATATTCTCTATTTTTTCTATTTAATTGCTTTTCATTCTTACTTTATTTCTTATTTTGCATTTAGTTTGCTTTTCTTTTTTCCTCTTACTTAGTTAATTGACTTTACATCTTTCTTCTTTTATTATATAAGCATTTAAATGTATAAATTTCCCAGTGGTTTTGCTATAACTCACAAATTTTGGTTCTGTTTTATTTCCATCTTTATTCAGCTCAAAATATTTTCTAATTTCCTTACAATTTATTCTTTGACTTTTGCGCTATTTAGAAATAGGTGCTTAATTTCCAAAAATTGGGGGCTTTCCAGATATCTTTCCAGTGTTTATTGCTAATCCCACTTTTGTCACACAGAGGAGTATATTCAGTGTGATTTCAACTCTTACAATTACTGAGGCTTATAGCACACCGTATGATCTATGTTGGGAAATGTTCTGTGCACCTTCATCTGTCCCCAGCGTAATTATTGCACACATTGATCTAATAACATTCTGGCCCAAGATGGCAAATAGGATCCAGGTAAAAGCAGGCTGGCAGGCTCCATGCTGGGAAACAGACTGCATGTGACTTTGAAGGAGGCAGACTTCAGTAATTCAGAAAATAGAGCACGAACCCACTGGTTGTTACTACATGTCCTCCACTTTGGGTCTCCTATGGTCATTCTTCCTGGTTCCATGGAACCTCATGGAACAAAAGACAGCTGATGGAGGGAAAAAAGAGGGATAATAAATGAAAAGAAAACACAATGGAAGGGTTGAAAGATAACATTGAAGAAATCTCCCAGAAAGTACTGTGAAAAGGTAAAGATGTAAGAAGGGAAAGAAAAAATACGTATTTTAAAGATTTTATTTATTTATTTAGTTAGTTATTTGAGAGGGAGAGAGATTGGTGGGCAAGGGCAGAGGGAGAGAGAAAGAGCCTCTCAAGCAGACTCCCCATTGATCTTGGAACCCAACACGGGGCTCAGTCTCACAACCCTGAGATCATGACCTGAGCCAAAACAAAGAATCAGATGCTTGCTGAACTGAGCCATCCAGGAGGCCCAGAGACTAATTTTTTAAAATAAGAGAATAAGTCAAAGTTCAGCAACAAAATAATAGGAATTCCAAAAAGAAGGAACATAAAACATGGGTGGGAAGTTTCAGGACGTTCCAAAATGGAAAGTAACTTACTTCTAGCAGTAAGAGGCAGAGGAAAGGGCCCACTGAGTTTCCAGCATAATGGATGAAAATAGACTCATACCAAGTAAAAAGGTTTAAAACCTCTTGGTTTGTAAATCTTTTTAACATTTCTCTCATACAAAACCAAAAAGGTAAATTTAAAAATATAGTAAAATAAAAGGGAAGAATAAAAAGAAAAGGGGGAAATATTAAAAACACACAAACTTTCACAACATGACAATTTAGTTGAAATTTCAGAATTCTTGGAACAAAGTGAAGATTTTGTAAGCTCCCCGAAAGAAAAAGAGTCACAAACGATGGATAAAGAGTGTAGTCTGGTTTCAGATTCTCAGTAGCAGCAGTGTGAAGCAATGCCTTCTAAGTCCTGAAAGGAAATGATTTCTGTCCTAGAATCTTATATGCAAACAAACCATTAATAAATTGTTAGAGTTTTAAAAAAGACATTTTAAGATTCAAAGTCTAAAAACGTACCTCCCATGCATCTGAGAGGCTACTGAAGGTATGCTCCACCAAAACAACCAAGAAAACCAAGAAAGGGGAAAATCTGGGATGTAAAAGCAGAGGATCCCACACAGGACAGACAGAGGTCAAGGGCATCTCAAAGGAGATGTGCATATGATGTAGAGACCTAGTTCAAGTTGAAGTGGTATGACTTAAGACATAGACACAATAAAGACTCTTACCACCAAGCTATCTGCAGTCATTATATTCTCTTTACCTAGAAGAAAAAATTCCCAGGCAAGCTTGGCTCAAATTCCTTTTATTTATTTATTTATGTATTTATTTATTTATTTGACAGACAGAGATCACAAGTAGGCAGAGAGAGAGGAGGAAGCAGGCTCCCGGCTGAGCAGAGAGCCCGATGTGGGTGGGGCTCGATCCCAGGACCCTGGAATCATGACCTGAGCCAAAGGCAGAGGCTTTAACCCACTGAGCCACCCAGGTTCCCCTTGGCTCGAATTCTTATCTGTATTTGGTGGGCTTTGATCATGTGGCAATGAAGCTTCTCCCCTCTTCTCCATGCCCTACAGACAGGACCACCTGACATTACTCCTTTCACCCCAAGAAGTAGTCTGATTTGCTCATTCCTGAGAGTGGAAAGTGGGGTTGATGTAGAATATACAGAGCAATCCATTCCTACTGACCATGTTCCCACTGGATAGCCAGTACTGGGCCCACCAGCAAGGCCTGCCCGCTGCCCCAACTGCGGGAAGCCCTATGCTTCCTAAGATTGTGTCTGTCATGCCTCTGCACACTGACTGCCCCAGGAGGGACTCTTGTAACAAAACTCCCAAGGAAGCCAAATTCAGACCATGACCCAGACACTCTCTTCAGTTTATTTTCATCTAAGAAGGGCAATGTTCCTTCTCCGTAAGATTTTACTTGCTTCTCAGTGTTTGTATAGATCACTTTATGCATGTATTTATCTAAAAATAGTTGACAAGGGACGCCTGGGTGGTTCAGTTGGTTGGAGGACTGCCTTCGGCTGGGGTCGTGGTCCTGGAGTCTCGGGATCGAGGCCCGCATCAGGCTCCCAGCTCCACGGGGAGTCTGCTTCTCTCTCTGACCTTCTCCTCGCTCATGCTCTCTCTCACTGTCTCTCTCTCAAATAAATAAATAAAATCTTTAAAACAAAAATTTAAAAAGTTGACAAAATTATAGAAAATTGAGAATAAAAAAGAAAAACACTAGGCTGGGGCAAATTACTTCATCTTTTTTAGCCTCAGTTTCCACATCTATAAAAGGGGACCAAAAAAGCCTCACCTCTCAAAGTTGTTGAGAGGAGTAATGAAATACATGTAGACATTGTATATGATACAGGTTAGGGGCTCAACTGATGACTGCTATGTCTTTAAAATCTCAGCTTAATAAGATAATTCCTTTAGTGTAGGAGTATGTGTGTGTGACTGTGTGGCTTGTGTTTGTATACACACGAAGCGTGGTAAGGATAAAGCAGAAATAACCTACACCAGCTGGGGTCACGGCAGATTCTGGAGAAGGCAACTTTTGACTTCTTACAGAAGAAGTGTGGAGTGTGACAACTCATTGGAGACCCAGGGGCCTGTGAGCTTTGGCAGAATCACACATTTGGCAAACTGGAATATGCCTCTTACATTTGCTTTTCATATTTTACTCCATAAAATTCCAAAGGTATGCAAAACATAGAGACTAATATAATATGCCGTTGTCGACCTGGCTTTGACAGCTTTCAGTTTAGGGCCAATCTTATATTATATCCAAGCTACTACTTCTCCATTGCTAGATTATTTATAATTAATCTCAGAATCATACAATTTAATCTATGAATATTTTAGCATTATGCTTCTTTTATTTCTTGAGGTCTTCTCATTATTTAATAAAATTCTATTAAAAAAATAATAAGGGGCGCCTGGGTGGCTCAGTGGGTTAAGCCTCTGCCTTCCACTCAGGTCATGATACCAGGGTCCTGGGATCAAGCCCCACATCAGGCTCTCTGCTCAGTGGGGAACCTGCTTCCCTCTCTCTCTCTCTCTGCCTACCTCTCTGCCGACTTGTGATCTCTCTTTCTCTCTGTCAAATAAATAAATAAAAATCTTTAAAAAAAAATAACAAAAGGGTAAGTGTATCTGAGTTAGGATATATACTAATGTGGAAAGATCTCACTAATGTGGAAAGATCTCATAAATGTATTGTTCAATATGACAAGCTACTGATATCACAATTACGTTTAAAAGATGCAAACAAAAAATAAACAGTAAAATAGAGGTGTGTGCTCTGAAACATATAAGTATATATAGAAGATCACTGCAAAAATGTGTGTCAAACTACTAATCCTGATTACCTCAGAGGAGGGAAGTAGTGATTTAAAGGGTGAACTTGGGGCACCTGGGTGGCTCAATTGATTAAGTGTCTGACTCTTGATTTCGGCTCAGGTGATAATCTTAGGGTGATAAGATCGAACCCAGTCTTGGGCTCTATGCATAGTGCAGAGACTGCTTGATTTTCTCTCTCTCCCTTTGCCCTTCCCCCACTCACTCTCGCCCTTTCTTTCTTAAAATAATAAATAAAATCTTTTTTTTTTTTTTTTTTTTTTTTAAAGAACAGTGAACTTAAGGGGCGCCTGGCTGGCTCAGTCAGTGAAATATATGACTCTTGACTAGGCTCAGGTCATGATCTCAGGGTTGTGAGACTGAGCCCTGGTAGGGAGCGGGGGCTCCACTTTAGGTATGGAACTGGCTTGGGATTCTCTCTCTACCCCTCCTCTCTCTCTCTCTCTTTCTCCCTCCCTCCCTCTCAAAAACAAAACAAAACAAACAAAAAAAAAAAAAAAGAAAAAGAGAAAAGAGTGAACCTAAGAATTTTGTCCTGTAGACATTTACATTATTTGACACTCAAATGAGAAACAATATATTCATTATTACTTCCATAATTTTGTTTATAAAAAGAAGAGAATCAAAGCACTCATCTGGGAAATACAGAGAAGTCTCAAGGGTGGATTTGAGTTTCTAGCTATGAAGTGACCTTCCAACCTCCCTCCTAATCGAGTTTTTTTCCCCCCTGCCAACTAAAAATACACTATCCAGTTCAGGAACCGCGCATGATCCAAGAGCAGCTGGGCTGAGGACCTACTCTGCATATTGAAACAACCTTGGAGGATAAAGAGCAGCAGCTCGCACCGGCACCGGCACCGGCACCGAGGCGCTGGGAGCTCATCCCACTTCTGTCTTGGCCTCCGCATCATCCTCCTCGCACATGTTCAGGAGGCAGTCTCTGGCCACTGTTGGCTCTTCCCCCTTCGCGTCAGGAAACTCCTGCAAATGCTGCAAACGCATTAGTCAGGAGTTGAAGCTGCTTGGGTGCAGAGCTTACATCCTTCTGATCTTTCTCAGCTGGCTGTTCCAGAAGGCACACCGCCCCCCCCCCCCAGTTCCTTTTCCTCTTGTGTTTTTTTGTTGGTTTTGTTTTCTTTTTGAGAGAGAAAGAGATACTATTTCTGTTTGGAGGGAGAGCAAAGAGAGATAGGCAAGGAAATTCTTCCCTCACCCCCGACTTTGCCAGGTTCCTCATTTGTTTTTAAGGAAGGGGCGGTAAACACACACACACACACACACACACACACACACACACCAAAACAAAAAGAGATGGTGTTACCAATAAAATGGAAACTAGAAATAGAAAAGTTCTGGAAGATGAGCTGTGCTGTAAATGTAAAATACAAGGCACTCAGAATGGTAATAATTCTAAATACAATTTATAATGCAAAGCAAAGACAGTTTAAGAGTCTACAATATATTCTGTATCTAATTTTGATACATGATGTCCTAGTCTTCACACACAAAAATGATGCTGACTTCTCCCATTCATACGGCATGCAGATGCATTCTCCATTTCATACGGCATGCAGATGCATTTTGAGTTGTTTTCTGTGTTTTTTAAAATTATGTGATGGGCCACCTGGGTGCCTCAGTGGGTTAAGCGTCTGTGGCTCAGGTCATGGTCTCAAGGTCCTGGGATAGAGCCCCTGTGTCACTCTCCTTGCTCAGTAGGGAGCCTGTTTCTCTTTCTCTTTCCCTCTGCTTCTCTCCTTGCAAGTAAATGAATAAAATCTCTCTCTCAAGTAAATGAATAAAATCTTTAAAAATAAATAATTAAAAAATCATGTACAAAGCCTTGCTTACAGCTGCTCCATAAAAATCCATTGTCCTATAAGATATTTGAGCTGAACTAAACTTTACAGTACCTAGTCCAGGCTTTCTTCTCCAAGTCAGCAGCTTCTTCAGCTCCTGTGTACCTCTCTCTCTCTTCCCAGGACTCACACAGAAGGAACCAGAATCAGAGTAATAGCAACCCTGCCCCCTTAACTGCGCCCCAGGCACGCCTTAACCTTGGCCTCCAGGTCCTTATCTTCTGCCCATCCTGATCCTCCTGCAAATCAATCCTGCCAGGATCCCCATGGATTCATCAGCTGGACAAGACTGAGTCTCAGCTTGATCTGATCTCCCCGCCCCACAGATTAGGATTAGGCGGACAAGTCCTCCTCCAGACAGTTCTTTAATGCTTGGAGACTGCTCTTGGGTAATGACAAAGATTCTTTGCTTGGTTAAACTTTAGTCAGACTCCTGAAAGGTCTTCTAGGATCATCTGCACACTTCCTTGTAAAATACCATTTTAGAACCCTCCTACCTCTTAACCAGAATGCCCTGCCCTTAATATCTAATCACTTCAAAAATCTGATCACGTTCCTCAGCCCCCATTGTCCCCCAGGTGATGTCTGGCCACCTGGCCTGTCTTCAGCAAGAATCCTGTTGGGTCAGTTTAACCAGAATCCCTCTTGACCCCTGATGTTCCTGCTCAGTAATTTCCCATCTGCTGACATCCCTCCCCGATTTGAGCTGTAAATTCCCACTTGCCCGGTCTGGTTGTAAAGCGACTACAGCCCACAACACAGGTACCCCCAAGAACTAAGCAACAGTAACAGCAGTAACAACAGAGTGGTACGCATAACACATGGTATTTCTGACTTTTCCTAACAGCTCCCTCCTGTTAAAATACCCGGGTCTGGGGCACCTGGGTGGCTCAGTGTGTTAAGCCTCTGCCTTGGGCTCAGGTCATGATCTCGGAGTCCTGGGATGGAGCCCCGCATCAGGCTCTCTGCTCAGCAGGGAGCCTGCTTCCTCCTCTCTCTCTGCCTGCCTCTCTGCCTACTTGTGTTCTCTCTCTGTCAAATAAATAAACAAAATCTTTAAAATAAAATAAAATAAAATAAAATAAAATACCCGGGCCTAAGGAAAGCAACGACAATTCCAACAGGATGTTCGCTCTCTACTAAGCACATCCTCGGTGAGTAGCAGACACGCTAGAAGAGGAGGAGAGGAATAAATCCCAGCAAGATCTTGAGCAAATTATTTACTCTGAGCCCCTTTCTTTATTTGTAAAACAGGAGAGTCATAACCCCCAACTCAATTCTTGCCATTTTAACGGAATAATGCCTGGGAAAGCGGAAAGTACCGCACACATGTGACTGGTCCCAAGAGTCATGTCACTGCAACTGCAGACGCCCACTGGAGAGTTGCAGAATCAATAGCTTCTGTTTGGCCATAATTTTTTTTTTAAAAACTGTGTTTTCTGGAGATATCATCATTGCCTGGAAAAACACGATGACATTGCCCCCCCCCAAAAAAAATTAAGCAGTGAGTCTAATTGCGCACAGTTCCACCACACTGACACAACTCTTAAATTCTTGCCATTTGCCTTCAACATAGTTACTTTTTTAAAGAGTGTTCTAATCATACTTAGGCAATTTTTAAAAACCTGTAGGGTCCAAGCAAGCAAAAGAATCTCCAGGCTCCAGAAAAAAAAAATAAATAAAAACTAAACTAAACTAAACTAAAATACTATCAAGAAATGCGTTCTGAGCTGCTGAGAAACGGGGTTGGTGCGAGGCTGGGCACTACCAAGACCTGACCGGCTGGGGACGTCCGTGCGGCCGGTCCCCCGCGGGAGGGGCTGTGGAGCCCGCCCCGCCCCGACCACCTGCGGAAGGAAGCAGAAAAGGGGAACCAGCCACCGCCACTACAGTTCCTTCTCCTCTTGCTCTTGGGACACCACCGCCGCGCAGAAAGCAGCTGCATGCGAGCGGACTGCCACAGAGGAGGAGCTTTCGGCCACAGTCTAAGAACACGGAGGTAACTTTACTTTCCCTCTTCCCCCGCTGGCCTGAGGAATGAACGGAGCCCGTCTTATTTCCCTCCAGGGGCAGCCGAAATATCCCCACTACCCGCCCCCCCCCCCCCCCCCCCCCCGGCCCGGGGAGAGATGTCCGTCCCCAGTCCCAGCCAGGTTTCCCCTAGGTCAGGAAGAGGTCTTGGTTTTAGAAATTGGCCATTTCTAAATAAAAAATGTGAGTCGTGCTCTATGGGCAATGTACCTTGATAAGGCAATGGAAGAAACCACCTGGCTGTGACTCCTAAATTTGTCCTCAGGCAACCGTACTTGAAATAGCCACTGTTTGCAGGACACAGTGCTGGTCCTGAGGGGAGCACCAACGGCCACCCAAGTTACCCAAGCGGACTGTCTTCTTCACTTGGTGCGTGGAACTGGAGCTAGCTTCCACTTCAGGATTTAGGTTTATAGGAAGAAAACAGAGGTGGGAAGCCACAGACTAGAAGGAACTGAAGACATCTTTCGGTCATTCCTACTGAACTAGGTTATATCTAACTGGAATGAATTTCCTTTTGCCTCTTTGCTTTAACTACCAAGGAATGTGGATGCCTTGTTGGGCGTCCTCCAGGGAGCCCTTCCCTGACACAGCCCCCTTCCCACCTTCCCCGCCCCCCTTCCTGATATAGATCAGCTCCTGGTGACTCATTTGCCCTTACTTCCTGGCCCTTTCAGAGCCCAGGCCTGTGTTTGAAACCTGACATTGTAAAGACGCTTCCTACTTTTGGAGGAGAGGCTCTTCTTCCAGGTGCCTGCGTGGATTTGTGTTCCTCTTGAAAAGAATGGCTGATGTGTGCACCTGGCCTCTCTCCCCTAGGGCTTAGCAGTGGCCGCCATGGGTTCTGTGAATTCCCGAGGTCACAAGGCTGAAGCCCAGGTGGTGATGATAGGCCTCGATTCAGCTGGCAAGACCACGCTCCTGTACAAACTGAAGGGCTACCAGCTGGTGGAGACCCTACCCACTGTTGGTTTCAACGTGGAGCCGCTCAAAGCCCCAGGGCACGTGTCTCTGACAATCTGGGATGTCGGGGGGCAGACCCAGCTGAGGGCCAATTGGAAGGACTACCTGGAAGGCACGGATGTCCTCGTGTATGTTCTGGATAGCACAGATGAAGCACGCTTGTCCGAGGCAGTGGCTGAGCTCGTGGGAGTCCTGAACGATCCACACATGGCCAGTGTCCCTTTCTTGGTGCTGGCCAACAAGCAGGAGGCACCCGGCGCTCTGCCGCTGCTTGGGATCAGAGACAGGCTGGGCCTGGAGAGATTCCAGGACCGCAGGTGGGAGCTCCGGGCCTGCAGTGCCCTCACCGGGGCCGGGCTGCCCGAGGCCCTGCAGAGCTTGAGAAGGCTCCTGAAATCCCGCTGCCACTGTGTTTCCACGTGAGTGCAGGTGCGGCAGGGAGTGGGGAGAGCGAGAAGACTGGGTCCGGGCCGAGCAGCGTGTCTGTGCCCATACGAACTGAAAGCAGCAGCTGGTCCTTGAGAATCTGAAACTCAGTTTGTCAAAGAAGTCCTTCCGTGCTTGGACAGGATATTTTCTTCTTGGGGCTTATTGTCACTAGTGTTTATGCTGAAAACTAACTATTCTTTGAATAATAATACTCTAAGGGGGAAAAATGCCTCAACACGCTTCTTTGAATAACTCATTACCAAGGGTGAACTGAGCAATTGTAATACAACAATGAATGGTCGCATTACAATTAAGACCTAAATTCACAGAGGGAAAGGTTTCAAAATCAGATTAAAATATCATCTGGACATCGTCACGATGTTACGAGTGATTTTTCCCTGGTGCCCTGGGTTTGTGCGATGATCACTCTGCGTACAAGTAGCCAGGGCAAGCAGAGTTGGGTAGGAGACTCTGTCCTCATGGTTTAGAAGTTCACTGGGGCAGTTGACCCTGGGCAAGAGGCTGGGAGTTGGGGTCTTCCAAAATGTATCCTTTTCTCTGGCTCTGATGAACTCTTCTCTACCTTGTATCATCTTGTATTGGTCTTTTTATAAAATGCTTCATTTTTATCTTTTTTTCTTTCTTCTCTGTGCAGTACCTATCTTTCCTTAAAGGTCAATCAAGGATTTCATTCAATTAACAAATATGTAGAGCATTGAATTTGGGCAAATGGCACTGAGTTTTTAGTTATGAACCAGGCCCTTGAGATGGGAGGTATGAATTTTGAGGATACATGTAACAGAAATGCTTCTTTCTCATTAAATTTTTTAAAAAGTTGAACATAACATACTACAAGGGTTTTAAGGTGATCTTTACCTAGGAACCATGAAGCTCCTGAAATTATTTACAAAATTATTTATAAAATGTTATGCTTTGAGCCTTTTTGTTGGGGGGGCGTGGGGGGAAGATCCACAACTTTTATTAGACTTTCAAAGGTTTTTGTGACTCCCAAAAGTTAAGAAACACTGATCTGGTCTTATCTATCGTCCACCAGAGGAATACTTCCTATAATTTGAGTGTTTTAATGGCAAGCAGCTTAGATTTGACACCCGCTTTCATGTTAAGCAGCTCTGTTTGTTGGCTTTTCCTACCCTGGACTAAAACCATCCTTATAGCTTCTGATGGAATTCTCCCCTCTCTGGAGTGATACAGTATAAGTGGGCCCTCAACACCCTTCCAATATCTGAGATCCACTAGGTCCCTCTACCCAAATTATTCCCTTCTAACATCAGGTTGGGCGTGCTAAATTCTTTCCACTACTTGTCAGTAGATAGGTTCTCCTTTGTCAAGCACAGGAAAAGTACAGAGATGCAAAGACAGTTGGGACAAAGCCTCAGGCCTCATGGAGCTCTGGCTGGGGAAGCAGGACAAAACTCCCATAAAAAGACAGACAGAGGCTCAATTCAGCAACTGCTTATTGAGCACTTTCTGGGGCCACGTTCTGTGCTCAGTGCTTTCCATAGATTCCAATCCTCTCAATGCTGCAAAGTGGTATAATTCTCATGTTGCATAATTGGAAACTGAGGCTGGGGGAGGTTGTGACTTGCTTGAGGCATAGAGCTACTAAGTGACATATCTGGAATTTGAAGCCAGATAGGTCTAGCCCAGATGACACCTGTATTCTTCCACGACATCATGTTTCTAGAAGGTTTAAGCCAAGGCTGACCTTCAGTCAACCGATGTGATGAGGGAAGCTGTCGAGTCAGAGGGAGGAGACTTCTTGGAAGTATGAGGGGGAGTGAAGGAAGGACAAGTGGCTGGCGTGGGTGAGGGGTGGATGAGAGGAATGTATTAAAGAGAAAACAAAACTGGAAAGAACTTTAAGTCCAAGCTGGGTCAGGTTTGGACTTTTGTAATCTGGATTTGGCTCGGGGAAGTGAAACCCCCGGACTTGCCATTTGGGAGTGTACTTTAGTGGCAATGTGGGCTGGAGTGAAAAGAAGCGGGGACACTGGAGTCAGGCAGGCAGAGAGACCAGCTAGCTGCCCTTTGCAGTAACAGAGGAGAGGGCAGGAAGAAAGATGAGAAACTGAAAGCCATTTTTGAAGGAAAGAGCTGAGAGAAGTTGAAGATGGCATAAGGTTTTGAGTGTATGTGACAGAAGCAATTTGGCATGGACTGAGAAGGTGGGCACAGGAGGAACGCATTGGAACGGGGCCAGGACTGGTGGGTTGTGCTCTGAAAGTGCTGGGTAGGGATGTGTGGATAACTTCTTCAGATCGCTCTGTTACCTTCAGTCTTCAAGACACCGTACCCTGCCTGATGCACCAGCGGTTCCCATGCATAGAGGCTCCTTTCCTCACATGATGTGTCAGTTTTTATTGTGAGCTCATCTTTGGCAGGACTTGTTTGTCCTGCGTGACTCCCATGTGCCCTGGGTTGTGACAGTGTTTCTACACAGTGTGGTTGCACATTAGCATCGACTAGGCTCCTGGAGGTTTCAACTGTTTTAGATCAAACATTATGTTAGTTTCTCTGTTTGGGGCTCACGGCCTCATAGGCGGCATCGATCTGGATTCTGTGCCCATTTATGGCATGGGCCCTAGGATTCAATTTCTGACAGGTGACTTTTTTTTCCCTCCCACCCATGTCCCAAGAGAGATCATTTGCTTCTTCATACTTTCCTGAGCTGGTGGACCGCGTTTCCAATCCTCTTTAAGGAAGGGGCGTCCCTTTGGTACTCTTGCTTTTCTACCGAGCTCAGATGAAAATTTTCTCTCTTCCAAGCAAAGCTTAAGACCATACCTTCTGTTCCCATACAGGTGTTATAACCTTAACCTGGTCCCTAGAGCCTAACCTTGGCTTCTTAATATCTCCATGGACTCCAGGACCCAGCTTACATTTACCTGCTTTGGCTGAGGTTTTGCTCTTCATTTCTGCCACTTGAAGATATCCCTTCTTTGTTCAGGGACCACATGTACGAAAATACAATTTTTTAGTGATAGCTTACCCAGTATTTCTGTACCTCTGTAATGGGCAAGGGTCCATCTGCTAAGAGCTGCCTTTCTGAATGTCCTGAACTGTTTTGATTTGTGTCAGGGAGATCTGTACTTAGGAAGATGGCTTGGGTAGCTGACTTGGGGTGGACAGAGGGTCCTGAAGCAGGGGGGCAGCGTAGAGGGTGACTGGGATGTCTTTTGACTGACAGGAACACTCTTGCCACTGCTGGGGCAAACAGACATCTGCAGAAGCCATCATGCTATGGGCATTTGTTTCCTTTCTCTTGACAACTGTCAGTCTCCTTTCTGACATCAGGATGGACCACACTCTTGTCCAGCTCTGAAAGCGTGCTCTTGCCTGGACCAAACAGAGTGGACGGGGGACCAGCAGGTAGTATTGACAACAGCCGCAAATCCTTGAAGGCAGACGTGCTCTTAACAAGCCTCAGGAGCTTTCCTCTCATCATCCGCCCTGGATAAGATGTGGGAGGAAGGATAACAGACTATCATAAGAACCATGCCCATTAGTGCTTCGTTGGTGTTGACCAGAACTCTACTGGTCCCTGCTTGGAGGGACCGAATGCCAAATCAGTCACAGAAGCCCAGCAGGTGAGTTCTGGAATGGGAACTATAAAACTCTATGGACAGGTGGGGTTGGAGAGCCTCAGAGTCCGAGGGCAGCCCGCCAGCCTTCCATCTCCCCAGTTTCTGAGAAGTTTGTCTTCTGTGGGTTTGGGAATCCCGCGGGATGCAAGGCCCCATGGCACCTTCCTGGGATTTCCCACGACCCTGTGTGTCTGTGCTCCAGCTTTTCAAGCTTCCAGGTCAGCGAGCAGGCCTGTAGTTACCGGAGTGATGCTAGCTGTGGCAGCAGGCCTCTGGGGTCACACAACCTTAGGGAAGCCTCCTGAACCCCTACTGTTTTTTAGGCTAAGGATGTTTTCCTGTTTGACTCTTGCCCACAATTTTAGGGAACCTCAGATCTCACCCCTGCAGGAAGCTTTCCCTCAGCCCATGCTCACCCCCTTCTGAACTCTCCTGGGGCTGACCCCCTTGTTAGTGCCTGAACTGGGGCTGTTCTACATGTGGGGACATCATCTCTCCAAGGATGGTCTAAGTTCCTAGTGATCGGGGTGCCTTACCTCCTGTGATCCCTTCAATATAGTGGTATTGAATTTATATCCAATATAATAGTATTAGGTACTGAGAGCTGCTCATTAAGTACCTGGGTGAATGATGAGTAACTGCCTAATGCTACTGAACTGAACCTGGCAGGGAGTCCCCAGGTCCTCTGAACTGTCCAGAGTGAAATCCCCAAATGAGAATTCTGAGAGGCTCATGACCTCGAGAGCCAACACGGCAGCACGCACCTCCACTTCAGGCATCCTCTGTGGTAAAAACAATAGCAAATAGTCATACGTGCGCTTTCTGGACCACGACATGCTCAGAACCACCTGACTTTTAGTCTAAGTAGGAGAGGAACTGCTAAGTGGGGGCCGAGTGAGGAATGGTAGGGGGTGCGGAGGAGGCCAAGGCCCTGGAGGTCGGTGGCCAGTGAGGTCATGGGCAGGGCCCAGAGCCACAGGAGCACTGCTGAGGCTCCTCTTCTGAAGAGCAAGGCTGCTCTTGTGCCCAGGCAGGGGCCCGGCCTTGCCCACTCCGGGGCTCCCCTCCTTCCTTCTGCTTCCACCCTAACACTGGTGGTGCTGGAGGGCGGGTGGGACTCCATCCTTTCTCAGAGCCTTCCCTGAAGACCACGGGGAGGCTAGCCTTGCTGCGTTGAAGCAAAAGTGACAACGGGTCCAGGCTAGCTAGCCCTTGCAAGTGGGAATTATGCTTCCTTTGCTGCTGGCAACTGAGGGGTAGGGCATCAGTAGTCAGTACGGCAGCCTCAGCCCTTGCTTCCCCACCTGAGGCAGGCCAGGGCCCTCCAGGGCCATGAAGCGGGAGGTAGGGGGGCAGATGAAAGGGTTTCCCTCCTGCTCGTCTGCTCAGAGACATATTCATATATATATACACAGACACATATACATTACAGAGCTACAAACAGGGAACCTTAGGGAAAAACAAATCATGTTTTCTGGTTTGTTTTTTAAATAGTGCTCTCCTTACCTGAGGGGTACTTTGCCTGCTCCAATTCCCCCACACCTTTCAGAGCCATCAAGCTCCCATTAATCCCTGAGAGTGAGTGAAGGAGCAGGAATGTGCGTCCATGAATGTGGCTATAAATGCAGGACAGCAGGTAACTGTTTTCCTCTTAAATTAAAATGCCTCTATTCTTTTTTTCTGCAAACACTGTGTACAGTGAGAACTGTTCTAGTTTGGAGAGGTGATTTACCCATCTGGATATGAGGCTGAGTTTCTCCCTTTCTGGCTCACGGATTTTAAAGATTCTTCTCCTTCTACTCTTGGTCAGAATGAATCCTTGGTGGAAGTGAACCACAGGGGCTGGTTTTGACTTGGTTTTGATGTGTTGTGGTTTTCAGCTGTCTGTCCTCATGGGTCTACATATGTACCTCCTACTGCCTGGCTCGGATAGTTGTGTTCCTCCAAGTGGACCAGGTGCCCATGCCCCACATGCTGGGGGAGCCAGGACCTTGCCTTTCCTTCTTGTCCTCAAGGATTGTCACACATCCACACCTCAAGTGTCCCAGCCCCAGCCTCAGGTGTGACCTCAGTAAGGTCCCCTCACAGAAGACTTGCACTTTCCTCAGAAACAAGATAATATAACTCAGTGGGGTGAGTGGAGGATTGGCGGGGGCGGAGGGAGGGGCCTCTCTTCCGGAAGCCCAAGGCCCAGCCTTCAGACAGGGCTAAGTCAAATACGAATGATGAGTTGTTTAGTCTGTGCCTCTTTCAGCAGAGGCTGGCATAAGATGGGAGAGTCCCTGAGTGAACAGGAAGTGGAGAGGCCAACCTTTGCGGCCATCTCTTGGCCTGTAAGGACAAATGCAAATTCAAAATAGGAGGCTTAATTGTCCCTTTTGAAAAGAAGATACTTCTCCCTGCATCCCTTTTCTTAGAGTTTTTTTTTCCTTTAAGATTTTATTTATTTATTTGACAGACAGAGATCACAAGTAGGCAGAGAGGCAGGCAGAGAGAAAGGAGGAAGCAGGCTCCCCATTGAGCAGAGAGCCTGATGCGGGACCAGATCCCAGGACCCTGGGACCATGACCCGAGCCAAAGGCAGAGGCTTTAACCCACTGAGCTGATGAAGTCCCAGAACCTAAGTCAGGTTCGGTGGGGTGAGGAGGTTCGGAGCCGACGACTAAAGAAAGAATTCTTAAGACGTCATTGGTGCAAAATGGTGGTTTATTAAAGCACGGGGACAGGGCCCGTGGGCAGGCAGAGATGCGGCCGCCCCGGGTTGTGAAGGTGGGCATGTTATACACCCCACGGTTGGGTAGGTGAGGACAAAGGGGTGTTCAGAAGGGCTATTGGGGCAAAGAATACTATCAGGATATTGAAGGCTTAGTTGTTATCGAGTAAAGACAATTGGAAGTCTGGTGGAATGTTCCATTCCTGCTATCAAGCATCCTTGTTAATAAGATTTAGGTTTAGAAGAAATTTAACTTTATTTACTTTTCCTTCTACTTCCACCTCCTTCGGTTTTTATGGAGGGGAGGGTAACATTAGGCTTGAGGAACTGAGTTCTGTGTCTTTGGAGATTGGGCTATTGATAAGGTAACTTCTTTGTTGTAAATCTCAAGGATATTTGCAAATCAAGGGAGACTCCTACCTTGCAGGACTGTGATCTCTGCAAGTTAACTATTTATCGTTTTATGGCGGTCAGGGGTGCCTGAGGAATGCTACACATATGGAGGGGAGCGGATGAAAGGTGGGGGTGCAAGGCGCCAGCTTTTGCTTTGTCTTCAGCCAGCCTCTTGCTCCCTCATCATTCCCCCCTGAACAATTTTGACCCTTAAATCTTTAAGGTGGTTGAAGGTGGAAGGTCTCATCTTCTGTAACTTCTTCGTGCTGAATAGGGGCGTAGAGCTGTCCCTACCTGCTCGGGTCAATATTGATCAGGGTAGGAACGTATATGGGAGTTACGAAAGGTAGAGGCAGCTGAATCCAGCGCTGACAGTGAAGAGGCGTCCTCGCGCGCGACAAGGATCGTCTGTCATGGTGAAGTCATTGTAGCAATGGAGTCTCGGCACCAAGTAGAGAAACATGGAACAAAGCAACATATTAAGGTTAATAAGACGATAAGAATGAGAAGCCCGAAAAGGAGATTCGGCCATAGTCCTCCTTCAAACCAGGAACTTAACCATTCACTGAGAGAGAGAGAAGGATCTTGTAGGGCCTTAATTTGGGTATTCATATCTTTTATTAGTCCTGTGACATTTTTGTGATAGTCTGGGATGTACACACAACATTCTGTTTTGATAATTGCGCATGTGCCACCCTGGGCTGCTGTCAGGACATCTAAGGCCATCCTATTTTGTAGGACTGCCCTGCGTATCTGTGACACTTCAGTATTAAGTAGGGAGATGCCATTTAGTGAATCATTGAGTGCCTTTGTAGTATATTTATTAAGGGCTTCTACATGCCACATGACATCCTCTAGTCCCGCAGATGGAACAAAAATGGATGCTAAGTGATCATACCTTTTAAAAACAGATCGTGTCCATCTTTGTTTCAAGTTGGGGAGATTAGCTGGGGTTGCAGTGGTTTTAGTAATGCGCCCATGAATCCAGGCAAATCCTAAAGTACAGCGACCTATCCACCCTGGAGGAAGCCAGGGCCACAGGTTGGTTCCACATATCCAGTGGGTTCCATTTGGAGCTGGCCATCTGATGCCAGGTCGCCTTGCCCAGTCAGTAGCAAACCAGTCAGTAGCCTGGAGTACTATTACTTGGGAACACATTTCTAGTGATAGCCATCCCAGATATCGTGTGTTCTTTGCCCAAGTATCACTCGTATGATTTCTTTGTTCCTAGCATAAAACTGCATTTTGAGTGAGCTGTCCAATGGGTGTGGGTATGAAACACAAATATGCATCCTAGATTTGATATACACCATCCTTAGTATAGCGATAAGGAGGGTTTCGTAACTTAGGCCCATATTTGATTGGGGAGTTATGGCTTGATAGCAATCCCCTTTCCTTCCAAATAGCTCCATGGGCATGTAGTACCAGGAAAGCATATTTGGAGTCAGTATAAATGTTAATTCTTAGGCTCTGGCAATTGCAAAGTGCTAGTGAGCACTATAGCATACCTAGCTGTTCTTATTTTTTCTATGAAAACTATTGTCATCAGAAAACCAACTGTCAGTCATATTTTTAACAGGGGCATCTTAAATCTGGACAAATAGAGTAAGCAAGATCAATAACCTCTTTTGCTCTATAGAGAAAGAAGTACAGGTCAGGTTCAGGCATACAGGTAACTAGGTTTAAAGTTTGACAAATTTTAAGTATTATTTCTGGCATATCTGTTAGTGTAGCCCAGTATTTAATAAGTTGGCCTCCATCATCCATTTGTGGCCTTTGGCTTCTAAGACAAATCTGGACCTGATGTTGCGTTTTAATTCAATCGGGTACTGGTTTCGGCCGGCTCCCAGTGGAGGTCTCGCGGCCAGAAGTGGCTAGACTGGGCATGTGGAGGGGATCACATTAGATCAATCAGGAGGAAACCTCACACGGGAGTCTTAAGATTGGCAGCCGTCCTGGTGACTTAGTGCCCAAGAGAGACAACTTTCTATAAGTTGTCTTATAGAACAACTGGCTGTCCCGTGCCCAAGAGAGACAACTTTCTATAAGAACAGGAATAGAGTGAGGCCATCAAGTTTCTGGGTCTTATTGCCGTTCCGGCCAGGGTACTAGCTTACAGCCAAAAGGCAGACGCTCTCCTCCCCATAGAGTAGCCATGGGCCAGAGGATTACAGCCTGAGCAATTGACATGCAAGTGTTCCAATAAGACCATACTCCTTGAAAAAGCCCTGGAATGAGAGTACAGGAAAAGGAGAGAAAGTACTCACCAATTTTGCACCGAAGCTCAGAGTCCAAATGTAAAGACTCACAAGCCTCCTGGCTGGCTCGCAAAAATGATGAAGTCCCAGAACCTAAGTCAGGTTCGGTGGGGTGAGGAGGTTCGGAGCCGACGACTAAAGAAAGAATTCTTAAGACGTCATTGGTGCAAAATGGTGGTTTATTAAAGCACGGGGACAGGGCCCGTGGGCAGGCAGAGATGCGGCCGCCCCGGGTTGTGAAGGTGGGCATGTTATACACCCCACGGTTGGGTAGGTGAGGACAAAGGGGTGTTCAGAAGGGCTATTGGGGCAAAGAATACTATCAGGATATTGAAGGCTTAGTTGTTATCGAGTAAAGACAATTGGAAGTCTGGTGGAATGTTCCATTCCTGCTATCAAGCATCCTTGTTAATAAGATTTAGGTTTAGAAGAAATTTAACTTTATTTACTTTTCCTTCTACTTCCACCTCCTTCGGTTTTTATGGAGGGGAGGGTAACATTAGGCTTGAGGAACTGAGTTCTGTGTCTTTGGAGATTGGGCTATTGATAAGGTAACTTCTTTGTTGTAAATCTCAAGGATATTTGCAAACCAAGGGAGACTCCTACCTTGCAGGACTGTGATCTCTGCAAGTTAACTATTTATCGTTTTATGGCGGTCAGGGGTGCCTGAGGAATGCTACACATATGGAGGGGAGCGGATGAAAGGTGGGGGTGCAAGGCGCCAGCTTTTGCTTTGTCTTCAGCCAGCCTCTTGCTCCCTCATCAGAGCCACCCAGGTGCCCTTCTTAGAGCTTTAGACAAGGAAGTTCTTTCCCCTGTCTCTTTGAAATGTATGTAAATCCTTGAAAAAGCTAAATAAAGCTAAATAAAGCTGTAGCTAGTTTTAGGACTCGGGAATGTCTTTCTCAAGAACCTGGGACCAATCCCTTTGAAATGTCAACATCAAGGGAGATAGGTCCTGCCTCCCAGTCTGTGGAGGAGTAGGAACCTAACTTGGCAAGTACCTCACTCCACGTTGCAAAACTACTTTCTGTCATGAAGATATGAGAGGTTTGTTTCTGTTTAGGTTAAAGCCAATTAGCTAACAGATGGTGACCCCAATTACCAGGTAAATCTAGGATGAACCTTGTATGACAAATGGTGCTGTCATGCCCTCTGACTTGAGGACTAGTTATGTAGGTAATGTGTTGTGTCTGCCTGGCTATATCAGAGGGTGAGATTCCTTTCTGTCTTTGCAATCTCTAGCTGATTGCTCAGGAGGCACATCACATTCTGGATGAATGGTTATTCAATAACAAAACCGTCTTCCTTCCCTACTGCCTTGGTGGCGAGGTTTTCTGGGTTGGCAGATTTGTTTTTAATTATAATTCCTCAACAGTTCCCATTGGTTTGGCTCTGTGAGCTTCTAGTCACACCCGTGATTAGTAAAATAACATTGGTGAGGGCTAATCAACTGGAATGCCTCCTAGAAGGTTTCTGGAGGACACTTAATTAGGAATGATGAACATGAGTTCAGTATGACCCGAGGCATTCTCCTCTCACAAGATTGTGGAAACCTGTGACTGCCTCCAACTTACTGAGAGAAGTGTTTCTTGGTGTGGTGAAGCATGACCCCTGTATCCATTTCCCATACGGGCTGTAAAAGCAGCAGCTCAGGAAAAACAGAACAATTTTAGAAAGGAAAAAAAAAAAGGAGTCTTTTATTTTTACCTCATTGTCTTGATTTCCACTCCTGTGACAACATTCACCCCCAAGGAGATTTGGCTCTACAGCTACAGAGCAGAAATATTTAAAAATTTTCCATGAGAAGATGGCCTTGTTCTGCCTTGGGATTTCAACCTAAGACCTAATAATGAATTCTTCTCTCTCCCTGACCCACTCCTCCCCACAAGCAACTTGGAACCTAGAAATATCCATGTGGATATTTTTGCAGCCTACTTCAAGCATGAAATCACAAACCTAAACAAATTAGTTCTCACAAAAGCATTTCTGGTTCTTCAAATAAAAGGAGGAATCACGATTATAAATTACCTCCAGATTATGAACATGATACCATATCATTTTGCCATTTTTGTTTACCTTTTTAAACTCCACAAACTTCAATTTCATAAGGCATGAAATGCTGGCTTAACATGGGGGGAAAATATAAAGGATATAAATAAATGTATACAAGGATTTGGAGGGTTACGAAATTCTTCCATGAGCGAATCACTACCAAGATGGAGATGCAACCCCATCCTTTGCTCAAATTATGCAGTTAAGTGCTCTGGTTTGGAGACTGGCCTTAAAGTCGGTCAGAACTGACTAGAACACCAGCTCTGTGCCTCAACAGCTGGGTAACCTGGGCAAATTAGTTAACCCAACTAAGCTCCAGCTGCCTCATCTACAGAATGGGAACGATAATAGGGAGTACTCACAAAGTTCTTGTGAGAATTCAGTGAGGTAATTGTCCATCTAGTCAACTTGAATCTCTTGAGCACCTACTATGTGCCAAACACTGAGCTATGTACAAGAACAGCAGGCTGGAGATACACCATCCCTGTCCTCTGACACACAATCTAGCTTTCAATGTGGGACAACTTTGAAGTCATGCTATGGTACGTTAGAGCTGCATATGAAACACAGTTCTGGGGGCCCAGACTTTCCTTGCAGCCTTAGAATCTTCCAGACCCAGACTTGTTCTGGAGTAAAGAGGGTGCCATAGCTGGTGAAAGGGTAGAGGCGGTGGGAGTGAGGTCACAAGGCAGCTCTTGGGAATTCTGAAACCTTGAACACTTAGCCTCCATCTGCCTTCCTACCATATCTACTGACAGCTTCTCCTCTGGCTTTTCCTGGTCCAAAGCACTTTCAATAAAAGTACTGTAAGCCTAGAATTAATATCTCTTCGATGCACTTTATTTTTGTATTCTTTGAGTATACTTGACCTACAATGTTACATTAGTTTCAGGTGTACAACATAGTGATTGGACAGGTTTATACAATCTTGTCTTCACCACATTTTTTAAAAAGATTTTATTTATTTATTTGGCAGAGATCACAAGTAGACAGAGAGGCAGGCAGAGAGAGAGGGGGGAGCAGGCTCCCTGCTGAGCAGAGAGCCTGATGTGGGGCTCGATCCTAGGACCCTGGGATCAGGGCCTGAGCCGAAGGCAGAGGCTTTAACCACTGAGCCACCCAGGCACCCCATCTTCACTGCATTTAAATGCACTCTCCTTTTACAAAGGCTAGTAGGTTGAATGGCCAAAAATAATTTCAGAAGACTGGAAATTGAAGCCCACACTCAATTCCAGTCCTCTTTGAAATTCTACATTTACAGTTTCATTCCTTGGACTTCAGTTTTTAAAAGGAAGTATTGCTAGAAGAAGGGCAGCAAAGATAGTTTAGTTATTTGCACTTTAATGTGGATGAATTCTCAATATCTTTTTAGGAGGTTTTCTTAAGAATACAAAGCTAAAAGTTGAGGACAGCTGAGAAAAGGAAGGCATGCCCCCAGAAACCAAAGAGCTGGAAGTTCACAACTTCGCTCAAGGCCACAGGAATGTGGGCCACCATTCTCTCATTGTCCACACAGCAAGGATTTATTGTGTGCAGAAAGAAGGCCCAAGAGGGAAGGTCTAGATATGTGGGACTGTCACTTTCTCAGGCACTTGGAAAATGGTGGCTTCAGGCCAGGGAGTGGAGAGCTAACTGGCCAATCTGGGAGCACCCCTCTGGAATGGTGAGTGAGTGGGAATGAACAATCTGGACTCTCCTTCCCCTCCCCCCACTCCATTATCCATCAGAGGCTGGCCTCTAAGGGCATAGAGCAGGGTAGGCAAGGGTGAAGAATGGCACATGGAAAATAAGCAGCCCAAGCTCTTTTATTTCTGCTCAGTAGAGAGTACTAATGTACAAGGGACAACTAGCCAGAAGGTAGCATCAGTCTTTAACTGGAAAAGCCACTTTTTCCTTAATTGTATCCTATACTTGGAGTGGGGCTTCTCTGGGTACAGGACAAAATCATGATCCAGGCAGAAGTGAAGATCACAGAATTCCACGGGCCTAATCCTACCTGGGCAGGGAATTCATTCCTATAAACTAGCATTCCAAACTCTTCAAGTAAGTCATTTGCAAAGGTACCCAGTTCTACCACTCTGAGAATAAAATCAAGTTCTCTAGGGATCAGATGATCCCTAGGAATCAAGAGCTCTGGGCTGTGGGGGGTGAGAAGCTTGCTGGTTATTTTGTTCTGATACAGCTGTGGGTCACAAGGTTCTTACACAAGCTTGGGGGTGGCCTGTGATACCATGAGCCCTTCCTTCCCCTCAGCTGGTGATGATGACTCAGATTTCAGAAAGGAGCTCAACCAGCAGGTTCATCTTGGGGCCCTTCTCAGCCATTTTCTAGATCAACATTAAGAACTGGTTTCAAACCTGAGAAGCCTGGACATTCATTCCCCAGGCTCTGCCAGCAATATTCTAGTAAATTTGGGCTAGAATATGATGAGTATACTACCTGAAGGGCATCATGAGGAGGGACAGAGAAAGACAGTTGTGGAGACTTGTGGTTTAAGGTTGGGATATGCAATATACATGTAACTCTACTAAATGCCCAAACCTCACTCGCGGGACAGCAAAGAAATTAAAAAAAAAAAAAAAATAGGGAAACCCCACATGACACAGAAAGCGGAAGAGAGAGTAGCAGGCTCGAGAAAGCAATAAAATTATGGAAGATGGAAAGTGATGTCATAGACCAGACAAAGTGGAAACCTAAGCGGGCTGGGGTGTGTATGTATGTGTGTGTGTGAAGCCCAAAGGACTTCCTCTGTACCAGGCACTGGTCTAAGTGTTGAAGGCACATTGATTCATATAATACCCCAACAATGCTAGAATTTGTATCCTAATTTTGGGGATGAAGCACAGAGAGGTTTAATAACTTGTCCCAGGTCACACAGCAGAATCTGTAGAGGTGTGGCCCAGAGACCATGCTCTATAGCCTCACAGTGACAAGCCGGCCCTTCTGCGCCAAACCACGGGAGATCTCCAGACTTGGAATATCAGGAAGCTTCAAAATGGGGCTGAAAATAGAATTGGTAGGAAGCCTGTATGAAGAGACAGACCCTCAGACTCCTTCACTATCTTACTCGGGCCAGGCAAGTGCCCCTGTGCTCCCTGGAGGATACCGCTGGTTTATTCACTGGAGGCATTACCCAGTTGAGGATGAGATATCTATGAATGCAAGAGAATTCAGTGAAAGTTCATGAACTGACCGGTGAGGCTATGCAGACCCCTTCCCCACTCAGCTCCTGTGTGTTGGCAGTAAGGTCTTGCACTCCCCAGGCAGGGACTGGGGGCTCCTCTGCAGGAGTTCTGACTGGCTGGAGAGAAGGAATTCAACACTGACATCTGAAGGTCCTCTCATGAAACAGCTGGCTCACCAACTGATCAGTCCTGCCCATAGAGCTGGGACTCATTGAACAAGCTTCTAGCAGCTTTTTGGTATCTTCCTCTTTTTTCTACCTACATTTTTATCATGGAAAAAGTAAACATATAGGAAAATCTTTAAAAAAAAAAAATGGGGCGCCTGGGTGGCTCAGTGGGTTAAGCCACTGCCTTCGGCTCAGGTCATGGTCTCAGGGTTCTGGGATCGAGTCCCGCATCGGGCTCTCTGCTCAGCAGGGAGCCTGCTTCCTCCTCTCTCTCTGCCTGCCTCTCTGCTTACTTGTGATCTCTCTCTGTCAAATAAATAAATAAAATCTTTAAAAAAAAAAGTAAACATATAGGAACTAATGAACACCCATATCCCTACCTTTTAAGTTGTACAATAATTAGCATCTTAACATACTTGCTTCATCTTTAAATATAGAAAAATAAATACAGATACATGTGTTCATACAATGTTTCTCTAAACCATCTGAAGATAAGCTGCAGACATTGTGATATTTCATCCTTACATATTTCAGTAGAAGGTCATTATTACACAAAATTGAAATCTATACATAATCCATGACTGCACCTAAGAAAATTTAAAATAATTCCTTAATATAGTCTAACAGTCAATCCATATTGAAATTTCCCTCATTGTCCCTAGAATGCCATTGCATTAGGTTATTGTATCTCTTCATTCTCCTTCCTAGAGTAGTCCTCTTCCCTTTGCTTTTCCCCCATCCCCTTTGGAAGGGACCAGGTCACTAAACTGAAGGAGGGTCTCACAACTGATTTGCCTGATTGTTTCCTTGGGGTATCATTTAACTTGCCCTTGTATCTCCTGTCAACTATAAGTTAGATCTAAAGGCACAGATAGATTCAGATCAGATGTTTTTGGCAAGTCATACAGGTTTTCTACTTCATATTGCATCACATCAGGAGATAACATCTGCTGTCTCACTAGTAGTGAAGTGAAGTTTGGTAAAGGCAATGACCGCTAGACCTCTCCACTGTAAAGGTCCACTTTCCCCTCTGCGGGGGCTGTGCATGACATCTGGCACAGTGTGCATATCCTGTGCAAGGCCTTACTCCAATGTAAGCAGACAATAAAGGATAGTGGGACATCTGAGAAGGAGCCTCCAACATGTGAGAGAGACAAAAACAAACAAAAACCAGTAACTCAGAAAAGGAGATTGGTGTGGGAAACAAAAAGAAATTTCCCCTGAACAATAAATATCCTTAGAAATAAGAGAAGATATCACACTCATAAGGCAAAATTACTATAAAAAGTGTTTAGAAAATAGGAAAGAGCTCTTGGAAATCTACACTGAAAATCAAACACAAAGTTGGAAGATGAGGTAGAAACAAAAATCTCCTGGGGAACCTGGGTGGCTCAGTGGGTTAAGCGTCTGACTCTTGGTTTCGGCTCAGGTTGTGACATCAGGATCATGAAATCAAGCCCTGCATCAGGCTCTGTGCTGAGTGTGAAGCCAGCTTAAGATACTCTCGCTCTAGACACCAGGGTGGATCAGTCAGGTTAAGCCTCTGCCTTCAGCTCAGGTCATTATGCCGGGGTCCTGGGATGGAGTCCCACATCAGGCTCCCTGGTGAGCGGGGAACCTGCTTCTCCCTCTGCCTGCCACTCCCCCCTCACTTATGCTCTCTCTCTGTGACAAATAAGTAAATAAAATCTTTAAAAAAAAATTCTCTCTCTCTTTTTGCCTCTTCCCACTCCCTTGCACATGCTCTCACTCTCTCTGGAAAAAAGAAAAAAAAGAAGAAGAAGAAAGAAAGAAAGAAAGAAAGGTGAAGGGGGATGAATTATAAGATAAATAAAAAACAAACATTTCCCAGGACACACGAATTTTAGCTTGAAAGGGTCTTTGGAGGGCCCAATACAAATATATTTTATAAAGATAAATACAAAAACATAATATTGGGAAATTTCAGAACACCCTAAAAAGAAAAATAGGTCACATACAACAGATCAAAAGCAAGAATAGCATTAAAACATCTTAATGGCAATACTGAAATCTAAAGGATAATGGAGGAAAGCTTTTAAATTTCTGAGAGCAATTTTAACAAGGAAGTTGGACTATAAACCCTTAGAAAAAAATAAATATCTATGAATCCATGCTGACGTAAAGAAATAAATGAATGACTAAATAAATGGAGAAAGGACAGCTCTACCTTACAAAAGAATTACATTGACAAATTAAAAGAAAGGAGGAAAATAGAAAATTACCATTAAGAATATTACAGTAGTGCGCCTGGGTGGCTCAGTAGGTTAAAGCCGCTGCCTTCGGCTCAGGTCATGATCCCAGGGTGCTGGGATCGAGCCCCGCATCGGGCTCTCTGCTCAGCAGGGAGCCTGCTTCCTCCTCTCTCTCTGCTGCCTCTCTGCCTACTTGTGATCTCTCTGTCAAATAAATAAATTTTAAAAATCTAAAAAAAAAAAAAGAATATTACAGTAATAATTGTTGCAGGCAAGATTTACCAACTGAGGCTAAAATTAGTGAGTGAAAAGTTTGAGGATAAACAGGATATTTGCATTGTCTTAAAGTAAGCCCACCAGAGGCTCCTCAAAAAATTAAAAACAGAACTACCATATGATCCAATAATCACACTACTTGGTTTACTCAAAAAATACAAAAGCATTAATTCAAAAGGATACATGCACCCCTATGTTTACTGCAGCATTATTTACAATAGCCAAGATAAGGAAGCAGCCGAAATGTCCATCCATAGATGAATGGATAAAGAAGGTACGGCGGAATACCACTCAACCATCAAAAAACTGACATCTTGCCATTTGCAATGGCATCGATGGAACTAGAGGGTTTTATGCTAAGTGAAATTAGTCAGAAAAAGACAAATGCCATATGATTTCACTCATATGTGGAATTTAAGAAACAAAACAGAGGCTCACGGGGAAGAGAGGAAAAAATAAGACAAAATCAGAAAGGGAGACAAACCATAAGAAACTTAATCATAGGAAAAAAAAAGAAAAGGAAAAAAACAGGGCTGTTAGAGGGGAGATTGGTGGGGGATAGCTGGGTGATTGACATAAATTAAAAAAAAAAAAAGTAATGTTTAAAAAAAAAAAAGGAATTTTTAACACTCCTTGAAATGGCAGTGTTTAAACCTTGGGCTACCCTCCCTGGGCACAAGTGGGGGTGGACGGCCAGGCTGGAGCCACCCAGTCTCAGTTTCGGTGTTTATTTATTTTCCCTTGAGCATTTAAAAATATTTATGTGTGCCTCAGGTATTTTAGCCAATACTTTATCTCAGTGTTTAGAACAAAAATGTTATGATTTTATAAGAAACATGGATTCTTTTCAACTTTTTTTAAAAAGATTTTATTTATTTGACAGAGAGAGATACAGGGAGAGAGGGAACACAAGCAGGGGGAAGTGGGAGAGGGAGAAGCAGGCTTCCCGCCAAGCAGGGAGCCGGATGCAGGGCTGGATCCCAAGACCCTAGGATGATGACCTGAGCTGAAGGAATGCTTAACCATTGGAGCCACCCAGGTGCCCCTCTTTTCAACTATTTTTAATACAGCAAAATAAAGATTAAGAAAAAGGCTAAAAAACGATGTGGCATATATGTATAATGGAATATTATTCAGTCATAAATATGAATGAAATCTTGCCATTTGCAACAATATGGATGAATCTAGAGAATAGAATATTAAGTGAAATAAATGAGTCATAGAAAGAAATACAGTATGTCTTCACTCATATGGAATTTAAGAAACAAAAGAAAACAAGCAAAGGGAAGAAAAAGAGAGGCAAACCAAGAAACAGACTCTTAACCATAGAGAACTCGCCGATGGTTACCAGAGGGGAGGTCGTGAGGGGTTGGGTGAAATAGGTGATGGGGACTAAGCAGAGCACTTGTGGTGAGCACAGGGTGATGTATGGGAAGAGGTGAATCACTATATTGTACACCTGAGACTAATATAACACTGTATGTTAACAATATGGAATTAAAATAAAATTTTTTTTAGAAAGTATGTCTACCAGTATATTTATTAATTATGAGAAAAAAAGTAACTCACAGTGGAGAAAACTGGCATGAACCATACAACCAAGTGGTCAAGATCAACACCATCAGTAATAAGTCATACCACCTTCACATGCCCCTGATCAGATGCACTAAGAAGGGCACATCATCTCTGTGCTAAAAATCTTGCCAAAAATCTAGAATCTTGGTCTAATCATGAGAAATCAGAAAAATTAAGTTGTAGGACAGTTTACCAAATACCTGACCACTATTCTTCAAAACTGTTAAGATCATGAAAGACAAAGTAAGACTAAGGAACTGGTCCAGATCAGAAGATACTAAGAAGACTCCACAATGAGATGTAATGTGGGAATCCTGAAATGAACCCTGGAAACATAAAATGACATTTACTGGGAAAACTGATGAAATCCAAAGTCTATAATGCACTCAATACTAGTGTATCAAAATTAATGCCTACATTTTGATCATTGTGCTATGCCTGTGTTAGACGTTTGCATCAGGGGAATAGCAGTAAAGGCATTAGATAGAACGCTGTTTTGTTTTTTTTTAAAGATTCTATTTATTTGACAGAGAGAGACAGCGAGAAAGGGAACACAAGCAGAGGGAGTGGGAGAGTGAGAAGCAGGCTTCCCGAGGAGCAGGGAGCCCGAGGAGGGGCTCGATTCCAGGACCCTGGGAACACGACCTGAGCTGAAGGCAGATGCTTAACGACTGAGCCACCCAGGTGCCCTGAGAATGCAAATGTTTTTGGAACATTTCTGAAAGTCTAAAGTTATTTTTGAATAAAAAGTAAGAAAGCATTCTGAGAGAAAATTACTGTTGTAACCTAATCAACCAATCATGTGAATAGAATAATGACATTTTCAGACAAGCAAGAACTCATGCACCTTTTATCAAAAGGCCACTGGTCGTTGTGCTCCCTCAAGTGGAGAGACCCAGGGCACCTGGTTGGCTCAGTGGGTTAAGTCTCTGCCTTTGGCTCAGGTCATGATCTCAGGGTCTTGGGATCGAGTCCCACATCGGGCTCTCTGCTCAGCAGGGAGCCTGCTTCCCCCCTTCTCTCTCTGCCTCCCTCTCTGCCTACTTGTGGTCTCTCTGTCAAATAAATAAATAAAATCTTAAAAAAAAAAAAAAAAAAAAAGGACGGAACCAAATGGAGACACGGGACGCAGGCAGCATGCATTCAGGACTAGAGGGGAACAAAGGGGGTTTCCAGAACATAAAGCTACCTATACAGCTGGGAGCAAGAGAACCAGTGGTTCCCAGATGTGACACTTAGGTCTTTTGTCATAAGACAACAGAAACTAATACTTTACCTTATCTGTTTGATTCTGTCAGTGAAGTTTTCAGTTTTGACAGGTTAGGTTGTCTTATTGGTAAGTATGTAGAAAACCAAGCAAACAAATAACAAACAAGGGCAATTATCAGCTCCCGGGGAAACAAAAGTTTGCACTGGAAAGAAATGTAACTGTAGTGTACGATAATGGCCCAGTTGGGAACAATTTTTTCATATTCATAACAGTGTACACACTAAATACTCATTTAACCAAAAGTTTCTATTGGGAATATGGGGAAGGGATACATGTGTGAGGGTGGAAATTAGGCGAGAGTGCAAGAGAGCGCAAGTCTCGCCTTCCTGGGTCAGAAGAGAATAGGTTGAGTCTTTCGTTGAAAAACAATCAGGAAACAGCAACAGAAACATGGGGCAAAGAAGTACGGAAAATACCAGAAGACACAGCTAAAACAGCTGTTTCTGGGGAAAAGGAATTAGGAGTTCGTAGGGGGTGAGGCAGGAGACTGCTGTTTTTCATTATAAGCCTCTACTTTTACTTCACTTCTTAAGCCAGATATCTGTATTCTTTTTATAAAAATAAAAACATTTTAAATAATAAATAAGTTGAGAGCAACCAAAACGCCGTGCATAACCATGCTCACTCCACGGTTAATTTAGGCCTCTACGGCCAGCTCCTTGTCGGCTCAAGCCCTGCCCGCTTGGCTTTCCTTCCTAGTCTCCCTGATTCTTGGGGAAGGCTGAGCTTCACCTGGCTGGCCCCAGGGGGCCTCTCCCTTCCTTGGCGCTTCCTTGGCGCCCCTTAGCCGTGGAAGAGCTCCCTGGCGGCCACGCTGCCCTTCCGTGTGCCCGCCCCCTTCACACTCCTCGCGACCACTCTGGGCGGCGTCCTGTTCTCTGGCTCACGGAGCCTGTGACCTTGAGGAGCTTCCCGGCAGAGAAATGCTGAGGGAAAACAAAAACAAAACAAAACAAAACAAAAAACATTAAAGAACAAGTTTTTTATCCCCTTCCTTTTTTTTTTTTTTTTTTTTTTTTTTTCCTTTCCTGACTTACCTTCAAGAGTCTCCCAGGGCTGCCAGGTTCCCCGGAGCATCTTTGCAAGAAAATGCTACTACTGCAAGCAACTGGCAAAGAAACCACTTAGCTCTTCCGGGCGTACCACAGGCGAGCACGGGGGTACTGCGGGCCCGGCTCTCCAGCGCTCTCTCCACCCACTTCCTTGCCGCGGCCTCATCCCGGTTGGAGGGCCCTTTGGCGGGGAGCGGATGACGTCATCGGGGCGTGGCCACGTTGCTTTCTTTGGCCAATGGAATGGGTACAGGTGGGACACATGGAGCGGCTGGAAATGTGCTTGCATGCTGTTCTCACTCTCTCTTGCTTCTGCCAGCGCCATCAGAGGAACAAGCTTGGGCCGGTCCACTGTCTAAGGAGGGTGAGAGACACGTAGAGCAAGGCCGCCAGCGGGGTCCAGAGACCCGACGTGAGAAGTGCAGCCCCTCAGCCACTGCAGACTGAGCACAGTGGAGCAGCCATGCCCAGGGCAGATCAGCCACATCCCAGACGACACGGAGCTCGGAAGGCAAATGCTTCCTGTTGCCCTGAATTGAGACTTTTGTGGTTTTTTTCCTCCCCATGATACTAACAGACACAGGCATCAAGTGTTGGAAAGTACCCGTCTACTGTTTTATATCAAGATTTCACATATGGGGCGCCTGGGTGGCTCAGCTGGTTAAGTGTCTGCCTTCTGCTCAGGTCATAATCTCGTCCAGGAATCGAGTCCTGCCTCGGGCTCCCTGCCCAGTGGCGAGTCAGCTTCTCTCCCTACCCTTACCCCCTGCTTGTGATCTCTCTCACTCTTTCTCAAATAAATAAATAAAATATTTTTTAAAAAAGATTTCATGTATATAAAATAATGCTCAGGGACAGTATTCCAAGTACGACTCTGAGAAGTAGCCATTGTCACTGCAGTCTCCCCCTCTGCAGGTAGGGGTGCATATTCCTTTGTTGTGGTTGTGTTTATGTTGGACTCCCTTGGGTACAAAGTGATAAAGCATATGCTTAAGTAAGGTAGGATCTCTTTTGCCATCCGCCACACATTTCTGAAGTTATAACTTCTCTTCCTTAGCTCATAAATGATTAAAGACTTAAGCTATTTTCCTTTGTGAAGTTGTGTTAAACTGCAGGTTGGAATTCTTATATTCCTTGGATTCCCACTTTCACGAGCTCTTGGGGTGTTGCTAGCTGCCAGACTCTTTCCCATCTTGGCATTGTTTAGTTGAGCTAACATGAACACACTACTTACATGGTCTGCTGACAGCAGGTTTTAATAAGGGGTGAGGAGCGGGCAATAGGTTCCAGAAGCCAGAGATCCAGCAATGGATTCAAAGCAGAGACTCCTTTATGATGATCACGAAGCCGAGAGGAAGAAACTATATTGAAGCAGAAGGGGAAACACACGTTGGTTGGGCAGGACCCACGGGGACCTAACCACACCCAGGCCTGTAACAAAGCATTCCCATCCTTCCAGGCAGTGTCAGCTTTTCTTGGAGCAGAGCTGTTAGGGGTGGTGGGGCAGAGGTAGCGGGTAGAGGTACAGAATGGGGGAGAATCCCTGAAAGCTTGCGGGTCTGGGGCTGTAGAAAGGAAGAAAACCAGAGGAAGGACAGGTACATTCATGGGCTGTGGTTCACGAATAGTTTTGATTTAAGAAAATAAATGAAATACTACATTTTCAGAATGCCAGCGGGAATAGCCAGGGCTAGTGTTCTGAATCAGGAATGAGGCTGTATTGGATTTGCTCAGCTAATAAAAGCCTCCTCCCAGGCCCAGGGCATTTTAAACAGATGTCAGGGAACACAGTATGAAGAACCAAGAGGGAGGGAATCAGGAAAAGCAAGGAGATCCCTGTCCAATGGGATCCCAGCCTCAAGGTGAATGGTGCCCTCTGGGAGTGAATCTGGTAGACAGTGAAGATGTGAATTCACAGGAGAATCCTCTCTCCTCTCCTGTTGCCCGAGGACAGCTCAGCTACTAGGCCAACAGGAATATGGTAGAAAGCCAGGGCTGAGTAGGATTAGGCCTGGGGAGATGGGCCAAGCAGGGCTGGCTCCTGATGCGGTGAGCTCAGGTTCACTTTCGGGAGGGACTGGTGTCCTCGGAGATGCCATCTGGGGTAGAATGCGGCCACGAGTCAAGGCAGCTGACAACTCTCAGGAGGTGGCTAGGGCGTGGTTTGGGCTGATGCTTCCCAGGTAGGTTCTGTGAAACTCTAGTCTGAAGGATGGGAAGTGCTGTTGACTTGAACTGAGGCTCCATGGTCCAACAGGCTTGGGAAAGGCTGGGTTCAGTGACACGGAAGAGGTTTTTCCACTAGAGGATATCGGAGTCCTTAATATGATGATGGGAATAGCCAATCTGAAAGACCCATCACAACCATGGAACCCTTTCCACATAGAACATGACATTGAACTGGTGAGCTATGGACAACAACCACTTTCCAGCATGGGGGCTGGGCATCAACTGGGGGCTGGTACTCACAGGGAAAGGACCTGGCTCCTTGCTTGAGGGCACCATCACCACCACTGTCAAGGCCCTCTGCGCTGGCTAGGTCTACTTAGGTTTCAGGGTCAACATGCAAATGAACTGAGGTTTGAGCCAGATGTTGCCCACTCCCCAGGGAAACTGGAGCGCTAACTAAACAAAAAAGAGCAGGAAACAGTCCAGTTAAAAGGTATCTAGGCACTTAGCCAGGAGACTGGACCCCAGTGGACCCACAGGTCTGTGGTGTATTGACAGTCCCTTACAAAACCAAGATCAAACCTCCAGGAGCCCCTCTCCACCAGCCGGAGACCTCAAGGCTCCGTGGCACGCCTTGGCTCCGGAGATGGTGGGGCAGCCACAGGGAGGACAAGCCCAGGGGTCCAGCTCAGCTGCTCTAGGTAAAATGCAGGCGTGGCCAACCTACAAGTGTAGCTCTCTCCAACTCCCTCCCTGCAGGAGGCTTGGGGACTTCACTGTCCCTGGTGCTCCAGGTCTCTTGTGCTGCTGATACCATTCCCTCCAGGTGCTGGTGCAAACCCCTCTTCCCGGAAGCACAAGTAGAATGTTTTCCTGAAACAGAAGGATGGCAAGAATAAGGAATACCAAAAGCACTTTCCAGTCCAGTCTCAGAGGGTCCAACTGACAAAGTGTCTGGGCCTACAGGCTTTTTAATGTTTACCTTTTATTCTCTTTGATGTGCATGCTCAGAAGCCCCAGGTGTTGGCCAGTCCTGCTCTAGGCAGGAGCACCTGAATGGTTGGTTCTGAGACAGTCTCTCCTGTGAGGGCAGTGGCAATGTCATATACTCAGGGCCTGGACCCTGGACACATGCAAAGGCAAATAAATGTTTGAGCTTTTATTTGGATAAGAACAGCCTATTGCGTATTTTTTTGTAAAATTATTTATTTGAGGGGCACCTGGGTGGCTCAATGGGTTAAAGCCTCTGCCTTCAGCTTGGGTCACGGTCTCAGGGTCCTGAGATCGGGCCCCATGTCAGGCTCTCTGCTCAGCAGGGAGCCTGCTTCCCCTTCTCTCTCTGCCTGCCTCTCTGCCTACTTGTGATCTCTCTCTCTGTCAAAATAAATAAATAAAATTAAAAAAAAGATTATTTATTTGAGAGAGAGAGCATGCATGAGCGGGGGTGGGAAGTAGTAGATGCAGAAGGGAAACAGACTCCTTGCTGAGCGAGAAGCCCAATGGGGGGCTCAATCCCAGGACCCCGGGATCATGACCTGAGCCAAAGGCAGACACTTAACCGACTGAGCCCCCCAGGCACCCCACTTTTGTGTATTTTAATAAACATCCTTACAACTACATGTGCCAAGTGCCATGATTCTCAGTTTCTGGATCAGGAGAGGAGTTAGCGTCTTGCCCTGAATCCCAGCACTGGTGAGCAGCAGAAGTGGGTTCGAACTCAGCACTGCTGGTGGCAAAGCCAGGACAGTCCAGCTTCAGGTTCCAGCACGTGCCCTCCTTGTGACCTTGGGTGATCGCTAGTCTTTCTCCGTCAGCTTCTTCTGCCACAGAAGGAAGATGATCATCGCTGTCCGTGGAGTTCAGGGGATCACTGCATGGATCCGATCATACAATGAACAGAAAAATGCTTTGAAATGGAATAAGTATGCATGCAGGGCGGTAATAACACCCCGTCCTTTTCCTAGATACCAAACAATCCGGGCTCCCCAAAGATACCACTGTCTCCTGCTCATGCTTCGTGACTGACTAGGAAAAGGAAAAAGGCCAAGAAGTGCAAGAAGTACGTGGTTTCTAAGGCGGAGACCTCGGTGCCAGGAGCCTGGGAGCCCACAGGAAGTTAGGGAAAGAAATTTCACAAGTGGGAGGCTTTGAACTTAAGCCTGGGAAGAGCCAAGACCTCATCTTTGCCTTCTACCCCCACCCAAACCTCCTAAAGGCTCCAGACGCTAAAAATACTCTGGCCATCTGCTGCCCAGGAAGGCAGTAAGTCACTGGCCTTTGAGCACCAGAATCCAGGCCAGGCCCAGCCTAACGTGGCCAGTGGCAGCTGACAAGGCCCCACAGGTAAGTTCACTTCTTCCTAGCCAGGCAGTTATCAATAGCTTCTCCCTGCTCAGGAGCTGCAGGAGAGTGCCCTGGGGAAGTGGGGATGACGTTGAAGTGTTCTTGGGCCACAGGTGCCAACGGGGTATGCAGCGATGAGAGAGAAGCGTGTCCTGGAAGGAGGGGGGCTCCCTAGGAAAGGGTGTTGGCTCCTGTGGTGACAGGCCACAGCTTTATGATCTAGAATAAGGTCATCTCCTCAACATCCACAGATCAGGCGCTCAACTGCTGTCCTATTACCCTGGGGCCACCAGATGTCACTGTTAACAGGGAGCATGAATATTTGTGGTCTGAGCCAGGGACAGGCACTGCGTTTATGGAGACAGTTTAAATTGTGCGCGCTCAGGGGAACACCAGTGAGATCTGTTTCTTGCCTCCGGTTCTTTACTAATGAGATCCTACCCCCAGGTACAGAAGTCAGTCCAATTCCCAACATGTAATAATAAAAAAAAAATAGCCCCAATTCTTTACTGTAAATACAGTCGCATAAATCAGAAAAGAGAAGCCATCATCAACAAACACATTTGTGGGGAAGAGGTACTGTGCTACTCTGCATTGTTGCTCAAATCTGAAAAGGTGGGGACCCCTGAGGGAGTGTCCTCTACTTTGCCGCCCCTCCCCCTGGAAAACCACTGCGTCATACAAGTTAACTGCTGTCACCTGACCACTTGGTCCAACCAGCGAAAAATACTAACAGGACAATATACAAAACACAAAGTCAAGCGATGAGAGATTGAGAGATTGAGAGACTCAGAGGATCAGAAAGGTGCTTAGGCTAAATTTTTTAGATCATAAAAAAATGAACAAAATTGAATAACTTTCATAACTTGCAAGCTCCTGGGAATATGTCTAACGCTGCTTGGATAGGAAGAACACTGGGTCCTACCCCACTAAAATGTTGTGTGGCCTTGGGCAGTTAGCTAAGCCCTCTGAGCCTCCTTGTGTATAAACTGTACCTCCCCAAGGCCCCTTGAAAGTATAAGGTTCTAGGACTCGGTGTGGCCTTGAGGTTCCTGGGAGTTGTGAAGATGGACACCAAAGATAACAATATGAGGCCACCCAGGGCCGCTTAAGTGACACGGACAAGGGCTGTAAGAATTCAGAGTCCTTCCCTCTGACTCTCAGGGGACTGAGGGAAGGCTTCTGGAAGGGAAGGGATTAAACACGTAGGACATAACACCACAGCACGCTCAGCACACTTGATCCCTCCCTTGAAGAGCTGGGAGGTGGCCAGTCAAATATTTAAAGATGTCAACTTGATCTGTGTTAACATAAGCATCTACGGAAAGCAGTTTCCAAAAATAAATGATAAACTGCTACCTCTCCACCTCTGTCAGTGCATGCATTTCTGGAGAATGGGGGCATGTTCTAGAATACTCTCCACAGCTGGTTTTGCGTGTCCGTGTAGAACAGATCCTCCTTGGATAATAAGTTAGGGCAAGGGGGAGAGAGGAAGGAAGAGGTGTTAGGTCCTACTTCAAATGTTAAAGTCTCCCCAAAATGTTAATAGATGCACAGATAAGAGCTTGAGAACTAGAAACTAAATTTGTAATAGTGGTTCTTCCTGACGATTCTGGGTATAATTATTTTTTTTCTTATGCGTATCTGAATTTTCCATTTTTCTGCAATGCAAAATTATCAGTTGTGTCATACATTTTTTATGCAAATACATTCAGGAAGGGTAATGGGGTAAAGTATAATCAGTTAGTTATTAATACCTTAATATTAATGAATGGATGTGAGTTGTTTCCCATAAGGAATTGGTGACGGGAAATGGGTTTTTTCAGGTCTGGGGTCTTGGAGGGTCCAGCAGTGGTTAAGTGGGAGGGGAAAGTGCAGAGACTCTAAAAGGGCGCTGGGTAACAAGCCGGGAGATTAGTTCACATTATGCTTAGGGCTGCTGGGCCCTACTTAGCACCTCGTGGGCACTTAATTACAATTCAGGATGGCAACAGTTAACCTTTTTCATATAAGGCTTTGCCCAGTGATTCTCTGTATAAATTTATCCTTACATTCAAACTTTAGCTTTCATAACAAACCAAGAAAAAGTTCGTAGATTTTAATAATAACTTTAAAGAAAAACAAAGGTTTCTCCCCCCAACTTTTGGCATTTTGTCTTCCGTCAAGCCAGTCTCTGGCGAGGTGTTATTTTACACTTTCATACTGCAATCTGTAGACTTTTCCTAGAGCCCTGGTGCCAGTACTTCAGGAACTGTAGAATTAACATAATTAAATACAAGGAAACTATCATTCAGACCGGGAATTGAGATTGGTTATGCTGATTCTTTGCCTCAACAGTTATCTGGAAGGGAATAATTTGCAAAGGAAATTTACAGTGTAAGCAAATACTGGGGAGGGACAGACTGACTTGTTTGCAGGAATCTAGTTACTTACAATATAAGCCATTAGTAATCCACTGCAAATCATTTTATATATTCATCACAGCAGGCCTTCTACAGTTGGCTCCCAGGCAGCAAATGTGAAGGGATGGGGGGAAGGGCGGGAGATAGTAAAGTAAGTGATCCCTAAGGCTCCAAGCAAAATTGAGACTTCCACAATAAATTTTGAACTGTCAGACTCCAAGTAGCTCAAGATACTGAGGCTTGAAGGAGCAACACTGAAGGTAGTGACTTATTTAACTGGATCGGAGATACCATCAATTATAAGATACATCATACTTCGAAAGAAAATGAAAAAGCCCTGCCAACTAACTATGGCACAGGACAACACATTCTAATTTTTAGAATATTAAAATACTGGTGACTAACATAACATAATAAAAAAATCAGTTAAAAATTTAAAAATATGCAGGAAAAAAATCTGTTTTAGGATCAATGAAATAGAGTATTTTATACCTTGTCTCCAACTCTCTCTGACGGGGAGAGGGCTTCTATCTACCCTGATCTGTTACGTTTTCACACCGGGACACCAATGTCTCCCCAACTCCCTTCATTGTGAAAACATTTCGATCTGTCCTCCTTTGGCAGCAGCACGTATCTGCACTCCAAGTTCCTGTCAAAGTCTATAATCCCCATTTCTCTCCCAATCAACACTCAGCAAAAATTCTGTTGAGAGACATCATGTTTTCAGGGCTGCCTGCGGGTTCTGTAGCCCATCCATTTTTTCTCTACTCTGTTTACCCTCGGATTGAGCCAGGTCAGCAGAGAGCAAAGTCCCGGAAACAACTAGGTAATCCCTCATGGAAAGGCTTTTAGACTCCCTCTGGCATCCTGCCTTCAGCCCACATCAGGGACGCCCTTAGAAACAGCCCATTATCCCGAACCTACAGTCAAGGACACGGTGTTCTCTTCATGGTGGCCCACTGGAGACAGTTTCCAGGTCTTCGTGCCAGGGTTTTTAAAAATCAACTTTTAAAAAACTGAGGTAGAACATATATAGAGAGAAGCATACCATTCATAAGCGTATAGCTGAATTATCACAAATTTTAACTATCACGCATATGAAAAAAACAGATGACCAGCATCTCCTGGTAATCCCCTCATAACTTCCTCCATTACCACAGCCAACCATCTTCCCCAAAGGCAGCCTTTACCAGGTTTTCTAACACCACAGTTTGACTTGGTTTTTGGACCTTCTATAAACAAAATCCTACAATATGTATTCTTTTAGTCTTTTTTTTTTCATTTATCATTATGTCTGGGAAATGCATCCCTGTTGTCATGAGTGACGTAGTTGTTAAATTTCATTGTATAGTAATCCTTTGTATATCTGTATCACAATATAATCATGTAGGTTGTTTCCAGTTTGGGATTATTAAATGAATGCTGCCACTCTGGTGCACAAAGCAAGCATTTCTGTAAGGTATATACCTAAGAGAAAGACAGAGAGCGCGCATGAGTCGGGGGAGTGCCAGGGGGAGAAGAAAAGAGAGAACCCCAAACAGACTGCCCACTGAGCCTGAAGCCCAACGTGGGGTTCCACCCAGGACCCTGGGATCATGACCTGAGTGGAAATCAAGAGTCAGAAGCTTAACTGACTGAGCCACCCAGATGCCCCAAACTCTGGTCTTCCACAATGTTGTCCTAGCTTTCCTAGCCCTTGGCATATCATTCCCCTAGAACATCTTAGAATCAATTTCTTAATTATCATTTTTTTAAAAGATTTTATTTATTTATTTGACAGACAGAGATCACAGGTAGGCAGAGAGGCAGGCAGAGAGAGAGAGGAAGGGAAGCAGGCTCCCTGCTGAGCAGAGAGCCCGATGTGGGGTTCTATCCCAGAACCCTGGGATCATGACCCAAGCTGAAGGCAGAGGATTTAACCCACAGCCACGCAGGTGCCCCTCTTAATAATCATTTTTAAAAATTTTTCTGGGATTTTGATTGGGATGAGATTGAATTGATATATCAATTTGGGGAGAACTGACTTCTTTACAATATTGAGCCTTCCAAAATCTGAAGGTGGCCTATCACTCCACATATTTGGATCTTATATAATTCTCTCAATAATATTTTATAGTTTATTTTCTTGTACATCTTTCAGTTTTCCTAAATATTAGAATGTTTTGATGCCATAGTAAATGGTATTTTATGTTTTAAACCTTTATTGACAACTGGTTTGCTTTTAATTTCATGGATGCGATACTGTATTGCTCAGTGCTTCCTTAACTGCTGTTCCACGAAATACCGTCGCGCTTGTTAAAGTGGTCTGCTAAATATGGCGGGAAAGAGTGGGGTTCAACAAGTTCATCAAGTTTCTTTATTGCAGGACTTCTAAAGCCTTTACTGTGATAATATAATATTCCTCAAACTTGTCTGGCTCTACTTATTCAATATTCAACAAATACCATTGTCAAGATACACTGGTGGAGAAGAGAAGTCCCTTTAGGAGATTTGAGGAGGATTTAGCCCAGGAAATGAGGTGCTTACAAAATTCACTAAGAGGTTGTGAGGGCAGGTACTTGGCTAAGCTTCTAGGAAGGACTCCCAGATGCCCACAGAACGAACCCACCCCCAAGGGAGACAATACCAAAGAGGCCACCACTGGAGCGACTCAGCCCACAAACACCTCATGCTCGTGCCCCAACTCCAACTGCCTCTCAGTACCTAGGAGGTGGGACACAAATGGCAAAACTCCTTACATGTTACCACAAAATGGCAATAATAATAACAATAGTAAATAAATCAATAAACAGGAGAAAAGGGAGGAATAGTCGAAATGATTTCCACGCTTTTACCCTCCAGATCTCACGGAAGCATTTCTGAAAGGGGAAACCAGTTTTGCATCCAGGACCACAGCCTCCAGCCTCTGCAGGATAAGAAGACAACTGGAAGGAGGGGACAACGATGCAGACCAAGCTCTCCGAGCTACAGAACCACCACAACCTATCACGTGCCTGGTCTACATGCACTGGACACTTTTCTAGGCATTCATTTCATCACTGGTTTCACTTCAGTAACCGAAAGACAAATGAGAGGAGGCAACAATATGTTCTTGGAATAAAAAATTACTAGGCTCTACAGTATTCTATGATCATTGGTTTTATTAATGTGGAACAATTAATGCTAGCCATGAAAACATAGAATTAAACGTGTTATTATTACAAGTTAAAATGTATTCTCTGTTCCCCATATTGTCATTTAATTGGGAAAAGAAAAAACAAAACAAAAAAACAATTAATGAAAACTTGTCACCATACAATCAATTTGAAATAGGCTGTTGAGGAACAACAGTAGAAAAAGCAAGTGTACACAGGAATGCATTACATTTTGACCAACCAAAAAGGTTTGACCCTTTCCGGCTCATAAAGCAAGATACCAGCATTTGCGATTTTGAAAATTCACTGGAACTTTTTCCCTGAACTGGTTCCTCTGTAATACATTTTCTTGAGTTCTACCCATGACTGCCACAGTAACAGTCCTGGCATCAGAACCCACACACTATTGAAAAATACCAGATAGACCCCAAAGTAGAGCCAATTGTTGGTGTTGAGGTTGGGGCTTCCCATAAGCCAGTCCGGGAAGAAGGTCATCCATCCGCCATACAATTCACACACGCACAGGGTAATCTGTAGGAAATGCCTGTTAGAGAGAAAGAAACAAGGAATCAAACCGTCAGCTCGGCACAGCTTGACACCCCGAGTCCTGACCTCTTTTCTCGGACGGCAGCATCAACACAGTCTTCCTCAGCAGAAGACCTCTCTGAAGTTGGACCTCAGGTTTTGCACAGCGCTCCTTTGATGGGGCAAGTCAGTCTGATTCATGGGAGACCCATGCAACCTCGGGAGAGGCAATACTGCCCTTTCTAGATTATCCTCAGAGTTAAATAAGGCCTCTAGGGTATCCTGTTCTATTCTTAGGAAGATTCACTGAGATCAGACCTCACCCAACAAAGAGAAACTGAGGTTCGAATCTTGCTAGAAGCCACAGTTTTACCTACTGGAAAAGGGGATGGTAAGAACAGTCCCTTCCTCAAAGACTACAGTGGGCAGTAAACGAGATACATGCATCTGTAAATACTCACAGTGCAGATATTATAAACGGTTGAAGTAATTACCAAATGGGGCAAGCAGTGAGTCTACAACCAAGGTCATGGAGCTAAAGTTATAACAAGATAACCAAGAAGACATTTAATTTCTCCCGCTCACTATCTAAGTAAAATTGGGTGGGAAAAGGTGGGTTCAATGAACTTGGAGGTTCCATTCCACCTGATACTTTGTGATGGAAGCTTTAAACATGACTTCTTCGATTCAAGATGCTAGAAAATGGAATGCAATTGTGCCTACTTGACATTGTTTCTGGAATCGTCCCCAGGATAGCATTCTGTTTGCCCTAGGTCATTGTGTCTGCAAGGAGAGGAAGGGAAAGGGCCGGAGAGAGGGCAGAGAGTCTGCAGACTCAGAATCGGACGGGTAGCCGGCAGCCGGCGGGTAGTCTTCATGGCCCTCCTTCCTCTCCCCCCTCTTCTGCCTTCCTCACATCTTCCACAACCTGCTTCTGGAAAGGTTTATCTTGCGTATTTAATTTCAAATTACGTAAGAGACTTTGCTTGGTGTAAAGTGGAATAGGAGTTTTCTAGAGTGATTTGGGGGTGGGGGGTGGGATGGAAACATGAGCCTTTTAGTTTCCAAAATATTAGTGAAAATCGTCCAATGCTTTTCACGCTTTCTTGCCTACACAGGGACTACCTGGTCCCTGCGATCCCACTTCTCAGCTTTTATTTTGAACGATCTGCAATTATCCTGGCGGCACCACGATTCTTACCTAACACAGGACAGTTTTCATCTTTACTTTTCATCTAACAAATAAATATGGTTCATAATCTATTCCAAATGCCACACGGGCTTTGGGACAGTTCACGTGTGTCCTCTCTTCAGCAGGCCAGGAGGAGGGCACTTACCGATAATACTTCTCTTTGACTATGGCATAAATGAGGACTAACGCCAGAGACCCATCCAGGACAACAGTCAGAATTTCCAAAGATACAATGGTTGGGTCAAAATTCAGCCATCTTGCATCAGCTTTGCCATATTCTTTCCCTACAAGTGAAATGCATTTTGTTACTCATCTGGCAACCATTTTTATGACAGTCAGTGGAAATTACCTTTTTTTTCCCCTAAGGAGAAGGTAAAAAGAACTGCCACCCCCTGCATTCTCCACAATGCCTTCGTAGAAGACAGGAGGAGGACTGAAGCTAAAGCACATTTGCTGGGTGACACGAGTAATAATAACAACGTCATGTGACATTTGTAAAAGGATTTTGTTCCCAAAGTGCATCCTCTTCGCCCCTGCCCTTTTCACTATAAGCAGAATTCTAAATCAATTCAACGTGGTCAGATTTTGCAAAGACGATCTTTAACACTTATCTTGGTAAATGCATTACAATTTCTTATTTCAAAATTGCGACATAAAGTCTGTAGATGTAATCTAGATGTGGGAAAATTTTTATTAAGGAAACGTTTATTTTTTTAAAAAGTGCTTATGAATAACTGAAGAGATATTGAGCGCCGAGGGGGCGGGAGGGAGGTGGGGGTGGTAATGACCAGCCCGGACTACAGGAGGGATCCTGGATGGACACGGGGTGGGGCAGGGGGGCTTCGGTCCGGACAGGGGTCACTGACAACCACTGCCACAGAAGTCCTCACTGGGGTCACCAGGGAGTGGGTATGCCCTAAGAAATGTTTCCAGGCCCCATTATCAGGATGGTTTCTTCTAGAAAAAATGAAGTGAGAAAGTCATTTTAGGGCTGGTCTGAGAGTCGTGCCCTGGGAGAATCCTCCCCCCCCTCCATCTCTTTCTTCCTTCTTCCCTCCCTCTTCTCTCTTTTTTTTAATTTATCAAAGTAATACATCCTGGTCCTAAGATCTTAAATGATCAGAGTGAAAAATGAAAAGTCCCACCTCTTCTCTGGCTTTCAATACTGTTCTCACATTACTTAGAAAAGGTACGAATGATCAAATATTAGCTACATTATCTGATTGGTTGGAGCAGCAGGACAAAGCTCTAGTCTCTAATAATGGCCCAAGTTACAATCCCTCGGGGCCTGGGACAAAGGGGTCTAATGAAGGCTGTCCCCACAGAAAGGCCAATAAACAGGATTAGCCATTTAATGAGAAAAGACACAGACACAGGCTGAACAGAGATTCTGAAAGGCCAGACACGACCACCGGCAGCCAGAGCTGCCCTGTCTGTCCTGAGCCCACTGCCAGCCAGGAGCCAATTGGAAAACAACATAATAGTGAAAGCAAGTTTTTCCTCTAAATCTAAACATATATAAAGGGGCACCTGGGTGGGTTAGTTGGCTAAGTCTGCCTCATGATCATAGGGATGGAGCCCCGCATCGGGCTCCCTGCTTCTCCCTCTGCCCCTCTCCCTGCTCATTCTCTCTCTCAAATAAATAAAATCTTAAAAAGAAAACCCATCTATACAAAACCTGAGATGTTCCCACTACGGCACCCAAAAATCTAAGGAATTATCATTAGCGTAAAATGTCAGTGTTTTAGGAACTAAGAGATCAGTGGGTGTTTAGACATTCAAAAATAACCCCATTCATTCATTCTTTAATGCAGCAAAGCTTCTGGAGCACAGGGAAGGCTCTCTGGGCAGGGCCTGGGGAATGCAGTATTAACCAGGACGGGGGACACAGGCGGCCCCCGAGGGGCTCCCATTCGGAGGTCAAACTGCACAGTAAGTGAGGGCAACTGAACGTGGGACATGGAGAAAGCGACACTTGGGCCACGTGAGGGAGGTGAGGTGTGATTACTTCCTCCTTCTCACTGTCGGTGAGGGAGGGAGCCTCACTCTCAGGTTTTGGGGGTGGCCACACACAACAGGTGGCACTGGACAGATGAGGTTGGTGGCAATTTACAAGTCACCTACACTCACAGCCTGGGGAAAGAGGACACTGCACCCATTGAGCCATGGAAGGGGGTCAGGGGGTGCTGCACTCAAAACCAGAGTGAACCAGGAGGGGCTTCAGGAGGATGGGGCGGCCCCTGGTTCCTGCGGCAGGATGGGACGGGCTTCTCCCAGGAATCCGGAGGGCTGGCAGGGAACTGAACCCCGCTCCTCAGGGATCCACGGGCACTGTGTCTGGTCCTGGGGATGAGGAGGGTCGTTTGGCTCCTACTGAGGAAGCAGAGTGGGGAGGCGACTTGCGGGTTAGGCCATGCAAGGCCCTCTGGATTGTATCAGCTGTCAACACATGTTAGTGGATCTTAATGTCACAAGAGGTGAGCACTGGGCGAAGGGTAGGGTGTTTCGGGGAGGAGCATGCCCAAGGCACAGGCCTGGAGTGGAGAGAACACGGTATGTCTGAAATCATGTTTAACTCAGCAGAGCTGAAGGAGACTGAGTGTGTGTGTGTGTGTGTGTGTGTGTGTGTGTGTGTCCATGCATGCATGGGGCTGAGGTGAATGCCAGAGAGCGAGACAGTCACAGTGCCTCAAGCCTCTGCTGGTCAACTCTAGCCGTTTCTTTGCTGAGTAAACACCCACACAGCAAAAGGGCAAGCAGAGCATTCAAAAGCCTAACGATGGAATCGATATCATTTATTTTGTGACTGACGCCAGGCTCCGACAGAGGCTTAGAGGGAAAGATGCACTGAAGTCTGGAGTAGGATCCCAGTCTCCCAAGGCTGGGCCCTTCATCCTTATAGCGGAGATAAGGAGAAGGTGAGGGGTGACAAAGTCTGTCTTCTTGACCCAGCTTGAGTCAGGCTCTTCGGAGCCCTCTCCTTGACGAGGCCCCCACCTAGCGCTCTGTCCTTGGCCCACTTAGCCCGGTTCCAGCAAGAGTCCTACCGGGTCAGTGTAGCAAAAGTCCTCCATTCTTGGTATTTGCTCACATTTCCCCCCCAGTTTTACTGAGACGTCCCTGACACCTAGCACCATATGAGTTTAACGTGTGCGTCACAATGATGTGCCTTACATAGATGATGAAATGATTACAATGAGTTCAGCGAACATACATTCTTCATATAGATAGAAAAAACAAGAGAAAATGGTGTGTTCTTCCTTTGGATGAGAACTCTTTGGATCCATTCTCTTGATAACTTATAGCGGTGGTAACTACAGCCATCATATTGTACATTATATCCTCAGTGCTTACCATCTCGTAAATGCAAGTTTGTACTTAATCACCTTTATCCAGTTTCCTCAATCTCCACCCCCCACCTCGGTAACCATCAATCCCATCTCTTCTTCTAGGAGTCTGAGCATTTTTTAAAATTAAGATTCCACACAGAAGTGCGGTTATACAGTATTTGTCTTTCTCTGTCTGGCTTGTTTCACTTAGCATAATGCCCTCAAGTTCCAACCATGTTGTCACAATGGCGGCGTTTTTTTTGTTTTGTTTTGTTTTGTTTTTTAATGGTTAAATACTATTCCATTATGCACATGCACGTGTGCGTTTGTACACACATATGCACAATCCCCCCCTCCAAACTTCTTTATCCATTCATCCGTCGATGGACACTTAGATTGTCTCCACACATTGGCTACTGTGAATGATGCTACCATGAACATGGGGGTGCAGATACCTGATTACTCTTGATACCTGATCAGGTTCCTTACCCTCCACGTCTTATCCTATCATCCGGGCCTGCCTGCAGCATGAATCCTGTTGAGTTGGTCTATTAAGGGTCCCCACTCCTGATGTTTCTTCTTAGTAATTTTCCATCTACGGATCCCACCTATTTTCTGGCCATAAAGCTCCACTTGTCCTTGGGTGCATCTGGAGTTGAGCCCGATCTCGTTTCCCTACCCCTAAGACTCCCCTGTAGGGGTACCTCCTGAGTAAATTCTTCTTCATCATCTTTAAGAAGTGTCATGAATAGGGGCGCCTCAGGTCATGATCTCAGGCTCTTGGGATCGAGCCCCACATCGGGCTCTCTGCTCAGCAGGGAGCCTGCTTCCTCCCCCTCTCTCTCTGCCTGCCTCTCTGCCTACTTGTGATCTCTATCAAATAAATAAATAAAATCTTAAAAAAAAAAAAAAGAAGTGTCATGAATAATTCTTCTTTAACAGGGTCCGTGTAATGGTTATAGCCCAGCTCTACATCCTGGTGAGTCAAAGGACAGCCCGCAGATCAGCATCTGGGAGGCTTCCCCGTAGCCCCTCTGAATCCGAATCTGTATTTTGATAAGAGTCCAAGGCAATCTGGTGCACTTTAATGTCCGAGAAGTTTACATTATCTAATGGATTTTACATTATCTAGTGGATTTTCATCTTCTTAATAAAGGACACCACCGTTAATGAGTTTTTACTTTTTTTAAGGCAGAAAATGTAAACTGAGGACGACTGACAAAGATCATGTCAGACATTTGCATTTCGAGGGACTGGGCTAATGCTGGGCTCTTCGCTTTCTCTGATGCCTGGCCAAGCAGCCAGGGTGAAAGACAATGACTTAGGCTGGTCCTCTGGCCTCTGGGCTTCCCCCGCAGCTCTCGGGCACAGTTTGATCTGGCCCACTCATCCCATTACATACACGAAAGTGAACAGCAGCACTTCACTGCTGAGGCGGGGGCTCAGCCTCCCTGAGCTACCACTGGCCAGGACCTGACAGGCCTCAGAAATGACACGCGTTTTGCTTTGAGAAGCACTGATGGTAGCTGCCTCGATTCTCTCGAAGTTTCCTAACACGAGTGATGAACAGCAGTCCCAACACAGGTCCTGGCTGGAGGGCCTGATTCCAGAATTATGGGAGAAATGAGATAAACAATGCAGAATTTCAGATGCAAAATCTGAAAGAAGTTGCCTTGCATAAGGCAATTCTATAATGGTGGCAAAAGACCCTATTGTTGCCTGGCTCACGTGTTTGTCAGATTTGACACAGTTCACAAGAGGAAGTCAATACTAACTGACGGAATGTTGACTGATTTACTGTAGCAGGAAGAAGGTAGGCAAAATGAGGTAATATCTCTGCAGAGCAGGAGGAGTTGGGGAAATTATTTGCAAGACTACACACACACACACACACACACACACACACACACGTCATATATATATTTGATAAAGTGAAGGTTGATATTGAAAGTAAAGAAAAACACCCAGTTTAAATACTGCAGACCCTTCAATCTGCATTATAAACACATTTTAAAAAAGATTTTATTTATTTATTTGACAGAGAGAGAGAGAGATCACAAGTAGGCAGAGAGGCAGGTGGCCGGGTAGGGGGTGGGGGTGGGTGGGCAGGAAGCAGGCTCCCTGCTGAGCAGAGAGCCCCATGTGGGTCTCAATCACAGGACTCTGAGATTATGACCTGAGCTGAAGGCAGAGGCTTTAACCCACTGAGCCACCCAGGTGCCCCATAAACATATTTTTAATATACAGCTTTACTGAGATATAACTCACGTGTCATATAATTCACCCATTTAAAAAGTATAATTCAGTGGGTTTTAGTATATTCGCAGATCTGAATCATCAGAATGAAATTGTAATACATTTCATTAATTCCCCAAAGGAAACCCAAACCCGTTAACCAGTCGCTCACTCTCCATCCCCTGCCCCCCTCCCCTCCCCAAGTCTAGTCCCAGGCAACCACTAATCCACCATCTGTGTCTAGAGATTCATCTACTCTGGACATTTCATATAAATGAAATCCTACAATTTGTGCTACAGGTACTCATTTAATTGACAGCCACACTTGCAATTAATCTCCTCAAATATTCCAAATGCAAACATTTTAAATTACTTACACAATGAAGCAATCAAGCCTTCGGAATCTGCAATGTTTCCTACAAAAGACAAGTAGACAAAAGGGCCTTCCTGGAGAGAAGAAAATGAATACAGGTTCTAATTTAACATCACAGCCACAGGATGGCACCCCAGATGCGTGGTGGCACCCCCAGGAGCCCACATCCTGGTCCATGCCCTCTGCCCAGCACACCGCCAAGATCGCGCGCGCGTGAGGTGTGAGCCTGGAGCCCAGCCCCCCTACCCCCCCCCGCCCCTGCCCTTGCAAACAGATATGTCCAAAGGGAATGTTTATCTAATAAATGCTGTTTTCCAATGATTGGCATTATAAAAACCAGAGGTGTGTTCTTATGGGGAAAAATACGTCAAAAATTTGGCACAAGGAAAGAGCTTAAATATTATATTAAATGGGCTAAATTCTGGATTATTCCAGAGATTTTACATCTTTGAGAAATACCTCAAGGCAGTTCCTTTTGTCTCATCTCAAAAAACAGCCAGGATCTCTCTTAGCAAAAGTGGCATTCACATATCTATGTCAGAGTTGAACTAGTTCTTTTTCCTGCACAAGGACAAATTTAGGAAAATTAAAATTCTTACAGGCTACATTTTAAATTTTAGGTAATGAAACAGCTGCAACTACACTGAGTACTTTCCTATCACTGAAGTGTTTCTTTGCTTAAATCTCAAAACTAATTAATTAGAATTCCCTGGGGTATCTAATTGTCATGTTGCTCCTTTGAACAACTTTTATTGCCGGTCACTACAACTTTTTTTCCTATTTCTTTTTACTAATGCAATTGTTTATAATACATTAAAGTTATATCTCTGCCTAATCCCTGCTCACTTATCATACTACTTCCCAGAGTTCATCACTCAGAGCCTCTGCTGTATTTAGTTCTGTGGATCATCATCCTAACGCAATATATTTAAACTATTTCTTTCTTTCGTCTTTCTTTCTTTCCTTCCTTTTTTTTTTTTTTTTTTTTTAAGATTTTATATATTTGACAGAGAGAGACAGAGGGAGAGGGAATACAAGCAGGGGGAGAGGGAGAAGGAGAAGCAGGTTACCCGGCGAGCAGGAAGCCCAATGCGGGGCTGGATCCCAGGACCCTGGAATCCGGAACTGAGCCAAAGGCAGATGCTTAACGACTGAGCCACCAAGGCACCCCTACACTGTTATTTCTTTAGATATTCTCAACTGACTGCCAATCCTGAAAGATTATGATTGAACTTACGTCTCCCCTCCACTTCTCCACTTTTCAGTTTTTTGATATCGTAGGGGAGGAAAACTTCCTTCTGCCCTTTAGACTCTGTAGCTGGCCCAAGAATTAAGCGACACGACAGTCTAACAGGAGGAAAGCACACATATTTATTTGATTTACTATTTGTACCCGTACATGGGAGTCCTTAAAAGGAAAACAAGACCCAAAGAAGTTGTTAAGCCCAAAAGTTTATATACTTTTTCACACAAAGAACGATAAATTCTGGACATGTGACAAGACAAAGGGGCATGGACCAGGGGGCAGTAAATTGTGGGAAAGTGACTAAGAAATATAGGAGGGAAACCAGTGGAAGATAAGGGTTATTTTAGTAGGTCTGTGTGTATAGGTCCATTTCAGCACCGACTCCCAGTCTCTGGTGATAAGAATGTTCTTCTCTTCCTGGTGTAGGGAAGGCACTTTTCTTGTGGGGAATTTAATGACCTGATTTTAGGTAGAAAGGAGGAGGTCAGAGAGGCCTTCCTACATCTGCTGTTTTCCAACAGCCTTCAGCTCAAAACCGTCCATATGCCAAAACAGCATAGTTTAGAGTGGCATATCCTGCACCCCCCCCTTTAAAAAAAAAGATTGATTTATTTGAGAGAGAGAGAGACAGAGACAGAAACAGAATGTGTGTGTGGGAGGGGGGAAGGGGCGGAGGGACAGAGGGAGAGGGAGAGGTTCTCAAGCGGACTCCGTGCTGAGCATGGAGCCTGACACAGGGCTTGATCTCACAACAATGAGAACATGACCTGAGCTGAAACCAAGAGCTGATCGCTTAGGCGACTGAGCCACCCAGGTGTCCGAATCCTTTCAAATAGCCACATTATATTCTTTAATTCTTCCATTAGTTACCAAATTTGTAACTTAAGTAGTAAACCTAAAAGCCTCAGCTTCCTCATTCATCAGTGTTGCACAGCGTCTGGACCTGCCAGTGTATAAGACGAGGATGCTTGCCCCCGTCATGCTTTCTTCCTCTCCTCCCCGTTACCAAAGCTCAGCCTCTGCCTACTTTGCTTGTTCACTGCTGAGATTGATGACATTTCCATTCTTGTTCTGTAAACGTATTTGTCTTCCTATTTTATGTGGATTCTAAAAGCTGAAAGTCAACAGCACTTATAATAGGGTGATTAGGTAAATGTCATTCACTGCAAAGGGCTACAACTTCTTTCTCTGCCGATCCAGTATTCTGACTTGTGTCATTTAAGAAGAATGTGGCAGCTGGAATATCCTTTAGTACACTTACGCATTTCTGAAAACCATGCTATATTTTAGTTTGCTACACATTTGTGCCATGACTTTCTTACAAAATATTTTTGTTTATGTTACAGTTTGTAATTGCCTTTCTTTTGCTCATATTGAGAGAAGAAACTCGACTTTCTCCCCATCTCATTAATATCTTCCAGCTTCTTACATATGCTCATCTCCGCTAAACAGAAGCTTTAAAGTTGGTTTGTTCTGTCTTTTCTGGACACTTTGTAAGTTACTTACTTGGTAAATGTGGCTTACCTCAGAGTATATGTAAAAATTTTATCCTTTAAGGGAGATTTAAACAAATTACAAGGAGATAAACAGCAATGTTTTAAAATAAAAAGTACTTCCCATCCACTGTGTAACACTTTATTTTCACCAATCAATTTTTTATTTTTAGCAGAGACATAGCAGGAAATCCACACCATTTCCCTGGCTTGGGCTGGGGACTTTCTAGACAAAACATATCCACTGGCCTGGCCAGCAGGAGCAATAAGGCTGGGCTGAATTTGATCCTCTGTAGGTCTTAGTCCCTCTATCTGTAAGATGAAAGACAGCCTAAAATTAGATTGTGGATCTCATCCTAAAACTAGACACGACTTCCACTAGCAATCTCTTCAGCTGGAGCCATCAGTGAAACATGGACTCTGACATTAGGTCCAGGACCCTTCCTCAGAAGCAACTCTGTGGGTAAGAGCAAGAAGGGGATCTGGCAATCTACACCATGCAGGGACCTAGGAATGTACAAATGTTGTCCCTTTTATATCTACCTGTTCAAGTTCTACTCCTTTTTCAAATGCCAACTCAAACTCTCCTTCTTCGAAGAAATCTTCCCAACCTCTTAGTGATAGTTCCTCACTCTACTGTGTTACTAAATGCGTGCTTCTGTGATCAACTGTCTGCTGGTTATGAATCTCCAGTGCCCATTAGATCATACATCTCTGGGGTCTAGGGTGCTGTCTTATCTTAGAATCTTCAAGAACCCAGGATGGTATTTTGTGTTCATTGTTTGCTAATCTTGAATTAATGACAAGTTCTCATAATGAATTACTTAGAAAGATACCCGGAGGGGCTTTTAGAAGGCATCATATGCTTCTTACTATATTAATGTCTCAAATGTAATGGCAGTATACAGTTGACTCTCAAATAACCCAGGGACCAACCCCTGTGAAGTCAAAAATCCACATATAATTTTTGACTTTCTAAAAACTTAACTACAAATGCCTACTACTGAACTAGAAGCCTCACTGATAACATCAACAGTCAATTGACATATTTTATATGCTATATGTATTATATACTGTATTCTTACAATAAAGTGAGCTAGAAACAATTATTAAGAAAATTTGAGGCGCCTGGGTGGCTCAGTGGGTTAAGCTGCTGCCTTTGGCTCAGGTCATGACCTCAGGGTCCTGGGATCGAGTCCCGCATCGGGCTCTCTGCTCGGCAGGGAGCCTGCTTCTCTCTCTCTGCCTGCCTCTCTGACTACTTGTGATTTCTCTCTGTCAAATAAATGAATAAAATCTTTAAAAAAAAATTATAGGGCAAATACACCTACAGTACTGTACTACCTTTATCAAAACAATCCATGTATAAGTGGACCAGTGCGTACAACCCATGATGTTGAAGTGTCAACTGTAATCCATGTCAAGTGTAATAAACATATTCATGCCTTCCCCTGCTGATCAGATGCTGCCTCCTCCAGGAAGCTTCAGTGATTCTCTTGACAGGAAGTAGGTGTCTTTCCTATACAGAACCCCACTGATTACTTGTTCCCTCCTGAAAACCGTCAGTTCCTTTAGGGCAAAGTCTTTGTCTTTTCTCTCTGTATTCCAAATGCCTGATAGATGATACATGCTAACAAATATTTACTGAAAGAATAAGAAATAAAAGAAGGGGAAGGTAGTGGGGGATAACAGAGTTAAACAATAGCAGCAAACATGCAAACAATCCATTTAGAAAATGAGCAAAAGAAATGAAGAGGCATTTCAGTAAAGAGGGTCTACGGGCAGCAAACACACACTTGAAAAGATGTTCCACATCATTAGCAGTCAGGGAAATGCCCATGAGAACCACAATGAATTAGGACTCCACACCTATCAGAATGGATAAAATAAAAAAGTAGTGATCACAACAAATGCTGATAAGGATGTGGGTCACTTCCATTCTTCTGGTGGGATAAAATGGTACCGTTCTGGGAAACTACAGAGTCCGTCCATTTATTCTAGAACAAAATATGCAATTACTATAGGACCCCAAAATTGCACTCTTGGGTACCTGGCCCTGAAAAATAAAAACTTATGTTCACACAAAAACGAGCACACAAATGTCCACAGCAGCTTTGTGTGTAATAGCTTAAAGCTTGATGCCCTTCAGCAGGCGAATGCTTAAGCAAACCACAGTCCATTCGTACTGGAGCACTTCCAAGCAATGAGAAGGAACCAAACATTGATACATTCGACCGACAACTTGGATAGATCGCCAGGAATTTGCCGAGTGAGGAAAGCCAACTCTGAAGATTATATATACTCTCTGATTCCTTTAATATAACACTTTTTTTTTTTTTGTTAAAGATTTTATTTATTTATTTGACAGACAGAGATCACAAGTAGGCAGAGAGGCAGGCAGAGACAGAGAGAGAGAGAGAGGGAAGCAGGCTTCCTGCGGAGCAGAGAGCCCGATGCGGGGCTCGATCCCAGGACCCTGAGATCATGATCCGAGCCGAAGGCAGCAGCCCAAACCACTGAGCCACCCAGGCGCCCCTAATATAACACTTTTAAAAAAGATTTTATTTATTTATTTGACACAGTGAGACACAGCGAGAGAGGGAACACAAGCAGGGGGAGGGGGAAGGGGAGAAACAGGCTTCCTGCTGAGCAGGGAGCCTGATGCAGGGCTCGATCCCACGACACCAGGATCATGACCTGAGCTAAAGGCAGATGTTGAACGACTGAGCCCCCCACACGCCCCTATATAACACTTTTTAGAAAAATATTTTATTTATTTATTTGACAGGGAGAGAGTGCAGGCAGGGGGAGCAGCAGGGAGAGAGAGAAGCAGACTCCACCCCCACCCCCAGCAGAGAGCCTGACATGGCGCTTGAACCCAGGACCCTGGGATCATGACCTGAGCCAAAGGCAGATGCTTAACTGACTGAGCCACCCAGGCGCCCCTCTATAAAACTTTTTGAAATGTTACATTTTAGAAATGGAGGACACATTAGTGGTTGTCAGGGATTAGCGGCTGAAAGAGATGGTGGGGGGGGGGGGCAAGTGCCAGTGGATCCAAAAGGAAAACACTAGGGATCCCTGTGGTGTTGGAACTATCTGGTATCCTGTTGTGGCAGATATTTGAACCTACCCAGTTGGTAAAATGGTACAGAAATTAATACACACACACACACACACACACACACACGCATGCATACACACAAGTGGATCTAGGGAAATCTGAGTAAGATGAGTGCACTGCATCAACGTCTTGCTTATGACACTATACTATGTTATACTATAGGTTTGGAAAATGTTACTGTTGGGGAAAGCTAAGCAAAGTGTACATGGGTTCTCTCCGTATTATAACTTACAACTATGTGCGAATCAATAGTTACCTTCCCCCTCAAAAAAATTAATTAAAAAGCCAGACAGGTAAAACAAGAGATATGGAAAAAAGAATAACATGACTAATTGAATACCATTTTTAATCAATTACCAGGACTATTTTTTTTTTTAAAGATTATTTATATATTTGAGAGAGAGAGAACATGAGCAAGGGGAAGAAGCAGACTCCCCGATTAGCAAGGGAGCCCAATGCGGGACTCGATCCCAGGACCTCAAGATCACAGTCTGATATCTGAAGGCAGATATTTAACTGACTGAGCCACCTGGCACACACCCCCCCCCCCCCCACCTTGCCTTTTTTTAAAATTTAGAATAGGCTGGGTCCTGGCCTCAGAGAGTTTGTCTAGCTGGACAACACCAACTGGAAAAAAGATGAGGGTCCAGCGGTTGGGACAGTCAGGAAGACTTCTAGGAGGAGGCAGGCCTAGGGTAGGGCCTTGGCAGGCAGGCTGAGAGGTGGAAGGAAGGATAGGGATGGTAGCCCCGGGGTGCGGAGGGCAGGACATTATGAGGCCTGGTGGGTCCAGACTCTGCCCTGCCCAGTACTGGAGCCAACAGTGACGGCCCCTGCCCCTCCCCTTGGGCGCTCTCACGAGGGCAGAGGGCACTTGCACTTGTGTTCTCAGAAGACCTCCTGCTGGTTTCCACTCCTCCAGGCCTGTACATGAGCTGCTCCTCTGTCCAGAGGACCCTGCCTGGCTTTCTCCCCCTCACCCCCAAAGAATATAAATTTAAAAAATATATTATAGTAAAACATACATAACATTTAATATTTTAACCATTTTAAGTGTACGAGTTAGCAGTGGTAAGTACTTTCATATCCTTAGGCAACTGTCACCATCACCCACCTTTGAAACTGAGCCCTTCCCAAACTGAAACTCTGAACCCATTAAACAATAGCTCCTCATTCTCCTCCGACCCCCAGCCCCGACACACTCCACTTTGTCTCCACGCACGGGACTGCTCTAGGTCCCTCCTGTAAGTGGAATCACAGGACCTGCGTCTTCAGGACTGGTATATTTTTCTGCATCATGTCTGCCAGCTTCCCGGTGTGGTAGCCTGGGCCAGAATTTCCTATCTTTGTAAGGCTGACTAATATTCTATTGTATGTGCCCATCACATTTTGTTCTTCTACTCATCTGTTGATTGGCTACAGTGAAAAGAACTGCTACGTGCAAGTATCAAAGTCCCTGGTTTCAATTTCTTTGGATATTTATGTAAAAGTGGGCTTGTTGGATCACAGGATAATTCTACGACATTTCTTCTGGCGGTATACCTGGACTATTTTAAATACTAAAAATATTATTAAAGGGATACATTACTAAAAGCTTTGTTTTGTTTTTTTAAGTGAAAAGGTATAAAGTGAAAGGTAAAACTCTTTTCCTCCTGATCCCCAATCTCTTTCTCCTGAGACACAACTGGTGAGTTTCATGGCAGCCCTTGAGAAGCTTTTCATGTGGTCTCCCGGGTGACTCAGTCAGTTAAGAGTCTGACTCTTGATTTTGGCTCAGGTCATGATTTCAGGGTCATGGGACTGAGCCTCGCGATGGGCTCTGCACTCAGTGTGGAGTTGGCTTCAAATTCTCTCCCTTTCCCTCTGCCCCTCCCCCTGCTCACTCTCTGTCTAAAATAAATCTTAAAAAAAAAAAAAAAAACAACTTGTATATGTTGTTATGGAGCCATAAATATTTAAAATATTTTCTTTCTGCTATTACATTTTCAACTATAAACCCCCAGGGTGATGAGGAAAATTTTACCATGTTTGTTTATTTAAATAAATTTTCAAGTTCTGTGGATCAGCAATTTTGGTTTAAAAACATACAGAAATTCCTATCAGAGGCTCTAATAATTGAAGGATTGGACTGTAGTTAATTGGGCTGCAAACAAAATCAACTTAAATGCTACATTGTGTCATAGCAAATAAAAGTAACAACAGCAGGGTCATTTTTCATTCAAGGTGTTCTCGACATGTAATTTTAGTAACTGTGTTTTGGAGGCTGTTAGACAACTACCAGTCAAAGCTCAGATTAAAAACAAAAACAAAAAGGCTGGGCTAGACAAGCTACTGTTCTCTGTAGTTCAATGACCACTTTAGAGAAAATGCAAAACAATTTACTCATTTCAACCCTTGAAGGAAAATTTAGTGGGGTAAAAAAGGCTTTCTAGAAATAAAAAGGAAAAAGAATCCTTTTTTTTCTTTTTTGGTAATTTATGTTGGTATTTGTGAAGGCTGAATCTGTATTCAAATGTTTCTGCAAGCCTTTTGTTTTTTAGCTTGTTTGAATGAAGAACCAGAGAAAACAGCACAACATTCATTATTAAGAGTGGGAGAATAAAGTGGAATAGGACAGAACCACTACATAAATCCTGTCAAAATTTATTAGCATTTTCTATTCAGACTCACAAAATCTCAGCCTAATCAGACTTGATTTTTCCATGTCATGGCAACAGCACCCATCATTGTTTCTGGAAGGATCAGCTGCTTCAGCCTCCTACAGCACCTCGATGACAAGGCGTTAGTGACTTCATAAATCTAGGCTGCCCAGCTGTCGTCCCCTTAATGACATGACGCCTCCTGTTTGTTGGAACCTGCTGCACAGATGGGCTGTCGCCTGGTATTCGGGGGACAGTGCTGGCCTCTTCAGAACTCCAGGGATGGAACAGGCACACAAGTGCTATTGTTCCTACATGATGGAGGCTTAGTGTTTGGTTTAGAACTTGAAAACATCTCTCCTGTTTTAAGAACATACCCTTCTCCACCAAGACTGTTTTTTCTCTGATTAAGGATTTGAAAGGAAACTTTCTAAAGCTCATCTTAGTTGGACAAGTGCTTTGTCACTTTATTATATGGGGACAGGATGGAAATTAAAAGTTAATCCTGGTATGGAGTACTGTGAGAAGGGTCATGAAAGGGCTAGTCGAAGACAGAATCAGCACTTACTGAACACTGCTGGGTGCCAGGCACCACGCCAAGTGTCCTACATCCTGGCTATTCAAATGTGATCCATGGACCCCAACGTGGGCATCTCTCAGGAGCTTGTTAGAAACGCAGAATTTCAGACCTAGACTTACAGAATCAAATCCGCATTGTTAAATTTCCCTGGGGACTTTCAAATTTGAGAAGCACTGCCCTAAACGACAAAGTTTGACTTAATCCTCACCACCATGCTTTGAAGAAAATACTGTTTCCATACCTCATGGATAAGTGCTTTGGTCTGAATGTGCAGCACCCAAGCATGTGTTGAAATTCTATCTCCCAAAGATGATGATGTCAGATGGGGCGTCTGGGAGGTACTCAGCTCACGAGGGTAGAGCCCACCTGAATGGGATCGGTGACTCTCTCAGAAGCTCTAGGGAGATTTCCTAGCGTCTTCCACCAAGAAGACACAGCAAGAAGTCACCACCATCAGAGCAAGGAGAGAGCCCTCCCCTAACATGATGACAGCCTGAATCCTGGACTGCAAGCTTCCTGAACTCTGAGAAATACATGTCTGCTGTTTAAGTCACCCAGGCTGTGGTATTTTGTCATAGCAGCCCAAATATATGAAGACAATAAGCAAACATAGAAAAAAGGTTTCCTTCCTTCTTTCTCGTCCTCCTTACAGAAAGCGTTGTGGTAGGGAAAAGGTACTACTGCTCAGAATTTCACAGCTGGTAAACGGCAGAGCCAGCTTTCGAGAGTGCCTCTGTTAGACCCCAAAGCCTGTACTCTTTCTGACTCTCCTCCCTGGCCCAGGCTTCTTGAATAATGGTCAGACCGTTCTGGAACAGTGCTGAGTACAATCCACTGCACTTAAAAGGCAACTTGTGGCATGGGTGAAGGTGAGGGACAAGGACAGCAAAGCACCAGGAACCCCACGACCTGAGAAATGTGGGAAGACACTGACACTAGGGGGCGCTGTAGGGTAGGGTAGCCAGGGGACTCAGAGGGGCGCAGCTAGGACCAACCAAGAGAAATCATAAAGAGGCTATTTCAGCTCACCCTAAGTAAGAATATTCTTGACACTAGAGCCATATCATTCTGGAAAGATGCTATTGGCTGAAAGTTTTCAAGCAAAGGGCGGATGACCTTCAGTCTGTCTGGGTTACTAGTACAATTCCTATATCAAGGGGGAGACTGGACTCCTTGGCCCCTACTGCCCCTTCCTAGACTGAGGTGGCTTTCTCGCTTTCCACACATGGTACTGGGCATCCCTTTAGATGTGTCCATCATGATGCATGCCATGCCAAGTCTACCCCCAGTCCCCAGAGAGTGGACGGCTGTGGGAAACTGCAGTTTACACTGTGACAGCCACTGCTTTGACAATAGGTGATGACGCAGAGGACAAGGAGGGACAAGGAGGGATGACAGGACTCCAGAGCGGACAACTCACAGGCTGGCTGCTGGCTGACGAGGCAGCCTATCCCAAAAGTCACATTCAGAGAGGGACACAGTGGGCCAAGGAAATTCTTGCTCTCTGGAACAGAAATGGACAAATAGGAGTGAATCCAAACTGATTCTGAAAACTAATTATGTAGGCGAGGTCGTGAGAGGCCAACAACTGGACGTGATGAATAAAAAGCTACAAGGAAGCATGTGGGAACGGTTCGCTAGGGCTGCCGTAACACGGTACCGCCAGCTGCGCGGCGTGGAGCCACGTCTGCTGTCTCACGGTTCCAGAACTTGGCTGTCCAGGATCGAGGTGTCAGCAGGGTTGGTTCCTCCTGAGGATTGTGAGGGAGAACCCGGCCCATAACTTCCTCCAGCTTTTGGTGGTTTCAGTCTTCTCTTCACATGGAACCTGTTTGTGTCTCTGTGTCCCAATTTCCCCTTTTCTTTTCTTTTTTTTCTTTTTTAAGATTTTATTTATTTATTTGACAGAGAGAGATCACAAGTAGGCAGAGAGGCAGGTAGAGAGAGAGAGAGAGGAGGAAACAGGCTCCCCGCTGAGCAGAGAGCCCGATGTGAGACTCGATCCCAGGACCCTGGGATCATGACCTGAGCCGAAGGCAGAGGCTTTAACCCACTGAGCCACCCAGGCGTCCCTCAATTTCCCCTTTTCAAAAGGACACCAGTCATCCTGGATGAAGGCCCACCCTCATGGCCTCATTAGGTCTATAAAGTCCCCTCAGAATTACAGGGCCACATTCTGAGGTACTGAGGGTCAGGACTCTAGCATGTTTTGTTGGGGGGAGGACACGATCCGACTGAACATACTTAGATAGGAGTAGGTGTTATGGGAGACACAGCAAGAATAAAGGGCAAGAAAGCCAGCAAGTTACAGAAAGAGAGGCAAACCTAGAGAGGAGCTAGGAGGTGGGTAATAATTTTCTTAACCCAGAGCTGCCTGTGAATCGGCACCAACCTCCAAGGGCCCAGCGACATCTCAGCTTCTGCGGGGTTTCCATGAGTTTCCACGTGTTGCCCTGTTCCTTGTTGTCACGTGTGCCTGCCCATCACTTGACCTACTTTGAGGAAACAAATGCAGAGGTTCTGGCCCCAAAGAGTTCACTAGCAGGTCTGACACTGAGCTACCACTGTCCTCAGGAACTTATATCCTAAGGACGAACCCTGCAATGTATGCTGCCTTTGCCTTTCATCCCCCAAATTAACACGGTGCTCAAACAGGATAGCGACTTTTCAAAGAAGTACACCATGCAAGGAAATTCTCAAATCACACAAAAGCTCCTCTGACTCTCCTCCACAAAGTGGTTGTGACCTGGGGCCACCATTTTGAATGGGTAGAAGCAGTTATCACCAGGGAAACTGGATAGAGCATTCATGGGATCTCTCTGTATTATCCCTCTGGGAGGAATGGACAGTTATCTCCAGATTACAAGTTTAATTAAAAAATTGAGTGGGGATGCCTGGGTGGCTTGGTGGGTTAAAGCCTCTGCCTTCAGCTCAGGTCATGATCCCAGGGTCCTGGGATCAAGCCACACATCGGGTTCTCTGCTTGGCGTGGAGCCTGCTTCCTCCTCTCTCTCTGCCTGCCTCTCTGACTACTTGTGATCGCTGTCTGTCACATAAATAAATAAAATCTTAAAAAAAAAGATTTAAAAATTGGGCAAATCCCAGTAGAAGATATTTGCAAGGCAAAGAAACATAAGAAAAGATGTTCATTATCACCAGACATCATGGAAATGCCAACCAAACCACAGTAGGTTTTGTTCATATGCATCTACTGGAATGACTAAAATGACAAAAATACTAGTACAAAGTGTCCCCTCAAATGTATCTGTTGAAGCCCTAATCCCCAAGGTGATGGTATTTAGAGGTGGGGCCTTTACAGATAATTGAGTTTAGATGATGTCACGAGGGTAGAGCCCCGTGATGGGACTGTTGTCCTTATAAGAAGAAGAGAGACTTGGGGCACCTGGGTGGCTCAGTTGGTTAAGCGATTGCCTTCGGCTCAGGTCATGATCCTGGAGTTCCGGGATCGAGTCCCACATCAGGCTCCCAGCTCTGCGGGGAGTCTGCTTCTCCCTCTGACCTTCTCCCCTCTCATGCTCTCTCTCTCTCAAATAAATAAATAAAATCTTAAAAAAAAAAAAAAAAAAAGGAGAAGAAGAAGAGAGACCAAGGCTCACTGTCAGCCACCTGAGGACACAGCAAGCAGGCAGCTGTCTGCAAGCCGAGAAGAGGGGCATCACCAGAACCCAACCTTACCGGCACCCTGATTTCGAACTGCCAAGCCTCTGAAACATGAGATATGGCTGTTCTTTAAGCCACCAGTCTACGATATTTTTTGTAACAATAGCCAGAATGACTGAGACACAAAGTGCTGGTGAGAACGTGAAGGAGCCAGAAGTGTAACATGTCACCGGTGGGAATGGAAGTGGCAGAGCCACCGTGCAGAATGTTTGGCAGTTGTTACCCTGGTTAAAGAATCCACTCCCTGGGGCGCCTGGGTGGCTCGGTTGCTTAAGTGTCTGCCTTTGGCTCAGGTCATGATCTTAGAGTCCCAGGATTGAGTCCCACATCGGGCTCCCTGCTTGGTGGGGAGTCTGCTTCTCCCTCTGACCTCTCCCCATCATGTTCTCTCTCTCTCAAATAACTTAATAAAATCTTAAAAAAAAAAAAAATCCACTCTTGGGTATTTACCGCAGATAAATGAAAACATACGCGCGTACAAAGACTTGTAAGCAGATTCTCATAGCAGCATTATTACTTACAACAGTCAAAAACTAGAAACAACCCCAATGTTCATTAACTGATTGATGGATAAGTAAATTGGGATGCATCTCTGTAGTGCGATAATATTCAGTAATTTATGCCAAATCAAAGACTACATATTCCGTGATTTCATGTATATGAAATTCCTGAAACAGTCAACCGCTAATGACAAGAAAGCAGATCAGCATTTCCCGGTGCCAGAGGTCAGCATGGGGGACATCTGCAAAGGGACGGGAGAAACCTCTGTCAAAAAGTGACGGAAATGTTCTATACTGTGATTGCGATGGTGGTCACACAACTCTACACTCGCCAAACTCATCAAGCTGTACTCCCCGGGGTGGATTTTACTGTCTGGAAATTATAACCCCATAAAGCTAGAATGGGGGAAAAAGGGAATTTAGAAAGTGGCTGGTTTCTATACAGAGATACATCCCAATGGTTTCCATGTAGAGCAATAACCAGTTGAAGTACAAAGGAAAAATAACTCACGGTAGCAATAAAAATATTTAGGAGTCAATTTTAAGAGACTGTAACTGAGGATTTAAATAGACTGAGATCCACTCAATTCTTTGAAGAGACTCAGGATGGTAAAGATATCACTTACTCTCAAGTTACAGTAGGAGTTGAAGAAAATCCCAAAGCAAAACACCAACTTTTAGAATCTGGCAAAGGGAATCTAAAGTTCAAGTGGAAGGATTCATATTTACGTGTTTGAAAGTGAATGGTAAGAAGTTTGCTCTGTTGGATATTAAAATGCACGGTCAGGCTAAAATAATACAACACTGTATGGACAGAACTGAAACCGAAAGATTCTTAAAACAGAATTGAATTTTTAAAATCTCCCAATTATCCATGCATATGAAAGATTTTAGTATTTGATTAAAAATAGAATCTCAAGTAAGTGGAGAAAGGATGGATTAGTCAACAAATGAGACACTTTCTTGGCCAAAAAGAAGAGGGTGTGTAATCAAGTATGAGTGAGATCATTTCTATTATCCTATGAACACCCCTGTCAGCTCAGTAAGGAAGACAGGAAGAGCCGTATAGAAAAACAGGCTATCGGGGTGCCTGGGTGGCACAGTCGGTTAAGCACCCGGCTCTGCTTGTGATCTCAGGGTGGTGAGATGGAGCCTCGTAATGAGCCCCAAGTCGGGCTCTGCACTGAGCAGTCTGCCTGAGCTTTTCCTTCTCTCTCTGCCCTTCCTGCTGGTGTTTTTTTTTTTTTCCTCTCTCTCTCTTTCTCTCAAAATAAATAAATACATCTTAAAAAAAAAAAAAAAAAAAAGAATAAGCTATTAGGTGGTGGATTCCAGGATCCAAGCCCCATATTCCTGTCCCAAAGCTTGGCAGAGAACAGCAAGCCTGCCCGCCTTCTAGAAAGCATGGGGCTCTGTTAGTGAGGGTATCGTGCGAACAGGATGGAGTAAAGATGACACAATCCTATTTTTCTGGGAATCATGTAAGTCTCCTGGGTTCTCATGAGACTACAGAAGAAGGCAGACTCCTAATAAGGGGCTGAATTTCCCACCCCTAGACAGGACGGAAGCTTGCCAATTCCATTTATTTTGATTTTTTTTCCAGCTTGATTAAACTTGTCCAATAGAAGAAAAGATACCTGCTCCAGGACGTTTATTATGAAATTCCGGCTGTTTTTAGTGGCAAGGAACTTAGAAATAACCTGAAGTTGCATGTTTGGTTCAATCATCCATGCTATGGAAAAATGTGCAACTATTAAAAGAAAGAGTATCAGGGCGCCTGGCTGGCTCGGTACAGCACATGACTCTTCATCTCAGGGTCATGAGTTCAAGCCCCACAGTGGGAATAGAGATTAGTATAAAAAAAGAGAGAGGGAGAGAGAGAGAAAGTGTATCTCAGCCTGGGTCCCCCCAAAAACATTCTAAGGTGTTCTACCACTTTTATGGAGATGGCTCTCCCAGGTAGGCTGGAAGCAGGTGGCGGATGCGAAAGGAGACAGAGAAGGACAAATCTGACCCGAGGCTCTGTCACCGAGCTCAGTAACAGTCACACCACTCAGCAACACGCTGGCCGCCATCCCTACCTTGACTTTTTCCAGAGACTGTATATGCACTACTGCTTCTCTGGGAAGTCCATCTCAGGGGAGGGAGGAAGAACTTACCCTGGGGCTCCCAGATATCACTGCGGGTGTCACCATGGCAGGTCGCTGGAAGCTGGGTGGGGCCCAAGGACCTCCCACCTGGGCTGCCTCCCAGAGGCCTTGGGCAGGAGTGGGCAGCAGGCGCTGTCTGCTCGGGGCCGAAGGGAGTCAAGTCGGAGCTGGCTGCTGTGGCGGCGGCCGGACGGAGCCTCTTGTCAAGGGTCAGATGAGACCCAGAAGACCTAAGCCAGCGAGTAAGAGCTGTGTGATCAAGTAATGACGCCTGGCACTGGCACGGGTGTGAGAAAGCAGCTGAAGGGAATATAAAAGCTGACTATCTCTGTGGAGTCTTGATTTTTTTTTTAAGATTTTATTTTTATTTATTTGAAAGAGAGAGAGAGAGCAAATGAGCGAGAGACAGAGAGAAAATGAGGAGGGGGAGGGAAGGGGAGGGAAGGGGCAGAGGGAGAAACAGACTCCCCGCTGAGCAGAGTGTCCAGTGAGGAGGCTCGATCCCAGGACTCCAGAGTCATGACCTGAGCCGCAGGCAGAGCTTCCAGGCGCCCTGGAAGACTATTCTTGAGAATATAAACAATAATGATCTCTGGCTAGTTTTATCTTTTTCTTCCTTTTAGATCTATAAATGTTATATGTTTGGTAGTGATCATGGTAATAGAAAATTTAAACCAATTTTGTTTTAAAACACTGACATAGGGGTCGCCTGGGTGGCTTAGTGGGTTAAGCTGCTGCCTTTGGCTCAGGTCATGATCTCAGAATCCTGGGATCGAGTCCCGCATCGGGCTCTCTGCTCAGCGGGGAGCCTGCTTCCTCCTCTCTCTCTCTCTGCCTGCCTCTCTGCCTACTTGTGATCTCTCTCTGTCAAATAAATAAATAAAATCTTTAAAAAAAAAAACAACACTGACATAGGAAACACATTCTGACATTTTAGATATTTGAGCTATTTGAGGCTTAACATGTAAATGACTGATAACTACCACAAACTGACATGACAGGATCACTCTTCCATTCATGGGCTATCAACAAATTCTCCAGAACAGCTCCTATAATCCAGGCACCACGCCAGGTACTGGGGATAGAGGAGGACAAAACCATTACATGTTGTGTGTCGTGTTACAAAGGACAAAACCAAACCAAACCAAACCAAAACCAAAAAAACATGGTATTTTCCCTAGGCTATCTCTTCCATTTCAAAGGAAATACATTTTAGTAGGATTAACATTTTTTAAAGCATTTATGTACTTCATTTTATGTTTTAAGATTTTAGGTCAATTACAACAAAAACATTTGATTAAACAGTACATTAAAAACTACTTTAAAATGTACTTAAGAATTTTAAAATATTAGTCATAAAAAGTATAAAAATGAATAAGAATCCAGATCAGGAGGCCAATAGGAATATATATATATATGTTGTTGTTATTTTAGGATTTAATGTGGTTCTGACCTTCCCAGCAGCCAAATGAAAAGGGAGAAATATTTACATTGTTTTTGTTGTCAGAAAGCAATAGATGAACCAATTTTGGGGAGAGAAACTAAGATTCTCCCAGCACTTACCTTTAAAAGCAATTCCTCATATGGATAACACTGACAGTGACATTAGTAACTGTCATTTTCCCTGTGAAACAACCGGAGAAAAACTCTCTGCTACTCTCTAAGCTCTGAGAGCACAAGGGCCATGTGTTTTGTCCGTGTCCAGCACAGCACCTGGCCCCAAAGAGGCGCTCACATATTTGTGGCAATGAGGAACAACAGAACAGGATTTCACTCTGAGGTGTAGCTACCCAGACATCTATCCCTAACACATGTCTTGTTCAGGGTGTTAGAAAACAAACTGGATTTTGGTCTGCAGAAGCAGAATGGCTGTGTACCCCATACCCTGAAAAGGCCAGTGGGCCATTATGAGTGCTATTCCTTGGACTTTCAATTTGGCATCATTTTCTAAGCTTGTATTAGGGTTCTCCAGAGAAAGAGAACCAATGGGACAGGGATACACACAGACAAAGACACACACACACACACGCACACACACACACAGGGCCCGTCATAAGGAACTGGTTTATGTGATCATGAAGGTTGACAATGAATTGCAGGGTGAGTGGGCACACTGGAGCCCGAGGAGAGCTGATGATGTAGTTCTGGTCTGAGTCTGGAGGCCTGAGAACCAGGAGAACTGATGTAGTTTTAGCCCAAAGGCTTCAGGTTTGAAACCCAGGAAAAGCCAGTTTCAGCTTGAGTCTGAAAGAGGAAAAGGCCAATGTACCTACCAGTCTGAAGGTAGTGAGGCAGGAAGCATTCTAGCTTACTTTGCCCGAAGGTCAGCCTTTTTGTTCTGTTCAGACCTTCAACTGATTGGATGAGGCTCACCCACATTTAGGAGGGCCACCTCCCTTACTCAGTCTACCAGTTGAAATGTTATGTTATGTTATGTTATGTTATTTGTTTTAAAGGAGGCTCCACACCCAATATGGAGCTTGAACTCAATAAGAGTCGTATGCTTTTCCACCTGAGCCGGCAAGACACCCTTAACTGTCAATCTTACCCAAAACATCCTCACAGAACACCCAGAATAACATGTGGGCAAATAACTGGACATCCCTTGGCTAGGTCAAGTTGACACAGACAATTAACCATCACAAAGCTTTACCATTAATATATAGCGAAACCAACTGTTATTCACCAGGCCTGCCAAATAGCATGAAGTCTATAAATGCATTTACTGGAGAGGAGATCTATTTTACAGCAAAACCAATGAAGATGACTATGCCAAAAAAGGAAAGGGAAAACAGGAGACAGTAACAGACTGAACTAGAAGGCAACTTGAGACCTAATGATAAAGCAAGTAGGAGGAGGAAGAAATTTTTAGAATCCCAAGAGTCGGAGGCTGAAGCTACTGTTGTGGAAAGTGGGAACAGATGGTGATGCTAAATGGAAAAGGGTAATGTCCAAAATACACAAATTAATAGGGACTTGACCAGCCATTGGGACTCAGGACTTCTTAAAGGAAGACCCACGGGTGTTAAGGTAGGATGAATGGGACGGCTGAAGCCCAAGTTTTCCACGACAACTGTCCTTCAGCCTGGAGGTCCAGCCTAAGTCTTGCTTTCAATGAGGAAAGTGTGGGAGGAACTAGTCAATCAGAGGGGTTTGATCTGAGGACAGGGAGTAGATTCAGGCAGATTCAGCTCTGCTGTAGGTTAAGTCACATGCCCAGGCACAGCACTGGACACCAAGTGCTGTACAGCTGACGTCTCTGCCCCAGACCGTGCTCTTGCTCACAGATGCTCCCAGACCTTCCCATCTCAGACAGAACCCAATGTCCCTGCCTGCTCCTTCAATGTCTTTGAGCTACCCTCGTACACTTCTTCCTCCCACCATCAAATCTCTAGGTCTTTTATATGCTGCCTCCATTCTTTTTCTACCTCCCTTGCTAAGTTTTTAGCTTCTCAAACAATACTTTTACCATGACATTTTTTTTCTTTTGAGTAAACTTTTTCTTTTGAGTAAACCCAACATGGGGCTTGAACTTATGACCCTGAGATAAAAAGTTGCATGTTCCACCAACTGAGCCAGCTAGGCACTCTTACCAATGATGGCTTCTTTTTTTTTATTTTAAAGATTTTATTTATTTATTTGAGAAAAAGAGAGAGAGAGAGAGAGAGAGAGAGCGAGCAAGTGTGAGAATGAGCACAAGAACAGGGTGAGGGACAAAAGGAGAATCAGTCTTCCCACTGAGCAAGGAGCCCGAGGTGGGGCTCGATCCCAAGACCCTGAGACCATGACCCGAGCAGAAGGCAGATGCTTAAGCAACTGAACCATCCAGGCGCCCAGCCCTACTAACAATTTCTTGATTGACTTCTTAATCACTGGACCCAGAGGCTCCGGCTCAGCCCTCACCTTTTTAAATTTTTAAATGGTGCTGAAGCAATTGACAGTGATGTTGTCATTCCTTCCCTTGGGTCCCAGGACCCAGCACTACCCTGGTTCTTGGTCCAGCCCACTGTCTCTCCTTCCTGGCTCTTCCTCTTCCTGGCTGTTCCACACATACACATTTTAAGACATTTTTTAAAGATTCTGTTCTCAATCCTCAGCATTTTCACCTTTCTATTCTCTCTTGCTCAGAAAATGCTCACTCCCAGAGCTTCCTGCTGTCTCCCCCAAAGCAGTAAAAACGTCTAGCTCCCTCCACTCTGCCCTGAATCTGTCTCTCCAGCTCATCTTACAATTTTAACTGCCTTCTGGCCATTTCCCCTCAACTATACACTGGAACCCCAGATTCACAGTTCTAAAATCTGGTCTTCCTGTCTTCCCTAAGATTGTCTACAGGATCCCCGTCTTCTCCACCCCCAACGTACAAGTGGTCACTTTGACTCACAACATTCTCCCCTGGAAGGTCTGTTGGATTTAACTTTTTCCCCCATTTTAACTTCCAATTCCACCTTAGCTCAGTCCTCTTTCATCTCACTGCTCAAATACTGCACTTGATTTTAGCTGATCTTTTTGTCCCTTCTCTATTCTTTCCAACCCACCATCCACTATGCTGGCAGAGGATTCTCTGTGTACCCCTTGTATTCCTGCACCGTCTGAGGTCTCTGAGCACAGGCATTTACAACAGATTTAAGAATCTTTATATAAGGAGACACTCCAAGGTAGTAAACCTAAAGAGATCTCTCCTTCCTAAGGTATTCCAGGGTAGTAAAGATAAAGACCTGCCTTTCCTTCCAAGAGATTTGTTTACCTTCTTGACTAAAGATAAGGACTCCCTCCCAAGAAGTAGGAGCAGGTCACCAGCAACTCCAGGTAAGATGGGAGCCTGAGCTTGCTGTTCCTTGCCCCGAAATGCCCGCATTTCCTGTGCAGGCACGAGCAGGCCCTTGTGTGCTGCCGGCGGCACTTGGGGAAATCAACCAGGCTAACTTGTTAATTTGTAAGAAAGGTACAATCTCAGACCCTCTATAATTTCTGACTTAATACAACACCACCAAATCATTTTTGAAAGATCTGCTTTGGCCATGCTACTTCCTTGCCTGAAATCTTTCTTCAGTGGCTTCCTATTACAGGATGAAATTCAAAGTCCTACTTGTCGTTCAAGTGCCGAAGCACCCACCCAAAGAATGTCCATGGCCACCTGTGAGGAAGTGTGAGCCAAACCACTGATTTCTCCATGTATGTTGCCTTAACTCCTTCCAGGTGCCCTGGTGGGAAATCAGCCTGTCCTTCACTCTGGCCATAACCAACCCAGGAACCACATTCTGGTTGGATGCCAGGGAGCTGAAATGTCTTTGGGAATGCTTGGTGGAGGCCCTGTCCAACGGGGGGCTCTAGAGGCCTTTGATGATGGCCAACACATCCCAATGTCTCCTCCCTTTTGAGAAGTTTAAAGGAATAAGAAGAGGCAGCTCAGGTTCTAGTGTGAACAAGAGAGTCGTAGTTCCAGTTCTCTGGGAGGCTTTCTTTCCCAATCTTTGCCTATGCCACATTTTACCGGTATTCTTGCAGTAAACTCCCAGCCAAAGGTACTGTGCGCACACATTTTTCTTGCCGGTTTTAACCTTCATTCAAGTGCCCTCCTCACCAATCTCTATGATATGTGTACAAAGACGCTGGCTTAAGCATGATGTGTAAACAGCAAAATAAAAACATACCTATTAATAAGCTAGCTCAGTTATCATATTTCATCAATTATAAGATATATACCAATTTCACAGATATAAAATATCATTGCTCTAATATGTGAAAAAAAATATGCTGTTTAGAATGAAAAAATGAAAGGTATGGTGCATTCATATGGTGGGCTCTTCTGCAGCTGGGAGAGGTAAAATAGGGCTGTGGGAGGGACACTGCCTTCAGAAAGGGGGTGGGAGGAGACAGGAGCAATGACTCCACGTGTGGGCTTAAACCTCAAGGTGTCACAAATGTGTGATGTTACCTGTAGCAGCCTGTGCTTGAAAAGCAGACTTAATTTTCTTAAACTAGGTGGGCATATGGGTATATGTTCTTGTATCATGATACATGATACATTATGTCTAAAATATACTACATTTTCTTTAAGAGGGCCAGCCACCCTGTTCTACTACCCCTATTCTTTGGGAGACCATGTGTCCAAGGACACCTTAAAAAATCAACTCTGTAAATGAAGGAGCTGAAGGACTGTTCACTCTCTCTTATTTCCACATGTAAACTTTCAGGAAAGAAAGAATTTCATATTTCAGCAACATCTGGTATGTGCACATATCCAACCCATCAACATTCAGAGATCTAAATGTTTATCAAACCCTTTTTGTTTTCTCCTTCTTTCTCCATACTCCAGACTTCGGCTTTCAATCAACCACAGGTCTGCCTAGATCCAAGCAAGGTCAAATTTGCAAAACAGCTATTTTGGCTAAGTTGTTAAAAAACAACAACAACAACAACAAAGCCTTTAGGGGCTCAGTCACTTAAGCGACCTCCTCTGCCCCAGGTCATGATCTCAGGGTCCTGGGGTCCGGGGCTCCCTGCTCAGCGGGAAGCCTGCTTCTCCCTCTCCCTCTGCTGCCCCCCCTGCTTGTGCTCTCTTTCTGTCAAATAAATAAAATCTTAAAAAAAGAAAAAGAAAAAGAAACCCTTTAAAAAACGTGTGTGCATGGAGGAGGGAGGCATTTCAACAGAATTCCCTTAAATACTAACCTCCTGGTTATTTATAAAATGGGTTGAATTTTTAGGGACACGGTTTCCCAAACCCGGCATGTTACAAAGAGCGCAAGCTTTGGAGCCAGACTCTACTGACTGAGAACCGTGCCAGCTGTGTGGGCCTGTAAAGTCACCTAACTTTGCATGGCGTGTTCTCTCCTCGGGAAAACAGGGACCGTAAATAGATTACAGGGTGTTGTAAAGATCGGAAATAGTGAACACCGCTCTGTGCCTGGCAGTCATTATCCAAACATGGTGATTACTCTCAGGGCACGCGGGATGTTTCGTTTTGCAAAACAAAGTGCTGTCCTCGAACTTTGCGCAGTGCGCCTCCTCATCCCTCTCTGCTCCCTCTCGGTCACTCAAAAACGCTCACGATCTCAGTTAGTTTCCGTGCAACATTTACGTGCAGGTCACGTAAGCCAAGGCCTTTGGGCTGCTTACAATCAAACTAACATAACACGGTACAGAAATAACCATTTTCAAATGGTTTTTTGGTTTTTTAACCCGGCAGAGGAGCTGGGACCCCAGGAAGGCACGCGCTCTTTCTACTGAGAGGGGCAGCCCTGCGGCCTCCAGGCACCTCCTGGTCTCCGCAGACCGACGGTCGGCTGCAGGGCGCAAGGCGGCCCACCCGTCTGGGTCCTTTTCCGGGAGCACCCGGCGACCAGGAAGGGTCGGGTCCCGAGAGCGGCGGTGGCGCCCGCACTTACCAGAGCGAAATGCACCAGAGCGTCGTAGCAGAGCCAGGCGAGCACCCCGCGGTCCGCCCGCCCCCGGCCGCGGCCCAGGCGCAGGCCCAGCGCGCAACCCGCGAGCAGCAGCGCGGCGCACAGCAGCAGCGAGGGGCCCGCCGCGGTCCCCAGCTCCCAGCCCGCGCCCATGCTGCCGGCGGCCGGCGGAGCCTGGGAACCCGAGCCCGCGGGGGAAGCGCCGGGACGGGGCGGGGCAACTCCGCGCCGGCGAGCGGGGGGAGGCGCTTCCTTTCCCGCCTCCTCTCCTGGCCGGCCCTTGGAGCCGGGAGGTTTTCGGGAGAGTGGGGATGTTGCTCACGAACCCGCCAAACTGCCTGGACCAGACCTGCTCCCCGACTAAGCCCAAAAGCCTGGCAGTAGCCGCACCTTCTGATGGGCTCTTTCAGCAAGATTCAAAACCTTAAGCAACAAAGCGAAGTCCAAATGGTAGAAATTTTGCCAATAGACCGGGAAGAATTTTAGGAACAAAAGGTCCTAATGAGGCCCTTGCGAGTGTTGAAGGAGAGTGAGGGCCAAGGGCATTTTCACGCACCAGCAGGCTTTTTAAAACCCTGGTGGCTTACTCTGACCCTATTTCTTTCTTTACGTTTAAAAAAAATTATATATATATATATATATATTTGACAGAGATCACAAGTAGGCAGACAGGCAGGCAGAGAGAGAAGGGGAAACAGGATTCCTGCTTAGCAGAGAGCCCAATGCGGGGCTCGATCCCAGGACCCTGGATCATGACCTGAGCGGAAGGCAGAGGCTTAACCCACTGAGCCACCCAGGTGCCCTTCTGAGCTTATTTCTTAAAAATCCACAGAAACAGCAAAGTATGGGGGAGAGGAGCATTAGGTTATATTGGCTGGACACTGGATTCTTTTAACTATCTTATCCAAGTCACAACAACCCTAGGAGGTCAATGTTTTCCTCGTTTACAAACATGAAAACAGCCTCGGAGTAACTTGCCTAAGGACTCTCAGAGACTACGGGCTGGGACCCACGAGACCTTTGCTTTCTGACCCTGCAATTGTCTTGTAGGCAATTATAGCTCTCCCCTAAAGAAGCGCCACTTTGTGCTGATCACCACATTAACGTTTTCTCTCTGCATTTGCTAGCATCTTGTTTGCTTTCAACCTTCTCCTCGCTCCCTTTCTTAGGCCTCCGTTACCTAGAGACTTAGCACTGGAGAACGGAGTCAGAGTTTAAGAAGAGTGTAACCCTTATTGACCAAGTCTGTGTCTTCACTTTTAGATAGCCAAATAAAATACAGGATGCTCAGATAAACTGGAGCTTCAGACTTAAAAGAAAGAAAGAAAGTAAAAAAAAGGAAGAAAGAAAGAAAGGGGATTTTAAAATACTTATACTTAATTATCACTAGGGTACTTAGGCTAAAAAAAGTATTCGTTTGTTTTAAAATACAATGGAATATTATTCAGCCATAAAAAGGAAAGATATCCTGTCACATGCTACAACATGGATAAATCTTGAGGGGGTTATGCTGAGATAAGCCAGTCACAAAGGGAGAAATAATGGTATGATTTCATTTATATGTGGTATCTAAAGTAGCCATATTCCTAGAAATAGAAAATAGAATGGAAGATATCAGGGGCTCGGGGAGGGTAAAAAGAGGAGTTGTTTAATGGCTTATAGAGTTTCAATTTTGCAAGATGAAAAAGTTATGGAGTATGATTGCACAACAATGTGAATATTACTTAACACTACCAAACTATACACTTAAAATATGGTTAAGATGGCAAATTTTGTTATGTGTATCTTACCACAATTTAAAAATATGCTTTCTGGCATTGAGCACAATTTCAAGAACTTTCTCCCCTGGCTACTCCCTATATAATATTTTATATAGCATTTAACACCAGATAAATTATATTATTTACGCATTTATCGCTAGTCTCTTGCCACTAGAGTATAAGTTCCACATGGCCAGGGACTGTGTTTGGCTTCTTGGCTGCTCCATCCTTGTCACCTGTTACAAAGTTTGGCATATACTAGTTGCTCAATTAAGTAAGTGCTGACTGAAAAAGTGAGTATATCCAATCTTGCCACCTACACTTTGGATTCTCTCCTGTAACTTAGAAAAATGTTCATCACTCTTCTCATGTAGAGTTAACATCTTTCTCAATGGGATTTCCCCCACCAATTTCCCTGTATCACCCTTTAGTGGCTCTGCCCTCCCCTTTGGAACAAAATAAAAACCTGATTAGATTTAATGTCTCCATATTGTGTCCCTGCTCCTCAGTCCTTCCTACTCTAGTTTCCTCCCTTGTCTCAGTGATACACACTATGGTGACTGGTGACATCTATGTGACACTGTGGTGACTGGTGACTAACCCAAAGGACATTTCCTGTCCTCACTTTACTTCTCAACAGCATCACAGGACCCTGGAATCTCTTTTCTATTTTCTGAGGAAACACACAGCACTTACTTTTTACTTCCCTATCTATACCTTCTGTTCCCACTGAAAGCTCATCCTCCACTATATGCCCATTCAATGTTGGAATTCCACAATGCTGTCCTAAGCCCTGTTCTCACTCCAAATGCTGGACACAGGCAGTTTCATGATCACCCCCTGCATTAATAACCACCCAAACAGGCAGAGAATTCAAATCTCTAGCCCAGCTCTCTCCTCCAAGCCCCAGATCAATATTTGCTACTGCCCTACTTGTCATTTAGATGTCTTAACACAACCCAAACTGAACTCATCACCTTCTATTCCCTATGTCTGAGTCTTTCGCCGTGTTCCCTATCTTGTGCTACTTCTACTCATCAGTGACTGCAACCCAGAAACCTGTAAATCATCCTCAGTACTTCCCTCTCCTCAAACTCCAGATCTAAGGCATCGCCAACTCCTATTTTAGCTGCCAAGTACCTCTTGATCCCATCCACTTCATGGACCAAGCTGTTCACCCTCTCTTGCTTCAGTGCTTCACACTCACTAATGTAACCTCTAGACATCACTAACCCCAAGTACATTTCCTATCCTTACCTTATCAGCCAATGATCGTTACTACACATGATTCTTCTGTCATCATTCTTGTGGAATGATAACGATAATGAGTAGTGATGATTGCCCATTGCTCTTAGACTGACTTACCAGCTGTGGGACCTGGCCCCTACCAACCTCTTTAGACCCTCCCATGTCCCTAGTAATCCTGCTTCCCATCATTACTTTTGCTCTAGTTATATATTTTTTCAAAGATTTGTTTTTATTTATTTAACAGAGAGAGCACAAGCAGAGGGAGCAGCATGCAGAAGAGGGGAGCCTGACCCAGGGCTCGTTCTCACGACCCCGGGATTATGACCCAAGCCAAAGGCAGACACTTAACTGAGCCACCCAGGTGCCCCTGTACTTGCTTTCTTTCACACTCTTTAACTTACCATGGTGCTTCCTACATGACTGAAGACATGGAAAGGATACATATAAACAGAATCTGATCTTATTATGAGGAATCTGGGCTGAAATAAAAAATATGGCATTTATAAGTTCTTATATTTAGGTTTGAAAGTGTAAATGCTAACTACTGAGTAAAAGAGAGCTGATGACAAGGGGAGCTGAGACTGTTACTTGATCACGTCTAATTATGATGAAGCTGGTATTATAATGGCAAAACTCTCCTCCACATTAATAGAATTAAGTGTCCAGATAACGGAATGTTCCTATTCCATTTTACTGAGAAACTGGTCCCATCACATTATTCTTGGGGTCTTTGGAATGCATGTTGACAGGAAACAGTTCCAGGAACGACTTTATACATAGCTGGCTGAAATGCATGGGGTGTTCAGGTTGAAGAAGGCAACTGATAAATGCAGATCTGCCTCTTCTGGGAATGAGGAATAACACAAACTTTATTTATAAAGATGGTCATTTAAGAGCAGTACCTTTTGTTCAGTATTAAGAAGAGTTGGTAACAGCTAAAAAGCTATTCTGCAAAGTAGAATAGGGTCTCATAAGAGCATTTCATCATTGCTTCTCAAACTCTCTCAACTCCTGCAGTAATGTTTCCATAAAACAGCCTTCCTCAACAATCTGATTTTATCTTTAAAATGTCACAGAAAAGGTGTCCTTTACTCTGTAACACTTAGACTTGTATAACCATAAAACTGCTCTACTTATCATCAAGTCAATCTGCTGTCCCATGAAGATGTGTTTATCTTGTGGATTTGCACATTACTTGGCACAAGTCCCCATTTATCTCCGGGTACCAGTTTGACAGCAGAGACTGACTCAAGAAGGTGGATGGCAATTTTGTTAGGGTAAGGAAGAGGGATGTTGTAGAAGTTCTCTGTGAGAACACATCCTTTATAGCATGACTCATAGCTCCACTGCTTGTGATCATTTTCAATAAACTTGTAGGTTTCCTGATGGGTCCAGTCTCTCACAGGGCTTCAAAGAAGTGCTTTTCAGACTATGCTGTAATTTTCTGGCCCCACCCCAGCTTTCCCAGAGAACTTAAATATCTCAAGTAAAAATGTCTGAAAAACACTGCTACAGGGCAGTGTTGTGAAAATTGTGGGCAATTAACACATTTGCTTGTTTCACACACTTTCTTTTTTTTTCTTGCCATGGGATAAATTCAAGAAAGTTAGTAGTTCCTCCATATTCCCATTTCTATCCTAAGTCCTTTGCAATAGATGGGGCTCAGTACTACAAGGAGTTCCTATAGGTGGGTGATAGGGCTGGCTCTGATTTCTCCTAAAATGGAGAATGAAGAAAAGGCACATTTTTGTCTCCTCTCTTTTTAGCTGATGCGTCTGAGCAAAGTCGGGACTGTTTACACAACAAAAAGGCATGTCTTAGGCAGTGATTTGCACCCAGGCAAATTTGGCTACCAAGGGATGGACACTTGGCAATGCCGGAGACAATTTTTGTTGTCACGGCGACTGGGGAATACAGAGGTACTACTTAGTGGGCACAGCCTAAAGATGCTGCTAAACATCCTACAATGCAAAGGACAGCCCCCCACAACAAAGAATGAGCCAGCCTAAAATGTTGCTATTGTGGGGTTTGAGAAACCCTGATTAAGGTCAAAGTTAGTTGAGGAGTTTCAGGGACAAATAAGGTGGTTAAAGGAGGTGAACAGGCTACATTCTCAAACCCTTTTCCCAAACATTTTCTCTTAATATAATACTGAGCCCCAGCTATGCACAGGACAGACGGATACAGGTCTACCTCTATATGGTACTTTTGGTACTACTTTTTAGTTTTATGCACACCATAAAGCATCCCTTTAAAACTTCAGACAAATGGGGGCACCTGGGTGGCTCAGTGGGTTAAAGCCTCTGCCTTCAGCTCAGGTCATGATCCCAGGGTCCTGGGATCAAGCCCCCGCATGGGGCTCTCTGCTCAGCGGGGAGCCTGCTTCCTCCTCTCTCTGCCTGCCTCTCTGCCTACTTGTGATCTCTGTCTGTCAAATAAATGAATAAAATCTTTAAACAACAAAAAAACAAAAAAAACTTCAGACAAAAGAATGGTGGGTTATATAGAACACTCCTTGGGTTATACGCCTTAAGACTTACAGCTTAATGTACAGAAATTATACTCCCTTTCTCCAAATAGATTTAATTGAAATCCCCTGGTGCAACTAGGGTTACAACCATCACTGTTAAGACAACTGACATTCATAAATTTTCACTTGTCATAATTAAATAATCCTCTAAAAAGGACAACTCTTCTGAAGGAAATCATGGCAAGATGACATAGAAGAACTATCACATTTATTTACTTACACGCACTGACTTTCAAAAATAAATTGAAGTGGCATCATACTAAAGTAAAAATATCTGTATATTCAAAAGTTCAGTTGTTCTTTTGTCATTTAATGAATCCAAGATTTCCTTTAGAGCCACAACCTCTATCTCACAGGTTAAAACTTCCAAGTTTACTTCAATTCCTATCTTCCACAGTTACTTGTTCTCAAGGATTAGACAGGCCGTAAAGTTTGATTTTGTTATTTGGTTCATGGAAGTCATAATCACACCATTTTCTCAAACGGCCTAAGTCATGGTATTTAAACCTGAGGTGCGCAGGGAGAAGGCCACGTGACGAGGACGACAGTGGGGCCCGGAGGGATGCCACTACAAGCTGAGGAACGCCCAGCACTGCCCGGCACCCCAGAAGCTGGAAAGAGACAAAGAAGGGTCCTCCCCAGAGCCTCCAGAGAGGGTCCCAGCCTGCACCTGATTTCCGACTTCTGGCCTCCAGAACTGGACAACAGTAAGTTCCTCCTGTTTGAAGCCACCTGGCTTGTGGTACTACTGTTAGAGCAAGTCAGGAAATAATCAAGATTTGGGCATTTCTTATTTTTCACAAAATACTCTGAAATCTGGCACTGTTATTGTCCTGGTTTGTTATAATGGAAGAGAGAAATTAAAATACGATGAAAGAGTAATGCATGACTTGCCTCCCATTTTGGTTGTTTGAAAAATAGTTCCAAATTTCAATTTAACCATGCAGAAAACAAAACTACAAAACTAAGAAACTCTTAGAAATAAGTTCTTCAATGTTTTATCATATTTGATAGCAGCTTTTTTTATTGGTTACAAAACCTAAGCCCATATACAAAATTAGGAACACATTTAGATGCCTCTTTTGAAAGAACGTTTTAGTTTTTTTTTAACTGAGTTTAAAAAAAATAAAAACAATGCAATTTTTCAACACTGTTCTGAAAACTTAAAAGTGCAGCAATATACTTAGTTTCCTTTGTCTACGAAATGGTGCAATTCCAATTCCAAACTGATAAGGTCACAACAAATTGAATCAAGCAAATGCATACGTATGTCTGCACTACTTGATGCTAATGTCTTATGTTAGTTCGCGCTTAAAACACAAGAGGAAATAGGAATCGGCACAGTAGAGGCCCAATTTAATCTCAATGTGTGCAAAATTTAAAAGGTAACTGTCAGTAAGTAGTAGGGAGAGTCCAGAAGAAACTAAACTGGAAGGGGTACAATTCACAATATTGAGAAGATTTGGACTTTAAGGGTTTCACCGAAGTTTGTGACCTTAATTAGCTTTGACTTTGTTATTCCTACTTTTAGTGAACACCACATAGTTTCAAAAATTTCGACTACAGTGTCTGAACAGGATGCAGTTACCATATGAAGCTTTAACTCAAAATTTGGATAAAGAAAAAAGGCACAATGAACTTCAACTCAATTTTATGTGCACAAGAGTTGAAAAATCTGAGCCACCTTAAAGAGAAATTGATTCTAAAATTTATAAAACCTATAAATAATCAGAGGCCAAACCACTATATTAAAACAGATTCTCTAGCAAGTAAAAATCTTGCAGTTTAAACATACGCTTGTATCCATTTTAGATACAAGACAAAACTCGCTCTTTAAAGTGGCTCCACCTTGGCAGATACATATATTTGTAATGAACGCACACCTGCTATGTGTTGTTTATCAGTGAAAACACCCCAGCTGATTCACGAAGCTCTGATGGCATCTGTCTCATCTTCATCACAGTAAATACACCCCCCATTGGATACTAGATTAGTTTAGATTTTTCTATCCCTTCACATCAATGCATTGGGAAATTATACCCAGTAAACAATAGCAACAAAACCATTTCTGTGACAGCACAAATTATTCAGTTTAAAAATTTTCAAATTCATATTCTTTCATTAATAACTGGGTCAGACAATTTACCGAAAGCAAGGACTTTACATAGTAATACCAAATTTTGCAGAATTGCTTAAAGATCACTGCAAATCAGGTTTATGTCAAATAACTGCAGATTATTCCTCTACACAGATCCTTGTCTGTATCTTTTAATATGTAAATATGCTTTTAGAGTAGGATCTGAATTAACTTTCCCAATACTCAAAGAATGAAGTTTTATAACACTTCTAAATAGTTGCTGGTTTGTTGCCAACCACATTATCAAAAGCACTGGTTACTAAGTAAAAAATATTTTAAGACTAAATTACAGTAAACATGAAAGCTCCACAGTTTAAACCCAATATAAATCAACCATATCCAATTATCAATTTAAAACAAAAAATATTAACTCCTGAAAGCTGAAAGCAAGATTTTTTTTTTTTTAAACATCACCAATTGGTACTTCAGACCTTTGTTTTTTGTTGTTGTTTTATATTTGTTTTTTTCTTTATAGTCAGGGACTCTTGCTTTCAACTTAAACAGAAGTTCAAGTCCGTAACAGGTTGCAGCTCAGGTAAAATACCATGCACAGCATTTGATTACTTCAAAACAGCAGGAACACACAGGCTGAAGTGAGTGGTCAAAGAGGGCTTGCTGTTCTCAAAAATTAGGTATAATGGCGAAAGCATTACCATCCATAGCTAAAGTTCTTCCTCCAACCCTGGCTTCTGAGGCAGATAATAAACACATCAATTACTGGTAGATGAAGCACAGTTTTTTTTAAAACTTATCTGTTTAATTAATAACCAAGTTTCTTTTTTTAAGTTACTTTTTTGTTTGTCAGTTCCACCAATGAAAATCATTTGGCTTGTACTTTAAAATCTATTCTTCCACATAAAGAATATGAAAATATGTTTGTGGAGGACAATGATGGAGGCTCAGATCAGACTGCACCTCTTTAAAGTCTTCCAACGTGTATATGCATCATACCAAAGTGTCTTGATCCACAGCGCACCATTTTCCAAAGGAATATCAAGTGGGCAGCTGACATGCCACCACTATGGAATATTCTAAACTGGAGACTGCAGTTGTCAGCATGTGGCACCAGGGAACAGGGAAAAATAGGGTAGTTGAGATTGTTAAGGAGAATTCTAAAACAGTTTAGGAAATCATGCATATGCATTTACAGTCCATGTGATAGTAACTTTTGGCAACTGCAAAGTGACTGAGACATGGCTTGCTTTAGAAGCATCAAAACGAAGAGGCATGTGTGTTTGGAGCCTTTTGTTGTTCTTCTTCTTGTCATTTGGTAGCCATCTGGTGGTGCTTCGTATTGAATTGGGAAAGATGCTGCACTCAACTGAACTTAAAAATTAAATTCTTTTGTTTGAAGGTTGGCTGTTGGGTCAAAATTGTAAGTACCTCCTTGTGTTGCTTCAGGAATGAGGCTAGGATCTTCATCAATCTATAAAAAACAAAAAGTCCTTATTACGTTAAGATAATACATGTTACAGTATAAGCAGAACTTCTTATGAGAGTTCTATTCAAATGCTGTAAAATCATTCTGTATGTTTCAATCAATAGAAATATTTAAATCAATAATATTAAGAAATTTAACAATTTATTTATTTAAAAGATTTTATTTATTTGACAGACAGAGGTCACAAGTAGGCAGAGAGGCAGGCGGCAGAGAGAGAAAGAGGAGGAAGCAGGCTCCCCACTGAGCAGGGAGCCCGATTCGGGGCTTGATCCCAGGACCCTGGGATCATGACCTGAGCCGAAGATAGAGGTTTTAACCCACTGAGTCACCCAGGTGCCCCAACAATTTATTTTTTTTAAAGATTTATTTATTTTAGAGAGAGTACAGGTGTGCCAGCTGTTGGGGAGGGGAGGGAAGAGGGAGAGAAAATCTCCAGCAGGACTCCCTGCTGACTTCTAAGCCCAAAGGGGGTCTCAATCTCATTACCTGAGCCAAAATCAAGAGTCCAAGAGCTGGACACTCAACCAACCAAGCTATCCAGGTGCCCCAAGTAATTTAACAATTTAATTAAACTGAACATTTAAAAAGTGTTCCAATTTTTTTTATCCCCTCCCCCATCCCTAGTCCATTCGTAAGCTTCTGTACCTGTAGATTTATTTTACCTATCTGAACACACATCATTTCTATAATTACAGTTGATCCTTGAACAATACGGGGGCAAGGGGCACTAAGCCCTCCCCAATGCAGAGTCAAAAATCCAAGTATAAGTTCTGACTCCCCCAAATTTAACTATGGAAAGCCTACTGTTGACTAGAAGCCTTACTGATAAACATAAACAGTTGATTAGCACATATTTTGTATATTATACGTATTATATGCTGTATTTTTAAAGGGATTTATTTTTTTTAAAGCCTTTATTTATTTATTTGACAGACAGAGATCACAAGTAGGCAGAGAGGCAGGCAGAAGAGAGAGGGGGAAGCAGGCTCCCTGCTGAGCAGAGAGCCCGATGCGGGGCTTGATCCTAGGACCCTGAGATCATGACCTGAGCTGAAGGCAGAAGCTTAACCCACTGAGCCCCCCAGGTGCCCCTATATACTGTATTTTTATAATGAAGTATGCTAGAGAAAAGAAAATATTATTAAGAAAATTCTAAGAAGGAAAAAATATATTTTTTGGAAGATTTTATTTATTTATTTGAGAGAGAGAAAGAGAGAGAGACCATGAGCAGGGGGAGAGGAAGAGGGACAAGCAGACTCCCCACTGAGTGGGGAGGCCCACACGGGGCTTGATCCCAGGACCCTAAAATCATGACCTGAGGTGGTCAGATGCTTAACTGAGTCACCCAGTGCTCCAGAAAATACATTTACAGTACTGTACTGTATTCATAAAAAACAAAAACCAGGGGCGCCTGGGTGGCTCAGGGGGTTAAAGCTCTGCCTTTGGCTCAGGTCATGATCCTAGTGTCCTGGAATCGAGCCCCACATCGGGCTCTCTGCTTAGCAGGGAGCCTGCTTCCTCCTCTCTCTCTCTCTCTCTGTCTGCCTCTCTGCCTCCTTGTGATCTCTGTCTGTCAAATAAAGAAATAAAATCTTTAAAAAAAAAAAAGAACAAAAACCAAAAACCAAAGAAAAACTACCTATAAGTGGACCTGTGCAGTTCAAACACTTGTTCAAGAGTCAACTGTACTATTTCTTCCCATTTAACAGATTACAAATGCAACAAGACGTGTTTTTGGTTTTTGTTTTTTTTTTTTAAAGTAATCTTTATGGGGCTCAAACTTTCAACCCTGAGATCAAGAGTCTCATGATTTACTGACTGGGCCAGCCAGGTGCCCCTCAAAGACCTATTTTTGTATTTTTACCTTGTAATGATGTTTCAAACACAGTATTTTTTTTTTTTTTTAAAAGCTGGCTGATGGGCTTCTGGGTGGCTCAGTCGGTTAAGCATCTACCTTTGGCTCAGGTCATGATCCTGGAGTCTTGGGACTGAGCTGGGAGTCAGGCTCCCTGCTCAGTGGGGAGTCTGCTTCTCCTCTCTCCCTGGCCCTCCCGCCCTTTTGCACTCTCTCTGTCAAATAAATAAAATCTTAAAAAAAAAAAGAAAAAAACTCACTGATGGAAAACAATCATTACTTTTTAAAAATTTAGATTATTAAAAATAATTAGAGAATGCCACCTCAAGAATATCTGATAGAAATATAAACTTGTCGTATTAATGATAAAAGGAAAATTCTTAGCAAACTTACAGTATGTATAGGTTTTAATGTACATCCAGGCATAATGCATACTTACATCATCACCAGAGAAATACTGATCTATGATTTCAAATGCTAATTTATATATGTCTTCGTTTTCATGTTGCTGTAAAACTTCAATTTTCTCCAAGCCTGATAAAAACAAAAATATCTAATAATTAAGCAGACACAAATAAAAACTGTTCATTTTCACCACGGAAAATATGAAAGAACTCAGAACACCTTCCCACCACTCTCCAAAGATAACAGTTTTCTAAAAAACAGATAAAACTCTGAGCTTCTCTGGTTGGAGGACTTGTATTTCACTAATTTCTTTCTCTCTACAAACCCCTGAAGTACACTTGTATCTGAGGCAGAAGGTTTAAGAAAACACCTAAGCACTCCATCTGACAGACAAGGAAGCTATGGTCCAGAGATGTAAAGCGATTTACTGCTGGCTGCGTGGCAAGTTAGTGACAGACCTTGAACCAAGGCCTCCCCAGACTGTTTTAGTGGAAGCACACTATCTCATATAGTAATTTTTAACTTTCCCTTTGTTTTCCAAATGTTACTACTTTTATATAACAAGTTTTCAGAAACTTCATGATTGACTCATATAAACAGAAGACAAAGCTTTAAATTTTGAAGTAATTAAATAGGGTCCTTATCTCCTATAACCATAATGAAACTGGGAAACAATTTTCCAGAACTGTAGAATGCTTTCATTTTTATTCTCAATATATTTACTCCATGCATCAGAGGTACAAGTCTATAAATTTAAATCCTTAACAGTATTCTTCCTTGAGATGTCTTTTTAGCTAGGTTATTTTGAAACAGTTGCATTTTTTTCTTTACATAGTAATATAAAACCTAGAAAAATGGGACTATAAGTGACAAAGATAATGGATGTAAAGTTGTTTATATAATTATAAAATACTAAGTAAATGTGTATCCTAACTATAACTATACCTCCCATAGACCAAAACAACTGTATTGATAAAAAGCTGAAGAGTTACAATTCTGCAGTTTAAACTCTCTGGAGGTAAATTGTTCTGTATTAGACTACAATGCTAATTTCAAATTATCTCAAAATATCTTAAAACCAGAATGAACAGTGAATTAATAGTATGAAGATCTACTTCTATGACCATAGATTAAACTCCTTAACATCTCTAGGATAATTTCTTCTTGTTATTAAGAGAATACTTTCAGTCCGAATATTTTATGATGCTATTACATTTGCTTTCTCTTAAAAAATAAAATGGGTAGTATAACTACATGTAATAACAAGATATAGAAAATAAAACATCACAACAGAATGAGTTAATTTAAGGTTTGGGCAATTTAGTACATAATGAACAGGTACCTTTAAAAATAAAACTTTTAAAAAATATATTTCATATGTCATTACCAGAGAAATAATTAATATAGAATTTGAAATCACAGTTTTCTCATTAAAATGTCAAAGTAACTTCTGTGGTAGTAAGTTCAGCATGCAGCTCTAGCAATCTAAGACTGAAATAAAATATCTAGATGACTCTGGAATCATTAGCCTTTGTCAACAATATAGAACAGCATTTCACAAAGTATGGTCCAAAGAATCACATGATATTAGGTGTAACATGAAAGAAGTGTTTCAGTGTGGCGGACTCTAAGTTTAACAAAGCTTGTAAGTTTCTCTGCTATAGTGGTTCTCCAGCTTTGAATTTGCTTTCAGGCACTATGGCTTCAGGAGGAGTGTTTATGTTACCTAAAAAGCAACATAAACCTCTAGGAAGGCACAGAATGACCTTCACAACCAGTTTTTCCAAAGTATGGATTAACACTTGCTGGAAAATCTTCCTGGAATGCTAACATGGCAACAAAGGACAGCGACATACTTTGATGATGGAACGGCAGTGTTTCCTGACAGTTTTCTTCCTAATTAGCTGTCTTTAAAGGAACTACTGTTTCAGCATTCCAGTGCTCAACTATTTTTCTTCAATCCACTCTTACCTCCACATTCTTCTATGATTTCAGCTATTGTGCTTGCTTCATCACCAGCCATTATCAGAATGTTTTTCAGACCATCGAGGACCACCTGAACAACTTGAGAATCTTTCACAGATAGTAAATTACAGAATGGTGGTATTACATTCTGCTGTACAAGGTACTCAACCTAGGCAACAAAGGAAACATTTTTATTCATATAATTATCTTTTCCCCCAAAAGAACACAGCATAGGACTTATAAACAATCCGCAGCTCCTAAACATAAAAAAGAGCAGTATACTTTTCAGTATTAACAATCCTAACAGTTTCTCCATACTCACTTGATCTTTTCTGCCACTTATCGTTAGGTTGCTAATTGCCCAAGCAGCTTCTTTTTGTGTTCCAAAGTCCCCCTGAAGGTTAAAAAAGAAACGATTACACGAATTCTTTATTTGAAAAATCTTGGTTATAATATATTAATGTACATGATAAACTTATAATACCACTGACCTTAGCAAGCTGATGAATAATCATAGGAATTAATCCCGCATCTATTACAGCTTGAACTTGTTGCTGGTTGCCTGCTGTTATGTTGGAAAGGAACCACACTGCTTCCTATAATTGAACAAAATACAAGATACGTTTGTTTGAAAAATTATTTTTAATGCATTTATATTTTTATTTTAATGTAGTTTACATATACTATAACAAAATCACTTGAGTTCCATTAGGGGGAATGTATCCAAAAAGCAAATAGGTGACACATAATCTCTCATTTTAAACAAGTTATAAACCAAACTTCTACCCATAATATTTGGACCCCAATAACCTAGCATTTATCTATCCAATAAAACATATGTCTATAAAAGCCAGGCCAATTATCTTATTTTTAAAGATTTTATTTATTTATTTGACAGAGAGAGAGAGAGAGCGAGAGAGCGAGAGAGCGCGCACAAGTAGGCAGAGAGGCAGGCAGAGGAAGAGGGGTAAGCAAGCTCCCTGCTGAGCAGAGAGCCCGATGCGGGACTCAATTCCAAAACTCTGGGAGACCATGACCTGAGCAGAAGGCAGAGGCTTAACCCAATGAGCCACTCAGGCGCCCCACAGACCCCTATTTTAGACAATGGTAATAAGGCATTGAAAAAAACAAACAAAAACCCTAACTCATGCAGCTTACATTTTTTGGTGCTTAAGGTCCCTCTAAAAAGATAAGGACAGAAATAAATAAAAGACTCAATTTCCTAATAGTCTGTGAAAACTTCTAGGAAAGGAGAATTGTTTTATTATAAAAATATTTACTTGGGAGACATATTTAGAAATTAAGTACCTGATTAGTCTGGAATGGGTCTATATAACAAATTTCATTATAACCTTAAAGAATTTGTAAGTCACAAACCAGCAGGTTCTATTTCAATTTCAGTGTCAAATGTTTTCTCTTCTTCTACAATTAAAAAAGTTCACTATAAATATTTTGCCATCCAATTGTGTAAGATGTTAAGGACTGGTAAATCAGTGTTTAGAGTATATGGGATACTATTCTTACAAATTTCCCATAGATTTGAAAAATTTCAAACTAAAATGCTGAGGGAATATGGGGCGCCTGGGTGGCTTAGTTGGTTAGGTGTCTGACTCCTGATTTGGGCTCAGGTCATGATTTCAGGGTCCTGGGATTGAGCCTCATGTTAGGCTCTGCACTCAGAGGGGAGTCTGGGATTCTCTCCCTCCCTTGGCCTCTCACGCCCCCGCTGCCACCACACCACACTCACTCGTGTGTGCTCTCTCAAATAAACAAATCTTTTTTTAAAAATGCTGAGGGAATACAATAGAGTTTTATCCCAAGTGCAAATAACACAAATGCTCAAGTTGAAAAACTTCTGAGGAGACTAACTGGCTGCTGAGGCTGAGTAGGTAACTATATGAACCATTTTTCTTTCCCCCATGATACCTTCACTTAGAGCATATCGATCACAGGCCAGAACTTCTCTGCACCCACTTCTGTCCGGCTTCCTCACTTCTCAGCTCTGTTTCCAATTATGGAATACATTTTAGCTGTAAAAATCACCTATATTATTGAAATTTCTACAGTAAAAATAACTGGCCCAGAGTCTAAAAGACTCTGGCTTCTTTCCCTTCATTGGAACAAATGTATTCATAAAATACGCTTTTTGACAACATACTTTTCTTAAGAATCCAACTGTCAAATTACAGTTGGGTAACTATATAAATATAGCTATGACACAGAAGAAATGATCAGTTATGTTGGTTTTGGGGATGGTGGCATTTCAGGAAGATAAAACTACATCAGACTAAATGCAAATCAAAACCACAAGACATCATTTCACAGCTACTAGGGTGGCTATAATAATAATTTAAAAAAAGGAATTGGAACCCTCATACAGTGCTTGTGGAAACGTAAAATGGTACAGCCGCTATGGAAAACAATTTGGCAGTTCCTCAAAAAGCTAAACATAGAGTCACCATATGACTGGGCAGTTCTACTCCTAGATATATACCCAAGAGAACTGAAAGCAGGGACCCAAATAGACACTTGCTTGCTAGTGTTCATTGCAACATTATTCACAACAGCCAAAAGGTAGAAAAACTCCAAATGTCCATCAACAGATGAATGGATAAACAGAATGTGGTGTATATATATATATATGTACAGTGGAATATTTGTTCAGCAATAAAAAGAAACGAAGTTCTGATACATGCTCCAACATGGATGGACCTTAAAAAAATTATGCAATGTGAAATAATGCAGACATAAAAGGAATTAAGTACTTAAGTATATATTTAACAATTAACAATTAAGTTTGTATTTCAACTCTGAGATTTTAAAAAAGACTTTTTGATCCTTTAACTTAAGCACTGCCTCTTTTGGTCCAACCTAATTTCACAGGGAGATTAAATTATGATCTCTGTTTATAAAAGATACCAGCCATCCAATGAGAGATTTTGTATGTATTCTCGCTTAGTGGCCACTACTTTACTGACTCTTGCTACTGCCCAATCTATTTTAATAAAAACACTGGTTATTTTATCAGGGGAGCACTTATAACAAAATAACTGCAGGGGTGATTTGAAATAATTCTCATCTTAACTATAGTGGTATTGAAGACAATCATGATCAAACAAATATCAACAGAAAACAAGGGAACAGTTAAAAATGAAATATACAGAAAGAAAGAAATGAACCAGTGAGGCAATTATATGGCCTTACCTTATTTATCTTCTCTTTTGGATGTGATAAGAGATTTGGGAAATGTGACAGGACATCGCAGTTGAGAACAACCTGGGTCTGCTCATCAGTACCAGTCACTATGTTGCCAACTGCTCTGAGTGCTGCTGTCTAGGTGGGGATAAAAAACACTATAAATTTATTTGTTTATGATGAAGCAGGTTCTTTATTTTTCACAATCCTGAGAAAATGTAAAAATACAAGGGGTAAATGATTGGCACTTAATGTATTCTTAGACAAAGTACTATGTAGAACTGAGAGGCAATTTTGAATTTTAAACAAGTCTTGTAAAAAATGGAAATGTATAGAAAAATTGTGTGAAAAACTGCTGAAAAGATTCAAATACTAAAAAGAAATGAAAATTTAAAAAGTAAAGTTTCATTTTAACAGCAGCTATTTTTAAAATTATTACTTAATTAGTACCACAGAAATAGTTTAATAAAGGCCTGTAATGGGCACATATTTCCATCTAGACAGTCACTTTGGCAGAAGTGGAATGAGTATCTCTATCAGGCACCCACCCCTAATTAAAGTGAGGAGAAATGAGAGATAAGGAAATGCAGTTAGGATGCTGTTGCAATTATTTGGTGGGGAAAAAAAGAGTCTTGAACTACATCAGTGGCTATAGATAGATAAGGGGCAGACAGATTTGAAAGCTATATAATAAGAATTAACAGGATTCTGTATGGCGGGGAAATGAAAGGAAGCATCGTTTCAAGCGTGGACTATGTGGTCTACTCAAAGGGGATATAAAAAAGAGGAGCAGGTTTGTCTACTCAAAGGGGATATAAAAAAGAGGAGCAGGTTTGTCGGAGAAGATGATACATTTTAATTTTGTCTGGTTAAAATGGCAATGGAATGCTTGAAGGTAGTTCTTAGGGGAGCTAAGACCTCGAGCACAATTGGCTATTGTCATTCTGAAACACTGCAAAGAATCTGGGTGAGATAAAGATTTGGAAACCAACAAAATCAGGTTCAGTAAAACAGAGGAGAAATATGGAAGATATGTGCAGATCTTGTACATACCTTAAACAGAAATATGGAAGACAGAACTGGAGCCTGGTTGTTCAAGTTAACAGGTTATATAAAAAACACAATTCTATACAAGTAGGAAAAATAAGATACTTACTTGAACTTTCACTTCCTGGTGGCTCAGAAGGGGCACAAGAAATGGCACAACCCCTGAATCAATAACCATCTGGATCTGCTCATTACCTCCATCTGTCAGGTATGACAGAGCCCAAACAGTATCTACAAGAATCTAAAGAAAGTAAGAAAGAATTACCAGTTTAGGTATTTGTTTGAATGCTTAAAATACATTAACATACCTCAGAGGTGGTAACATAAAAAGTAATTACACTTTATTTTTTAGTTTGGTGGCAAAAGCATCTGCTTACCTGATAAATCTACTCAGCAGCAGAGAACTCTCTCAATGCCTACCTCAGACCATTCTCCACAAAAAATGAGACAAGTCTGAGACAACGTCTACACTAACTTCTGCATTTATATATCAGACAGATGAATTGGAAAACAGGCAGAGGGGCGTCTGGGTGGGGTCACCTGGGCACCTGAGTTGGATAAGAATCTGCCCTCAGCTCAGGTCACGATCTCAGACCCCTGGGATTGAGCCCCACATCAGGCTCCCTACTTAGTGGGGAGTCTGCTTCTCCCTCTGCCTCTTCCCCCTGCTTGCATGCTCCCTCTCTCTCTCAATAAATAAATAATGAAATCTTAAAAACATAAAAATAAACAAATACAGTCCACACCTTCAGCATTACTAGGAGTCAGAGACTACTACAAATTTCAAATTACCTGTAAGAAAAGAAAAAATTAAAATCTAGTTTTTGTTTGGGCCTCCTGCCCTAAGCCTATGTAAGATTTCAGAGAAGAGAAGAGGGAGAGAGAGTTAAGTGTTTAAAAGCAATATATCCTAGGTAAAACTATGTCACACTAGTGGGACAGAGACCATGTGGTTCCAAGAGCCTCCGATATTTACTATCTGTTCTTTTCAGAAAAATATGCTGATGCCTTCTATACCAGAGGATGAGCTTCATTCAACTAAGAGATGCCTGAAGAAATATTTCATTGTAAATCATAGACTAAAATAAACATGGGATAGGAGTGGAAGAATAATTTACAAATGGTGTATGTTCTGCAAAAATAGAAATATTGCAACTTCAAAAATGGAAGGCCAGAAGGGAGCTATGCCTGAGAGCTGAACGCACCTACAATCCCACCTAGCACTAAGGCCACCCTACTGAAGGGTGTCTGCAGATGTTGTGTGTATGGGCAAAGCCTGTCTACTACGCAGTCTGGCAGTAACAGGTAACAAGATTTATACAGAAACCAGAGTCATATAACATAACACCCAAAATGTGCAGGCTTACATTGTCATACCAAGAACCAGGAACATCTCGACCAAAAGGGAAAAGACAGTTAACACATCTCAATACCGAGATGACACAGATACTGAAATTATCTGACAAAGATTTTCAAAGAACTATCATAAAAATACATCAGTGAGCAATTACAAATATATTTAAAACAAACAAATATAGGAAATCTTAGCAAAGAAATAAAAGATATAAGGAAGACTCAAACAGAAAATTTTAAGTTGAAAAAATCAGTAATCCAAACTTAAAACTCACTAGAATGACTCACTAGTAAAATGGAGAAAAGGAAAAAAAAATCAACAAATTCAAAGATAGATCAATACAAATCACCCAATCTGAGTAACAGGAAAAACAAACTTCATGAGCGTTATAGAACAGTAACAAAAGATCGAACATTGTGCCATCAAGAGTCCCAAGAGAACTTTCTGCCAGTGCGCCACCGAGTAAGCATCATTAAAGTTCCCTTCCCACTGCCATCATGTCTAAGTCAGTGCCTCCCAGAGAGCCTGAACAGCTGTGGAAGTTCTTCATTGGAGGTTTGAACTTTCAAATAACCAATGAGTTTGAGGAGCCATTCTGAGCAATGGGTAATGCTTACGGACTCTGTGGTTTTGAGAGATCCAAATACCACGTGCTCCAGAGGCTTTGGGTTTGTCACATATGCCCCTGTAGAGAAGGTGGATGCAGCCATGAACGCAAGGCCACACATGGTGGATGGAAGAGTTGTGGAACCAAAGAGGGCTATCTCCAGATTCTCAAAGACCTGGTGCCCACTAAACTGTGAAAAAGATTTTTGTTGATGGCATTAAAGAAGACACTGAAGAATATCATCTAAGAGATTCTTTTGAACAGTGTGGGAAAATTGAAGTGATTGAGATCATGACTGACCGAGGCAGTGGCAAAAAGAGGGGTTTTGCTTTTGTAACATTTGACTCTGTAGACCATGACTCTGTAGACAAGACTTTCATTCAAAAATACCATACTGTGAATGGCTACAACTGTGAAGTAAGGAAAGCCCTTTCTAAAGCAAGAGATGGCTGGCTAGTGCTTCATCCAGCCAAAGAAGCTGAAGTGGTTCTAGAAACTTTGGAGGTGATCGTGGAGGTGGATTTGGTGGGAATGACAACTTTGGTAGTGGAGGGAACTTCACTGGTCAAGGTGGCTTTGGTGGCAGTCAAGGTGGTGGTAGATACGGTGGCGGTGGTGATGGCTGTAACAGATTTGGTAACGATGGAAGCAACTATGGAGGTGGCGGAAGCTAGAATGATTTTGGCAATCACAGCAATCAATCCTCAAATTTTGGACCCATGAAAGGAGGAAATTTTGGAGGCAGAAGCTCTGGCCCCTACGCCGGTGGAGGCCAAAACTCTGCCAAACCACAAAACAAGGTGGCTATGGTGGTTCCAGCAGCAGCAGCAGCAGCAGCAGCAGCTACGGCAGTGGTAGAAGGTTTTAATAACTGCCAGAAAACGAAGCTTAGCAGGAGAGGAGAGCCAGAAAAGTGACAAGGAAGCTACAGGTTACAACAGATTTGTGAACTCACCCAAGCACAGTGGTGGCAGGGCCTAGCTACTAGTAGTAGCTTGTTTAGCTACTACTAAACAAGAAGACCTGTTTTAGACAATACTCAGGGGGCAAGGACTGTATTTGTGACTAATTGTTTAACAGGTTATTGTAGTTTCTGTTCTGTGGAAATTGTAAAGTATTCCAACAGAGGGTTTTAATGTAGATTTTTTTTTTTTTTTTTGCACCCATGCTGCTGATTGCTAAATGTAATAGTCTGATCATGACCTGAATAAATGTATCTTAAAAAAAAAAAAAAAAAAGAGTCCCAAGAGAAGTGGAACTGAAAAATATTTAAAGAAATAATGGCATAAAATTTCCTAAATTTGGCAAAAGATAAGCAGATTCAAAAAGGGGAGAATGAGGCAAGAGAAAAGAAAGCAGAATAAGCTCTTCAATTATTGTATAGGTATTAGACAGGAGTCAAAAAATACTATTTAAAACTGTCAAATCAGGGGCGCCTGGGTGGCTCAGTGGGTTAAAGCCTCTACCTTCGGCTCAGGTCATGATCCCAGGGTCCTGGGATTCAGCCGTGTCGGGCTTTCTGCTCAGCAGGGAGCCTGCTTCCCTTCCTCTCTCTCTGCCTACCTGTGATCTCTGTCTGTCAAGCATACTAAATAAAAAATCAAACACACATTAAATACTATACAAAATAATGTGACAGAGTTGAAACTAAACATATCAAACAATATGAATAGGATTAACTCACCTATAAACAATAAAAAGATTCTTAAATTGGCTCCCAAAACAGAACCCAGTTCTATGCTGTGTACAAGAGACACATCTAAAATTAAGTAATTCAAAAAGGCTAAAAATAAAAGAACAATAAATAGTGCATAGAAGTAAAGTTAAAAATCTAGATGAAATGAATTAATTTCCTAGGATAACAGTTTACAAAAAATTGACCTCAGAAAAGAGAGACAGTTTAAGCAAGATAATTTCCATAGCAAAGATAAAGAAAATCATCAAGGAATTAACCCACAAAGTACTAAGACCCAAAAGTTTCAAGGGCAACACTACCATTCTTCAAAGATCAGATAGATCCAATGTTATATAAATTGTTTTAGAGCATAAAAAAATAAAGTACCATAATGTTAATACCTAAACTTCAATAAAAAGCAATAAAAACATGATATTAATGCCTCATAAAGATAGCACAAAAGTAAAACCACAGACCGGTATCACTTACGTGAATACTGGTACAAAAATTCTAAATAAAACATTAGCAAACAGGATCCCAAACCACACTAAGAAAGCAGTGTATGATGATCAGGTGGAATTGTTTAAGAAATGCAAAGGGTCGCCTGGGTGGCTCAGTTGGTTGAACATCTGACTCTTGGTTTCAGCTCAGGTCATGATCTTGCAGTCATGAGATCAAGCCCTGCATGGCACTCCATGCTCAGTGGGGAGTCCACTTGGGATTTTCTCTCTCTCTCTCCCTCTGTCCCTCCCCCACCATGTTCTCCTTGCCGCCTAAAATCAACCAATCAATCAGTATTTAAAAAAAAAAAAAAAAAAAGAAATGCAAAGATGGTTCAATTTTAGAAATATCATCAATATGTCACATTAACCAATTTAAGGAGAAAAACCCTGGTTATCTCCACAGACACTGAAAAATTCAACACCCATTCCTTCTTTTAAGGGGGTATGAGGGGGAGAGGGAAAGAGAGAAACTTAGGCAGGCTCCAGACCCAGCGGGGAGTCTGACTCAGACCTCAGTCTCAAAACCCTGAGATCAAGACTAGAGTAGAAATCAAGAGTTGGAAACTTAACTGATTGAGCCACCCAGATGCCCCTCATTACCCATTCTTTTTTTTTTTTTTTTTTTTAAAGATTTTATTTATTTATTTGACAGAGAGAAAGATCACAAATAGGCAGAGAGAGAGATGAGGAGAAGCAGGCTCCCTGCTGAGCAGAGAGCCCAATGCGGGACTCGATCCCAGGCCCCTGGGATCATGACCCGAGCCGAAGGCAGAGGCTTAACCCACTGAGCCACCCAGGCGCCCCTACCCATTCTTTTTAAAGATTTTTATTTATTTATTTGAGAGAGAGAGATCACAATTAGGCAGAGAGGCAGGCTCCCTGCTGAGCAGAGAGGCCAATGTGGGGCTCGATCCCAGGACTTTGGGATCATGACCTGAGCCGAAGGCAGAGGCTTTAAGCCACTGAGCCAGCCAGGTGTCCCTCAATACCCATTCTTGATGTCAACACTCATAACAGGATTTTATGGATATTCGCTTAACATAATAAAAAAAATCTATTAACTTAGGAAACAAATTTGATTCAACAAAAAGAAGAGATTGATAAATTTGTTTACATAAAAAGCAAAAAGTCTGCATAGCAAAATATATCAATGTCAAAAGACAAATTAGGAAAAGTATCTGAAATATGTATCACAAAATAAAGAGCTAATACCCTTAATATATAAAGAACTCTTGAAAGCTAAGGAAAAAGAACAAAACTCTGATAGAAAAACAGGCAATAAATGAAAACAGGCTATTTGCAAAGATGTAAAAATGTCCCTTAAATACATGAAATCATGTCCAACTTCACTTATTTAAAAAATGCAAATTAAAACTGATACACAGTTTTTTACCTATCAGACTGACAAAAATTAAAAATGTGACATCACATTCTATTTGCAAGCCTATGGAGAAAGTCACTTTTGTATGATGCTGTTGGATAATACAAAACAACACAGCCTCTAAGACAAGGAATTTAGGCAGTATGTAACAAAATTATAATGCATTCTCCTAGCAATCCTGTTTCTAGGGATTTATCTTCAAGAGTATCTCCAATAATATGAAAATACACAGGATTATTTAATGCTATATTATTTATATTTGCAAAATTCAGGAAATAGTCTGAATACCTATCCATAATGGTGTGTTTGAATAAATCATGTTCACAAAACTGGTTGACTTGGCCTGTATTTTAGGAGGCTGTTAAATAAAATGTAACCTTTTTTCCCATCATGTGGCACATACTACTGGCAGAAGACCACTTTTTTCTAATATTCGGATACCTAGAAAAATAAAATATTTAAGGTTTCTAAGCTGAGGCCAATTAATAATTTTCAGTGGGATCTCCATAACAATATCTGAAAAACTGGTAGGGTAAGGTAAGCTACAGCTAAGTCCTAGGCCTCGTGAAAGTGCAGACACTTCCAGTCTCTCTTTAATTTTGTTTGGTAATATAACTGGGTCTTCACTGAAAATTTCATTTTATGTAAAAAAATTTTTGTATTTAATTTTTGAAAAGAGAGAGAGAGCACACGAGTGCGCATGGATGTGCCGGAGCAAAAGGAAGGGCAGAGGGAGAGCGAGTGAGAATCTTAAGCAGGTTCCACACCCAGCGCAGCCCCTGAAGCAAAACTCAATCTCAGGACCCTGAGAACACAACCTGAGCCAAAATCAAGAGTTGGGACGCTTAACCAACTGAGCCACCAAAGTTCCCCTAAAAATTCTGTATTAAAAAAGTTCTAAAAACTTTAAAATTCACAGCACACAATTATCAGGCCACTCTAGCTTCTGTTTGTTTTTTTTTTTTAAAGATTTTTTTTTTAATGTATTTATTTGACAGAGAGAAAATCACAAGCAGACAGAGAGGCAGGCAGAGAGAGAGAGAGAGGGAAGCAGGCTCCCTGCTGAGCAGAGAGCCCGATGCGGGACTCGATCCCAGGACCCTGAGATCATGACCTGAGCTGAAGGCAGTGGCTTAACCCACTGAGCCACCCAGGCACCCCTAGCTTCTGTTTTCATCAAAGTTTGCTTTTTTCCTGGATAGAGCTCCTGCCCTTACAGGCTAACAGCGAGTGCTCTATGTCTCTGATGCTTGTAATTTTACTTTTTGTTGCCTTTTCCCATGAAAGCTGCTTCTGTTATCTTATACCTTCCCCCCTACTATTCTTTTTTCTCGGTTTTCCCTTTTTCTTGATTTCAATGCTAAACTATCTGGGTTTTACAGTGACTACTAGTCAATGAGTATATTCTTCCAGCTAATCATTTGATTAATGATGTGCCAACAAAGTCTTCAGTAATCCTGGGCTACTTTAATTATTTTTCACTATGCATGCCGGTTTTTTCTCTGCTAGAAAAGCTTTAAAAGTTTTTACTTCAGCTAGTATATCAGATACTCAAGACTGCTAGAAAGCTGATCTCTAGACACACAATAGAGGGCATATATGCACACACGCAAAAGACTGACAACTCTACATGGCTCTGAGATAATAATCTTGAAAACTGGCATATGAACCAAACAAAAATCTCCAGCAACTCCAAGTCTTCCAATAAGAATAAGATCAGCTCAAAGACCTTCACTGATCTTTGTCACCTCCAATAAATATGCTAACAAAAAATGTCCTGTTAGGCACTGTTACAGAAGACTGCTATTAACATGTATAGCATTTCCTAGAAGATTAGGTATCCGTGGAATGTCTACGGAATGTCAAATTCACACATGCTTCAGAGCTAACTTGGGTTACAAGTGTGTACTTCTACTTTATCCTTATATGCAGCAATGGGTAACTTAGAAGACTAGGGGTACTCACATCCTACACATTCCAAAGAAGGACCTGCCCTTGATTAGCTCCTTTGAGATAACCTCTACACTCTTGGATTATCCTGTCTGATTACACTGTATACCTGAGATCTTGGGCAAATAGCTTATGTAACGATGTAATTTTATGTTGAATATCTCTTTTAGTTTGAAGTTGTGGGCGACACTGTATCAGTTTGTCCTCTAGAGGGGATGGAGACTGAGTAGGTAAAGACAGTAATGCAGGCTGTCCATGCTTATATGACTGACCCCCCAATAAATACCCTTCACACCACAGTTCAGGAGATTCCTCGTTAGCAGTATTTCATGTGTTCATATGTGTCACTCATGGCTACTGGGAAAATAAAGCACTGTCCTTACAACTCTACTGGGGGAGGAGAACTGGAAGCTTGTAACTGGTTTCTCTGTAACTCTGCCCTCTGCCTTTTGCCTTTGTTGATTTTAATCTTGTGAAATAGTAAGATATATATATATATACACACACACACACACACCCCTCCCACACACATACATATACAGTATAAATATATTTATATATATAAGTGACTATCCTTGGCACTGTGTCCTGGTACAGAGCTCCTAAAACTAATTTCTGATGCAGTAAGAGCACTAGGAACACCTCTTGTTCTAGTATCTGACTTTGACCCTGTCCCTGACACAGGACTCCTAAACTCTTATAAACTCCTAAGTAGTAAGAGAACTAGGAGCATCTTTTGTTCTATTTAGATGACTCTGGGTAGGCTCTTGGATGGATACTGGTTGCCAGAAAGACCAAGCCCTGATTAGAAATTTGGAGTTTTCAGCCCTATCCAGAGAGGGGAGAAGGACTGGAAATTGAGTTAATAATGGATCACGCCTAATGAAGAAACCTGCATAAAAATCCCAATAGTACAAAATTCAGTGAGCTTCCTGGATAGAGCTCCTGCCCTTAGGGCCCTCCTAGATCTTGCTCTTTGTATCTCTTCACCTGTATCCTTTATCATCTCCTTTAATAAACCAGTGAATGTGTTACCCTGAGTTCTGTGGGCCACTTTAACAAATTAACCCAACTGAACTCAAGGACAGGGTTGTTGGAACTTCCTATCTATAGCCAGTTAGTCAGAAGCACAGGTGACAATCTGGGCTTGCAACTAGCATCTGAAGTGTGAGTGCTGGGGTGGGGGTGGGGGACCTGAGAGAAATGAATGCTTAACCTGTGGGATCGGATACTCTTTCTAGGTAGACCGTGTCACAATCAAATTAAATTATAGGGTACCCAGATGGTATCACAGAGATTTGCCTTTTGTTGTGGGGAAAACCCCTATACATCTGGCAACCAGACTTGTCGGAAGGAAGCAGTCCATGTGAGTAGTAAAAGAGAACATACAGAGGATGAACACACAGATGGGAAGGGCTGGGATTTTCCCTATATAGGAAGGAAAAAAACTTGGAAGTTTTTCCTAAATGAATCTGTATCCTTTTGCTGTAATAAATGATAAGCATGAGTGTACAGTTTTCTGTGACTCTTTCTAGCAGTTCATTGAACTTGAGGGTGGTCTCAGGGATCCCTGACACGCTTATCATCAAGTGTCACTAACAATCAAGTCTCCACAATAACCAATCTGCTACAACTGATTAATTTCATTTGCCCCAGCAATACAATAAGCTAGATTTGTACCAAACGTTAGGTAACACTCAAAATTGTCTAGGCATGTTAAGCCATGGCTAAACAACTTTGAAAAGGACAGGAAAACCAAATGCTACAGAGTTACTGCAACTGCAAATTAACTTTAAGAAGCACACTAACTGCAATCCGTGCCCTCCTTAATACCCACCGCCAGGCTCACCCATCCCCCTACTCCCTTTCCCTCTAAAACCCCCAGTTTCAAAGTCCACAGTCTCTCATGCTTCGTCTCTCTTTGGATTTCTCCCAATTCACTTTTCCTTTCCTTCTCCTAATGTCCTCCATGTTATTCCTTGTCCTCTACAAGTAAATGAAACCATGATAATTGAATTTCTCTGCTTGACTTATTTCACTCAGCGTGATCTCCTCCAGTCCTGTCCACGTTGATGCAAAAGTTGGGTATTCATCCTTTCTGATAGAGGCATAATATTCCATTGTATATATGGACCATATCTTCTTTATCCATTCATCTGTTGAAGGGCATCTCAGCTCTTTCCACTTTGGCTATTGTGGAATTGCTGCTATGAACACTGGGGTACGTAAGTCCCTTCTATTTACTACATCTGTATCTTCGGGGTAAATACCCAGTAGTGCAATTGCCAGGTCATAGGGCACTGGGTGTTGTACATAAACAATGAATCTTGGAACACTGCATCAAAAACTAATGATGTATTTTATGGTGACTAACATAACGCAGTAATAAAATAAAAAGAAATACACTAACTAAAGAGCAATAAACAAAGACTAACCTGAATCAGTCCAGATTTTGTCTCTAGTCCTGTCAATATTTAGTTTTTCTTCTAATATCACATAGGCATATTGCAATCCATAAACCAACTAATTATCTCTACACCCCAACCCAGCTTCCTCAGCATTCTCACCAGTCACTGTCTCATCAATCAAGTCACTCCTACTATTTCATTCCTCTGCCTGCTCTTCTTGATTTCAGTTGTGTCCTACACCTTAAAACTCAAATTAGAAAGATAGGTATGACTTCCTCTTTTCTTACCACCCATATAAAACCCAGCAAATTTCTAGAGTCTTATCTTTCTGAAACATTTCTAGAGTCTTATCTTCTTCATATCTAAGCTCTAGTACTGGTGCTAATCTTTTCTCATCCACACCAGAAAATCACCACCAATGTGTCTTCTCAACTCCAACTTCCCCCTAAAATCTACATTCCACTTAATGATATGAATCATTAAACCAGAATACAAATTAGACCATTATTCTTTGGTTTGCGATCAGCTACATAAAAAGGACATATTTAAGGTGGTATATAAGATGCTGTGTGATTCAGACACTGCTAAATTTCTGCTGTATTTTCCCCCATTCTTTGTTTTTATAATTTATTCTTCCATCTATCTAGTTTTAACAACTGCTTTGCTGGCTCCCTTGATGTCACTACTCAAATGCAGAGCATTTCTTAGAATTCAACTTTTAGGCCTTTATCCATATTTTCATGAATCCCTTAAATACTGATAAATCTCAAGTCTATATTGAGTTTTCCTTCTTAGAATACTGCTATGGAGGAACTGCAAGTAAATCAGAATCAATGTGTCTGCCCTACAATAGACTCATCAACCTTCTCTACCAGTCTCATCCTTTTGCTTTACTCCTTCTGATGGTTATGGCATTATTATCCATGTGGACTGCTAAATTAGAAACCAAAGTAATTTTTACTTTTCCTTCAATTCGATCCTTTCCTCTCAAAATTCTACTTATTTTATCTCTAAACACCCAAACTTTTCCTCTCTTAATCATTACTGTTTCTAACTTAGACCTTCCTTCTTTAAACCAATTATGGTAAAATAAGCCCCTACTTACATTCATACCTTCCCCATTCCAAACCCTGCATACCTCTTCTCAGTTATCTGACCATAACAGATATAAGCACATCACTCCTCTATTTAAAAATCTTCAATGACTCTCCACTGATCACAAGATAAAGCCAAAACTGTTCAACACAGGATTGAAAACCCTGCAACTTAACTCCCCAGCAAATGTGTTGGGTTACTAACTATCTGTATTCTCCAAACCCTCCAAGTATGCTCCTGAGTCTTTCTTATCTTTCCTCATATGCCTGAAATGACTTTTCAACTTGACAAAGTACTACTTGTCCCAGCTGAATGACATTACATAATTTAACTATCTGCCTCTTTTAACAAATTTTTAAGAGGGAGATAATGATGGTACCAATCTCATTTTAATAAAGAATAAATGAGTTAACATATGAAAAGTGCTTAAAGTAATGCCCCGCACATTTTCAACCCTTAATAAATGTTAGCTATTAAAATAATCCATCTTTGTTACCCCAGTTGCCACTTCTACCACCACCTTTTTCCACATGATACTAGTTTCAAATATTACTTTCTCAGTGAAGCTTTCTGGTTGCCAGAGAGAACATGCACTCTCATAATTAGCATTTTGGTCATTTCTCTATTTCACTTTTACTCTGTTTTCACACCATATTCTGTATTTATGGAATCATGTTATAAAAAACACACAGGGCAGGGACATAGCTTCAAGTCTCAGCTTTGGCTCTTATTTATCATATTGGCCCTTAGGTTATTTTACTTTACTGAATTTTAAACTCTTTATCAATAAAATAGGAGAATAAAACTTATCACATAAGGATACAGTAAGGTAGAAGGAAATTACAGTAACAGATTCGGCATAGCAAGTTGTCAACAAAGTTCATTCCTTCCAACTCTTTTTACCTGCTACTAATGTAAAGGTCTTAGAAGGCAGGGTCTCTATGCCTTTTTTATCTTTGAGCCTACAATTCAAAGCACAATTTAGTCTTAAGTGGTTAATCCATGAGTATTTGTTCAACTCGACAAATATACCTGTAACTCAATACCCCTGGCTTTCAAATAAAGATCATCAATAGATGGTAGAAGATTTCATCTGGCTGTAATCAATTCCATAATGTCCTGGGGTAAAAGTCTTGGTGCCAATATCAGATATTTTGTTTATTTTACCTATAATCTTGCGGTTGGAATGCTTAGAAATAAATTTAGCAACAAATACATTTTGTGATATAATTTTACTCCTTCTTGCTGTTAAGATAGTTACTACTTTTTTCACTTTTACTAAGTCACGTTTATATTCATTTAAAAAATAGAACAGTATATGACTAAACAGCTTTCACTTAGTTTTTATGACATTTCAGGCTAATATGGCACAAATGACAAGTTATTTAGTTGCACAAACATTCCTTCCTAAGAGCTTAAAGTTCTAAAATGAATAAGAGAAATGTGGTTCAATGTTAGCAATGTTAGCAAATGCATATTCTTCATGCCAGTGATAAATCACACACATAGCTCTGGGAAACACATACATTTGAAAATAACATTTTGCTTTGCTACATTAAGGGGAGTTTTCAGATTATTTAATAAAAAAAAAAAATCTGCTAGAATACATATAGTAAATTCTTAACTATATCTCACATAATGACCAAATCACCTGAAAATGCCTTTGCATTTAAACTTAAAAAGAATACTTAAACTTAAAAAGAATACTTGATATTCTTCAATACTATATACCTCCAAAGGTTGTCCTGGGAGGCAGTGTAGTTTCACACAAAGCACACAAAATCTGCCATTGGAAGATCTCAATTTTTTTTGTTTTGCTTTGTTTTTGTTTTTTAAGAAGATCTCTGTTTTGAACATCAACTTTAATTCTTATAAGTTCTTCAACCTTGGATGAATCATTTAATCTTTCCCTGAAGCCCAGTTTCTTATTCTATAGAATGATGGCATAATATCAATCCTATTAAAAGTATCAAAAGAGATTCATTTTTTTAAAAGATTTACTTACTTGAGAGAGACAAAGAGAGAGACAGAGCAAGAGGGGGGATGGAGAGGGACAAGCAGACTTAGGGCTAAGCAGGGAGACCAATGTAGAACCCAAGTGAGGTCTCAATCCCATGACCCTGCCATCATTGCCTTAGCCAACATCAAGAGTTGGACTCTTAACCAGCGAATGAGGTTTAAAGAAATATGAAGGTGTTTTATAAAGTTTTTACCCTTTATAAATATTGATACTTAAAATAATATGAGTGACACAGATAAATAATTACATATGTGAGATTTCTCTGAAGTTTGCATTTTTGTTATCTGGATGATTTAAGATATAAAGTTAATATAATCTTAATTCTATTTCTGAAAAAGGTTAACATTATGGAAGATTCACAAGTTAGTAAAATACATGCTGACACTTACAAAAGTCTAAAAAATAAATAACCCTTCCAGTCCCATCAAGAGCAAAATCCCAAATCTAAGATTCTACTTTACTTACGTTTATGTCTGTATGATATATGAGGACACATAATGCTGGCAAAATCTGAGGAAAGAAGATAAACAATAAATAATACTAGAGTTGATGAATATGTCTTTGTAAAAATGAATAACTGTGATACAAAAAGCAGTAAATATTGCTTGCAAAGCAAGAAAAGACAACGTTAAATTTGTTTAAATCTCTATTAGGAAAGTGAAAATCTGATTTCAGTTCCATCTGAAAAAACCAAGAACATAGTTCAGATATTCAATTAAAATATCCAAATAAGTCTGGCAGAGATTAATGCACCTTAAAGGAAAAACAGTTGTTTTCTGTAACCTTCTTTCTAACATATAATGTCAAGTGGAAAGAATGAAGATGCAATTATACAATACAGCTAGCTAAAAAAAAAAGCTGTTTTTTTTGGGTAAAGATTTTATTTTTAAGTCATCTCTATACTCAACGTGGGGCTCAAACTTACAACCCCAAGATCAAGAGTCACATGCTTTATTGACTGAGACAGTCAGGTGCCCCTAAAAAAAGGCTATTCTTAAAAATGTCATCTCACTTACCTGCTTAAAGAATAAGATAAGATTTTATTTAATTAGCTACTTCAGTCAAATTAAAGTTTCTGATTTCAGATTTAATCAAGAAAATTATAACCAGTACAAAGTATATAGTTTGCTGAATTCAGGCCTTACCTATCCTTTTTTTTTTAGTTTTACTCTGGGAGGGAGGGAGTGGGGATGTGAGGGAATCACACTAAGTACCCTGTCTCTAACAGCAAAACACAGAAACTGGGGAGGATGTCTATTACAAAGGTTCACAGTTAATATTTTTTGAGAGTCAAGTGATTAAAGATTGCATAGGTTTTTTCAAAAACTTAAAATACTCATCCATTTACAACTTAAATGTAGATAGAAAAGTTTTTACTTTGTTTTAATTTGTAGATTTAACACAAAATATGTCATACATTTAAGAACACTGATTTTGTCAGAAATCTAGAGAAATTTCAATTGGACTTAATGTAAATTCATTCGAGAACATTTGCATGTAAATACACCAGTTTTATTTGTAGCAATCCCCTCTTTTTTTTAGTAATAAACCAAAAATGCAATGTAGTAAAAAAACCTCTGAGATTTGGTTTTCTCCTTTTGTATTTTTCTTTTTGAAAGTTGTTTTTTCATGAAAATAGTCAATAAAAAATAAGAATTAGGGTGGATGAACATTTTGTGAGATGCCATAAGATACTCAACTTTCATTTCACGGGAGTCAAAAATTAAATACGATGTTACTTCAAAGATCTCATACTTGCAATGAAGTTAAGTATATGCATTATTTCATTCCCTGAATGAAAATCTAAAGCATAAACATAGGGAAAATATACCATCTGGGCTTTGCAATTCTTCATTTACCTCCTGAACTGTCTCCATAGGCGGTGGGGGGTCCTTATTCCTGCAGAGATTGACAATGACCCATGTGACGTTCCGAAGGAAGGTGATGGGAATGGAGGGATTGATGAAGGACAGAAGAGGTTTGACAACTCCCAGTGATATGACATAATCTCTACATTGAGGACCATCACCTACAGAAATGAAAATTGTATTTAAAAAAAAATTACATTCAGGATGAGAAAGTCTGAAATGTATGCAATGGCTCATGTTGGGACACTGATGTTCTATGTTTCCTCACCATTAATCAAGGGCATCAAGTGTTGCTCTTTCTCTAGATTTTGATTTGGAGAACACAAATTTAACCTACAAATCCTGATAGCAAATTGCATTATTTGTTTCAAGAGGTACCATCTTAAGTTAGTATTTATGAGGCAAGAAGATAGTCAACCACGTTAAAATTAGAGGAAACATAGGATGTAATGGCTATGCCAATGTAGGAAAAAAGTTAATTAAGATTCTTAATTAGAGTCTTTTTAAACCTAAATCCAACTTACCTATAATGTTTCCCAAAGCCCATACTGCTTGTTCACAAACATTCTGATGTGGTGAATGGAGAAGTCTCAAAAAAAGAGGTACGGCATCTATAATAAAAACAAATATTGATACTCCAAAATGTTTAAGAGTTTATAGATTTCAGACTAAATAGGTTGATAAAATATACAGAGCCTGGGATACTATGGTTACCCAATTACAGTTCATTGAATGAATAGATGTGGCAAATAACGTTACCATAAAAAAACGTTCATTTTAGTATTTTCCCCTAGAAATATTCAAGTGACACACTTATTGAAAAGATTTACAAGTTACTATTATATATCATTAACTAAAAGAAAACAGCAGCAGGAAATTTTTCCTTTAAGGCATTAAAAAAGAAAGATTCCCCTCAAACACATAAACTTCATAGAATATAATACTTCAGTCAGTATGATCCCAATTACTGATATGGGAGTTTATCTAAAGAACTAATCATTCCCCTATCTGGTTTATCTTATAAATTAAAATAGTTTATCATTATAATCTTTACTCTTTACATAATTTACACATTAATATAAGTGTAATGTAAAACACTGGTATCACACTCACTCCAGGTAGGAAACTAAATATAAACTAGATCACTTTTTCTTAAATTTCAGTCAACTGTGTACTACTTCCAGGATTTTTTGTTCTATCTCTGCACTACCTGTATTATTTACTTAATACTTAAACTAAAATCAACTTTTAACAGCTTTATTGAGATATAATTTATATACATATATCTGTTTAAGTACACAATTCAGTGATTTTTAGTGTTTATACAGAGTTGCACAGTTATCGCTACAATTTAATTTTACATGTCCTTCAACCCCGAAAGAATGCCATATATCCACAGCAGTCCTATTGCCCACTCCTCCAGCTTTAGGCAGCCATTTAATTTGCTTTCTGTCTCTATAGATTTTCATATTTTAGACATTTTATACAAATGAAATTGTATTAATATGTGGGATTTTTTTTCTGGTTTGGCTTCTTTATTTAGCATAGTGTTTTTGAAGGTCATCCATATATAGCACATATCAACGTTTCATTCTTTTTTCTTGCTGAATAGTATTCTATTATAGAACACATTCTGTTCATCTACTTCTATCAGTTAATGGATACTGGGATTACTTCCACATTTGTGCTATTATACAAGTCTTTGTCTGGACATGTTTTCATATCTGTTGGGTCCACCTAATAGTGGCACTGCTAGGTCATATGGTAACTCTATGATTAGTCTTTTGATAAACTGTTTCTCCAAAGAAGCCACACCATTGCTACCAGCAATGTATAAGTTTCAACTGACTTGACATCAGTAATTTAGCTAATTTTATCACCTCTATAAATAGAAGACCAGTATCATTTACCACTATCACAAACAGAAAGTAACCAAAAAATTAAAAATGCAAATAAAACACTGTTATTAAATTATACCTACTTGCCTTTATTAAAGGTTTTTGTCCAAAACCTGCTACCTTTCTGGTACAACTAATACCTAACTGGAAACGTTCTCCTTTGAAGTATCTGAAAAAGACTGGTATTTTCACTAACTGATTCAATGTAATTTATTGCTGTATCATATACTACTTATCATTAAAATCATCTCCAGGGACACCTAAAGCCAGATTTCTTTTTTTTTTTTTTTAAAGATTTTATTTATTTATTTGACAGAGAGAGATCACAAGTAGGCAGAGAGGCAGGCAGAGAGAGAGGAGGAAGCAGGCTCCCTGCTGAGCAGAGAGCCCGATGCGGGCCTCGATCCCAGGACCCTGAGATCATGACCTGAGCCGAAGGCAGCGGCTTAACCCACTGAGCCACCCAGGCGCCCTAAAGCCAGATTTCTTAACCTACATGTTAAGAGTTCTTGGGGACATCTAATTTTTTCAAAGGTTTTTTTTTTTTTTTAGTCAGTTTGGATCAACACACGAATCATAGTTAGCCCATCCTGAGGTGGGCAAAATTTTAAAAATGTATGTTACAAGTTAAAAGGCATAAGTTACTCAGCACGTTGGAGGTACTAGAAACAAAATATAAAACCTGTTGTTAGGAGATGGTCTCTACCCAAAAAGATAAAACTTAGTTCACTTTTTAGTAGCCACAATTAAAATTATTTAGTGATAGATTAATGATAGCTATGGGAAAGATATCAACCATCAAAAGAAACTCATAAAATTCACTAGTTTAAAATGTTGTAAAAAAATTCAGTCTTTACAATAAAACTCCACTTCCTTGCCTTTATTTTTTAAAAACTCCCAGCAAGTAGGACGTTGATTTACTTACTAGACTGTACAACAGCTTGAGTCTGTGCAGAAGTTCCTGATGCTATATTAGTTAACGCCCAAGCAGCTTCAAACTGTAATGAAGGGCTGTAAAACACAATAAAAAATCTTGAGACACAGTAACTACCAGTTAAATTTAGGACCCACAAGCCTATACGGTTATTCTTTACCCTGTCCTTGAATTTCACCTTGTTATATCCAATTGGCTACTGTCTCACTAGCTTCCAAAGTCAGACAATATAAACCTACTTGTTTATCCCCACTGGTAGTCACAACATTTAGCCAGTCCTTATTTTCTTTGACTCCTTCCTTTCCCGTAAACATCTAATCAAAAAGTCATGTTGATTTTACACCCTAAATATTTCTTATATTTATAGCATCACTCTTAAAATCACTGTACTAGTTGAGGCTCTCGCCATTTCACTTGAATACTGTTATAGCCTCTAGACTGGTCTTAAAGTTGAGACCCCATCTGATCCACTACATCATATGCTTTACATACTGGAGATATTACAAGGTTGCATAATTTTACTGAAAAGACGAGATTTTTACAATTTAGCATTATGATAAAAAACTTCACACAGAAAGTGAAAACTCAACTAGATTTTCAGACAGATAAGGAAAGAAAGCCACTAACAGCTGGAAATACAAATAAAAGTATCATGGGTGGGATGACCATGATGTGTACAGGTGACAAGGAACAGATCAAGAGAGTGGAAGCTAAGAAAGCATGCAGAAATTTAACAGGAGATGAAACTGGAAAGGTTAGGTTATCAAGTATGTGTGTATGGTCAGGTGCTGGGGTGGTGAAGGGGAGTAGAACTCAAATCCCAAGCTTCAGAAGTTGGAATTTATTCTATAGACATACTAATATAGAGGGCTACTGAAAAGGAGATTAAAGAAAATAATGCTGGAGTCCATGGTATGTAGAATGGATAAAAAAGGTTAAAGGCTGATGGAAAGTAAATTATATACATCGAGTTAGGATAGATGGCTGAAAGAATATAAGTTCCTTTAAACAGAATACCAAGGTGGGAGGGGGTATAGTGGGGAAAAACTGAGAGCTGAAGGTTAGGGACTTAGAAGAAAGCTCTATAAATATCAAAGAAAGTAAGGTTGTTAGTAACAAGGTTAGAGAAATCCAAGAAGGAAAAAGATTTTAAAGAGAATAAATGTCACAGACAGAACAAGCAGTGAGGTTAAAAAAAAAAAAAGCCAGTAAGAAAATGGAGTAGCAGATAAGAACTACATGATGAATTTTGGTGAAGTCAGGGAATCAGAGGCAGAGAAGAAGCAAAAGGACAATAAGATCAAAGATGATGAGTTTATGTTGTTCTTGGCTGGAAGAAGAAAGTGTTTTTGGGTTAATCTATTAAGCTAGTCCAGGCAGCTTGGCAAAATACTGAAAATTAGGGCCTTAAGTGAGTAAACAGTGAGATATAAAAAATAAAATTATAAAGCAGGAAGTATTCTAAGATCACATTAAAAAAAAAAGAAAAAAAAGATATAGAAAAATAATGTGTAGTAAGTAAACAATAAATGAGCATTTACTGTAAGTCTGATACAGTACTGTTTTGTGTATATTATTTCCATTCCTTATAACTAACTAATTTTTACTGATGAGGTATCTGAGGCTCAAAAGCCACTTGGTTTTTGGTCATAGCAAACTCTCCATTTAAACCAACGTCTATATGGCTCCAAAGTTAATGGGCTTTTATATGGTAACACAATTTCCCATGACAATTCCATAAAGCCAAATCTAAACAACCAACAATTTTGTTTTTGCTTTGGGTGGTAGTTGTACAGGCCTGTATATATTTAATCGTAATTTTTATATATATGCTATATTTCAAAGACACACAGACACACAGACACACACACACAACATGAGCCTATGCCAAAGGCTGGAATGTAAAGTAAAAAAATAAGATAAGGAGATCAAGGGAAGAAGGGAGTCCCTAAAAGTACAGGTAGAATAGACTGTTTTTTTTTTTTTTTTTAAACTTTAAAAAAAAGATTATTTATTTATTTATTTATTTGACAGACAGAGATCACAAGTATGCAGAAAGACAGGGAGAGAGGGGGAAGAGAGGGGGGAGCAGGCTCCCTGCTGAGCAGAGAGCCGGATGCGGGGCTCAATCCCAGGATCCTGGAATCATGACCCCAGGCGAAGGCAGAGGCTTTAATCCACTGAGCCACCCAGGCGCCCCACAGACTGTTTTTTAAACAGCTGAAATAAAACATATTTTTACTTAAATACTTGTTACAGAAAACACACATGATTACATAAAATAAGTGTTAAGCATTTTTGGAGGGATGGCTGTAGCACACAATGAAAGCAGAAGGAAGTATTTTTAAATAATAAAAATCCCTTGTGGCAACATTTATATTTCACTGTTTTATCTAGTCAACTGAAAACTCTTTCGACAACATTTGGCCAAATACAGCAAATTTTAGTTTAAACGATCTCAAAAAAGCAAAAATTAGCATTTGTTTCAAAATATTTTGGGGTTCATGGGGCTCCTTGGTGTCTCAGTCAGTTAAGCCTCTGCCTTTGGCCTGGGTCATGATCCCAGGGTCCTGTGTTGGGCTCCCTGCTCAGCAGGGAGTCTGCATCCCGCCCCCCCCCGGCCCCGCCCCCCTCTCCCTCTACCTGCCACTCCCCTTGCTTTCTCTTTCTCACTTTAAAATAAATAAATGACATCTTTTTAAAAAAATTAATAAAATACTTTGGAGTTAAAACTTAGGTTCTTCTCCATTAATTCAAATTGATGAGTTTTAAGATACAGCACACTCTTAAACATTAGCAGAAATGGGGCCACGCCTCAAAAGATACAAAGTAGTGTTTTTCCCTTTCTATTCTGGAAAAGTATAATCTGATTTTTAATTTACCACAAATAAAAAGCATATTATTTAGACAAATAATCATGGTTGGAGTTCTATTAAAGATTTTGCAGAAGATCAGTGGATCAGCTGGAATATTCCCAGAGTAAGAGCCACTCAGTTCTGGAAACCATTCATGTTGACTCAGTCATAAGGTTAATCTATATATAGACTCATAAGCAAAGAGTGACTCAAACACTATTTGGGTTGTTTTAAAATATTATTCAAAACAAAAACAAAATAAATAAAGACTATAAATATTTGAAGTAAGTTAGAATAGGCAATAAACATTAAGCTAAAATTTTCCTAGAAAATACACACATACTTCAAAAACTAAAAACAACAACAACAGCAACAACAACAACAAAACCCCCTTCAGGTCTTTTGAATATGATCATACAATTAGAAAGTTACATAAAAATATATGACAAATGAGGGGATATGGACATTGGGGAGGGTATGTGCTATGATGAGTGCTGTGAAATGTGTAAACCTGGCGATTCACAGACCCGTACTCCTGGGGATAAAAATACATTATATGGTTATTAAAAAAAAAAAAAAGATAAACATAACTTTTAAGATGATTGTAAAAAAATATGACAAATGAAAAACATAATAAATGCAAAACCTAACTGAACCCATTAATTAAATTATAATCCTAAATTTTCAGTTAACTAAAAATAAGTGAACAGAGACTCAAATCCATACTTACTTATCATCCCTTTCTAGACATTTGACTAGAATTGGTAAAATCCCAGATTTTATTAGGTCATCAATTGGTGGGTTTCTGTCACTGGATAATAGCTTTCTAAAAAAAGAAATATAAGAAATTAACTGCCATAATTTTCAAACTATGAACAGAAAAACAACATATTACTTCTAGACTACCAGCTAAGACACCTACAATAACTCCCTGGACAAATTAGTATTTACCTTGCAGCCTGAACAGCACTTAACTGGACCACTGGGTTATCACTTGTGGCATTCTGTAACAGCAAATGTAAATTTAAGAAATTTTAAAAATATCAATTTTAAAATACTTCAAAGTGAGAATTATATTAAATAATAACATACCTGCAATATAGCTTCTAGTGTTACATTTTGCTTAAAAGGAAAAAAAGACAGTTCAGGAAAGAATTTTTTTTTAATAAAATTGTATTTATTAAGTCTATTTACTATAGTTATGAGTTAATATACATTAATTATCATTGTAAAATTGGGTCTTAGATTACAAATGAAGTTTTCTGCTTATAATAAAAATTATTGTAAAAACACTTTATAACACCAAAGTAACTTACTGCTTTAAAATCAGCATCAACATCTGAATCTTCTAAACTTTCTTCTTGGGGAACATTTCTTTTTTTCAGTAAGTGTTCATCTCTTTTGTTCTGGATAAGGAGAACATGAATTAAATGTGCATACTACTAACCAGTAACAGGCTACCTTCTAGATCTGGTAACAAAATTAACTGGTGGCAGTACAGCTTTCACACACACACACACACACACACACACACACACACACACAATTAAACACCAGTAGTTCTGACCAACATCATGCTTCCCAGTCTTTTAATAAAGATTCAAATTTGGGGATGCATTATTACTATAAAAGTCTAGCAAATACATTAAATGGTATGACAGCTTTCACCTAATTACTAAAGCAAGAAATCAGCTAGATGGGAAAGAGTTCAAAGCTCAAATGTTAAAGTTTGTATGCTTGTTGGGAATGGGGGGAATGGGAATTCATCAGCACAAATGCCACCTACTTGCCATCAACTCAGATATAAACTCTTGCTATCCGGCTTTTAAAAACAAAAATTCTCTACTAGCAAATATATTTCTACATTTTACGGGGTTTCATCTGTTTGTAATGGCAGCACCATGTGCCATTTCACATATCACTTTGGGTAAATCAATCTTAAGTTTATAGTTTGTCTATGGAATTAAGTAAAAATATATTAGATAAATGACTGAATGATTTCTAGGGTGCCTGGCTGGCTCAGTTGGCTCCTTAAGTGCCTGCTTCAGCTCAGGTCATGATCTCAGGGTCCTGGAATCCAGGCAAACCCCACTTAGGGCTCCCTGCTCAGCAGGGAGCCTGCTTATCCCTCTCCCTCTGCCCCTCCCCACTGCTCATGCACTCACCTGCTCGCTCTCTGTCTCAAATAAATAAAAATCTTAAAAAAAAAAAAGACTGAATGATTTCTAAAATCCTTTTCAACTCAAAATTTCAGAGCTTATACTATCTAGTCTTCAATACAGTATTTATAGAAGTATTTGGTAACAGAAATTATCTGAAGAGGTATTAATATTTATGTTAAAATTCCGATCGAGTAGAAGGTTAACACTGGAAATATATGCGTATCTGCAGTTTACTGGCTTATCTGTATACTATTTTTTGTCCTATGTAGAAGTAAACAAGTTTAAACAAACTGAGGCACATATATATATATATATATATATATATATATATATACTAATCATTAGATAACCTATCAACTTGCAGTTTTATCACAGCATACTTCTTTAGCAACTACTCAATCAGTTCTACATTATTTTAAATTAATGCATGTTCCAAATATTAAAATCCATGCATTGATATTTTATATTCTCAAGTAGCTCTCCACAAAATACTTATTAATTTATGGTGGAAAAACTTGGCAGACAGCATCTTGAGGAACTGACAAAGGTTATTATCATGAGTAAAGAACAAATCCACATTATGAGCCTTCTGGTCTCATGTACTGAGAAAACAGTATCATGTCTGTGGTATTCCTACCATAATAACAACCACCACCTGAGGAAAGTGAGACAAACCTAAATCTGCCAATCTACAAGAACTAGTCTGTACTCTTCAAAAATGTAGTCTTGAGAGATAAAGACAGAAGAACTGTCGGACTGAATGAGATTAAGGAAACATGACAAGCACAATGTCTAATCCTAGATTGGATGTTGGATTTATAAAGGACATTAGGAACAACTAGTAAAATATGAGTTAGGTCCATGAATTAGATGGTAGATATTTATCTGCTAATTTGACAAATGGACTGTGGTTACATAGGAAAGTGTATATTTATATGAAATATGAACTGACAAATTAAGGATAATGGGGCATTATGCCAACAACTTAATGGTTTTAAGTGTGTGTGTGCGCGTGCGTGTGTGTGCACACGTGTGTGTGTTTAAATCAGAGAAAGGAGCGAGAATAAGGCAAATACAGAAAAAAGCTAACAAACAAGGAAGCTGGGTACTGGGTAAAGAGTGCACAGTGGTTTTTGTACTAATGTAAATTTGAATTTCAAACTGCAAGTTTGAAATTGTTTCAAAACCTAAAAAAAAATCTATGCATTGTACTTTGTCATTTGTACAAGGGTTAATCTTAAAATTTATTATATCCTAACATTTCTTGGAATTTATTTAAATGTTCCACTAAGGTTTTATCTCATTTTATTCTCTATTTTCCTTTAACCTTTTGAGTCTGAATAATTAAACTTCCAAAGGCCTTTTAGAAATTGTACTCTCTCCATTTCTCCAACTCCCCCAGATATTTCAGGCACAATAACAATATATAATAGCATAAATATAACTAAAACCTCCTAAATACACAGATGCCCAATACAGGAATAGCATTTTATCATAATATATGATGCTTGCGGTCTTTCCCACCACCCACCTCGTAAGGAATCGCATTTCTATTCCTAATTTGTTAAGATCTTTTTCTTTTTAGCCACAAACAGGTGCTTAATTTTATTAAACTGTACTTCTTTTGCATCTATTGATATGGACATGTAATTTTCCTCTTTCATTTGTAAATGTGGTAAATTAACTGACTTTTTAATGTTAAACTTATAACCTTGCAGTGTAAAAGTTAAATGATTACAAGACCTGGGATAAATCTTTCTTGCAAATTTTAAAAAGATATTCTCTACTGGACTTAATTTGCTAATATTTGATTTACAATTTTTTTTCTTACCTATGTTAATAAGTGAAACTGGCTTACAAGCACCTTTTCTCATGCTGTCTTGGTCTCATTCTTGAAGTCATGGCTTTGCTAGCCTCCCAAAATGGGTTGGGTATTGTTACCTCCCTACATTCTCTACAATCATTTAATAAGACTGAAATTATCTGTTCTTTGAATGTTTGCTGATAGAACTATCAGCAAGATTACCTTTTCTATCTTAGGTTGGAAGAGGTTAAATGTTTCGCTACTGATATAATTTACTTTAAGATCTCTTCATGTTTTTCATTTCTTCTTGAGTTAAATGGGTAAATCTTTTTTTCCACTAGAAAATTGTTCATTTCAGCTAAGTTTTCAAATCTATTGGCAAAAAACTGTTTATATTCAAACTGTGGTAGATTGTTTGCAAAAATGGCTATAATTCCCCTTCCCATACCCATGCCTCTGGACAGTTTGGTCCTGTACTAATTCTAGGTGTGGCTGTGTGGCTGGGTTTGGCAATGGGACATTAATCAAATTAACTTGAAAAGTGCTTACACATCTAAGAATGTCCTCTCTGGCTGCTTCTAAAATTCTAAAACCACCACATGAACACTGTGCTAGCCAGCTGGAGGATGAGGCTACATAGAAGACAACCAAGGTCTTATCCAAAAGCCAGAAACTTGTGTGAGACCATCCTTGATCATCTAGTCATCAGCTAACCCACCAACTGACCAGAGATGAATGAAGGAGCCCGGCAGAGTCAGCTGAATTGGCCCAGACCAGTAGAACCACTCTGCCAACCCACAGAATTATTAGCTGACTAAAATGTCAACTGTTTTAAGCTACTTGGTTTTGGAGTGGTTTATTATGCAGCAAAAACTAAATGATGTACGAATCTTTTAAAACTTATGCTACAGACGCATTAATATGTCTTTTAAATACTATTATTCTTTGTTCTGTATCTCTACTTGCTGTAAATTTCTCTTGTGAAGTACATTTTAAACTGTATTCCACAGGTTCTGACATGTAATATTTTTCCTATTGTTCCTTTCTAGGTAATCCTAATGGCCACTACGATTTCTGTGATGCTCAACGTATTCAGAAGTACTTTCTTTCTTTCACAATTATGAGATTTTTGTAATTATCTTATTCCTGGACTTCTAATTTAATTGTATGGTGATCAGAAAGAGTCCCTACAACACTGTGAAATTAACTGGTATTTGCTTTACACCAGAATTTCCTGAACCTTCTCAGTCCACAGTGAAGGCCAAAAGAAATACCTAAGTTTTCTTATTCAAATAGTCAGGTCCAAACAACTTAATAGTCATTGGCAGGGGGTCGTGGGGCTGTGAAGGATGGGGAGCTGTGGGTATATAAACTGAAAGAAAAAATAAATCTTACTTCACTCTTAAACAAAATATGTGATTAAAAGGAATGCAGTGAGATCTAATATTTAAATTGTGAACTACCTCAATACCTAATAGTTCTGTGGTATCTGAAAGATGTCAAATGTTGCTATGTGTCTCTTAAAAATTTAGAATATCCCAAATGTCTCTCTGATTTCATCACGGAGCCCCATGGTACCTCAGCACACAGTTTGGAAATTATAGCTTTATACTATCACAAAACTATTTTTCATTGGGTTTTATATGTGTTTTTAAACAACACTTGCAAATTAAGTTATTTAACTTTTCTTTCCCCTATTAATTGGTGTGTTTATTAACGACAAGAAAATTTCCCACAATGATTATGTCTTTGACAAATTCTGCCTTCTAACTAAATTTTTGCTTTATATATATTTGGACATATGTTATTAAGCATATACAAGTTTAAAGTTATTGTAGCTTCACAGTAAAATGTTTCTTTTATCAAAAATTAAGTGATAACTCCCAAATTTCAATTGATAGCATCCTAAAATAAGCCAAGAATATCTTAGGGCAGAAAATTATACTTTATTCTTTTTTTTTAAAATTTTTTCAAGGGGCACCTGGGTGGCTCAGTGGGTTAAGCTGCTGCCTTCGGCTCAGGTCATGATCTCAGGGTCCTGGGATCGAGTCCCACACCGGGCTCTCTGCTCAGTGGGGAGCCTGCTTCCCTCTCTCTCTCTCTCTCTGCCTGCCTCTCTGCCTACTTGTGATCTCTCTCCGTCAAATAAATAAATAAAATCTTGAAATTTGTCAGAGAGAGAGCCCATGAGAGAGCACAAGCTTGGGGGGTGGGGTGGGCATAGGAAGAAGGAGTCTCCCCGCTGAGCAAAGAGCCCAATGCAGGACTCAATCCCAGGACCCTGAGATCATGACTTGATCATAACTGACTGAGCCACCCAGACGTCCCATCAAACTTTACTCTTCACAAAACAAAAACTATGTATGAGCTAAGGAAAGATAATCCCTGGGCAGGTTTCTGGTGATCTAATCATTAAAGGAAGTTTCATCAAAACCAGTATTAAACAGTCCCTTTTCTTAACAACCTAGAGCTTTTTACTCTCCTGGACACTGTACTTCAAAAAATTCAGCATCTATAAAAGGTACCTCTTTCTTTTGTCAAGTGGGAGGAGAGCACAGAAGTTATGGAAACTAACCTAGTTTCAACATCTACTTTATCTACACGCACACACACACACACACACACACACACACACTAGATCCATTTCTTAAGTTCTTTTAAAAATCTGTTACTAATCTATTACCCAACTATGTATTCAATCTCTTTTGACTTTCTGTTTTCTATTAGGGTTGACCCACACAGAATTAACACCTTGTAGGTTAAGAAGGCTAACTATGGGTAATTTCTAAGACTCAACCTAATATTTTTTGAGTTAACAAATTCTGTATATTGACCTCTATATAAAGTTCTTTTTTTTTTTTTGCAGACATTTTTTTTAAAATTTTTTATTTGTTATAAACATATGTTTTTATCCCCAGGGGTATAGGTCTGTGAATCACTAAAGTTCTTTTTCATTTCCAAACTTCTCTTTACCTTGAAAAAGTGGCTGAATATTCTATACCTAAATTTGTGGAATAAGTCAGCAATTACTTCTTAAACATGTTATGAAAAAAAAAACAGGTATTTATCAGCCCCATTTTGAATATGACATAATTAAATTTGTTTTTATCAAGCAATATACTCATTGTGTTGTCTTATCTAGTTTTAGTTCCTATAAAATTAAAATCTCTTATTTCACAGATGAGTATGGGGACACAGAGAACCAGCCTAAATTAAATTGTATATCTAGAAAATATCAGTTAAGGGGCACCTGGGTGGCTCAGTGGGTTAAGCCTCTGCCTTCAGCTCAGGTCATGATCTCAGGGTCCTGGGATCCAGCCCCGCATCAGGCTCTCTGCTCAGCAGGCAGCCTGCTTCCCCACCTCTCTCTGACTGCCTCTCTGCCTACTTGTGATCTCTCTCTCTGTGTCAAATAAATAAATAAAATCTTAAAAAAAAAATTTTTTTTAAACCAAAACACTACTGATTCACCAATCATGTAAAAATCTGACTACATAACAAATTATTTTTCCTGAAGAATCATTTAACTAATCTTATTAAATAGCTGCTTTCTTTTGGATTCTTCTTTACTAATTTAAGGTTTTATACATGATCATTTCAATAGATACAGAAAAAGCATTTGACAAAATATAACATCCATTTGTGATTAAAAACCCTGAACAAAGTAGGTTTAGAGGGAACATACCTCAACATAATAAAGTCCATATATGAAAAACACACAACTAACATCATCCTTAATAGGAAAAAACTGGGAGGTTTTTCCCCAAGGTAAGGAACAAGACAGAGATGTCCACTCTTACCACTTACATTCAACACAGTACTGCAGTCCCAGCCTCAGCAATCAGACAACAAAAAGAAATAAAAGGTAGTGTACCAGGGTGGCTCAGTACAATTAAGCATCTGACTCTTGATTTTAGCTCAGGTCATGATCTCAGAGTTGTGAGATTAACCTCAGCTCCAGGTATGGAGTCTGTTTAATATTCTCTCCCTCTTCCCTTACTCTTCCCCCACTCCTTCTCTTTAAAAAGGGCATCCAAATTGGTAAGGAATTAAAACTTTCACTCTTTACAGATGACATGATACCCTACACAGAAAACCCGACTCTACCAAAAAACTGCTAGAACTAATAAACTCAGTAAAGTTACAGAATACAAAATCAGTATACAGAAATTTGTTACATCTCTACATATCAATAATGAAGCAGCAGAAAGACAAACTAAGAAAACAGTATCATTTACAACTACACCCCAAATAAAAAGATACCCAGGAATAAATCTAATTAAAGAAGTAAAGAACTTCTTTATAGTTTTTCTTAGGTTTTTATTTTTCAGAGTAAAAACTGAAAACTATAAAACACTGATGAAAGAAACTGAAAATGACACAAAGAAATGGAAACAGATCCCATGCTCAAGGATTAGAAGAACAAATGCTGTGGAAATGTCTATACTACCCAAAACAATCTATACATTTAATGCAATCCCTTTAAAATATCAATAGCATTTTTCACACAACTAGAACAAACAATTCTAAAACTTGTATAGAACCACAAAAGACTCCAAGTAGTCAAAATAATCTTGAAAAAGCAAAGCAAAGCTGGAGGCATCAATATTCTAGACTTCAAGCTATATTATAAAGCTCTAGTAATTAAAACACTATGGTATGGGCACAGAAATAGAATGGAACAGAAGAGAAAATGGAAGAGAAGAGAAAACCCAGAAGTAAACTCACAACTAAATGGTCAATTAATCTTTGACAAAGCAGAAAAGAATATCCAGTAGGAAAAAGACAGTTTCTTCAACAAATGGCCCTTCGGAAAACTGGAAAGCAACATGCAAAAGAAAGAAACTGGATAACTTTCTTCACTATCACCATACATAAAAATAAATTCAAAATGGGTTAGAGACTTAAATGTGAGACCTGAAACCACAAACATCCTAGAAGAGAGCACAGGCAGTAAGCTCTGAACATTGGCTATAGCAACCTTTTCCTAGACATGTTTCCTGAGGCAAGGGAAACAAAAGCAAAAATAAATAAACTATTGGTACTGCATCAAAGTAAAAAGCTTTTGCACAGTGAAGAAAATTATCATCAAGACTAAAAGGCAATCTATGGAATGGGAGAAGATACTTGCTTATGGCATATCTGATATAGGGTATCTAAAGAAAATAATCTAACTAAAAAACGGCAGAAAACATGAACAGACATTCCTCTAAGACATACAGATGGCCAACAGACACATGAAAAGATGCCTATCATCACTGATCACCAGGGAAATGCAAATCGAAACTACAATGACATATCGCCTCATACCCATCAGAATGGCTAAAATCAAAAACACAAGAAACAAGTGTTGGTGAGGATGTGAAAGAAAAGGAAAAAAAGGAACCCTCTTACTCTGTTGGTGGGAATGCAAACTAATGCACCCATTCTGGAAAACAGTATGGAGGTTCCTCAAAAAGTTAAAAATGGGCGCCTGGGTGGCTCAATGGGTTAAGTCTCTGCCTTCAGCTCAGGTCATGATCTCAGGGTCCTGGGATAGAGTCCTGCATCGGACTCTCTGCTTGGCAGGGAGCCTGCTTCCTCCTCTCTCTCTCTGACTACTTGTGATCTCTCTGTCAAATAAATAAATAAATAATCTTTAAAAAAAAAAGTTAAAAATAGAGCTACCCTTATTATATGTTTTTTTTTACCCTTATTATATGTTTAAAAAAATAAAAAATTAATAAAAAAAAAAGGAAAAAAAAATAGAGCTACCCTATGATCTAGCAATCATACTACTGGGTATTTACTCGAAGAATACAAAAACACTAATTCAAAGGGATTACCTGCACCATTATTTACAATAGCCAAGATATGGAAGCAGTCCAAGTGTCCATGAACTGATGCACAGATAAAGAAGATGTGGCTCAGTAGAGTTAAGTGTCTGACCCTTGATTTCAAGTTGGGTCATGATACCAGGGTCGTAAAATCGAGACCCATGTCAGGCTCCACATTCAGTGTGGAGTTTGCTTGGGATTCTTTCTCTCCCTCTGTCCCTTTCCCCACTTATATACTCTCTTGCTTTCTCGCTCTCAAAATAAATAAAGAAAATCTTTTAAAAAGAGAACCTGGGCTAGGGATTTTTGCATTATTTCTTATAACTGCATTCACATTTATAATTGTCTCAATCAAAATTTCAATTAGTAAAATCTTGATCAATCAAAACTTCAATTAATGAAACCCTGAATTAGTTTTTTCTTAGGTTTTTATTTTAATTTTATTTAACTCTTAATATAAAGCATTGTGTTACTTTCAGGTGTGCAATAAAGTGATTCAACACTTCCATAAAACACCCACTCATCACAACAGGTGCACTCCTTAATCTCCGTCGTCACCTATTTAACCCAATCCCCCAAATTCTCCCCTCTTGGTAACCATCAGTTAGTTCTCTATAATTAATAAGAGTTTGTTTCTTGATTTATCTCTCTCTCTTTTTTCCCTTTACACACTTGTTTTATTACTTAAATTGCATATATGAGTGAAATCATATGGTATTTGTCTTTCCCTTATTTTGTTTATTAGCCTAATACTCCTACCTCCATTCATGTCATTGCAAATGGGAAGATTTCAATCTTTCCTTTTTTTAAAAAAAAGATTTTATTTATGTATTTGACAGAGATCACAGGTAGGCAGAGAGGGGTGGGGGAAGCAGGCTCCCTGTTGAGCAGAGAACCTGATATGGAACTTGATTCCAGGATCCTGGGATCATGACCTGAGCCAAAAGCACAGGCTTTAACCTACTGAGCCACCCAGGTGCCCCAGATCTCAATCTTTTTTTTTTTTTTTAAGATTTTATTTATTTATTTGACAGACAGAGATCATAAGTAGGCAGAGAGGCAGGCAGAGAGAGGAAGGGAAGCAGACTCCCCGCCGAGCAGAGAGCCCGATGCAGGGCCCGATTTCAATCTTCTTTATGGCTGAATAATATTCCACTGTATATATAAATCACATCTCTTAAAAAAAGAAAAAAAGATTTTATTTATTTATTTAAGAGGGATGGGGGGAGAGAGAGAGAGAGAGAGAGCGAGTGAGCATGCAAGTACATGTGAGCTTAATCGGGGAAAGAGGCAGAATCAACTCCCTGCTGATCAGAGAGCCTGATTCAGGGTTCAATCCCAGGACCCTGGGATCATGACCTGACCTAAAGGCTGATGCTTAATGAACTGAGCCACCCTGATACCCCTAGTCCAGATTCTCTTAATTAACATTTTGCCAAACCTTAGTAATAATATCACAATGAAGACACTGACATTGATATAACCCACTGATCTTATTCAGATTTCCTGTCTTATTTACATTCACTGTATGAAAGTTTATGTCTATTAATTCTATACAATTTTATCACATGCACAGATTCATGTATCCACCATTATACTCAAAATACAGAACAGTTCCAAAAACTGAAGATGCCCTTCTGTTGCCCCTTTTTAAGCAAACAACCTCCCGTTGTCTCCTCCCTGTCCCTCAATCTAACCCTTGCAACCACTAATCAGTCCTTCATTTCTTTTTTTTAAATTTTTTAAAAAATATTTTTATTTATTTATTTGACAGAGAGAGATCACAAGTAGGCAGAGAGGCAGGCAGAGAAAGAGGGAGAAGCAGGCTCCCTGCCGAGCAGAGAGCCCGATGCAGGGCTCGATCCCAGAACCCCAGGATCATGACCCGAGCCGAAGGCAGAGGCTTTAACCCACTGAGCCACCCAGGCACCCCCAGTCCTTCATTTCTAAAATTTTATCATTTCAAAAATGTTACATAAATGGAATCACACAGTATATAATCTTTTTGTGATGGGCTTTCTTTTGCCCAGCATAATTCCCAAGAAATTCACATTAAGTTGTTGCTTCTATCAATAGTTGGTTCCTTTTTAGGGGCGCCTGGATGGCTCAGTGGGTTAAAGCCTCTGCCTTCGGCTCTGGTCATGATCCCAGGGTCCTGGGATTGAGCTCCGCATTGGGCTCTCTGCTCAGCAGGGAGCCTGCTTCCTCCTCTCTCTCTCCCTCTCTCTCTCTCTCTCTCTCTCTCTATCTCTGCCTCTCTGCCTACTTGTGATCTCTGTCTGTCAAATAAATAAATAAAATCTTTAAAAAATATATATAGTTAGTTCCTTTAAATTGCTGAGTGGTATTTCATGGCAAAGACCTAATAAAGTTTAACCATCTGGATTGTTTCTAGGTTTTAGCTATTCCAAAATAAAGTTGTTATGAACATTCAAGTACAGATTTTGTATGAACACCAGTTCTCATATCTCTGAGATAAATGAGTAGGAGTTTAACCGGTAGGCTGTTTATTAGCAACATGTTTTCCAGAGTGACTGTACCATTCCACATTCCCATCAGCAACATATGAGTGATCCAATTTCTCTACATCCTCACTAGCATTTCATGTTAACTGTTTTTTTATTTCAGCCATTCTAACAGATGCGTAGTAGGTTTTAATCCATATTTCTCTGATGGCTAATAATGTATTAATAATCATAATCACAATAAGTGCTATCTGTATACTTCATTCAATGAAACGTCTCTTCTCATCCTTGCCCATTTTTAAAATCGGGTTTGTTTGTTTTTACTGTTAACCTTTAAGAGTTCATTATAGATACTAGCCCTATATTGGATGTGTGGTTTTCTTCTTTATTTCCAGCTTGTATTTTCATCCTTTCATTTGAGCTTTCACAGAATAAATTTTTATTTATTAAGTTCCAACTTTCTTTTTATGGATTATGCTTTTGTGGTCAACTGTATGAACCATTTGCCTGGCCCTGGCTCCTGAAAAATTTCCTCCATTTTTTTCCTAAACGTTTATAGTTTTATCTTTTACATTTAAGTCTAGGATCCATTTTATGTATTTGTATAGGTGTGAGAATGAGGTTGAGGTTATTTATTTTTGCCTATGAATTCCCAATTGCTCTAGTATCATTTGCTAAAGAAGTTATTCTTCTGCCATTGATTTAGTTTTGCCAAAAGAAATTTGGGTGTATCTGTGTGGGTTTATTTCTGGGTTCTATCTTCTGTTACATTGAGAAATGTGTCCATCCTTTAGCCAATATCATGTAGTATTCATTGCTGTAGCTATCCCATAAGCCTTAATATTGGCTGGAGCAATTGCTCCTGTTTTTATTCTCTGTCAGGACTGTTTTAGGTGTTCTAGAGCCTGTGCCTTTCCATAAACATTTAAAAATAAGCTTGTCTGGGGGCACATGGGTAAATCAGATAGTTAAGTCTCTGACTCTTGATTTGGGCTCAGATCATGAGGTTGAGCCACGCTAGTATCGTGGTGAGAATTTCTGTATCCATGTTCATCAGGGATATTGGTCTATAATCCTTTGGGTGGGGTCTTTGTCTGGTTTTGGGACCAAGGTAATGCTGGCCTCATAAAAAGAGTTTAGAAGTTTTCCTTCCCTTCCCATGTTTTAAAAACAGCTTCAGAAGAGTAGGTATTAGTTCTTTTTTAAAGGTTTGGTAGAATTCCCCTGGGAAGCCATTTGGCCCTGGGCTTTTGCTTGCTGGGATATTTTTGATTAGTGCTTCAATTTCCTTGCTTGTTATGGGTCTGTTCAGGTTTTTTTATTTCCTCCTGTTTCAGTTTTGGTAGTTTATACATCTCCAGGAATGCTTCCATTTCTTCCAGATTGCCTAATTTAGTGGCTTTGCTCATAATATTTTCCTGTAACTATTTCTTCAGTGTTGGTTGTGATCTCTCCTCTTTTATCCATCATTTCATTTATTTGGGTCTTTTCTCTTTTCTTTTTGATAAATCTGGCCAGGGGTTTATTGATCTTACTAATTCTTTCAAAGAATCAGCTCCTACACTCGTTGATCTGTTCTGTTTTTTTGGTTTCTGTTTAATTGATTTCTGCTCTAATCTTTATGAGTTCTCTTCTGCTGGGTTCAGACTTTATTTGCTGTTCCTTCTCCAGCTCCTTTAGTTGTAAGGTGAGACTGCATATTTGAGAACTTTCTTGTTTCTTGAGAAAGGCTTATACTGCTATATACTTCCCTCTTAGGACTTCATTTTTCTGCATCCCATAGGTTTTGAACAGTTGTGTTTTCATGAATTTTTTTAATTGTTCTGTAATTTCCTGGTTGACCCATTCATTCCTTAAGTAGGATGCTCTTTAGACTCCATGTATCCATGTATTTGAGCTCTTTCCAAATTTCCTCTTGTGACTGAATTAGTTTCAAAGCATCATGGTCCTAAAATATGTACAGATTGATCTCAGTCTTCTGATATCAGCTGAGACCTGATTTGTGACCCAGTATGTGATCTATTCTCAAGAACGTTCCATGTGCACTGAAGAAGAATATGTATTCTGTTGCTTTGGGATGGAATACTCTGAATATATCTGTGAAGTCCATCTGGTCCAGTGTGACATTCAAAGCCCTTATTTCCTTGTTGATCTTCTGCTTAGATGATCTGTCCATCACTGTGAGTGGGGTGCTAAACTCCCCTACTATTACTGTATTATTGTCAATGTGTTTCTTTGATTTTTATTATTAACTGGCTTACATAATTGTCTGTTCCTATGTTAGAGACATAAATATTTACAATTGTTAGTTCTTCTTGTTGGATAGACCCTTTATGATAGAGTATCCTTCTTCATCTCTTATTATAGTCTGGTTCAAAATCTAACCTGTTGGATATAAAGATTGCCACTGCCAGTTTTCCTTTGATATCTATTAGCATGATAAATGTTTTTCCATCCCCTGACTTTATATTTGGATTTGGGTCTAAAATGAGTCTCTGGTAGACAGCATATCGATGGGTCTTGCTTTTTCATCCAATCTAAATCCCATGTCTTTTCAGTGGGCCATTTAGCCCATTTACAGAGTAACTACTGAAAGATAAGAATTTAGTGCCATTTTGTATTACCTGTAAAGTGACTGTTTCTGTAGATTGTCTCTGTTCCATTCTGGTCTATGTTACTTTTGGGCTCTTTCTTTGTTTAAAGGATCCCCTTTAATATTTCCTGTATGGCTGGTTTGGTGATCACAAATTCTTTTAGGTTGTTTGTCCTGGAAGATTTTTTTTTCTAAAGATTTTATTTATTTATTTTTCAGAGGGAGAGCGAGAGCGAGCACAGGCAGACAGAGTGGAAGGCAGAGTCAGAGGGAGAAGCAGACTCCCCGTGGAGCAAGGAGCCCGATGTGGGACTCGATCCCAGGACGCTGGGATCATGACCTGAGCCGAAGGCAGCCGCTTAACCAACTGAGCCACCCAGGCGTCCCTGTCCTGGAAGATTTTTATCACTCCTTCTATTTTGAAAGACACACTAGCTGGATAATGTATACTTGGCTGCGTATTTTTTTCATTTAGCACCCTGAATATATAATGCCAGTTCTTTCCGCCTGCCATGTCTCTGTGGATAGGTCTGCTGCCAACCTAATGTTTCTATCTTTGTAGGTTATAGACCTCTTGTCTGAACTACTTTCAGGATTTTCTCCTTGTTTCTGAATTTGCAAGTTTCACTATTTTATGCCAGGGTGTTGACCTATTTTTATTGATTTTGAGGGGGGTTCTCTGTGGCTTCTGGACTTGGATACTTGTTTCCTTCCCCAGATAAGGGAAGTTCTTCACTATAATTTGCTCCAATATACCTCCTGCCCCCCTCCTTTCCTCTTCTTCTGGGATCTGAATTATTCTAATACTGTTCCCCTTGATGGTATCACTTATCTCTCAAATTCCCACCCCCCACCCTGTGATTCAGCAATTGTTTATCTTTTTCTCAGCTTCTTTATTCTCCATCATTTTGTCTTCTATATCAATAATTCTCTCTTTTGCTTCATTTATCTTAGCAGTTAGGCTTCCATTTTGGTTGCATTTCATTAACAGCCTTTCTGATTTCAACTTGGTTAGATTTTAGTTTTTATTTCTCCAGAAAGGGATTCTCTAGTGTTTTCCATGTTTTTTCAAACCCAGCTAGTATCTTTCTAATTGTTATTCTGAACTCTAATTCTGACATCTTACTTATGTCCATACTGATTAGGTCTCTGGCAGTCAATACTGCCTCTTCTTCTCTTTTTTGATGTGAATTTTTCCATCTTGTCATTCTGTCCCTCAGAGAAGAATAAATGATGAGAGGAAAAAAAATACTAAAATGGCAAAAATGACCCCAGAAAAAAGGATCTGTACTTAGAAAACTACAGAACACTCATGAAAGAAATTGAGAAATACAATAAAATGGAAAAACACTCTATGCCCACGGATTGGAAGAATAAATATTGTTAAAATGTCTATGCTAGAGCAATCTACACATTCAAGCAATCCCTATCAAAATACCATCAACTTTTTTCTCAGAGCTGGAACAAATAATTGTAAAATTTGTATGGAACCAGAAAAGACCCCAAATAGTCAAAGGAATGTTGAAAAAGAAAACCAAAACTGTGGTGTCATTATTCTGAACTTCAACCTCCAATATAAAGCTGTAATCACCAAAACAGTATGGTACTGGCACAAAACAGACATATAAATCAATGGAACAGAATAGAAAACCCCAAAATGGACCTTCATCCCTATGGTCAACTAAACTTCGACAAAGCAGTAAAGAATATCCAATGGAAAAAGGACAGTCTCTTCAATAAATGGTGCTGGGAAAAATTGGACAGCCACATGCAGAAGAATGAAACTGAACCATTTCCTCACACCATACACAAAGATAATCTCAAAATGGATGAAAGACCTAAATGTGAGACAGGAATCCATCAAAATCCTAGAAGACAACACAGGCAGCAACCTCTATGACTTGGTCATAGCAACTTCTTGCTAGACAGTTCTCCAAAGGCAAGGGAAAAAAGGCAAAAATTAACTACTGGGACTTTTCAAGATAAAATGCTTTTGCACAGGAAAGGAAACAGCCAACAAAACCAAAACACAACTGACAGAATGGGAGAAGATATTTGCAAATGACATATCGATAAAGGGCTATTATCCAAAATCTATAAAGAATTTATCAAACTCAACACTCAAAGAACAAGTAATCCAATCAAGAAATGGGATGAAGACATGAGCAAACATTTCTCCAAAGAAGACATACAAATGACCAACAGACACGTGAAAAAACGTTCCACACCACTTGGCATCAGGGAAATGCAAATCAAAACCACAGTGAGATACCACCTCACACCAGTCAGAATGGCTAAAATTAACAAGTCAGGAAATGAAAGATGTTGGCAAGGATGTGGAGAAAGGGGAACCCTCTTACACTGTTGGTGGGAATGCAAGCTGGTACAGCCATTCTGGAAAGCAGTATGGAGGTTCCTCAAAAAGTTGAAAATAGAGCTACCCTACAACCCAGGAACTGCACTCCTGGGTATTTACCCCAAAGATACAAATGTAGTGATCTGAAGTGGCACATGGACCTGAATGTTTACAGCAGCAATGTCCACAATAGTGAAACTATGGAAAAGGCCCAGATATTACTCAGCCATCAAAAAGAAAAAAGAAATCTTGCCATTTGAAACATGGATGGAATAACAGGGTATTATGCTAAGTGAATTAAGTCAATCGGAGAAAGACAATCATCATATGATCTCACTCATATGTGGAATTTAAAAAACAAAACAGAGAGGCTCAGTTGGTTAAGCCACTACCTTCAGCTCAGGTCATAATCCCAGGGTCCTGGGAGCGAGTTCCGCATCAGGCTCCTTGCTCGGCAGGGAGCCTGCTTTTCTCTCTGCCCCTGCCTGCCACTCTGCCTGCTTATGTGCTCTTTATCTCTCTCTCTCTCTCTCTGACAAATAAATAAATAAATAAAATCTTTAAAAAAAAAAAAAAAAACAGGATATATGATATCCTTGTCTTTTTTAAAGAAACAAACAAACAAAACAGAGGATCATAGGGGAGGAGGGGGGAAAAAATAAAACAAGATGAAACCAGAGAAGGAGACAAACCATAAGAGACTCTTAATCATAAGAAAGAAACTGAGAGTTGCTGGAGGGTAAGGAGGTGGGGAGATGGGGTAACTGGATGATAGACATTAAGGAGGGCATGTGATGTAATGAGCACTGGGTATTATATAAGACTGATAAATCACAGAGCTGTACCTCTAAAACCAATAATACATTATATGTTAATTAACTGAATTTAAAGAAATTAAAATCAATAAATAAAATCTAAAAAAAATAGTATTATATTCATAATTTTGATTTCTGCATGTTCACTCTTAACATATATAAGCCACTGACTTTTATATGTTACTCCTGTAATCTGTGATCTTGCTGAACTCATTTATTAATTCAAGGAAACTTTCTGTAGTAGATTCCTCAGATTTTTCTATATAGACTATCATGTCATCTAGAAACAGGGGCAGTTTTATTTTTTCCTTTTTAAACTGATGTGTTTTATTTTCTTTTCTTGTCTTTTATGGCACTGGCTAGAATTGCCAGAACTCTACTAAGTAAGAGCAATAAGGGTAGACATCCTTGCCTTGTTCTTAGATCTTAGGGGGAAAGCATTCAGTTTTCACCATTAAGTATGATGTTAGCTATAGGTTTTTTTGCAGATGTTCTTTATCAAGTTGAGCAAGTTCTATTTGTAATTGATTGAGAGTTTTATCAGGAATGAGTGCTGGTTTTTGTTTCTGTATTAATCGATATGATCATATGAACTTTATTATCTTGTTGACATAAAACAATTCAAGCTATTTTTAAAAAGATATTTTACTAGGGGCGCCTGGGCAGCTCAGTCGTTAAGCGTCTGCCTTCGGCTTAGGTCATGGTCCCAGGGTCCTGGGATTGAACCCTGCGTCAGGCAGGCTCCTTGCTCAGCGGAAAGCCTGCTTCTACCTCTCACACTCCCCCTGCTTGTGTTCCTTCTCTCACAGTGTCTCTGTCAAACAAATAAATAAAATCTTCAAAAAAAAATTTTTTACTAAAAGTACAATTAAAACAATTATACTGTATCTGATTAGTCAAGTAGGGCATTTTTGTGGTGTTTTTCATTATGTAAGAACTTAAGCAGTCCTACCCCCAGATCTAATGATAATAAAATCCTAATGGAATATCTGACTGATCAATCACCAAGAGAAGATTATATAAAGTTTAATATAACATGCTAAAGTTTAAAATGCCAGTGATAAAGTTTTGGACTGATTTTCAACTCATGAGGTATTATTCACTCAACAAACATTTACTTTGAGAGGCATTATAGGATAATGATTAAGCGCTCAGCTATCATTTATCAGCTATGTGATTTTAGAAAAGTTATTTAACTCTTATGTAACTCTGTTTACAATATGATATAAAACAGAAGTACAGACTTCTGTGTAAGTGCCAATGTATTAGTACCCACTTAAATAGGAAAGTAAGATATCAAAGAGGTAAAAGAAGGCAAAAAAGTTAAAAAAAAAAAGAATGTGAGGCTAGTAAAAACAGTATATATTAATAATTAGATCTCACTCTCAATTAGATCTCCATGGACTGGCTAAAACTTCTCAATTTGTTACAGGTCTGCTACAAGATATGGAGCCTGTGCCAGAAATAACTACAAACTAAACACATTTAGTTCCATTATTTATGTATTTAGGCAGAAGGATTTTTTGGTACAGGAAGAAGCTCCTTGTTTAATATTTTAACACAAGCTCCCTAATTTGTCACAGATTAAGACTTTCAGATAGTACTGCTTTGTATCTATAGTATTTGTATTAAAAATTCAATAAATGATTTTTTAGAAGTTCAATAAATGATTTAAATATATAGAAAATTTTAAGATATCATAATCAATTTCATTCTTGAATATTGGCATTTAGCAAGTACCAACTATTGGTCCAGAATTTGACTAGGCATTTAGAGATAGTCTGGGAGAGAGACTGGAGAGTACCTGGGGTAGGGGAGTGTGATTATCACCCTCACTTTAAAATATTACAATCTAATGCAAATGGTAGAGCTCATCTGTGAATCACGGGAAACTAGCTTTCTTGTATTTTTCAAGAATCTCAATGTCAGAAACAACAACGCTGTGATTTTCTCCTCAATGGAGCTATAGAAAAAGAAAGACTAGAAGTAGAGACAGACACTGGCTATAAAAAGGAATCTTTTCCTGGAGGGCTCTCCACACCTCTGTAGAATCACCAAAATCAATTAAGCTTTGCCTGAAGTTTAGGATTTGTTTCAGGAACGGTTCACATTCTGCTGCTTAGCCAGGGAATTCTGAAATGTGAAGTAAGAAATTTCTTGAGATTTCTTTAGTTAATTTCATTTTTGGTCCTTCTGTAAAGATTTCTAGGAGTTAACTCTGGTGACTGAAAAGGAAATAATGTTATCTACAGAGAAAAAGAAGAGATAAGAGGAGTCTAAAGTAACCAAAATGGATATTTAAAAAGATGCATTCTGACAAGCAAGAAATTTAATTATATAAATTAAGTCCAGAAGACAGCACAACTACAGAAGGAGGAACAAACAGCCAAATATAAATACAAATGAATAGCTTGTATTTATAAGCATATTAGAAGAGCTAAAAAGCTTAAAATAAGAGGAGGATTCTGAATGATACCAGGACCAATACAAAGTTTTAGAGTTGTTTTCCAAGCATGACAATTTAAGGGAAAATAAAGGCTCACATCTGGGGATAGTTGGTATAGTGTTAACAGATGTTTTACTCCTACTGCCTCTATTGAGGAGAATGATCTTTACATGACAAATGAAAAACTAGTCATAAAAGAACACTTAACTGTTCTATTTATATAAGGTTCAAACTATGCAAAATAATCTATAATATTAAAAAATCAAGATAATGCTTACCCTTGGGGGAAAGGATAACTAGGAAAGAGCCTTGGAATACAGGTAATGTTCTCTTTCTTGACCTAGGAGCTTATTACACAGATGTGCTCACTTTGTGAAAATTCATCAAGCTGTACGCTTAGATGTGTTGACCTTTTTCTATACATGTTATAAGTAAATACCATTTTAACTATTTAATGATACATTTTTATGCTGTGTGGTTTAGGGATAAATAATAAAAAGCTAATAAAAAGTTAAAAAGCAAAAAAAAAAAAAAAAAAGAAGCTAGGTCTGAAGTGTCAAGATTGGCAAGGAGCTCACCTCACTCTCTTTATTAAATTAAGGCTTAGTTTACTTTTCTGGTCCAGATGAAACAAGGATCTGAAAAAACTTGAAAATATGATGGCCAAATCACCGTTGTTAATCTGTAAGTATCCCTGAAGAATTTAAGTTGCAGGAACACTGGAATTAGCAAGCAGTTTTCAAATTCTACTAAAGACTGGGGGGTTGGCCGCATAGGGAGTTAGGAAAATGAATTTCACGAACTATATACGATACCAATGAGCTTAATATTGATGCTGAGTAAAAATTCATGACCCAAAGTGGGTATTTAATAAACACTTATTAAATAAATAAATGCACAGGTCTATTTATAGTTTTAGTAACTGGGAGTGTGTTACTCTCAGAATCGAGACCTTTCTTTTCTCCAAAATTGAAAAGTTTCAAGATGGTAATTTAATATAGAAATTTCAGGAGTGAATTAAGATCAAGAAAAGAAGCTAATCTAAGATGAACACAAAGATTTAGAAATAAATTTTAAAGTCTATTTTTTTAATGTACATGTAATATAGAGAGTTAGTTATGTATACTTTCTTGATTGGGAATTAAAATACTAGCTTCAAATAAAATGAGCTTGCATGAATACACAGTCTCATGAAGGTTCATTCTAAAGTCCTCAAAAAAAAAAAAATAAGAAGAAAATGCAATTTTTAACAGCAGTTTCATTTAACTGGTAAGATAAAAGGTTATTTTACTTCTATTTTTCTAAAGTATCTTTAACAAGTATGTGTAACTTTTACATGAAAAAGGTAGAGGAATCCTGTCTAGCACACGGCCCAAAGAAAGAGAGGATCTTGAGAAAAAAAGTAAAAACGAAACAGAAGAGCATCTAATTTCACCAGATCTGAGAATTTCAATGCAGGCACTAAAATACTTCACACAATACCTCAATAAATGAAAGCTGTTACAAGTAAATACCATTTTAACTATTTAATGATACATTTTCATGCTGTGTGGTTTAGGGATGACCACTAATTTGCTATAGTATTTTCATTATTCAAGTTATATAGAATTTTAAAATCAGAAAAACCTCCTAATTATTTTCTGTTAAATGCAATCACCCTTACCTTTCGCAGTTCAACTGTCACTTCATTCCGGTGTCTTCTCATTGTCTAAAAGGAAAAATAAAGAACACATAAGTACTGAATATTGATACTGCTAGTAGATAAATTAAGGTCTAAGGCTTGACTTATTTCACTTAGCATAATCCCCCCCAGTTCTATCCATGTTGATGCAAATCGTAGAGCACTGGGTATTTTTTTTTTTTAAAGATTTTATTTATTTATTTTACAGAGAGAAATCACAAGTAGATGGAGAGGCAGGCAGAGAGAGAGAGAGAGAGGGAAGCAGGCTCCCTGCTGAGCAGAGAGCCCGATGTGGGGCTCGATCCCAGGACCCTGAGATCATGACCTGAGCCGAAGGCAGCGGCTTAACCCACTGAGCCACCCAGGCGCCCCGAGCACTGGGTATTATATGCAAACAATGAATCATGGAACACAACATCAAAAACTAATGATGTACTGTATGATCACTAACATAACACAATAAAAAAAATTAAGGTCTAAGGCATTTAATATATACAATTTTCTGGAAGTAATTCCATTGTTAAGGATTGAGGACTGGTCAGTTTTAGACTTTAAATGAACCATGGGAATTTAAAAAGCCAAAACTCCTGTCTATTTTACTGGATATCTGTTGGTTAATCTTGTGGGGAGTTTTTTAATTTGGGGGGGAGCTGAAGGTAGGGCTTGGCTGCCTAGCATCCATTCCCCTTGTCTAACTGCACCCAGGTATCTCTGGGGAATTATATACCTTCTGCTGTGGACTGCCTTGATCAAACTCCTATTAAAGTATCTCATTCTCTCCTAGTTTTGAATAGGGCACGAGACTGAAATCATGCTAGCAGAGCTTTTGCCCCCATGACTCTGAACCTTGAGCAAAATGGAAAGGAAAAATAAAGAGGAAAAAGAGAGGCAGCACATTAATTTCCAAAGGAAATATCTGGACAAGATAGTGAATAATAGTTACATCCTGGAGTTGCTCTAGTCCCAGTTCTCAGGTGTCTCCACTCATTTTATAAACTACCTATATTCTTCCAATAAATTATGGTTTTGCTTACGTTGGCCAGAGTTGGTTTTTGATGTTTGCAACTGATGAAATCTATCCAAATGATTCATGTTTTCAAAAAGTAAAAGACTTGGGGCACCTGGGTGGCTCAGTGGGTTAAGCTTCTACCTTTGGCTTAGGTCCTGATCTCAGGGTCCTGTGATCGAGCCCCGCATTGGACTCTTTGCTCAGCAGTAAGCCTGCTCCTCCCTCCCACCTCTCTGCCTGTCATCTCTGTCAAATAAATAAATAAAATCTTTAAAAAAAAAAAGTAAAAGACTTAATTGTAATGGCCTTGAAACCACATGAAAAGGGATATAAATTTGGGATAGATATTTTGCATCAAAAGGCAGAGTCCTTCTAAGTTTACAGTGAGGCTCTATCAGGCCCGGTCTTACCAGGAATGACTAAAATGATCAGATAGCCTCTCTCCCCTTGATGTACTGATAGGATGGATTATCTTATTACACATATAAGTATGGTAAAATCCTTAAATTTTTGGATTAAAGGCTACATAAAGATTACATGGTTGTGGTATATTATTATTTTAATATATTGCCAGATTCAGTATGGTACTATTTTATTTTATAATTCTTTTGTTATGGTATCTCTATCAAGTTTTTGTAAATGGCAATGATAAATTAATTCTCTTTTTAGGAAAAAAAAAATCCCATGAAAATCAAATTACAAAGTTTGTTAAATATACTGAAATATTAACCTAGATTTAGCTTATGCTTAAATATATATATTAAATGTAAACAAAACTGCCAAACAAAATTCAAATTAGTAGCATTCATTTAATGTGAAGAAATGATGCACTGATAAAACTATTATCACTAGTAGGGTTCAACCTTGAATCTAATTCTATGTTTCTGTGTTTTGACTTTAATATGATGAATATACAGACTGCTTCGTGTATAAATTCATCATGTAGAATGGTAATAAATGTTGAGCAATTTTCAAATACCAATGTTATTTTGATAACTCTAAACTGTCTTGATTTACTTGAAGATTAGAACTGCACTACAGATAAAATTTGCCTATATGAATATCTAATCAAACTGTTACTAGAACTGAGAAGGAAAAATATTTTCATTGCATAACTACTACACTTAATTATTTATGAACTGTTAATAAGATGATAGGCACACAACAAAAAAAGTTCTAGGCAACATATCCCTTACAAAATATGATCAAGTTAACGCAATACTGTAATTCACATTAAAATATTTCAGCATCGGGGTGCCTGGGTGGCTCAGAGGGTTAAAGCCTCTGCCTTCAGCTCAGGTCATGATCCCAGGGTCCTGGGATCAAGCCCCGCATCGGGCTCTCTCCTTGGTGGGGAGCCTGCTTCCTCCTCTCTCTCTCTCTGCCTGCCTCTCTGCCTACTTGTGATCTCTCTCTGTCAAATAAATAAATCTTAAAAAAAAAAATACTTCAGCATCAATAGAAGTTGTGTGTCAACTTTGAAAGTTCCCTAAATTAGGACTCCACACTTCAAAGTAAGTTAGTAGCATGTGAAGCATTCATATCAGAAGTTAGCTCCCCGTTAAGTAAGTGCTTCGAATATCAACATCTGAATTTACACAACGGTTTGTTAATTAGTATAAGAGATGTTGGAAATAACTTTTTTATTGCTGAAATAAAACTGTGCAAGATATATAGATTGACTAGGAATACTGTACATGTGCCTGATTTTTGTCTATTTGCAGTTTAAGAATCTGGCAAGTCCAGCAGTCTGTCTTCAGGGAAGTTTTTGAATCTATGCCTCCCTTTGATCCTATATATCACCCTTTCTTAGATTTTGTCACCTAGTCCTAATCAGTTCTTTGTGGTATATGCTTATAGTTCAAGTTCTATTGCAAGGTGTTAACTGCTTGCCACATGTTTGTATAAGTGGCAGAATTCTAAAGCTTCTTTTATTATAACATAACTCACTGGTAGTAAAATTTCTAAGGAAAAAATACCTGTTACTTCACCTACCTCTAATAGTTAAAAGGCTTCCTACTCACCCAAAAGAACCATATGCATGTAAAATAGCCAGATGGCTTAGGTCAATCAGCAACAGGTACTGACCACTATGTATATGATAAAAGTACCACTGAATTAGTCATGATGCATTCTGTTCTCTGAATTACAGAAAAAGGCTCCATCTTGGGCCCTCTCCTCCCTAACATTCTTCCCAAGTGATCTCATTTACTCTCATGTCTTCAATTACTTTTTGATGACCACTCTCAAATATCTATCTTTAGTTCAGCCCTCCTGACTGATCTCAAATATGTAAGTACTATTCACTCACTCAACAAAAATTCACTGAATTCATCTAAAATGGAACAGGCAATATGCCTGCAACTGGTAGACAAATATAGAATTTACAGTCTAGTACAGTTGTCAGTAAACCACAGCCTGTGCCCCAAACCTTGGGCTGTTTTCTGTAGGAATGAACAGGAATGGTTTTGACACTTTCAGGTGGTTGTATTATAAATGATATTAAGTATCCATGTAATATACCTATTTTTGTCTCTTGGCTCCCCAAACCTAAAATATTTACCTTCTCTCCTTTTAAGAGAATGTTTGCCAACAGTTGGTCTAGTGAAAAACACATTAGTGATAACCAGTAATATAAACGTGTTAAATGAAAAAAAAAAAAAAAAAAAAAAACCACAAAAAAACGTGTTAAATGTTAAGATAGGAAAATAAAGTTTAAAGTTGGAAGAAGACATGATTAGGGAATCAGGAAAAAGCTTCCTGAAGAAATGAAATATATCTATACGTGGTTTGGGGCTAGACTGTTGCAAGACTTCACATTTAGAATGCTTACAAATACCCTTAATAGCTGATCCCTTTACTCCTCCCCTCCCAAAAAAACCCTTCCCCCCAAAAAACTACTCTTCCATGAATATTCCCAGTATTAGGAAAAATCACCAGCATCCAAACAGTTTTAAGAACCCCAATCTTAGGAGATCATTCATGTCTGCACAGTCTCTCACACTTTGACACCCAACAAGGCACCAAAACTAGGATTCAACCCTTCTAGCTCAACTGCCATTATCCTAGACTAAGCCACCGTTATCTCACCTGGACTGCCACAATAGCCTCCTAACTAGTCTACTTGTGTGGTCTTTCTCTTGAATAAAAGTTCTCAATGAAGTTTTTTATCTTCTATAAACTCCCCTAAAAGAGAAACACACACACACACAAACACAGTCACCAGGACAGCCAAACCCAACCCCCATGGACAAAATCTACAAGGCTAAGTGACAGGGTATCCCCACGAATTCTCAAATACAAGCAGGATCTGGGTTAAACTGTCAACTATAGGAGTCATGGTATAGCATGTATACACAGAAGGAAACAGAAGAGCTCAAGTAATAGGGTAGGTAACTGAAGGACTTGAGGTCAGAAAAACCCCAAATCGTAAATCATTAGAGTTTAGAAAGGCAATATGCAAACAGCTACAAATGGAAAAGCTCTTTTGTATATACCAACTGTAAGGTATAAGGCTCTACACTCAAAAACTAAGGAGTGAAGACTCCCTTCCTGGACAAAGTCCTACACTGAAAAGAAACTCTGGGAGAAGAATCTCAGTTGAGCAAGACAGGCACAATGAAGCAAAGAAAAGGAGGTATCAGACAAAAGTGGGTTAATTAAAGAGACAATCTCAGAACATAGAAAGCTAAATATTTCTTATCACTTTGTAAAAATCAACAGAAGAAGGGGTACAGAGTGGTAAAGCTAGAAAAATTATCCTGACCATCCCTTGCTCCAAAAAGTTCAGGAAAACCTATTATAAACGAGCAACAGAAAAGGGTTGAGATCAAATTCCATGCCATAAAAAAAAGGGAAAATAGGGGCGCCTGGGTGGCTCAGTGGGTTAAGCCTCTGCCTTCAGCTCAGGTCATGATATAAGGGTACCAGGATTGAGCCCCACAGCAGGCTTTCTGCTCCACAGGGAGCCTGCCTCTCCTTTTCCCTCTGTCTGCTTCTCTGCCTACTGGTGATCTCTTTCTCTCTGTCAAATAAATAAATAAAATCTTAAAAAGAAAAAATGAAAATAAGGAGCAGAACGTTGACTCTAAAAGCTTGCCACCAAAAAGCCATACCTACAAAACAGATAAAAATTTAATCCAAGAAAATGTGAAATAACATTCCAAATCAGAATGCAAAAAACTCAGAAATCAGGTGCTAGAAATCAGAAAAGAATTTGAAGTAAAAGAAAAAAATTATTTCAGAAAGGAAACCTAATCAAGAATAGTTGTAAGATTCAATACACAACAGATAATGCTTAAGAGATAAAGAATGTGCAAATAAATTTTTAATCAAAAGAAATAAAGGTGAGAAACACCTGGCTGGCTTAGTTAGCAGGGCATGCGACTCTTGATTTCAGGGTTGTAAGTTCAACCCCCACACCAGGTGTAGAGATTACTTAAAATCAAGTAAATATATAAATAAATAAATAAATAAAGGAAGGTGAAAATATTAGAATGAAAGTGACAATAAAGCTAAGCAAAGATGTTACATCCATACAATAAGAACACGTCAAAGAATAAAACCAAAGCAATGAAATAAAGCAAATACCAAAAACTATAATTAGAGAGAAAAAAGTCCTACAACTAGAAGTCTTTAAATGAAATATTGAAAGAGTACACTGATTCCTGGGACATTAACTGAGAGAAACCAATACCAAAATATATCCAAAAAAATGAATGAATTTCCAAAAAAGGAAAAAAAAAAAGATAGAAAAAAAGAAAAATGCCTCTGGACATTAGTCAAAGAAACAAACAAACAACAACAAAAAATACCCCTCCAGTGATTTATTAGGTAGATATAAGAAGTCAGTTCAACAAGGTCATAGGACACAACATAAAAATACAAGTATCAATTGTATGTCTATATACTAGCAATGAATACATGGGTACCAAAATTAAAAATACACCTTGTAGCATTTATAATCTCTCAAAAAATACTTACGTATGAACCTAACAATACATGCACAGGACATACATGTTGAAAACTACACAACACTGATGAAAGAGTCCAAAATGATGAAAGATAAAAAAAAATTGAGAGATACACTGTGTTCATGGGTTGGTACACTCAACATGGTATAAATAAGTCAATTCTCCCCACAATAATACACAGGTTTAACACAATTCCTCTCAAAATCCCAGCAGCATTCTTTGTAGATACAGAAAATAATATTCTAAAATTTATATAGAAAGGCAAAGTAATTAGAAGAGCTAGAACAATTTTTGAAAAAGAAGAATAAAGTGGGAGGGACCAGTCTATCCAATTTCAAGATTACAGAGCTATAATAATAAACACTGTGTGATACTGGTGGATTAATAGAACAGAATGAAAAAAAAAAAAAAAGAGACCTATACAAATATGCTCAAACTGATTTCTGACAAAGGGTAAAAGCAGTTCAATAAAGGAAAGAGGCTTTTCAACAAATGTTGCTAGAACAGGTAGACACTGCTAGACAAAATGTATGAAATCTCAATTTAAGTCTCATATTTTACACAAAAATTAATATAAAATGTATCACATTTAAGTGTAAAACTATAAAGTATTCAGAAAAAAAATCTCTGGGTTCTGGAGGTAGGCAAAGAGTTCTTAAATTTGACCTTAAAAGCATAACGCATGAAAGAAATGGGGGAGTCTGGATGGCTCAGTCGGTTGAGCCACTGCCTTCGAATCAGGTCGGGGTCCTGGGATCGATTCCCGCATCGGGCTCCTTGCTCAGTGAGGAGCCTGCTTCTCTCTCTGCCTCTGCCTGCCACTCTGCGGCCTGTGCTCTCTCTGATAAACAAATAAATAAAATCTTAAAAAAGAAAGAAAAAGAAAAAGAAGTAACTGGTAAGTTGGACCTCATCAAAATTAAAAAACATTGCTCTGAGAAAGCCCCCATGGGAAGGGGATGAAAAGACAAGCTAGAGACAGAAAAAAATATTTGCAAACTACATATGCAATAAAGGACTAGTATCTGGAATATATAGAGAACTCTCAAAGCCCAAGAGAAAGTTAATTAAATTAGAAAATAAGCAAAAGAAATGAAGTGTTTATCTTAAAGAGGATATACAGATGGCAAATAAGCACAAGAAAAAAGATGTTCAATATTATTAGCCATTAGGGAAATACAAATTAAAACCACAATGAGATATTACTACACATCTATCAGAACAGCTAAAATAAATAATTGTGACAACACCAAATGTTTATGAGGATATGTAGAAGCTCGTGCATTGTTAGTGGGATTGTAAAATGGTACAGCCATCAGGAAAACAGTTTCTTAAAAAATGAAACATGCAGGGGCGGCTGGGTGGCTCAGTGGGTTAAAGCCTCTGCCTTCGGCTCAGGTCATGATCCCGGGGTCCTGGGATCAAGCCCCACATCAGGCTCTCTGTTCAGCGGTGAGCCTGCTTCCCTTCCTCTCTCTCTGCCTGCCTCTCTGCCTTTGTGTGATCTCTGTCTGTCAAATAAATAAATAAAATCTTAAAAAAAAAAAAATGAAACATGCAAACACCACAGTATTCAGCAACCACACATCCAGAACTTTGTATCAGAGAAATGAAAACTTAAGTTTACAGAAAATCTGTAAACAAACGTTTATACCTGTCTTATTCATAAAAACCTAAGCCTGGAAAAACCCCAGATATCCTTTACAGTTTAAACAAACTATATATACACCATAGAATATTATCCAGCAGCAAAAAGGAAGGAACTATTCAGACAAGGAACAATTTGGATGAATCTCCAGAGAATTATACTAACAGAAAAAAAAAAAAAAACTAATCCCAAAAAGTTAGATACCATACAATTCCATTTAAATAACACTCCTAAAGCAACAAAATTACAGAAATGGAGAAGAGATTAGTAGTTGTCAGGGGTTGAAGAGAGGTAGGGTGGAAAGGAGGGAGCACGGCTATAAACTGGCAATAAAAGAGATCTTTGTGGTGATAGAAATGCTTTGTATTTTGACTGTATAAATATCAATATTTTACTAGAGTGTTGCAAGAAGTTCCCATTGGGGAAACTGAGTACAAAGTACAATGGATATTTCTATGTTACGTTTCACAACTGCATGTCAATATATATTTCAAAATAATGGTCAATTAAAAAAAAACTTTTTAAAGAAGGATATACCTCCTATCAGATGCTGGGGAAAAGGGAAAAAAGAGGTCACAATCAAACTCAGTAATGCATATAACAGGGAATCAATAAAGACTAAAAAACAGGGGGACTAAATAAAGTTAACCACTGTAACAAATATACGAACCTTCCAAAATACCAAAAATAAACTAAAAAAGAGTAAATGAAACAGATCACATAGAAAAATATACAAGAATAGGGAGAAAACATTGTAAAGAGCTAAAGGAAACCAGGCAGCCTTTGATTTCAGACCTATACGAAAATGAATTACATAAAAGTATGAGAAAGCAATTTCTAAAAGAATTTTAAAAATTAATCTAAACGTATATTCACTTGGTGACACAGTTACACTATCCTATATAACTTTCAACATAGTAATCTGTATGTTCCCAGTCAACCCTAAAGACAAGATAAATACAAAGGAAACTATACCATTTTCAGTAATCCTACTACTGGTTACAGTATTGAGATAGATTATTATTCTGACACTGTTGTGTATGTATTTGGAAGAGATGAAATTAGTAGTAATATGATATTCTAATTCTACCAACCCTGATCAAAGCAAACAAGGAATTTCAACCTGGGATAAAGGAGATAGAGATATATGGTTGAAGCTCTTTAGTAAAACCCTTCTTTTTGTCTTGAACTTGAATCGGAAATACCAATACATGCAGAATATATCATTTTAAAAACATTCCTCTTTCAGTCTACTTAAAATTCCTAGATCTGTCAAAAACACTCAAAATCTACCTTGAAGGGGCTCCAATTGGTTAAGGATGGTCAATCAGAGTATCAATAAAAATAATGACTACTATGGGGGCACCGGGATGGCTGAGTCAGTTGAACATCTAACTCTTGATTTTAGCTCATGTCATGATCTCGGCGTGATGAGATCGAGCCCCACATCAGGCTCTGAGCTCTGCACGGAGTGGGCTTGTTCCTATTCCTCTGCTCCTCCCATCCTACCCCTCTTGAATAAATAAATAAAACCGTAAAAAAATAACAACACAATGAGCTGAATCATACATATGATTCAATTCATGAATTCAGAATATGAAAAAAAAAAAAAACCCAATTGGTCATCACTGGAAGGTGCTAATGAATCACCTCATTGTTCTCAAAACTGATAAATGGAGAGAATCAAGCACAAATTTTGCCTTTACCTAAACAAATTTTATCATGAGGGTAACGTAACCAATTAATAAATGAGGGGAAGTTTCTGTTTAAAATAGTAGTCCAGCTAATAAAGTAGGAAGGACGGAACTAGAATATCACTGTTTACAACTCCTAGTAAATAATAAATTTAGGTGATGTTCCTCAATGGCTGTCAGCATTACAGTGAGAGACAATCACACACTATGTGCCATCCTGATGGAAGAGAAAACCATCACGTATGATGTAGTCTTGTCCCCTCTGCCCAAAATAATCTGAATCTGATAATGCCTCCAGATTCAACTATCAATTTACAGAAAATACAGAGGGCAAATAAACACATTAAATGATACTATAAATGGCAAAAAAAAAAGGTGAGATTAAAAGATTATAGATTAAGAGACTATAGGGAAGAAAGTGAGGGTTGCTGGAGGGAGGTGGGTGAGCGGATGGGGTAACTGGATGGTGGCATTAAGGAAGGCATGTGATATGATGAACACCGGATGTTATATGCAACTAATGAATAACTCAACTCTACATCTGAAACTAATTATGTACTATATGTTGGCTAGTTGAATTAAAAAAAAAAGATTATACTTTTAAAAAGAGACTTCAAATTCATTCAGAGTAAGGCTACAGATCTTTATCTGGATACTGATCCAAACAAACTGTTCAAAAATATGTAACACTTGAGATCACTGGAAATTTGAACAACTGGATACTTTGTTAGTTTTAAAGAAGTTACTGTTAGGATCAGGGGTGGGTGGGTGTGTGTGTGAGAGAGAGAGAGAGAAATGCAATAATGGTATTTATTTTAAATACTATGCATATATCTTTCTAGTAACAAAAGATGTCACTTGTGGAAGACCTCATACTTCTGAGAAGTCTTCTGTTTCATTAAAATGGATCCAAGCCATAACGGAAGAAATACGTTTTAAATGCATTGCTAAGTTCACATAAGTACTAAGGAGGTAAAGGAGTCAGTAAAGTCAGTAAAGTTCACCATGGGGCAAGTTATCAAAAGTCAGTAAAGTCAGTAAAGTTCACCATGGAGCAAGTTGTCAAAAGCAAATATGTGAAAGGGAAAGTATGAGGTTAATTATCTATTCACACTGGAAATAGAAAATTAAGTCCAGGTTAAAAAACTAAACTTGGGGTGCCTGAGTGGCTCAGTGGGTTAAGCCTTTGCCTTCTGCTTAGGTCATGATCTCAGGGGCCTGGGATCAAGCCCCGCATCGCATCCGTCTCTCTGCTCAGCAGGGAGCCTTCTTTCCCCTCTCTCTGCCTGCCTCTGACTACTTGTGATCTCTGTCTGTCATATAAATAAATAAAATGTTTAAAAAAAAAACAAAACACCCTGAACTTCTCATTTAGCCCAAACTCTCAAGATGGCCAAAATGCCTCAACAGATGCAAATGTTTTCTGCTAAAAAGCAGTTCCATCAGGTTCTCAGGATTAAGGAAAAGTCACCAAATATACGAGAAAATAAACCACTAAAGAGTAATGGGGCTGGGCACCTGGGTGGCTCAGTGGGTTAAAGCCTCTGCCTTCAGCTCAGGTCATGGTCCTGCTTCAGGTCATGAGCATGCTTCCTCACCCCCCCCCTCTCTGCCTGCCTCTCTGCCTACTTGTGATCTCTGTCAAATAAATAAATAAATAAATAATCTTTAAAAAAAAAAAAAAAAAAGAGTCATGGGGCAGAGACACTGCACATCTGGCTTCAGCTAAGATCATTATCCCAGGATCCTGGGATAGAGCCCCACTTCAGGCTCCAAGCTCAGTGGGGAGACTCCTTCACCCTCTCTCCTGTTCAAGCTCCACCTCGCTATCTCTGTCTCTCAAATAAATAAAATCTTTAAAAAAGAGAGAGAGGGGGGCACCTGGGTGGCTCAGTGGGTTAAGGCTGCTGCCTTCGGCTCAGGTCATGATCCCAGAGTCCTGGGATGGAGGCCTGCATCGGGCTCTCTGCTCGGCAGGGAGCCTGCCTCCTCTTCGCTCTCTCTCTGCCTGCCTCTCTGCCTACTTGTGATCTCTGCCTGTCAAATAAATAAATAAAATTAAAAAAAAAAAAAAAAGAGAGAGAGAGAGTCATAACCATAGATTCAATGTCAACAACTAGGATTACAGGTCCACCCTCCTTGGAATGAGAACACTAAAATTAAATTACAAAATATAAAATAATTACAACAAATATTCAAGGAACAGAAAAATGAAATTATAGGGGCACCTGGGTGGCTCAGTGGGTTAAAGCCTCTGCCTTCGGCTCAGGTCATATTCCCAGGGTCCTGGGATCAAGCCCCGCATTGGGCTCTCTGCTCGACAGGGAGCCTGCTTCCTCCTCTCTCTCTGTCTGCCTCTCTGCCTACTTGTGATCTCTGTCTGTCAAATAAATAAATAAAATATTTTTAAAAAATGAAATTATAAGCAAGCCATTAGAAATTATCAGAAATGACCAGATTTAGGGGTACGTGGCTGGCTCCGTCAATGAAGCGTGTAACTCCTGATCTTGGGGTTGGGAGTCTGAGCCGCACACTGGGTGTAGAGATTACTGTAAAAAGAAGGAAGAAAAGAAACAAAAGAAAGAGCCAGATCTGGAAGGAGGATGAAAAAAAAAAGGACCAAACAGAACTTTGAGATATGAAAAATAATTGTTGAAATACAGTACTACAACCAAAATTAAGAACTCGATAGGTTTTATAAGTAGATTTGATGGAGTTTAACAGAGATTCAGTGAACCGTAAGGCAAGTAAGAAGAAACGATCAATAATGAAATATAAGAAGCACAAATTTTATAATTACAGAAGAAAGGGTAAGAAACATAGAGGTAAAGTAAAACGTTACAAAACAGGGCTTATTTGGGTTCACAAAGATAGCAGAGACACTGCACAGAAAAAATATCTGAAGAGACATCGGCTGAGAACTTTCCAGAATTGATGAAAAACACTGAACCACAGATTTAAGAAGCAAAACAACACTAAGCAGGAAAATAAAAAGAAATCACAGTAAAACTGCAAGACACAAAAGGAAAAAACAAAAATAAAAGTAAAAAATCCTGAAAGCAGCCAGAGAAAAACAGATTATCTTTAAAACACAAGAGTCTGAAAACAGACTTTAAAAAATTTCTCTATTGATTATATTCACTACAGATGGGCCTTATAAATGTCTATATTTTACAGGTCTATAACTTTATTATGAAATTGTAATTTTAATTTATTTTTATTTTTTAAACAGCATATCCCCAATCTTTTTCTTTCCTAAACCTTTTTAGTCACAGGAACAATTTGGACTCGCTTTAACAAGATACACTCAATGGTTTTGGCTTTGACAGTAATTCATAACTGTCACTTTACTAAAATTTTGCTTTTTCAAAACACAGGACCTATACAACATATTGTTGACATGCAATTTCAGGTGGTTCTAAAGCTATGAAAAGCCTGGCACAGTCTGTGAAGCATGTGGCTCTTGATCTCCGGTTGTAAGTTTGAGCCCTATGTTGGCTGTGGAGATCACTTAAAAATAAAATCTTAAACGGGGGGAGGGGGGGAAGAAGCCTATGTCAACTGTAGGTTGAGAATCTTTATAATAATAAATAAATAATTTCAGAAAAGGACAGGGTTTGGGGTGATGGAAGTGTTCTAAAACTGGACCGAGGGGATGGCAACACAATTGTAAAAACTTATTAAATATCAAACTTTACACTAACAATGAGTGAATTATATGATATACAAACAGTATCTCAATAAACCTGTTCCTTTAAAAATCCTCTATAGTATGGGTATTTATATACTGTTCCCTGGGCTAGGAACTCTGTTTTTCTAAGTATACCAACTGAAGCAAATGTATACATTTTATTTAGGAGGAAGGAGGTAGGAGAGCATAAAAGGATACAAAATTCCCTTTTCAAAAGGCTATAGAGCTAGAAAACTGAAAACTATATCTCTGGGACAAAACAAACAAACAAACAAAAGCCCGAAAAGCAAAAACCAAAACAAAACCTAAAGGGTATTGCGCTGATACTCTAAGACTGCTACCAACTGGACATCCATGTTTCAAGGAATATATGACAAAACTAGCTTCTGAAAAGCAATGGAAACCAAAAACGGTGAAATCATACCTTCAATGTGCTGAAATATTAACTTCAAACTCAGAATTCTAAAAAAAAAAAAGGAATGATAGAATTCAAATACCACCACTTTACAACAGTTAATAAATTAATGGATCTAGGCAATGATCATCAAGGCTTGCTAGTATCACAAAAAGAGAGAACATGACATTATGTATCACCTAGTAGAAATACATAATACCCAAGAAACTAAAAAGCCATCTCACAGGAGAAAAGATATGCAAATCACATACATGATAAGGGAATTTTATCTAGGATAACATAATGGACTCTTTTGATTCTATAAGAAGACAACACAATTTTAAAAATGGGCAAAGGATCTAAACTGATAGTTCTCCAAAGATGATAAACAAATGGTGCATAAGCACATGAAAAGATGCTCAACAAAATTAGCTGTCAGAGAAATGCAAATCAGAACTATAATCAAACACTTACTAGGACAGATAAAATAAGCAGACAGGTGACTACTACTGAGGATGTGGAGAAATTGAAACTCATACACTGCCAATTGAGATCGTAAAATGGCACGGCCACTTTGGAACAGTTTGGCAGTTCCTCAAAAGGTTAAACATCAAACCAACATTTGATAGGATTTCTACTCCTAGGTAAATACCCAAGAGATAGGAAAACATATGTCTGCACACAAACTTATACACGAATGTTCACCGCAATGCTGTCCATGATAGCCAAAAAGAGTAAACAACCGAAACTTTCATCAACTGATGGATAAATACAATGTGATACACCCACACTACAGCACAGCATTCAGCAGTAAAAAGGAAGGAAATACTGACACATACTAATAACATGCAAAAACCTTGAAAACATTATGCTAAGTGCAAGAAGCCAGTCACAAAAATCCGCATATTATATGGTTTAACTTATATGAATGCCCTGAAAGGACAAATCTATGGATAGAAAGTAGATTCATTGTTGCTTAGGTCCGGGGAATGTGGCTGTTTAGGGAGGATAGGGAAATGAGGAGGGACTACCAAAGGGCATAATGTTTCTTTCATGACTTTATTCATTCGGGGGGGAGGGGGGAGCATGTGCAGTGCACACGCAAGTGGGCTGGGGCGTAAGGAGAAGACTTCATGCTGGGCAGTGAGCCAGACACAGGGCTTGATCCCAGGACCCTGAGATCATGACCAGAGCTGAAGGCAGAATGGCTGAGCTACCCAGACACCCAACATTTCTTTTTGTGGTGATGAAAATATTCTAAAATTGACTGCGGTGATGGTTGTGCAACTCTGAATATACTAAAAACTCCATTGAATACACATTAAATGAGTGAATTATATGGTATGTGAAATGTATCTCAATAAAATGTTTTTTTTTTTAAAAGTTGGGACACCTGCATGGCTCAGTTGGTTAAGTGTCTGCCTTTGGTTCAAGTCATGAGCATCTGGCTCCTGCTTGGCAGGGGCTCTGCTTCTCCCTCTGCCTGCCAATCCCCTTGCTTGTCTCTCTCTGACAAACAAATAAAATCTTTTTTTTAAAAAAAAGTATATAATACCATCTATAAGTCAATCATGGCAAATAAACCAAATCGAGCCCCTGTATCCAATTTATAGGAAATATAGAGAACAGAAAGACATACTAAACATCACTGGGTTACAAAAAGCCAAATACAGAATAACCCCATTTCTCTAGCAACAGGCAACAAAGCAAAAAAGGGGTGGTCTGGCAAACAGAGTAGGAGCCTACAGATCTAAAAAATTTAAGAAACGCATCAACCAGTCATAGTAAGTGGACTTTATTTGGATACTAATCCAAACACATGTTAATTACATACAAAAGACAGCTGGGGAAATTTTAACACTGACTGGATATTTAATGGTAAATTACTATTACTAACCATGTTTAGCTATAATTTTAAAAACTGAGAAATTTTAAAGGCATGTAAAAAGTATATACACATTAAAGAAGAAAATTAAATTTACCAATAGAAAAGAACCCCCCCCAAAATCCAAACACATATGGGAATTTGATATGATGGAGATGGCACAGCAGAACACTAGGAAAAATAGACTATTCAGTAAATGGTGCTAGGCCAAATAATTATCCACGGCGGGGGGCAGTGGGGGATGAAACTGGATTCCTACTATATCACCATCCAGAAAAATCTATTCCAGATTGTTTGAACACTTATAAAAGCAACACTTTAAATTTTTAAAGAAAATTATCTTTATGATCCCTGAGTGACAAAGATTTCTTAAGGAGGACATAAAAAATGCTAAAACCAAAAGAACGTTGTTAATACTTAGAATTTCTGTTCTTTGAAAGATGCTACAAAGAATGTGAAAAGACAAGCCAAACTGGAAGGATATTTGGAACACAAATAGTGAATAAATACCCAGAATATACACAGTATTCACACATCAATAAGAAAACAGAAAAAACAAGAGAAAGACAAGAAAGTGGCCAACATGAAAATGCAGCCAACCTTATTAATCAAAGAATAAATTAAGAATTCACAGTGAGATACCATCTTGTACTTAAGACTGCCAAATATTAATAAGTATAATATCACCAAGTGTTCATAAAGATGCAGAGCAACTGAGAAAGGGTTTGTTGGTACAATCATTTTTGGGAAACAATTTGGCAAAAATCTGGTAAGGCTGAAAAACACCAAGGGCACATAATTCTACACCACAGTATAATTCTACAGGAACTCTTGCATATATGCACCATGAGACACATACAAGTGGTTTCTGACACTATTATCATTTTGTGATAGCAAAAAACAAAAAATATTGAAAACAACCCAAATATTTACTAAGAGGGAATAAATTAATTGTGAGGTACAACTCAGCAACTAGGAGGAATGAACTATAGCTACATGAACAAATCCAGAGATGTAACATTACATGAACAAAGTACAAAAAAACCCCCACCCTTTTTCATAAATATGAGTATTTCATATTATTTTTATAAAACAAACAAGCAAAACTAAACACTATCTATTATTTTGGGATACAGACATGTATGATAAATCTAGAAAAGCAAAGTAATGACTTACACATATTTGTGACAGTGAATTATTTCTGGTAGGGACCTAGGAGTGTGATCAAAAACATAGGCGTTTTTTTCCTAGTTCTTAAATTGATTAGATTCATGAATGTCTGTTTTCTTACTGCTTCAAAACTTGTATGGACATTACCTATTTTTGTATATCAAATATTACATAATTTTTAAATGTTTAACGGAAAGAAAATAATACTGCTGATGTGTACTAATATGCATTTTGAGTTGTCAATAGTTGTGATCCACTGACATCCTCCCTCTCATCTGACTTGAGTCTAGCATCAAACATACCAAACTACAGCCATGGAAAGTATAAACTAATGCTAATAATTCCCCATCAGATTTCAATTCACAGAATATGATCCGAAAAACGCTTACTATCTCAATACTACTCTAAGCATCTAATTCAAACTCTGATTCACCTTCTCCTACTACACTTTGCTCTGGGTTAGTTCTCCAACTTTAGCCTGCATTGGAATTGACCTGATTTGTTTTAAGACTGCTGGGCTCCATTCCCAGAATTTCTTGAGCAGCAGGTCCAGAGTAAGGGTTAAGAATTTGTTTTGGGGGCGCCTGAGTGGCTCAGTGGGTTAAAGCCTCTGTCTTTGGCTCAGGTCATGATCCCGGGGTCCTGGGATCGAGCCCCACATCGGGCTCTCTCCTCCACGGGGAGCCTGCTTCCTCCTCTCTCTCTTTCTGCCTGCCTCTCTGCCTACTTGTGATCTCTGCCTGTCAAATAAATAAATAAACAAAATCTTAAAAAAAAAAAAAAAAGAAAAGAATTTGTTTCAAACAAGATCTCAGGTTGATATTACTAGTCCAGGACCCACATTATTAAGAATCACAATTCTAGGGTACAACTCTAGGATATGTCCATAAAACATTTAACAACACAATCACCAATCAGAAAGCATCAAAAAATTCTACTGAACAATTTTCCTCTAAGATACTTATAAACAATGTAAATTACTCAATGCACATAGAATACATATATATTAGACAAATTACCTTAGTGCACTGCTGCTGGCACAACATGGTGGTTAGAAACCCTGCTTAGGAGTCAGCAGGTTTAAATCCTAGCTCCCTCACATGCAAACTTTATGATATTTTAGGAATACCACTGGCATATCTCAGTTTCTTTACCCACAAAATAAACATATTTTACATAAAACATATGTAAAACATAAAATAAAATAACAATATCTCAGAGTTACTGAAACAAATACATCAAATTCATGCTAAATGTGAATTACAGGGGCAATGTCTGGCATAGTAAGCCCTCAATAAATGTTAGTTATCTTCATCATCATTGTTAATGCTCCCATATTCTACATGTATCAAGGTCAACATCTTATCTATCTCTATACCATTGCAAAACCACTGCTTCTACCCAGTTGTGGAAAAGGCTTCTATCATTTAGCCACATATCCTCCTGTGTCCATTCTCACTTCTGTCACCATCTCCCTCATATTCACTGAAGACTCTAGCAGCTAGCTCAATTTTCCTCCCCAAACCAAGCCTTGACAATATCCCTGGTACCTTCAACAACCTTCAAATAATCCAGTTTAAAAGGCTGGTCAGGGGCATACCGAGGCTCTTCTTTTTTCCTAAATTTCAGTTTCGCCATAACTCAAGATTCTGTAGCAATCAAGAACTAGCCACAGAGCTGCCTGTCCAGTTAGGATAATTTCTAGATGTTTTACACTTCATTCAAAAACTATGAAATGCTCAACATTTTAATATGATGAATTTAAAACCCTGTACAGTGTTCTCCAATTTGAAAAATCTCTGACCCTAGCAGCAAAACTCTCCCTAGAGCCAATTAAGGCATTGAACAATTTCTCACTAATTAGCCATTCAAAAGATTGACCTAGATCCAGAAAGATTACCTTAATCTCTAACTCCTTCAATTTCTCCCAATTTATCAATCCTCTCTTGTTTTCGCTTCCTTCTTACATACTTCATACTTAACACAGTTTTGGCCCCTGTGATTCTAGCTTATTGCCCTGGCAAAAAGCTCACCTTGGGTCACTTCAATTCTCACTCTAAAAGCTGGGCTGCTAAGTGCTTTTGAGAGAGAGAGAAAAAAAAAAAAAAGACTCAACCTCCCTCCATTATGGGTATTACCAATTCTAGGTCTCTAATCTCAATTAAGATCTCAAAGCTTTTCAGAAATCTTTCCAGGTTGTCTTCGATTCTGCACAAAAAACTACTGCTTTCAAACCCCTTTCGCTATATTCTCCTTTTTAACAGAAGACCAGGTCTCCTATTGAAGAAAACAGAAACCATCAATAGCAAGTCCCTCAACTTCCCATCATGCACATCCAAATCTCCTCCCCAATTCCATCCCTAATAACCCGCATTCCCTGACAACCTTGTCACCTTTTATCTTAACACAAATGACAGAGAAAGAGATGTCTGTCTTTGTTCTAATCTTCCTAGGGGCCTTACTTCATCAATTATTGCCTCTCTTCATGTTTCAACCTCTATTTCCCATCATCATAAAGTAACCCCATGTCTCCTTCATCTTATTTTTTTAAAAGCCTTTCCTTACCCTACATTTTCTTCTCCTTAGCTAAATTCTTGAAAGAGTGGTCTATATTGTCTTCACTTCCATTCACTTAGCCCACTCTCAACCAAAGTTCTACTGACACTGCTATTGCCAAGATCATCAGCAACCTTCTATTCATGGAACAAAATCCTTATGTGGCATCTCTGCAGAAAAACAGTTAACCATTCATTCTCACCTCCTTATCTTCCATACCATCCTCTATGATCTTCTTCCTCCACTCATCTATGTTGTTCTTCCCTATGTTCTGTCTACAACCCTGTAGGCCTATTCATTTACTCACTCTACCTAGCATGTCACATATATTTCTGTGGCTTCAATTAACAACTACACATAAATAACTGAATCATCTGGATTTGTTTCTTGATGAATTCTGAAATATATTAAGGAGTAACTTTTCAGTAGGGTCACAGACAAAATACACATAACAGGAAACATATAATCTTTAAATACAGAGAAATATTTATATCTAGTGTTTAAAATAGTATAGTATATTGTTTTTTCTACCTGTATATAGTCTAGTTGTAATTAGTCAATGTATCATGGAACCACTACTCTTTCTTGTATCATAACAGCTTTGAGATATAATTTCCACACCATATGTTTCACCCATTTGAAGTATACAATAGCTTTTAGTACAGAGTTGTGTGACCATCACCAAAATCAGATTGAGTTATTTTCATCACTATAGAAAGAATCCTTGTATCCTGCAGTAGTCACCCCCCCATTCTACCTATCCTCCTTCCCACCCCAATTCTACACAACCATTAATCTACTTTTTGGCTCTATAGATTTGCCTCTTCTGGATAGTCATATAGATGGAATCATACAGTATGTGTTTTCTATGATTGGTTTCTCTTGCTCAGCGTAACGTTTTCAAGGTTTATCTGTTTGCTTTTTTTTTTTTTTAAAGATTTTATTTATTTGTCAGAAAGTGAGAGAGAGAGAACAAGCAGGGGGAGCAGCAGGCAAAGGGAGAAGCAGGCTCCCCACCGAGCAAAGAGCCCAATGTGGGGCTCAATCCCAAGACCCTGGGATCATGACCTGAGCCAAACGCAGATGCTTAACCAACAGAGCCAGTCAGGCATCCCTATCCATGTTAGCTTTTTAATTAGCTTTCATTCCTTTTTACTGCTGAATAATACTCCCTTTTAAAGATACGCCACATATTATTTATCTATTCATCAGCTGACAGACATTTGGATTCCTTCTACTCTTTGTCTACTATGAATAAATTTTTATGGGGACATATGCTTTTATTTCTTTTGGGCATATGACTTGGAATTAGTGGGCCATATGGTAACTTAATGTTTAACCTTCTGAGACTGCCAAACTGTTTTCCCAAGTGGCTACACCATTTTATAACCCTACCAAGAGTTTCAATTTCACTACATCCTCACCAACACTTATTAATATCTGTTTTTATTATTTAGCCATCCTAGTATTTTGTGAAATCCATTTTGTGAAATGGTAACTCATTGTGGTTTTGATTCATATTTCCCTATGATCAATGATACTTGGCATTTTTCCACATGCTTATTGGCCATTTATATATATTCTTTGGAGAAATGTCTACTTAAGTACTTTGTTCATTTCTGAATTGGGCTTTCAATTATCGAGGATTTTGTTTTTGTTTTTTTAAGATTTATTTACTTATTTGAGAGAGAGGGAGACGAGCACGTGTGCATGAGTACAAGCAGGGAGCCTGACACAGAGGTCCATCCCAGGACCTTGATATCATGACCTGAGCTGAAATAAAGAGTTCGATGCTTAACTGACTAAGCCACCTAGGTACCCCTATTATTGAGTTTTTTAAGAGTCTTTCATATATTCTACATATAAGTCCCTTATCAGTAGGATTTGCGAATATTTTCCTTCATTCTGTGGGTTTCTTTTTGCTTTCTTGATGTTGTCTTTTGAAACACAAAGATTTTTAACTTTAATGAAGTTCAGTTTATCCATTTTATGTGATTGCTTTTGCTTTTGATGTTGTTGCTAAGAGCTACTAACTAATACAAGATCAAAAAGATTTCAACAGATTTTTTTTTTTTCCTCCTACAGTTTTTTATGGAAGAGCTCTTACATTTACATTTAGGTCTTTGACCCATTTTGAGTTAATTTTATAGTGTAATAATGTAGGGGTCCAACTTCATTCCTTTGCATCAGAATATCCAGTTCAGTTGTTCTAACACCATTTGTTGAAAAGACTTTTTTACTGTTGAATTGCTTTGGTACCCTTGAAAATCAATTTACTGTAAATGTAAAAGTTTATTTCCAGACTCTCAGTTCTATTCCATTGATTTGTATGCCCATCCTTATGCCAGTACCACACAATCTTGATTAGTGAACCATTACTTTTGGTTGATAAGCTGTTAAAAAAGTACTGCTAATATCTGAAGACTTCAAGAATAAGCCCCTCCCAAAATACAAAATTAGTTAAAAATTAAAGCAACTATCTACTCCAGCTGATCAGTCTGTGCACAATTAAAACAAATTAAGATGCTATCCATAAAAAATAAAATGTGTGATGGGGACAGGGAAAGAATGCATAAGGAAGCTTAGTTTCTGAGGAGGAAAGGCAGCTGATGTAAATTTCAGACGCCAGACTTGAATCATCCCTTCAACTATGGCTCCCTTTAGCCAGCATACTTTAAATAAACTGCTGTATTTGTAAACAAACAGGTTTTGGTATATTCTGAAAAACCAACACCCTTGGGAATTTGAGCAGCTTAAAACTTAAGCTCAACACTCTCTCCTGAGCTGAAGTGCCTCCTGTATCACTCCCCAAGAAACCCCAAGTCTCTTAACATATTCAAAACAGAGCTTATCATTTTTCTCATTGATCTTGTCTCACCCATTGTTTTTATCTTATTCATAAATAATAGCACCTTTCAAAAGCAGATATTAAATTACCTTAAAAAATGGTTCTGAGAATTAAATGAGAATAAACATTAACAAAAGCACAGTTTGTATCACAAAGTAGGCAGTCATTAGTGTTTATTTTCCTTTTCTACAGGTTGTGATCTCTCTATATTTTCCATTTTAAATCCTATTACTACTCCTGAACCCGGAATTTTTATGGCAGAAAGCCATTAAAAGGCCCTTGATTGCATATTGAGAAGAGAACACCTCCTGGGATGGATGCAGACTGAAGAGGACGACTTAGCTGCACAGGGACATAGAATTCTAGATACATATTTTATCCCACTAAAAGATACTCCACTTTAGAACAGTGTTGGCTACAATTTGTTTTTCAATCTTTTCTTAGCCTTTAAGTATGGGTTACATTGTTTGTGATCACTAGAAACACCAACTGGTTCTGCCCTGGAGTATTAGAGGAATTTCCCAGAAAAGATGACATTTCTTAAGTGATTTTTTTTTTCTCAAAGACTCACAGCTTATGAATCTGAAACTTAACAACATTGCCCTGTCACAAAAAAAACCCAATCCAACAACTTAGAATCTAAACACCAGAACTCCACATTATTCTTATTACATATAATTTTCCTTCTGAAAATGCCTTCATTATGTAATTTGTGCTAATATTAGGTGTACTTTACCTTTTTTTCTTTTAATAACAGTTTTATTCAGAGATTGCACATACCATAAAATTCACTTCTATAAAGGGTAAATTCAGTTCATTTTTAGTACATTCAGAGTTGTGCAACCATCACTATTACCTAACTTTACAACATTTCATTATCATAAAAAGAAACCACACACCCTTTATCAATCATTCTCTGTACTTCTCCACAACTCTTGGCGACCTCTAATCTACTTTCTGTATCTGTGAATTTGACTGCCTGGACATTTCATATAAATGGAATCATGTACGTGAACTTTTTGGTCTGGTTTCTCAGCATAATGTTTTTGTGATTCATCCAGGGTGTAGCACATATCAGTATTTTTATTATTGAATAATATTCCACTGTATGAATATAACACACTTATCCATTCATCAATTGATGGACACTGGGTTGTTTCCACATTTTGCCTACTACAAATAATGTGACTAAGAACACCTGTGTACTTGTGCTTTCATATCTCCTGCATATATATCTAGCAGTCAAATTGCTGGGTAATACAGCAATTCTATACTTTGAAGAACTGCAAAAATGTTTTCCAAAGTGGCTACACTACAATCCTACTAGAAGTATAAGAGTTTTTCAACTGCTACATATCCTCCTCCAACCCCTGTTATTTATTGTTTTAGCGATTCTAATGTGTATGAAGGGATATCTCATAGTAGTTTTGATCTACATTTCCCTAATGACTAATAATACTGAAAATCTTTTCATGTGCTTATTAGCCATTTGTATAATTTCTTCAGAGGATTTTCTACTCAAGTCCTTTGCCCATTTAAAAATTGGACTTTTAAAAAAAAATTATTGATTTTTTCAAGTAATCTCCACACCCAAAGTAGGGATTGAGCTCACAACCCCAAGACCAAGAATTGCACACTCCACCAACAAAGCCAGCCAGGTACCCACTAGGCTGTCTTTCTACTGAGTTCTTTATATATTTTAAGTAAAAATTCCTTATCAGATATATGATTTTCTCCCAGCTGTGGGCTGCCTTTTCATTTTCTTGGCAAGACGTCTTTTGAGGCACAAAAGACTTTAATTTCGATGAAGTTCAATTAGATATTTCCTTTTATCACTTGTGTTTTTAGTGTCATACTAAGAAAACACTGCTTAATCTGTGGTTATGAAGATCTATATCTGGTTTCTCCTGAGACATTCATAGTTCTTTAGATCTTCGATCAACTCTGAACTAAGTTTTGTATATGCTGTGAGGCAGAGTTTAATTAGTATGCTAGTACTGCACAGTCTTGATTACTGTAGGCGTGTATTAAGTTTTGATATTGCTAAGTAGGAGTCTTCCAACTTTGTTCTTTTTCAATATTGTTTTGACTATTTGGAGTCACTTATATCCACGTAAATTTTAGTACCAACCTGTCAAGAAGAAGAAAGAAAAAAAGCAAGCCAGTTTTGGACTCTGATAGGAATTGCATAGAATCTGTAGATCATGTAAGGAGTATCTATCTCAGTTTACTAGTATTAACTCTTCTAATCCATGCATGCACAATGTCTTTTCATTTATTTAGATCTTTGATTTCTTTTGATGAAGTTATAGTTTTCAATTAGAAGTCTTAAAAACTTTAAAAAAAAAAAGAAGTCTTAAACTTTTGTTAAGTTTATTCTTCAGTATTTATTCTTTGTGAATGGAACTGTTTCCTTAATTTCAGATTGTTCATTGACAGTGTGTTGAAATACAACTGCTATGTATACAGTGATCTTATATATCCTGGCTGAACTCATATTAGAGCTTCAGTAGATTTTTAGTGGATTCCTTAGAACTGTCCATACACAAGATTGTGTCACCTTGAAAAAGAGAATAGTTTTACTTACTTTCAATCTGCTGTCTTTTCTTTTTTTTCATTAAAAAAAATTTTTTTTTTTTGTCTAATTGTCCTGCCTAGAACCTCCAGTACAATGTTGAATAGGAAGAACAATGAACATCTTTGTCTTGTCCCTGATCTTAGGGGGAAAGCTTTCTTTCCATCTTTCACCATTAATATGAGGCCAACTGTAGATATTTTGTAGATGCTCTTTACTTTATCAGCTTGAGGAGGTTCCCTTCAATTCCTAGTTTGAATATTTTTATTAGGAAGGGGTGCTGAACTTTATCAAATGCTGTATCTATACCTATTATGATGACCATATGGTTTTTTTGTCCTTTATTCCATCAATATGGTATATTACACTGACTGATTTTCATATATTAAACTAGCTTTGCATCCCAGGAATAAATCTGCTTTGTCATAATGTATAATCTTTTTAATATATTGCTGAATTCAGTTTGCTCCCAGTTTCCTGAGGACATGTACATCTATATACATGTAAGTGACATGGGTTTGTAATATTCTTTTCTTGTGATACATTTATCTAGTTTGGTAATGGGGTAGTATTGACCTCATAGAGTGAGTTGGAAAATGTTCCCTCTACCTTCTGTCTAGGGCTTTTCTTTGTGGGAAGTTTTGTGATTATGGATTCAATCTCTTTACCTGTTACAAATCCATTCAGATTTTCTATTTCCCCTTGAGTCAATTTTGGTAGTTTGTATCTTTTTAGGAATTTTCCATTTAATCTAGGTTATGTAATTTGCTGGCATATATTTTTTCACAGCATTCCCTTATTATCTGATTTATTTCTATAATTTGAGTCTTCTCTTTTTCCCCCCATCAATCTAGTAGAAGTTTGTCAATATTGTTGACATTTTCAAAGAACCAACTTTTGATTTCACTGGTTTTCTCTGTTGTTTTCTATTCTCAATTTCATGTTTGTCTTCTCTAATCTTTATGATTTCTGACCTTCTGTTTGCTATAAGTTTACTTTATACTTCATTTTTAATGTAGTATTAAAGATTTTATTTATTTGTTTATTTATTTATCTATCTTAGAGAGAGAGAGAATGAGAGGAAAGAATCTCATGCAGACTCTGCCCTGAGCATAGAGCTCTACATGGGGAGCTCTACCCAGAGATCGTGACCTGAGCTGAAACCAAGAGTTAAACAAAAAAATATTTAACCAACTGAGCCATCTAGGTGCCCCTTAATGCAGGGGCACCTAGCTATACATTTTCTTGAGCATGGCTGTAGCTTCATCCAGTAAGTTTTGACATACTGTGTTTTTATTTTTATTTATCTTAAATTTCTTCTAATCTTCCTCTCTAACTTCTTCATCTCCCAATTCTCTTGTAATTTCTTTGACCCACTGGTTACTTAGGAGTGTACTGTTTGATTCACACATAATTTGTGAATTTTATTCCACTGAGGTCAAGAAACATATTTAGCATGATTTTAGTATCCCTTAATTTACTGAGACTTCATTATGGCCTAACGTGTGATCTAGCCTATAGAATGACCCTTATAAGCCTGAGAAGAATGTATATGTATATTCTAACCTTGTTGGGTGAAGTTTTCTATGGATGTCTGTTACATAGCCAAAAAAAAATCCTGAAAAGGAGGAACAAAGTTAGAAGATTACATAAGCTGACTTCAAAACTTAATCATACCCGTATTTTCTATAAAATGTTTTCTCAGAACAATGGGGTTCTAACAAACACACTGCTCCTTAAAAAAAAAAAAAAAAAAAAAAAAAAGACTTACTACAAAGCTAGAGCGGTGGACAGTGAGATAATGGCATAGATCAATAAAACTGAACAGAGATCAGAAGACCGATATGTATACAAGTCAATTGATTTTTCTTTTTTTAAAAGATTTTATTTATTTATTTGACAGACAGAGATCACAAGTAGGCAGAGAAGCAGGCAGAGAGGGAAAGAGGAAGAAGCAGGCTCGCCGCTGAGCCCGATGCGGGGCTCAACCCCAGGACCCTGAGATCATGACCTGAGCCAAAAGCAGAGGCTTTAACCCGCTGAGCCACCCAGGCACCCATGTCAATTGATTTTCAACAAAAGTGCCACAGTAACTGAACTGCTGCAAGAATTTATCTCATGGTATACACAAATATTAATTCAAAATGAATCATGAAACTAAATGTAAAAAATGAGTAACAAATTCAGAAGGAAACACAGCAAAAAAAAAAAAAAAAAAAAAAGCTTTGCATAAGGAAAACTCTCGGGGTAGGTAAATGTTTCACAAAGCATGAACCATATAAGAAAAATTGATAAATTGGGCTTCAAACCTTTAAAACCTTTTCTCTTCAAAAGACACTGTTAAGAAAATGAAGAGGCAAACAAGAGATTGAGAGAAAATATTCATAATACATGTATCAAAGAACTTTTATCTTCAGATTATTAAAAAAACTCAACTTAGTAGTTAGAAAAATTAACCCAACTTTTAAAATGAACAAGAGTCAGACACTACACAAAGAAGATATATAACTAGCCTGTGAGTGTATAAACAAAAAATTGCTAAATATCACTAGTCATCAGAAAAATGCAAATTAAAACCATAATGAGATACCAACATATACTCAATACATGCTGAAAATTAAAAAGGCTGCCAATACAAAGTATTTGTGAAGGTGTGGAATAACTGGAACTCACATTACTTATGGTGGGAATGTAAAATACTACAACCACTTTGAAAAAGATTTCCAAAGTTTTTTTTTTAAAGATCTTATTTATTTATTTGTTAGAGAAAGAGAGCACAAGCGGGGGCAGCAGCAGGCAGAGGCAGAGGGAGAAGCAGGTTCCCACTGCACAAGGAGACCCATGCGGGACTCAATCCCAGGACCCTGGCTGGGATCAGGACCTAAACTGAAGACAAACGCTTAACTGACTAAGCCACCCTGGGGTCCCAAAGAGTTTTGAAGTTTTTTCTAAGGCCAAATACACACCAACTATATATAATGCAGCCATTTCACTCCTAGTATTTATCCAAGAGAAAAAAAAACACATTTGTTTGTAAACAAATCACAGCAGTTTTACTCATAACTGCCAAAAACTGAAAAGAACCAAATGTCCAGTAACAGGTGAATGGTAAAGCAAATTGTGATATACTCATATAGTGGAATATGTGTCAGCAACTAACAATACTGAACTCCAAGTAAATAAAAAAATATTAATGTTTTATCACAAAAACAGACACAAAAGAGTATGTATTATGATTACCTTTACATGAAATTGTGGAAAAAAGCACACTAATCTAGAGTGACAGAAAGCAGATTAGTATCTGCTTGGGGCTGGAGGAAAGGACTGGAAAGGGACATGAGGGAACTTCTGAGGGAGACAGAAATATTCTACATCTTGACTGTAATTGTGCTTATAAGGAAGTAATCATTTGCAAAACTCATCAGGCTAAATACTTAAGATGGATAAATATACCCCAATAAAATTTATTAAAAGGAGTTGTTACTTGCAGAAAGAGAGGTGGCAAGTGAAGGTGACATGTCTCATTTTCTCCTTTGAATTTATATTACCGATTATGTGTATTACCTCTAATTTAAAATAAGTTCATTATCCTACTGAGAAATCCTCAAATTATGTAAAACCCTTCCTAAATTAATTTGCTTCAAAGATTAATTTCTCTATAATATATAATTACCAATAACATTCTAATTTTTTTCTCCTATTAAAAACTGTATTATGTACTGGTTTTACTGCTTATCACCACTTGGCAGTTGATATATATTCCTTATAATTAAACAAAATTTGTAAGTGGTCAATAGCTAACCTTCAACAGTGTTATAATAAAACTTACAATGATGTTTACATGACATTTAATTAATGTCACATTTATTTTAAGCAAAAGTGATCATTTTATTTACAGTACTGTTATGCAGCCAAACTAACATTACTAAAGTCTATTAGGCAGAAGAACTAAACAAAAAGAATAAGAGGGTGCTAAATCTTTTCTGAAGACCCCTAAAACACCCCTAGGCATCAAATATCTTTCACCTCACACACACACACAAAAAGTAATGTGTTCTGAAAATCTATGGCACAAAACTATCACTATCCTAGAATCATCTTAGTGCCTCCTTCTGTGATATAAGAAAGTCAGAGTTCCAGTTTCTCCTCTCCGATATCACTGGGGGTGGAGGAGGTGGTATTTCAAGTCACACTAGCCCCAGAATCTAGAGCCCGAGCATGAATTCAACACTTGCCAACAGTCACACAACTAGAGGGCTCCTGTAACAGCTAGGCCTAGGTATCCAGCCGCCTGATTTCTTCAGGGTTGTAAATTCGAAACTTTAAAACTAAGTTTGTCTTCTGGTTCCTTCTCCCTTTTCAGGGAGGAAGGGAGAGGAAGGCAGCTCTAGATTTCCTCTCAAGCTATCCCTGCCCTACACAGATTTGCCCAACCTTCCTTCTTCCCCCATACCTATTCTGCTGTAAAGAGTATACATATTTCTCTCAGAAACAGGTCCAGTACTTACTATGTTTACCAAGAGAAAAAGCGTAAGGAGGGATATTTTGGTCACATAATTTTTAAAGTTTAATCATGACCCTAAATGTATCACATCCTCACTTAATGCCATCATGTTCACAAATACAAAATCACAGAATGAAAGTGAAAAACCTGGCTGGGGGGGTCCCCTAATCACTGCATGGAGCAAATATCTAATATATCAGAAGACTGCACTGGTAACTAATACAATGCACTCAGAATGTGTTCTTATATTATGAGTATTATCTAGCTATTTTTGACAAAAGCTAAACAATATATTAAAGAACTTATGACCAGGAGGGAAGTATTAAGTAATCTAAAATTAATCTAAAATCCTGATCTTGGGGAACCTGGGTGGCTCAGCGGGTTAAAGCCTCTTCCTTCAGCTCAGGTCATGATCCCAGGGTCCTGGGATTGAGCCCCGAATCAGGCTCTCTGCTCAGCAGGGAGCCTGCTTCCTCCTCTCTCTCTCTGCCTGCCTCTCTTCCTACTCATGATCTCTGTCTGCCAAATAAATAAATAATATCTTAAAAAAAAAATTAAATCCTGATCTCTTTCACATCATGGCACACAGAAAATATTTATATAGTATACAGAGATTAAGAAACAAGACTGCAAGGACTCCACCACCTAGGTCTTCAGTTGGCCCCCAGGGCAGTACACCAAATGGGAAACAGAGACTTTCATGGTAATGCTCTGGGTCACTGCCACGAATCAAAAAATTCATTCACACATGATCATAAATAAATTAGCTTAAGGAAAAAAAAAATGCGTTTTTCTCTGCCATTCTAATTCAACATCTTGCTCAAACCACGAAATGTTTGGTCCACTTCGTGTCAGCTCTGCTATAAAGCTCTGACAAATCTTCAAAGGTGGAATTCACCTGTCCTTCCTCTGTGTTCTCAAACTATCTACTTTTATTAAACCACTGCATTCTGCCTTATAGTTACCTTTAGCTGTATTACTTACCCTACTAAGTTAAATGCCCCATGAAAGTAGGAATCTTATTTCATTCGTTATTTCCCTCTGCTCCACAATACCATAAGGGTATCCTACACAACCAATGTTAAATCTGAACTCGCACGAGTCATATCCAGTGACAATGCTGTCTGCACTATACCATAATCACAGTATATAGTCCATGTTTTTTCTCCCTCTATACTCCAAATCTAGATTAATATAGCTCCAAGACTCTCAAATATTCCACTTTGCCAAAGTTTCAAAGCTCAAAAGGATGAAGAAAAGTGTTTGTATTTGCCCCACATTCACAAAGTTTAGAAAACAAAAAGCAAATATCGAGCCCTTATAGAACTTAAACATCTAAGTACAAATTCCTTTATTCCAGCAAAATTAATGTTCCCAAAACGTAATGCATAACTGAACACCCTACTGCTGCCAGCAGCCATAGTCCATGACAGTAACTGTAAACTGTCCAAGGGGAATGAGGAAGCATTTTAAATTACTGTCACTTAAAAAAAAAAGACTGATTGATTGATTTGGGGGTGAGGTCAGAGGGGGAAGGAGAGTCTTAAGTAGATCCCCAGGGCTCTAGCTCACAATCATGAAATCACTACCCAAGCCAAAACCAAAAGTCACTTAACCGACTGCGGTACTCAGGCACATCAAACTATTGTCACTCTTACTACAGGATTTCAGTCAATGAGAACTTACTTTCATACAGGAGTAAATTGCATTTCATAATTAAAGAGTGTGATAGCTCTACCTGGGAATTATCAGTTTATAAACTTTCTCCCTAAAATTTGTGAATATATATCTATGTGCTGAAATTTGCTCATTAAAATCATGATTTATATTTTCGTCTTCTCTTCCCCCTTCAAATAAATTTAACTTTAAGATAAAAGCATAGTATAACTAGTTAGTTATACTACAAGTTTAACTAATAAGTGAATAACTACTAATATGAATTAGTACACAAATCAGTGTTATGCAGCACCATTCCCAAAACATTCTATCCACTTCTATGTTTTTGTTTAAAACACCAGATGCTGAAGTAATTAAAAATTTGTTTTTATGAAGTATTAAAAAAAGCTTCAATAAATGTTCCTAATTATACCTTATTCTAAAACCAAGATATATATATATTATGTTACATAATATATATTATATGTTATATAATATATGTATAGAGTGTGTGTGTGTGTATATATATATATGAATGATATTCTTGGAACTAGGTTCAACTTAGCAAATTAAGTTTCAAATTTATAAAAAGATCCTAGCTCTCTACTAGCTGAGATTAACACTGTATAACACAAAGTTTGTAAGCTGTTTCTCTACCATCTTTGTTTGCATCTCTACCATCTACAGCCCAATACCCAGCTAACATGATCATCCTTCTCAGGCTTTTTTTCTTGCACATGTGAATTTAAGAGGAAGATGAAAACACTATCCAATCTCTAGTTATTTCAATGCCTGCCCAGCTACCTTCCTCCATACTCTGTTCAGCTTTCTACCCGTCTCTCTACTGTTATCTTAAATACAGAAAGATGACAACAGCTACCTTAACACCCTCTGTATACATCAAAAAGACATCCAGAAAAGCTGAATCTTTACCAGCTTTGCAATTCTGAGATAGTGAATGCAAAGAAAGAACACAGCGTTTTGGGTTTTTTTTCTCAAGATTTTATTTATTTATTTGTTTGTCAGAAATAGAGAGGAGAGTGTGCACAAGCAGGCAGAGGCAGAGAGAGAAGCAGGCTCACTGCTGAGCAAGGAGACTGATGCAGGACTCAATCCCAGCACCCTGGGATCATGACCTGAGCCAAAGGCAGCGGCTTAACCCACTGAGCTACCCAGGCATCCTAGAACATAGTGTTTTAATACAGAAGAACCATTACACAAATTCATTGCTGTCCCACTTGATCTCTCTATAATTCTAATGCTTCTACTTTTGATACAAAAACTTCGGCTCAGGTCATGATCCCAGCGTTCTGGGATCGAGTCCCACATCGGGCTCCTTGCTCGGCAGGGAGCCTGCTTCTCCCTCTGCCTCTAGCCTGCCACTCTGTCTGCCTGTGCTTGCGCTCTGTATCTCTCTCTCTAACAAATAAATAAAATCTTAAAAAAAAAACAAAAAAAACAAAAAAAAAAACTTTGGGTTGTGTTTTCTTAACAGTAAAGGTATAATAAACTGGAATGTATCAAGCTGTTTCAAAGACAAAAAGAGTACTTTAATATCTTTCTGATAATGTAGAGCATTCATTAGTCATTTAAAAAAAGTGAAAGAAAAATCACTATTAAAATATTGCAAACAGATATAGCTTGATTTCCATGAAGTCTCCTCTGTAACAATTTCTACACTACCTTCATAAAAATTAACTACACATTAATATTGACCTATTCTGACAGAGGTAAGATTATTCCTTTATTTCTCTTTTTAGTTGGAGTAGAGAAGGGAAAAATTATCTAAAATATTATTTATTAATTTTCTATGTCACACCCAACCCCAAACAACTGACCAACGTTCTTTTGGTCTCCAAATGCATGATATAATAGCAAGTATTTTTACTTTGAAATTTTATATTGAAAGTACATTTTGGGGGTGCCTGGGTGGCTCAGATGGTTAAGCATCTGCCTTCAGCTCAGGTCACAATCCCAGAGTCCCGGGATTGAGCCCCACATCAGGCTTCCTACTCAGCGGGGAGCCTGCTTCTCCCTCTTCCTCTGCCTGCTGCTCCTCCCACCCCCACTTGTGCTCTTTCATTCTCTCTAATAAACAAAATCTATAAAAATAAATAAATAAATAAAGTACATTTTTAATTGCCTAATGATATGACAAACATTGTTTTGGGGTTTTTAAGTAGGATAATACTATATGTCTTACTGTGATACTATGATTTATAGTAAGAAATATATATTTGGTTTCCAAGCAGTGTTCCTGGCACATAGCTCCTAAAACCCTCAGGGGTTCCTAAGCGTTGACAACTATAAAGGTGTCTTTCATTATGTTAATGAAGTGACTTTTGGAAAGCCCCCCTAGGTCACCTAAGGCTGGGAGCTGTTTGCCGGGTGAAACAACTATGTGATTAGAGGACTGGAACTTCTGGTCCCTCCACTCACCCCGACTTTCAGGGAAGGGACAGGAGCTGGAGATTGACCTCAGTAACCAATAGCCAATGATTTAATTAAGCATGCTTCATAAATATCCAAAATGACCAGGTGCAGAGAGCTTCCTGGTGTGAAGACGTGGAGGTACACAGAGAGTGGCACTCTGCAAGAGAAAGTATGTCTTCCACTGGCCATCCTGAGTTATATCTTTTTATAATAAACTGGTAATCTATTAAGTAAAATGTTTCTCTGGGTTTTGTGAGTCACTCCAGCATATTAAACAGGAGGGGGATTAGATTGTGAGAACCTCCAATCTAAATCTGGTAGATCAAAAGGGGGTAGGGGGCAAGCATGAAATCTTGTAAACTAAGCCCTTAACCTGTGGGATTTGATGCTATCAGGTACATAGTGTCAGAACTGAACTGAACTGTAGGACACCCTCCTGGTATGGGAGAAATTACTCGGTATGAGGAAAAACTCCAAAGTTAGAATTGGTGTCAAAATCACACTAACTTTCAGACATACATGTTAAAATACTAACACATAAAAAATGATGCCTGGGGGTGCCTGGATGGTTCAACTGGGTAAGCATCCAACTCCTGATTTCTGATCAGGTCGTGATCTCAGGGTCATGAGACTGAGCCCAATTAGGTCGTGATCTCAGGGTCATGAGACTGAGCCCAGCTTCAGGCTCCAAGCTGGGCATGGAGCCAGCTTAAGATTCTCTCTCTACCCCTGCTCTCTCTCATTCTAAAAAAAAAAAGGTCTAGAATTTGCTTCAAAATAATCCAGAGGAAGATGGAAGTGGTAAGGGATATAAATGAACGAAAACAGCCATAAATTGTAACTGTTTTAAAATGGTACATGGTAATTCATTATCTCATTCTCTGTACTTCTGTATATGTTTGAAAGTTTTCTAAAATATAGCTTTTGTCAGGGCACCTGGCTGACTCAATTGGTAGAGCATGCGACTCTTGATCACAGTGTCAAAAATTCAATCCCTATGCTGGGCATGGAGCCTATAAATCAATCAATCGGTCAAGCAATAAAGTAGAGCTTTTGTCATCTTTAAGTGTGTTGTGTTAAATAACACAAGTACTGGAATAAAAAAAAATATCCCTGGTTACCAACCAGATGAGTGGACAACATTCATTCTTTCTGTACGTGCTCAGTTTTCACATCTATGGAAAACGGGATTTGGACTCATTAAATCCTAATATTCCTGTTAGTTCAATTTTATGATTCAACTGAATATGACCTCTATACTCTGAATTTGGTTTAACAATTCTAACTATAATCTAAAATGCAATTACAGCTAAATCTGATACAATCAACTGAAAACTGTTTACAACTATTATAAAATAACAATATAGTCTCACTCAGCTGGGCCCTTAATCCTAGGTATTTTCCTCCTCAAATAACCTGCATTTCCCAAATCACCCTTTCTTCACGTACTACCTCTCTTAGACCCTTTATTCTCTAGAGATAATCAAAGAAAATAGAAGCCATTAGAAATAATGTTTCAGTTTCCCTACCCTACTTCGGCCCATCCTCACTCCTGTCTGTTCTTCAAGTGATTTCCACCTGAGGCACTTCCAAATCCAACCACAACTTAACATCTTTTACATCACTTCCCTAACAGCTCCCTGCTTACTCCTGGCACAATCACTTATTCCTTTTCTAGCCAGCCTCTTAACTCTTTTACTCTGGCTTCTTCAATTCAGCCTACAAACAACAGTCAATTTCACACGTGTAAACAAACAGAAAACAACAAAGAGCCTTCCTCTACCCCTACTTCCTCTGCACGCTAACCTCTGGTTCCTCCTCCCCACGGCTACTAAATTTTTAAATTGAGTTTCTACTGACTGGTTCTACTACCTCAACAGCAATTCACTTCTCACTCCATCATAATATAGCTCCCCCAGCCTCTTCTACTGTCTAAGTTTTCCACTTTTCCCTGGCCCTAATTGCCAAATACAATGAATGGCTTACTTCAGGTCCTTCACCATACCTCTCCTTTCTGCAGCACTGATATTGCAACTACTGCCCCTCCTTCAGGAAACTCTCCTTCCCTAAGTTCTGATACACTACTTTTCTTCAATGGCATTTTCACTACAGCCCTAAGATGATGTACTTCCTCGGGTTCTTTCCTCCCCTAGCTTCTTTTCTTCTTATAACCAAGAACCCTCATCTACGTTATCATCTTAATCACTAAAAATCATTGCTTGAACTATATTCCAAGTCTTCACTACTGGCCATATCATCCTAGAACGAGGTTACGTAAACCACAGGCTTTGAGCCAAATCCAGCCCACCAGACAAATCTAGCCTGCCACCTCTTTTTATAAATAAAGTTTTATTGGAATAGCCGCACTCATCTGTTTGCCTATCATTTATGGCTGCTTTCATGCTCCAGCAGAGATGAATAGTTGTGACATAAATAATATGGCCCTCAAAGCCTAAAATATTTACACTTTGAAAGATATTATGGCCCTTTACAAAAAAAAAGTTTGCTAACTGAAGGAGCAGGAGGCTGGCTGAGGACAAAGCAAAGGCTGGCGCCTTGCACCACCCCCCTTCACCCGCTCCCCTCCATATGTGTAGCATTCCTCAGGGGTCTATCAATCAATCAGCTCAGCCCCACCCGAAACTTGTTTGTATCTGTCTATAAAAATCCTGCACCAACCCAGCTCTGGACCTCTCGGCGTTATCGGCAACGAGCGCCGCAGAGGTCCAGGTTCGAACCTGCAATAAACGACCCTTGCTGTTTGGCTTTGACTCACATCTCTGGTGGTCTTTTAAGGTGGGGGTAATACTCTATTGGCATTACACTAACCTCTGTTCCAGAAGGTAACACATGAGGCACCTGGTGGCTCAGCTGGTTAAGCAACTGCCTTCAGCTCAGGTTAGGATCTCCCAGTCCTGGGGTCAAGCCAAACATCAGCTCCCTGTCTGGCAGGGAACCTGCTTCTCTCTCTCCCTCTGCCCTCCCACCCCCGCCATGACTTGGGCGCAAGCGCTGGCTCTTTCTCTCTCTCTCTTTCAAATAAATACATAAAATCTTTAAAAAAAAAAAAAAAAAAAACTCAAAACCACAAACACCCAGAAGGTTAACATGTGCCAAATAAACAATCTTTTCCTGCTTCTGGACCCCAGTGCCAGTGCTGTTAGTCAGACCATCCATCTCTAAGACCTCTGAGAGTTTTCTCACTGTTCCTCTCTAGCTCCCTTCTCACCCTCATCAATCTATCTCCTATGATGCAACTGAAGCCATGGTTTTAAAAATTTTATTTATTTGACAGAGAGAGAGATCACAAGTAGGCAGAGGCAGGCAGAGAGAGGAGGAAGCAGGCTCCCCGCTGAGCAGGGAGCCTGATGCGGGGCTTGATTCTAGGACTCTGGGACCATGACCTGAGCCAAAAGCAGAGGTTTAACCACTGAGCCACCCACGTGCCCCAAGCCATGGTTTTAAATGCACAAAACCCGGGAGAGGTCTTTCACAATCTGGTTCTGCCCACCCTGTCTATCCTATCCAACTTTCCAACTCCACCTGTAAGAAATACTGATTTACTTTATTCCCCAGAATATATCATGCTGTCTCTTATCTCCAGGCCCACCCAAGATTTACTACCAAAAAAAGACCTATACACTTTCCAGTTTCCTCTTAAGCATAATCATCTCCATGAAGCCTTCTCTGACTCACGCATGGTGAGTCTTTCCTACGTGCCCACTGTTTTCTCAACATACTTCCATTGTAAGTGTTTATTTGGTTTTACATCATTTCCATATTAATCCACAAATTCCTTGAGCAGGGATCCTGAGGCAGAGTAGAAGAATGGTTATTAAGGGAAGAGGGCTTTAAAGTAGGAAATCTAGGACTGAATTCCAGTTTTGCCTCCTTCTAGTTGTATGTTCTTAAGCAGATTTCTTTTTTTTTTCTTTTTAAAAGAGTTTATTTATTTATTTGACAGAGAGAGAGAGAGATCACAAGTAGGCAGAGAGGCAGGCAGAGGGGGTGGGGGAAGCAGGCTCCCTGCTGAGCAGAGAGCCCAATGTGGGGCTTGATCCCAGGACCCTGAGATCACAACCTGAGCCGAAGGCAGATGTTTAACCCACTGAACCACCCAGGCTCCCCCTTAAGCAGATTTCTTAACTCATTTTCTTCACCTGTATAATGGCAACTATGTGAAAATTACTTATTATTATTCCAAGAAGCACAGTGCCTTGTACATAGGGAGTTATTGGTTATCATTGTATTCACTTTTTTCTCTCTCATACTTAGTTCAGAATTCAAAAAACTGCTGAGTGAAATAACCAAAGCAAGCTAGTTCTGCACACATTATTTTCAGCTGCATATTAGATATTTCCATCTGAACATTTGGCTCCCCAAACTCATTATCTTTATTCCCAAACTGTTTCAATTACAGTAAAGTGACCAACTTGTTAAGATCTGGTCAGGAATTTACTGGTGTGAACACTGAAAGTCCTACGTCCTGAGAACTCCCTCAGTCCTGGGCAAACCAGGACAGTTGGTCACCTTAAATTAGAGTTATGGCGCCAACCATAAAAACAGACTTGAGTTAGTTTAAGAAACAAAAGGGGGGAAGGAGTGCAGGAGAATTTACTGAAAAATATAGAGGAATTCACAGAACCAAATAAAAAGCTGTAGAATATAATCTATGAAAAACTCAGGATGAAAACAACTCTGCAGATCTAAGTGGCAGGAATTAATGAAAGATTTCTTCATAGCACCTCTGCAAGGCAAACAACTTAGGTCCCGCTATCAGCTCATTTAAGATTTAAATGCCAGGGACTGCATTTGATAGGCTGTGTGTTAACCAGAAAGAGTAAGTCACTTCAATTAACCAAAGGAGGCAGGAACACTTAGATTAAAAATATCCCCAAAAGATATCTAATAGCAGAAAAGTAGCTTGCCAAGAAAGGTCAAAACAGAATGTGGTTTCCAAAAGAAGGGAATGTATTGTAAGGTCACCACATCAACTACTTCTTCAACACATCACGACTTAAGATTCCATGACACAGTCACTGTTACTCACTATTTTTCTTTCATTTTGGCAAACTCCTACTCATTCTTCAAGACCTAGCTAAAGTATGATCTTCTGCATAACTTCATTCACTTTGCCCAGGTATAGTCACTCCCTTTCACCATGCTCTCATGGTACTTTGCAAATTATGTACCTGTACCATACTATACAGAGTACAGCTCACTCTTGAACAACATGGGTTTGAACTATGCTGGTCTACTTACACACAATTTTTTTACAGTACTGTACTATAAATGAATGTTCTATTCCTAATGGTTTTAACATTTTTTCTCTAGCTCACTTTATTATAAGAAACACAGTATATAAGACATACATATACAAAATATGTGTTAGCTGACTGTTTATTTTGTTTATCTTATCTGTAAGGCTTGCAGTTAATAGCAGGGTATCTCTAATTAAGTGTTTGGGGAATCAAAAGTTATATGTGAATTTCTGACAGCACAAGGGTGGGCATTCCTAATCCCCATGTTGTTCAAGAGTATACTTAGGTATCAGTCTCTCCCACTAAACTGAGCAAGGACAATATTGTTTATATTTATTATCTTTGGCATTAACAATGCCTGCCCAGCCCATAGCAAATGATAAGTATGTGTTTAATACATCTATTATCCAAGCCACTAGGATATACAAAGCATCAAATTAAATGGGAAGAGAACTACTATAAGTAAACACGCTGACAATATCAAAGAGAAAGCTGACTGTGCAAGGGAAGGACCGTCAAAAGAATTATGCAGAGCAAGAACTCCACACAGAAATTAAGGATAAAATTCTACAAATTTAAGAACCTAAAGGCATTACCTATATAAAAGTAAAAACTGATATCCATATGCATAATGGTAATTCTCAAGAAAGAAGAAAATAAGTAAACTAGATTCTAACTAAGAAGGCAGAGAAATGTATAGGACACAGAAACAATAACATTTCAAAATAAAACGAAGTTTGATATGTAAACAAATAAAATGTACAGCCCAGAAAACATAACCATTCAGAAAGACTAATTCCAAGTAAATATAGTCATGATTTATTTTTACCGTATTTTAACTATTAATATTGGTATCCTAGGCTGTGACAAAATTTTTCTTAATAGCAAAACTGCACATAGTACAGATATATCCTCCTTACGATTCTACTACTGCTTTACCTTCAAACTAAAGGAACAGAGACTGGGAAGTGAGAATATAGCCAAACTCTATACTAAGAAACCAAAGTCAACTTAGGAACAGTCATGGAAAGAGAATGTCACTGACTCTGAATGAAGTTAGAGTCTCCAGATATATTTTTTAACTCCTTTGCTGGATACCAAGAAGTCAGGTTACTCTTTCACTTCAAATGTTACCCAGTCTGTATCACATTGCACCCAAATAACTAAAATTCATTTCACCAAATGTATTGCTTATGACATTGTAACATTAAACTTTTTTTTTTTTTAATTCAAGAGAGGGAGGGAGGGATAGAGAGAAACAAAGAGGTGGGGTGGGGGAGAGAATCTTAAGCAGGGTCCACGCCCAATGTGGAGCCCAACACTGGGCTCCATCTCACCTGAGATCATGACTTGAGCTGAAATCAAGAGTTGGACACTTAACCAACTTATTAAATTTATCACCCAGGCATCCCTAGTCTTTATCTGAACTATCTTTATCTAATTTATCTTTATCTATTCTTTATTATCTGAACCCTCTCACTGATCTTAGTATCACTGTAGGGATATAGTCTGAAGTACACAGCATCACCAATGGAAGTTTTTTTTTTTTTAATAAAAAATGCTTAAACCAAAGACAATCATGCCTCTGAAGCTAATCTCCAGTTTACAGAAAATCCAGAGGGTGGTAAGAAATAGGAGGAACAAGTTAAGCAATATCACAAAGAAACAGACATATCCAGTAATTAGGACAGTTTATTAGGTTGAATCATATGAAATTGCTGATATTTGACTGATAACTTGACTCAAAAATGAAAATTTCATGTGGTTCAACCTAATAAAAGAAAACTGACCTGATTTCTTCAACAAATCAACAGCATTTATAAAATGGTGAGGGACAACAGCCAACCACCCTAAGTCCACCAGGGGATGAATGGACAAAATGAGGTACCTACATACAACTGAGTATTATTCAGCCATACAAAGAAATGAAATTCTGACACATGCTACAACATGGATGAACCTCGAAGACATGCTGAGAGAAATAAACCAGTCACAAAAGGACAGATATTGCATGATTCTACTTATGTGAGGTTCCTAAAATAGTCAAATTAAAAAAGACAAAGTAGAAGGAAGGTTGCTAGGAACTGGGGAAAGAGAGAATGCAGAGTTACTATTTAATGAGGTCAGAATTTCAGTTAGGAAAGATGAAATAGTTCTGTAGATGGAATAGTGATGATCATTACACCACAGTGTGAATGCACTTAATGCTACAGAACTGTACACTTAAAATAGTAAATTCTGTTATGTATATTTTACTACAATAAAAAAAATGGGGGGATGAGCCTATTCTAGATTAAAGAAGACCTAGGAAACAACCAAATGTGATCTGACCTTGTTTAATCCTGGTTCTAATGACCAAATGTTAAGGAAAAAAGAGTAAGGGACAATTGGGAATTTAAAATATAGACTAGATTAGAGGTTATTAGGAAATTATTGTGTCAGCGTGATATGGCATTTATTTAAGAATGCATTATTTTTAGAGAAGTAGCCTTAAGTCTTCAGGAGTAAAATGTCATGATGTCTATTATATATACAGATGGAACAAAAGGTGAAACAAAGAGCAAACTGTTACTTATTAAATTCAAGTGATATGCATATGGAATTATACTATTCTCTCTACCTTACTACATATTGGGATATTTTTATGATTAAAAAATAAGAGGAGCACCTGGGTGGTACAGTCAGTTAAGTGTCTGATTATTGGTTTCGGCTCAGGTTGTAACCGTGGGGTCTGGGGATTGAGTCCCAAGTTGGGTTCTACCCTCTGTGTGAAATCTGCTTGGGTCTCTCTCTCCCTCTCCCCCTCCCCAACTTGCTCACATGCTCTCTCTAAAATAAATAAATCTTTAAAAAATAAAAGAAAATAAAAAATTAAGAAAAAAAATTAAAATTATTTCAGTATGCATGTGTCTTAACCTCCCAACACTTTACCTATTATAATAAAAGTTTGAACTTGATTTGAAAGCAATAGGAAAAGGCACTAAAAGATTAAAAGCATTGGTTCAAAAATGTATTCTAAGGAAATTATTGTGCTGGTGGTACCTAGTATAGATATAGTCTTTCAAGAAATATTTTAGTGCTTATTTTGTTCCAGCCACTGTACTAAGAAGTAGGCAAAGAAGATATAGAGTCTATGTACTCAAAAAGTTCATAATCTAGTAGGAGAAAGAGAGACAACATAATTGAAATACATTATCATAACTGCAATGAGAAAGATATATATTCAGGAGCGAAGAATGGTACCTAACTCAACTTGGGAAGATGAGAGATCCAAAAAGGTTTCTCCTAAGAGCTAAACCCAGAGTCGAGTATTTAGAGAGGGGTAGGAATTAGCCAGGCAACAGGAGGCAGGGCAGGATATTCCAGTCAGCAGGATTGCCCTGAGAATAGAAATAGCATTGGCAAGCAGGGGAGGGCAGGATTCCAGATTATGTATAAGCATATAAGAAGTTCAGTGTTGCTAGAGCTTAAAGGGGCAGGGAGAGAGGGGAAGTAAAGTTGAACCTGGAAAAATAATCAGTTATCAGACTCCCTGAAAGATCTCATGGACTAGAGAAAGACCACTACTTTGGGGGTAACTTTTAAATTGCCAGATGATAAGTATGAAGCCCAAAAGTGGGCTGGAGGCAGTGAATAGAGAGGCAGAGCCAAAATCCAGAGACAGCACAGAGATTCAAGCTACATGACTGGCATCTGACTGAATGTGGAAGATGAGGAAGGAGTCCAAGAAGCCTCTCAAGTTTCAAGTTCAGGTCACAGTGAGGGTGATGATAATGCCATAAACAGAAAAAAAAAAAAAAAAAGAAAGAAAGAAAAGAAAAAAAAAAAGGCAGAACATAGTTTTAAACGCTTTGAGCTTAAGGAGCTGATGTGATGTTCATGTGATTGATTAATTTCCAACAGATGCTTAAAAATAGATTTAAGTCCCCCACACTGAAATGATAGTTAAAACTAAGGGAGCTGCTTGATGTGGGCAAGAAAAGTTATCTATAGATAAGAGAGTCACAAACAGAATCCTAAAACATGCCTACACTCAATAGGGAGGGCGAAAAGTTGACAGAATCAACCAAAAAGAAGTAATCAATGAGGCAGAAGAACAAGGAGAGATTCTATGCCATTAGTGAATTCAGGAAAAGATAATTATAACCTCTATGCTGTGTGATACATAGATTCCTGAAAAACCTCATGGTCTGCAAAATTAAGAAAAAAGAGGGTAATACATCAAGGTGGTTAGGGCAATAAGCATCTTTAAGACAGAACTCCGGGTTAAATGGAGCCTAGAGGCAGAATATGGGTGAAGGGCCATATGCATACTGTTGGACTTGCTGTGTTCAACAATGTTCTGTACTTCACATGTTTATGTTCAAGTGCGGTTACTCGGGAGTGCTAAACAGTTAATGTGCTGGTAAAAATAAACTCAAAAAACAAATATGAACCAACATGAATTCTTCAATTCCTCTTCAGCATTCAAGTATGAATTAGTTCATGTTACAAAAATACAGCAGAACAGACTGTCAGAGGAGGGCTAGGCAACAATATCAATGCCATGGAGTCAACACCAAAAGAAATTATTGATGTCCTAGAATCACAGTATACCACTCACTCCCAAATGTACAGTGTTCTTAGGTATATTATCTAGTCTCTCTTCTCAAGAGTATTTATTGAATTTTTAAAACTGGTCATTAAATGACCACTCACTCACAGCCCAAGCTCTCTACCCTCAATGAGATTCTTTACAGAGTCCGCATACTTCTTTTAAAAAAATTTTTTTTATTTAAATTCAATTTAGTTAACATATAGTGGATTATCAGTTGCAGGGGTAGAATTTAGTGATTCATCAGTTGCACATAACACCGAGTACTCATTCCATCAGGTGCCCTCCTTAATGAACACCATCCAATTACCCCATACCCACACCCACCTCCCCAGAGCCCACATACTTTAACAGCTATACACACACACACGCAAAAGTTGTTGTAGATCACAGCAATTTATCCCAAAGAGGTAAAGGAAAGTTCACTGAGGAAAGCTTTAGAGAGACGGAAAAGACTAGAAAATAACAGTACTAAGTATGTTATCGGTCAGTCAGGAAAGGTCCTATAGAGAACTTCTGAAGGGTTGTTTTTGGTTTTTTGGGTTTTTTTTTTTTAACTAGGACGACATGGTATGGCAGAATTATAATATTTGTGTTCCAGAGATATAGGAAGGAGTCTGAGTGAAGCAAGAGTTTGCTAGAGTGAGCCCCACTAAATAGACAATAAAAGAAGGTATACAGGGTATTTATTGAATTTTTAAAACTGGTCATTAAATGACCACTCACTCACAGTGCAGAGGCATGGAGAGGAAATCATACGGTTACTCCGCCATCTCAAGTCTTTAATCACAGCTGGGAAAAAAAGGAATTATGTGTGGCATCTGAAGGACTTTTAATTTTATGCCAAAGGCATTGGGAATGACCTTACCAAAAGAGCAACACAAGAAAACTTTTCAGAAAGATCAACCCACAAGATACAATGGGAAGGGAAGATACTGGTGACAGGGAAACCAGGTGCACTATCATATTTAATACAGGTGCTCAGACAGCCGCCCAAACTAGTGTAGCTATGGCAAATAAGGTCAATATCAAAGGTAAAATTATGAGGGCTCTTCAGATAATTGACCAGTACAGAAAAGTGAAGGAAGGGAAAAGAGAAGGGAGTCAAGGATAAGTTTCAAGCTTGAGCAATTAGGTAGTACCATTTAGCAACAGAGCCTCCAGAAAAAAAAAACAAGTCTGGTAATGCTGGTCAAATTTGCAGATGAGAAAATGTGTATTATCCCCAGCATTAGAAACTTAAGAATAAGGTTTAAGTGTTAAGCCCAAGGATACGGGTTGTTACATCCTTGGTGAAACCAACTAACTAGCTCCTAGTTACTAATAAGGAAAATTTGTAATAGTAAAAAGGAAGAAAAAGGCAAATAAACCAAATGATAATTAAGATATCAAAAATTTTTATTAGCAAGGTTCTAAAACACCAAGACAGGAGCTTCTGTGAAATAGCCAAGATTTCTTAAATATTTTTCCCATTAATTAAGTTTCAGATGTATTTCATACAAGTCAGGTCTAAGGCTCCACGCAGTGGAGAGATGGCAAAGAAACATAAGCAAGAGTTCTGGTGTTAGTGTCATACCGCTTAACTAGAAGCCTAGGTCCTTATACCCCCTCAGCCATGATGTAGGGCTAGTTATTTAAGAATCATAGGCCTCAAGCTTCCTCAGCAGTGAATGTGGATAATAACAGTACATACTTCTCAGGATTGTTGTGAAGACTAAATAACCCACATAAAATACTTGGTACAGGTACACTGCAAACAATAAATGTTAAGATTTTTATAAATAATTGTTATTAGTTATTGTTACTGATTAAAAATATTACATTCTTGAGGCATACAGGGGCAAGAAAAAGCAAAGTTGACCTGGGTAGCAATTACCAGAATGTTTGATTTATAGCTATTCATTAAATGGAATATTTCCACTTTGTGCACTTTTCTGTAAGTAGATTGGAAAGTTTTAAATACTTTCGTAAAAGGGAAAAAAGTCCAAGAACAATGCCTTACATAAAAAGAACTGCTATTAAAACACACATTCCAAAGCACATGAAGATAATTAAGAATTTCCTTTTCACAAACTATTCCCTAGTTTTTAGCTACAAAATCCATTCCCCCTACTCAAGCTCCAAACTGATACCTGTAATAATTACTCCCTCCCTTATCTATACCTACAGATCTTAGGACACATTTTATCCCTTTTCTCTACTTGAGTTTTAGGAAGAACAGGAAGAAAAAGGAAGAAGAGGAGGAGGAGGAGGAGAAGTTCAAATCCTATTTGGATGTTATGATCATTCCCAATCTCAACTTTTTTGAAAATTCCTCCTTACATATGGGATGAGAGCATTATTCCTCCAGAACTAATTTTAGATATTACTGCCAGTCACCTTTTTCAATTGCTCTAATCAGTTTCTAACTTCTAACTCTACTCTGGAATAAATTCCTTCAGATCTCTCTGTCAGTAAGTGTCCAAGCAACTCTTTGCTAAGACATATTTCTCAGACCACCATGGGCTATATGGAAGTCTCATCTCTTCACTCCCTAAACTATTCCTTCCTCTTTCTTGCCTGAGTTTTCATTCACGAATTTCTTCTGTGCCCTGTTCAAGTTTAGCACATACTTCCTATAAAATTCACCAACCTCTTTTCTATGAAGCCATTCTTTACTATAAAATTATGCTCTTCCTCCACCCTTTCTCCATACACAATTTCCTCTTTACTTTTATTTTCTTTAGAAAATATTATTTTATACTTGCACATAGCACCTTATTTATGTATCAGCTGGTTGTATATTTTATGTTTTATCTTTTGTCTATCCCACACATGAAAAAGTAGGAATCACATCTCATCAAAGTGCATCTCACTGTCTTGAAATAGCCTGATAATCACAACTATTTAAGTCACAAAGCTAAACTGTTGTGTAAGTTTCTGATTTAACACAGTTGCTAAAGGATAAAACTAAGTTAGAGACAGTGTCTAGTCCTGGTTATACCTAAATCCACAACAGAGACACTTACCACATTTGACCCCAGTTTACCCTTTAGTCATATTCCCTTCTCTCTCAGCAGTCCTACTGCATTCTCTCAGGACTGCTGAATTACTCCTCCCACAAGCCTGCAATGCCCCTTCCTTGTGCCCTCCCTTTTCCTGCATTTTACCCGGCCAACTTTCTTTCATCTTTCAGGATCAGCTTACTCTAATTCACCCACTAGAAATCAACCAGAACATCCCCCACCTGACTGCTCAGCCCAAGTTAGAATTTTCTCAGAATATACTTATTGATGTACTACATTGTAATTATCAGTTTACTTTTTTATTACCCCACCGAACTGTAAACTCCTTGAGGTACAGGCTGAATTTTATTCTTTTGCATGCCCAAGACCCAACAGTTAGACATCCAATTGACAATTTTTTAGTGAATGAATGCTCATACCCACTTCATGAAATTGTACATGCTACATAAGCACTCTCACATTTCCTCCCCTAAAGTACCTTCCTCCTGTAAAGTAGGAATAATGCTATACCTAGTTCATAAAGTTCTTATAAAGATTAAATGAAGTCTCATGAAATTCTTAGTGTAGTGTCCGCCCCTTAGAACTACCATTTGAATGTCTGCTATTTCATGCCTTAGTTACCTTAATGTATCCTGGGAAATGTAATATTATGACCACTATTTTCAGGCTAAAAGGCCTGGCAGGAATGCCTCTATTTCTCATGCATACAGAAGTCATTAATTACATTCTGATCATCAGCAAATATTTATTGCATACCTATTAAGTGCAGGAGTCCTTACCGGGTAGCACTGAGCTCCCAGAACACAATAATATAGGCAGGTAATAAAACAAAAACCTGTTCCAATATCCAAGAGAGGAAACAATGTTATTAGTTCTTTGGTACAAACAATATGAGTATTTTTCAAACTATGTAAGTTTTTCTTTATAATAGTGGTAAGCTTCAAAAACAATTACTGATGGGAAAAGTTCAAAATTAACTATCATCAAGTGGACCACTAACAGGAGGCAGTTCCAAAATGTTCTTGTTGCCATTCCTAAGTTTCACTTTTGCTTAGAAATACTTCTCCCAAAAGAAATTTAACCATGACCAGAATAGAGAGAGATGACTTTTGTGTTATTCAAACGGGAATTCCTTAGGTTTTTCCCAATTAGCATTTAATTTTGTAGCTCTGAAAAATCGTCTGGGTTTTGTCTGTTTCTCTACAAAACAGAAAACGGACAGTTTCTCCACCACCTTCTCTAAAACAGGAAAAATGCACACTTCTTAGTTACACTGGCCCTTTATCAAGAATTGCAAAATTGCAAATCATGTCACCTAGTATTAAAAAAGGACGCTGTGGACTTAAAACCACGTTCTCCCTAACAATTCCAGAGGTCAGAGTCCCAGGGAAGTTTGTGCTGTATACTACATTGCTTTCAGTAGCTGCAGAGAGACCTCTAGCGCTGCTACAATAAGCCGAGTTTGCAAATAGTACCTGCTAATGTCACCTTAATGAAACAATGGCAACATGCTGAGTAGCAACGAACTAAGTGACCAAGATGTTTACAGTTTTGCAACCACATGGAAATTGTACCGGCTTGAAGAAAGAGATATATACAAGGCCGTACGAAGCTATGTATCCAATTTATTCCGGTATAATATGTCAAAGAAATTATTATCCCATGCACAATCCCACTACAAGAACGGCTAAGAAAACAGGTCCTGTGCGCGGAGGTCGAACAACGTCTCTTCCAAAGCCTCAACACAATAGATGGTAAACTATTGTCCACCTTCGGCTTGCTCCAAATGCCAACAGTACCAGGAGTATGAGCTGGAATAGCTTATCAAGACTGGTCCAAAGGACAGTACTGGAATACGAGAAAATGGTCCTGGCGCATCCTACCCTCCCCCATCCACCACCCTCAAACAAGTCAGTTACCCGGCTGGTCCCCACCCCCCTCGGCGGGCCGCCACCGCCCGCCTGGGCCCGGCTCGCAGGAGATATGCGCGGGGACCCGCACAGCCCGGCTCCATGTGCGGCAGCGCGGGAGACACCGAGCGGGCCGCGCCGGGCGGGAGGCTGCACGGGCGGCCGGCGCAAGTCGCGGCCGGCCCCTCCGCGGTGCGGTCGACGGACTGGGGCGGCAGCATCCCCGGCCCGCGAGGCCCCGGCCCGCGGACCCCGCCTCAGTTCCACATCCCTTCCTCGCCGACAGCAGGCCGCGCCCGCGTGACGGGGCCGAAAACCCCGGCATTTCCCGGTCCCTGTGCCGGCAGTTCCGGAGGGTGGCTGCAGCCCGGCCCGCGGTCCCGTCGCCGGCTCTGCCCAGCCCGCGGCCGCGGTGACGGGAGGCGGCGGCCAACTCCGACCCACCGCGAGCCGGCGAGAACCAGCCCGGCGCCGGTCCCCCGCCCCTCCCCGCCGCCGTGGGGCCGCCGCGGCCAGGCGGGAGAGCCGGGCGGGCCCAGACCACGGAAGCACACTCACTTCCACATCGCGGCCCTTGTTCTTAAAGCTCTTGATGCGGTGGTTCTCCAAGCCCGGGTTCTCGGCCATGGCTGCGCGCGGCTCCGGCGGCGGCTACTCCTGCGGCTGCGGCGGCGGCGGCGAGTCTCGGCGCGGGAGGGGGAGGTGGGGGAGGGCAGGAGGGGATGGGAGGGGGAGGGGGAGAGGAGAGCACGTTCCGTGACGCCTCCGAGCGCGAGGTGGCAGCAGCGCCGGGGGAGGCGCAGGCCGACTGCCGGGCGGGGCGGGAATAGCAGTGAGGAGTCGCGCGCGCCCGGCCTGCTGGGGTCACGTGGCCGGGACGCCCCCCCCCCCCCCTCGCCTGGACACCTCCCGACTGTTCTCGGGATGACCCCCACCTCCCCTAGGGCCTCCCCACAATCTCTGGAGGATGCAAGTCATGTGCCAGGAATGGAGCCGGATCGAGCGGCTTTCACTGTCCCCTGAGACGCGGAGCTGCGGGCAAAAACTACAGTTCCCAGCATGCCAGGTAACAGCGGGGTTAATTCTCCTGGCCTTGACAGAACGGGAAGAATGCCGGGAACTCTGCGCGCGCGGCTTTTAGTGCGGGGCGCTCGGTGCGCCCGGGCGCGAAGCCCCGCCCCCAAGGCAGCCCCTGGGCGGAGAAGTGGGAGGGGCTCCCCAGGAGATGGCACCTTGCGCCCTATTGGGAGGGAGGGGCGGGGCTTCCTGGGAGGTGGATCTTGCTCCCAGTAGCCTAGAAAATTAGAAACCAATCGACGGTTTGTGCTTCGCTTCTTTGCTTCTTTGCTTCTTTGGGGTCTCCTGGAATAGCAGCCACCCTCATTCGTTGTTCCCTTGCTCTGCTTTGGTTTTATAAATAGTAATTATTTCCATCTGACATGTACATTTGCGATGTGTTTGTATATGCGACCTGGCTTACTGCAATGGAATTAAGCTCAGTGAGAGCAGGGACTTTTGTTGGTTTATTGCTGAATTCCTCGCGTCAAAACAGTTCTTGGCACGTTGTGAATATTCAGTAAATACTTGAACAAATCAGCGCTGTAGCATTGTTTCTCGGTTTCTTCATCATCCTCCCAAACCCGGTTCTGCAACCTTCACACTGGCAATTCCTGCGTTTCCGTGTCCCTAACCCCTCTTGTTCCATCACCACACATAATCTTCTCAGCCTTCAGGAAGCAAATTCTCATCTGCAGACTCTCCGACCTAGTACCTTCCCTTCCGGTCATCGGAGGACTAATGACAGGAAATTTCGATCAGTAACACTAACAGAAAGTGGCTTTCTGGAGCAGTTGGGTTTCTTTGATTATATGTGAGATAATCAGTTTCAGCATCTATGGCAGATATAAGCAGGTATGCAACATTATAGTACAATTCAAATGATACTGAGGTAATTCAAAGGTTGGTAGAAATATAACCCTAAAGAGGTTAAAGAAGACATTTTTCCGAAGCAAGGGGCCCTTAAAGACCCCGCAGTCCAGGTGTCATGAATTCAGAGGCCTTACAATGGCCGTGTCATTTGTTTTGTGAGTGGTAGGATGTGGCCTGTAGATAAACACAGGCCCATTTAAAGACTTCAGACCACTGCCAAGGTCCAGTTTTTCATAGGAAACCAAAAGGCTGTGTTTTCTCTTCATTTTTAAATGTCAGTTTGCATTTTTAAATGCACTTCAGTGCATCAGTCCCTTGAGAATTCCAGGCCCTCATGTTATAATATCTGATCCAGATCCAACCACTCATTTGAAGGGAAACAACCATAGCACACACCTAAAATTTAGAATGAATAGAAACTCCAACTTTAGTTCTTAAGGCAATAGCAGTGTGTATTGGCCAGTCTCCCTGACTGACTGCAAGAGAAACTTCCAGACTGCTGCTCTATTTCTATTATAATTTAGCAAGGCATTCTCTTTAAAGGTTACTTTGCCCTCTTCCATCACTTCTCTCCACCCTTTTTGCTGTCATCAAACGTGTAAGTCTTTCATCATTTTAGAGTTTTAAACCTATTTAGTGAGCATGTACCATGTGTCAGTCATTGTGCTAACACTAGGATCTATTTGTAAACAAGACAGCCTGGTTTCTGCCTCCAGACAAGTTATCACCCGAAAAGTGTAGTGGTTGTCAAGAAAGGGGAAGGAAGCTCAAGACTCACAATGGGGAGATCTTTATAACCTGCTGACTCTGAAGACCCCTAACGTATGAGGATAGGATCACAAATGGAGGTCTACATAGTACATCTAAATATTGAGAAGATATAGGGGCACCTGGGTGGCTTAATCAGTTGAGTGTCCAACTCTCAAATTCAGCTCAGGTCTGGATCTCAGGGTCATGAGTTCAGGACCCGTGTTGGGTCCTGAAAATAAATAAATAAATAAATAAATAAATAAATATTGAGAAGGTGTGAATTAAACTTACAGAATTAAATAAAATATAATCTAACATTTGACATTGACAAATGCACTTTCTTTACAACCTGGAAGTCTGGGCTTGAATTTAAATTCCCTGACTCCTTGGACTTCTGCTTTGGAATGTGAGCATGCAAATAGGGCTGGAAACCAATCCTCCCCCACCCCCCAACCCCCATTTTTGTTTCCTTCTTTTGCATCTCCTGGTTCCCTCCCATACGGGAATAGCACACATGTGCATACCCCTACCCGCGAAGTTCAGGTTCTGCCACTTACCCCCCAAATTTTATTTACATTCCCTACTCACCTCTAGGGATGATCCTTGGCCATTGTTCAGGCCTGGAGTGTGCAAAGTAGTGGCACTGTGTATCTCTACCAGGACAGACCCAGGATAGGGACCTGGGTAGCCCCTGGATGCAGGCTTGTGCATTTGAGCAGGGCATCCCAGGGCTCTGGTACCCAGAGCTGGATCTAGAAGCAGTGAGCATGACCTCTTAGCCCCATGAACTGGTTAGTACAAGGGGGGATACAGAAGAGAGACAGAGTGAGGTCCTTTAAAAGGCAGGGTCCAGAGCAGGGGCCTCTCTTGCCTGGGTCTAACTCAGTCATTTTTACTCTTTGCCATGATCCCCAGCAACTTAAACATGACATGCTGGCCCCAGAGTCTCTCTTCACTCCATATTCTTTTTTTTTTTTTTTAAGATTTTATTTATTTATTTGACAGACAGTGATCACAAGTAGGCAGAGAGGCAGGCAGAGAGAGAGAGAGAGAGAGGAGGAGGAAGCCGGCTCCTTGCTGAGCAGAGAGTCCAATGTGGGGCTCCATACCAGGACCTGGGATCATGTCCTGAGTCAAAGACAGAGGCTTAACCCACTCAGCCACCCAGGCACCCCTTCACTCCATATTCTTAACTCCACCAGATTTCTGCCACTTGCAGCTGCCACCACGCCTTGGAGTTCTTAACCTCTGGGAAATCACTATATCCAGTGACACAAATTTGGTGTTTCCCATTGTTAGCAGCCATCTCTTTTCCCTCACCCTAATCTCCCTTGCCCTAAAACTTTTCCCCACAAGTCTTCTACGTGGATTTCTTTTCCAGACTTATTTTGAGTGTTTACCACATAGCAGGCATTGCTGTCATCAGATACAATAAGGGGAGTGGGGAGCAGAACAGAGACAGGAAGGAAGAGCCCTCTGCCTGGGAAGTCAGTCAAACTCTTCTCCTTCTGACTCACCACCCACCTTCTCAGTGGATAATCAGGCGACAATACACTGAATGCAGCACAAACACAGCAGAACCAAAAGGAAGCTCGTGATTTTTCCTTCAAAGTCAGCTCCTCGGGTAAATACACCAACTCTGTTGGCATATTTGGCGTACTCTGTTGGCCAACATTCTCCTGGAATCCCTAGGAGAATGGCATTACCATTCTCCTAGGGATGCCACTCAAAGCTGAGAGCCATCTTTACTCCTTGCCTCTTTCTCAACTCCCACACCTAGTCATCATGTTAAGACATCATTCAGTGCTTCTTAGATCTGGCTCTTCTGCCCGTGCCACCCACAAGTCTACCTTGACACTGCCTCCTAACTGGTTCCCCTCCTTCCTCCAGCTTCCCCACATAATCTGACTCACCACCCCCAGATCTACCTAATTCTCCCTGTATTCAGCACACTCCTTCCCCTCTACCATTGTCTGTCAAATCATTTCTAAACTCCTTAGTCTGGTAGTTCAGATCATGTGTGATCCAGCCACAGTTCAGTGTACTTTTCTTATCTCTGACTCCTCTACAAATAACTATGCTTCAGCTAACCTGTTCTACTCACCCTTTCCAAAATATGTCTTAGCCTTTTGAGCCTTCACATCTTTGCTGTTTGATTTACCTAAAAAGCCCTGGCCCTCTCCCTGTCAAAAGTGGTCCCTCTTTAAATGCTTAGTCCATGAAGTCACTTCTCTGTGAAGCCTTCCCAGTATGATGCAGTGGAGAGAACTTCAGAACCTGAACAGTCAGACCCTACGGCTGACTTCCTACCAGAGCAAGCCCAGGTAAGCCACTCTATTTGAATTGTCTTCTCATCTGCAAATGAGAGTTCTGATCCCAGGGTTTTTGTGAGAATCAAGTTCTAAAATGCATGTGGAAGTGCTCTGAAACTGCTCCATTAATACTAGTTGTTCACTGTCTTTCCAACCAGGAGTGATATCTTCCTCCCTGAAACTCAGAGGAATTTACATACTGTTTTGTATTGCTACAATTTGTGTAGTCTTCTCTCTCACGGTCACCTCATGTTTGTGTTCCCCAGCCTAGAATAATTGAATCTCATGCATGTTTTCTGAATGAATGAATGAATGAACTTCATTCTCTCATAATCATGTTTAACTATTGCACTACTCTGTTAAGAGCACCTAAAGCAAAGAGTGAATACAGAAAATTGAAGAAAATAACACTGAAATTCATCAACTCAACCACCTAGCTGTGCTTCTAGAAACTCTGGTGGTAAAGAAATTTAAAATACTAAGAGTCTACATTTACTGAATACTTCTGCATGCCAGGCGTTTACGTAAATCATCTCTAATCCCCCTGAGAACACAGTTGGAATGATCATCTCTATCTCTTTCTGGGGCAGGTGGAGCCTGAGGCTCTGGTTTAAAAGTTAGCAGCAGACACAGCATTGTGGCAGTACGGTGAGAAGTCAGAGAGGAAGAACTTGAGAACTCTCAGAAATAATGGGAACACATGGAGGGGGGTGGCCAGGATCTGGCCAGTGAGCATTCCTACATAATTATGCAGATAATACAAATAAAGTGGCTTTATTTTGTAATGATGGGCCCATGGACCCAAGACATATACATTACACTTCCAGTACAATTCTCAAATAATCAGAATGTGGTAAAATAAACTTAATGTTAAAATCGCAGTGAGCATACTGTAGTTATAAAAAGCATGATTCAATAATTCCAAATATTCTTAAGGACCTCTCCATATCTCAAGGTCATGATCCTGGACCTTAATTATAAGTTTATAATATCCCAGCTATAGAACCAAATGATATCCTAGAGAGGAGCACTGTCTCAGAAGCTTAGTGACTTCTAATTCTTTAAATAACAAGCTATATGTCCTGGAACAAGTTATTTTGACTCTCTTAAGTCACAAGCTCCTTACCTATAAAAGAAGCAGGTTGGACTGGATGATCTCCAGGCTTCTCCTACAGGTGTAATTCTCTGAGTCCCTGAGATCATCTATCCTTTCTATTTCTCATTATTTTATAAATGAGAAATCCAAAGATGGTAAATAATCGTAATTGGAGCTGAGCGTTCTGACTTTTTTCCACTGGTGTCCAGTCCTTCATAGACCTTCTGACCTTCCAGAAGCCCCCACTGTGTCCAGCATGCCAGATCTGCTCTCTCTAAAACGCTATAGGCCACTCAATCACCCCAAGTCACAGTTTTCACTCTCAAGTATTCATCTCAGATAAGGAATAGTTCCTCACATTAAGGTGTGAATGACTTTATTAAACCATGTGAATGGTGTCTGTTTTTGTGTTATCTCCTCTAGTAAACATGAGGACCTGGAGGAAATGTGGCTCACTCCATATTCTGTCCCCATCCCTAAGATGGTACCTGGCCCTTTATGGGGCTTCTGTAAATGTTAGATGGATGAATAAATACAGAAACCAGAGTAGAGAAAAAACTTGAAATTGACCAACTGGAGGAGAAAACATAAAAATTTTTCTTCATGGCATAAAAAAATCACACCATAGTAAGGAGGGGGATTATGGTCTTTAAATAGTAATAACCAGTAATAACAATAATAAATAACAATTCCAGGAAGTATGCTAAACCCTTACTTGGATCACTTTCATTTAATCCTCATGACAATATTATCAGATAGGAACTATTTCTGTCCCATTTTATAGATAAAGAGCATGAGGCCAAAAAATGTATAGTAACCCCTGCATGGTCAGGAGGAGATAGGGTCCAGGCAATCTGATTCCAGTGCTCACATCTGTGATTTGTTTTTCTGAGGGTGGACACAGAGAGGGATGGAGCCAGGAATAGTTCCATAACCTACAGCCAGGCCATCTGCAGGGACTGGCCGAGTACCTGTGTCCTGCAGGACCCTTGCCCCTGAGAACCATGTTGCCCCTTCTGGCCTGCACACATGGAAATTCTCCCTGGATCTCGTGCAAACAAAGGGGTTTCCACAAGACAGTAAAGCTGTAGTCAATTGAAAGAAAAAGAAAGTAAATCTAGGTAGGCTCGTTACTAAGAAATGATGAATTGAACTAGTGCAAGAAAACTAGTCTTTACAGAAAAGAGAATTGACTGTAAAATTGGCAGAGTGGGAGAAAACCTAGCCCAACGAAACATAAATCCAGAGGTCAGACAAAAAAGGCGTTATCATCTAGAGCTCTACTAAGTAGGCATCTATGTGCTGTTTATATGTCACTGTTTGTTGGAGATGTAGTCTGTTTATGAATATTGAGCATTAAAGATGCTGATTTGTAAATATTCAGCTCTAAAACCTTTTATGAAAAACAAGATAACTGGAGGCACGAGACATCTGAAAGTAGAAAGCAAAAATGCATGGTTATGGGTGCCTGGGTGGCTCAGTCAGTTAAACATCTGCCTTCGGCTCAGGTCATGATCCTGGAGTTCCTGAATCAATTCCCACAACGGGCTACCCACTTAGTGGGGCGTCTCCTTCTCCCTCTGCCTCTGCTACTCCCCCTGCTTGTGTTCTCTCCCTCTCAAATAAATAAATAGAATCTTTAAAAAAAAAAAAAGTTTGGTTAGTTTGATTGTAAATATATTACTCTGTCCCTGATACTTGGGGAATTTGTGATTCCCTAGATTGGAAAATGCCTAGAGATCTGACTCTTGCAGGAAGAGTACAGTTCCAGGAACATTTTTTTCCTCTTCAAATTGCTATGTCCCTTATAATCAACATTGTCAATATGTTAATAATCACTAAGCAAAATATATAATAGAAATTCTCCAAAGAAGTTTTTCCTGCCTAAATTTTATAAGTCATTTAACTTTGGGGTCTACCTCCCTTTAAATACTGCAATTTAAATGACTTTTTTGGGGGGTCCACTAAACCCAGATAAAACTTTTAAAAATAATAATAATAAATGATTTTGATTTTGATAAAATTTTTTTTCTCCAACTACTTCTTTACATTTGCTGCCTTTGATACCTAAATGTACTACACATGAGATCACAGCAGCTTGAACATTTTTAGGCCAGATAATATGATGTCCTGAGCAACCACTACATGTGGCTATTAAATTTTAATTTTAATTAAAATAAAATTAAAAACTGATTTCCTCAGTTACACTAGTCTCACTTCAAATGCTCAGTAGCTTCCACATTGTAGCTGCCATATGGACCACAGAGATGCAGAACATTACCACAGAAAGTTCTATGGGACAGTACTGCCATAGACAGAGCTGTGTTCAATTCCCATATTTCACTAGAGTTGTGGGGCATCTGGTTGGCTCAGTTGGTAGAGCAAGCAGCTCTCAATCTCCAGGTCATGAGTTTGAGCCCCATTTGGTCTTAGAGATTACTTAAGGGAAAAAAAAAAAAATCACTGGCTCGTACTAGACTTGTGACCACAGTGTTTCTTAAATTTTCAAAGCTTCAGTAAGTTAAACTGTAGAGATACAAATACCTACACCATTAAAGTAGGCAGTACAATGCTCAGCATATTTTGATTACTTAATAAGACAATTATTAATATTTAGGGATCAAAAATTCAAGTTTTTGAGACTAAAATTGGACACCAATGTTTTCTTCATACTATGAGTACTCAGATCTTGCTGGCTACTCAAAAATATTAAATTGAATTAAAATCAAGAACATCATAACACACTTACATTATTTTGTTTATTCACTTAGGACATCAAACTTCTTTAGGATTAAAAATAACTTGAATTGAATTGCCCTAGAGAAACCTTAGACTCAGGTAGCTGTTTAAATCTATAGAGTGACCCAGGAGATTTCTGACTCCCAAACCATCCCTGCAATTTAATTCACTCACATGTCCAGCAAATGTTTGTATTTGTACAAGAAGTCTATTGACTAACTAAGGCTGACTGGCAGAGCAATGAGGCTACATCATACCCCTCTCCCCACCACCCATTAGCTTGGAGATAAAAACCCATGCAAGTCACACACCCCAGTGCTTGTGAAAGTACTTCAACTTAACTAAATGTCTCCCCAGCGCCATCCATTCTCCCCTCTTTCTGATCAGTATGGAGCCTTATGTAACAGCATCCAAAACTGAGAGAGAAAGCTGTGGATAATGTGCCCACAGAGCTTAATCCCTGCCACTCTCCCAGAGGGACACACTGCAGTTAGGAATGCGGGCAGCCAGAGCCAAGATAATTCCAGACTCATAGAACAATTGTTCTATCAACCCCAACTACGCAAAACAACCCAAACAAAAATAACCAGGAGAAGCTATGAGTAACCTACAACTCATCATGATACGAATTGCTAACATCACACTTACTTTGAAATTTTTGTTTTTCTAAGCTCCTCAAAAAGAAAGAAAGAAAGAAAGATTATGCAATGAGATGATAAAAAGATAGAGGACAATACTCTGCCCTTACTATTCAAAGCTGGATTGCAAAATATATAGTAGTTTAAAAAAAAAAAACAAAAAAAACCTCTGTTTTGTTCCCTTTGTAGACTGTTAATTGGACTTAGATTTTCTTTCATACCAAAGAAGTACAAATAAAGGGAGGTATAGCTCTTGGAAGACTACAGTCCAGTAACTGATGGGAAGCCAGTGAAAACACATAGCAAAATGCTGTCAGAATGTGTTCTGGGATATGAGCAGATACAATTCCAGTCACTCACTGCCAAGAGATAAATCTAAACCAAGCCAACACCGGCCATCTAAAATGGTCGTAAATCTGAAAAAAAAAAAAGTCTACAAATGATTCTTTGTTTACTGTAGACATGAGAATAATAATAATGTACATTGACTGACCACGTAACATGTTCTAAGCATTGTTCTAAGTGATTTTCATGTATTATTAACAACAACCCTTTAGGGTAGGTAGATAATGTCATTTCCCATTTTATAGATGAGTACATTGAGACACTGAGTGGTTAAATGACTTGCCCAAGGCACAGCTAATCAGTACAAGAGCAAGGATCCAAGTTCAAGCAATCTGGATTCATCTTGCACTCTTGTCTAGGGGAAGTTGGAACAAGGATGAACTTAAACACAAATCTATGACCATTCACCAGAACCAATATCTTATAAGCCATGTTTGTTCATAGGACCAGTATCTCATAGCTGTGTTTGTTTGCAGAAAGCAATTAAAAAGAAGAACACATTTGATTGGATCCTATGATCATCATCAAACCCACTTCTCCTTGGTTTTCAAAATCCCCCGTAAGAAGTAGTATCACCTGGCAATAATTTTTGAAAAGTCAAGAGGCAAATTCTGGTGACGGTCTTCAGCTCTAAATCAAACCTCACCTGAGATTGGAACACTCCATGAATTTCTCTCTCTCTTTTTAATTATATGAATGAATTAATTTCCCTCTTAAAAATCTGTTTGAGCTTCAATAGAAGGACCCATAACCAATGTATCCTCTTCTTCAATCACTACTATCCCCATTCAGCCAAAGGGATTTTCTCAGAGGTGTACCTATGACCTGAGCCAGTCTATTCAGAGTGGATCTCAATACTTCTGTAGTATGATGAAAAAAGAAGCTCTACTGGACTTGAAATTGGGGAGACATGAACTGGGAGATGCTATCCCCAAGGTTGCCAGAATCTACCATACAGAGTCCAGGGAACCTACTCAGCCAGGGGAAGGTAGGGCCAAGAGATGTAGAGAAACTGAAACCTATGACAGCATTTCAGTCCTGAATCCTTCTCAGTACCTTAAATCAATAAATTCCACTTTTTGGTTAAGTTTTATCATTAGTGATTGAAAGTTCTAAGCCACCCCTTTAATATTTCTCAATTCATTTTCTCCTCTCATCTGACTTTGCCTTAATTCTCGTTGACATCCCTTCTTTATGGGAAGCCCCAGTTATACACTGTTGTCTTACAAAAACCCTAAAATGGAGTAGCTTAAAACAGCAATGACTTATTAGTTCTCCTGATCCTGTGTGTTGCCCATGCGCCAGCGCTGGGATTTATTAGTCGACTTTCCCACGGTAACAAATGACTCCCTGAGTTGGCCCGTAACAACCAAGGTTCCTCACTCTGCTATTGCATGTTCCCTACTACATCAGGTAAAGCTCTGCTTCTGCTCTCCATGTGCTTTCACATTCTGAGACCAAGCCTGCAGAAATAGCTCCTATCAGAGACACCATTCCTATGGCAGAATGGAAGAAAGCAAGACAGTGGGTGGAAAAACACACAATGGCCCATCCTGTCACACCTTACTGATCAAAGCAAGGCCCCGGCTTTGAGGGCTCCCCATTAGCTGTCAGGGTAAATTAGGTTGACACTCCAGGTTCTTTATGAGAGGTTAAGTAAGATAAGATAATATAAGGAGATACATGTACACACATAAACACAGAAAGGAGATTTTGTATATATAGGTGTATACACACATAGAGTATGTATACCACTTTTGAGATACACACACACACATATGTTTGTAACTCTGGACTTCCACATGGAAGGTAGAATATCAGTCTCAATCTGAGATCTGGGACCAGTTCTTTTCCAATCATGGAAAACTGGGGGAATGCTCACCCAAACAAGTCAAGCTTCTCTTGAGCCTGCTAGGATTGTAGGTCTTCATTCTAGTAACTGGGATCTAGCTTTTTTTTCTCTCTCTCTCTCTTCTCTTAATTGTAGTAAGAAACACATAACATGCAATTTACCGTCTTAGCCATTTTTAAATCTACAGGACAGTCGTGTTACACATGCACTCTTGTACCACAGATCTCCTGAACTTTTTTGTCTCGACTGAAACTCTACACCCGTGGAACAAGAACTCCTCATTTTCCCGTCCCTCCAGCGCTAGGATCCAGTCTTTTGCTCCAACTGCAGGATCACAGAAGCTCTGCTGGACTTTCCTGGCACCAATAGCCCACCTGCCAGGGATGCTTGGTTCCATGCTGTCTTCATACAACCCTCATCCCAGAGCTTCTTCTCAAAGTCTACTACTGGGTCTGCTCCCAAGTACAGCCCTACCCATGAGCCTCTAATTTCCACCTCCATGCTGGCTACCAGTTAGGAGCAAGGTAATAATACTGGTAACATAAAATAACAATAGTATTTATCCTTTATGGCATATGTCCTATTTCATTCTAGATGCCTGACAGATATGCTCTCTAATCCCTACATAACCTAGAAGTACTGCTATTCTCAGGTGTGTCTCTGTTTTCATCAGGCACCATTCTTGATGTAGATCTCAACCTTTGTTCAAATCCTCCAGAACAACCCACGAGCACCAGAAGTATTTGTAAGAAACTGTGGAATTTACTGAAGCCTTCCCAGAGTGGAGCAGAGGTTTACACTGCATATCCAATAAAAGTTAAAATCCTCAACAGAAGTGACTTTTCTCTAATGTCCTCTTTTGCTGTGCTATCATCAAGCCTCCTCTTCCTCCCACCTCCAGGGTTTAGCCTCTTCAATTTAATGCTGAGTGTACAATAAAGAAACAGGTAACAGAATATGTAACTAAATAGAACTTAAACAATAAAGTTTATTATCTCTGGAGGTATCATTTTCAGGCTTGGTTAATTCAGAAGCACAACGATGTCATCAAGCACCCAACTCAGGTACTTTCTGTCTTTCCCTCTTTGCCATCCACCGCCTGTAGGTTTTCATCCTGAGAGTTGTCCCTCATGGTTACAGGATGGTTGCCATAGCTCTAGGAATTATATCTGCAGGTAATTACATCTAAAGATCAGAAGAGGAGAATTTCTCCTCACTCCCTGCCCACCCAACTCCCCCCATCTCTCTCTCTCTCTCTCTCTCTCTCTCACACACACACACACACCACAAAGGAAAATGTTTCCCAGAAATATTTCAGAACATTTACCTTTAAATTCATACTTGTGCCTTAATAATACAAGCTAACATTGGTATCTTTCTTCTCTAGACTTGGAAAGTAGGTTGTGGCAGCAAGGATGAAGGGTGGAGAGAGAAGCGTTGTTGACAAAGAGCCACCAATGTCAGCCATACAGAGCACCTCGGTATCTTTGTGCTCTAATGCACACAGACTAGCTCACAGCCATCTAATACTGCTCAGAGAGACTTCTTAGAGCCCGACCCCTGCCCCTACCCCTAGTGGGATTATCAAAGCACAGGTTATGAAAACTCTTCCCTCAGAAGACATCTCGGAATCCCTTTTCCACCATCTCTATACACACAGCAATTCTGCAGATAGGGCTATTACCTCATTTTACAGATTTGGAAACAGAGCAGAGAATTTAAGTGACTCACCCAAAGTCAAATAGCTATCAAACTGTAGATCAGAGTTTGAACCCAGGGCTGTCTGTCTCCAGTGCCCTTGCTGCCAATGAAAGCAGAACCAAAGGGCCTGCAACTGACCAGAAGGGTAGTAAGGTTCTGGGCCCGGCGGTGGCTGAAAACCATCACAAGGTTCTAAGGAGGAATGTCTTTTCAGTTCTCAGCTGTCTCTAAAAGATAAGACAGAGCAGTGCTATTAGCCCTTGGCTGAGTACATGAAGGTATTTGAAAGCATCTGAATGAACACAAGCCTTGCTTCTGAGTTCCTGGCACCCAATCCTTTAAGTGGGGCCTGGGGAGATCTTCATTCAACAGAAAACATTTATTCAGGACCTGGCCCCTGCCCTGAGAAAGGAGGTAAACACATATTTTTGGCTCTGTGTGGTAAGTGCTATTATGGAAGTGTGCACGAAGGCTGTGGGGGAGCTGGTGGGGAAGAGGGGCGGGGAGGATGAATGTTAGAAAGCCCAAGATCATCATCCCCCTGACTGAGGTCATCCTGTGTTTCAGGACAGTGCAGTCACTCGTGTTCAAAATAAAGACCCTGAGTCATAAGGAAAGACCTAAATTGAGCTAGGTATATACACCATTACACAAAGTGGGGCTGAGAAATGTTTTGGAAAGATTTCCTTTCAAAATGGTTTATCAGAAAACATTTTAGAATCCTGAATGTCAATTTCAGGGCTATGTTTGTTTCGAAGCTTGGTTTATGGAGCATTTCACGTGGCTTATGTACATTACTTCATGAATGTAGTCAGTAATTTGCATACATTACCTTGTTTAAAGCTTACAGTAATCCTGTAAGGGACATAGTCCTATTTTCCCACTTGAAAATTCAAAACTAATTGTTTACACTTCCCACACTCTTTCAGGTGCAGAAACTAAGGATGAGAGGGGTTAAGAAGCTTTCCAAGGGCTCTCAATTCCTAATTGCCAGAGCTTGATTCAGACCCTCCCTGCCACAAGGCCAAGATGCTTTCCAGAGATTTCACTCCCAGAGAACACATCTCATAGGAGAGGTAGTTACAGGTTAGTATACTGGATCCAAGTACAGAGTAGGTGTCCTGTAGAAAATCAGCTAATGTAGTGATCAAGGCTGAATGATCCATGAGTAGGAAGGAGAGGAGAATCATTTTTTCTTAAAGGGATATTATACAGTGCTCTAGTCTCACATATATTTCTGTAACAATGCATTTATTAAGGAATTCAGCTCTAAGGAGAACAGTTTTGCCACTTTGATCATCTTCTCAGACTATATTTTCTATAACCTGGGCAAATTTATAAATGCACTCCAAAACATTGAATCTAGAGCCTTGCCACTCACAGAATTGTCCATCTCCTTATTGCTTTTCAGAAATGCAGATTCTTGGGCCAGTCTGCCAACCCCAGCCCATCCACAAGGATCCTCCAGGTGGTTTGGTGCACTTAAAATTTGAGGAGGGTGCTGCTCCCGACAGAAACCTTTCCCTGACATCCACCCATCTTGGATAGTGTTCTATGAGTCTATGAAAATCAATGTAAGTCTAGGGCTCTAGAAGACAAATTTTATATCAAGGCAGCATTTGCTATCTTCTAACTGGATTTGTTTTTACTTTAACTTAATCTAAGAGCTTCTTTTGAATAGATTTTTGGAGAGCTCTCTGGTTGTGCAATAGGAGGGGGAAAATAATGGGGAAAAGAAAATCACTGGGAAGGGAAATGAGGGTGCCTGCTGTGGTTTCCCAGTGACATGGACTGATCATGCCAAGCCCTTGATGTCTTACCAAGTTTCTACATAGGTCAGGTGCAAAGCCTATTACCTAGGTGCCCACTGGGTGGTCTGGATTATGAACAACGGCCCCTCCCATCTAGAACCCTTTGCTATTTTGCAAATGTTTCAATGGCTCTGCTGAAAGCAGTGAAACAACAGCTGGTGAATAATCTCATTTTATATTAATAGAGCAGTGTTGCCCCATCCTGGTCCCTCAGTACTTTATAAACAGAACATCCTTTCTTTCCCAGGGCAAGGAAGGGAAGTCTCAACCTGTGTGCATTAGAGCACAAGTAGGGGCAGAAAGGGCCCTTTCCTCACCGACAGAACTCATTGCATCCTTTTCAGATGAAAATTAAGTTAGGGCAAGGGGGGTGGGAGAGAACACCTTCATTAAATCACCAGGCTTTACCTTTGCTAAGAAATAGCCACAAAGAAGTCTCTTGCTCCAGTGCTGCCCCGGTTTTCTTTATGTGACGCTCTATCTGTGGAAGCAGGGTAGAGATGGGAAGTTAGGTGACAACCCTAAAAGCTAAATCTGGGCTATTTTTAATACTGGGGGTAGCTTGTGGCTTAATATTAGCGGAGTCAAATAAAACAGAATGTGACAACACTACCGGTTAATCAGCGCTCCTGCCTGTGCCAGCAGCCTTTTCAACACTGTAGAGAATTGCAAAGGGATAAAATATAATCTGTGATTTCAAGGACTTCATTTGGCTGGAGGATTTATTCGAGAGAAATGACTAAAGGCAGGGTTGTAAGATATAAACAGTAAAGATACATTCCTTAGCCGGTTATATACTATCATTGACGCATACGGGGTTGGGGGGTAAGCTAAAATGCTTTGAGATGAAGCAGCATTTCTGAGGATTTTGTGAAAACTTTCTTTTTCTCCAGGAGAAAAGTAATGCTTTCTTTAACATTATTTAACATTTACTAAAACCGAATTGGGAATTCATGCCCCAATTCTTTCAGTGTAGAATAGATGGAAGTTGCTAGAAGGGAGTTGTTAGGCAGATTTTCTACATGTCACCAAAATAAGTAAGCTATTCTAGGGCCAGGCACAGAAACTGGATGAGCACAGGACCTGACTAGAGAGAAGGAAGGAGGATGGTGGAAATTTTTAGGTGTAGTTCCTCATCTCTACCTTTTGTGTGGGTCGGGATTCCCATGATGGTTAATTCTATTCATCAACCTGACTGGGCCATGTTGCCCAGATATATTCTCAGACATTATTCTGGATGTTTCTGTAAGGGGGTTTTTGACTGAGATTAACATTTAAGCAAGTGGACTTTGAGGAAAACAGATTGCCCTCCATAATGTGGGTGACACTCATCCAATCAGCTGAAGGCCTGAATCAAACAGAAGACTGACCTCCCCCAAGCAAGACGGAATTTTCCAGCCCAGCAGGCTTTGGACTTGAACTGCAGCACTGGCTCTTCTTAGGTCTCCAGACAGCCAGCTCTCCCTGAAGATTTGGGGGCTCTGTAAGCCATTTCCTTAAAATGTGCATGTGCGTGTGCATGTGCATGTGTGTGTGTCTCTGTGTGTACACACGCATCCTCTGGGTTCTGTTTCTCTGGAGAACATTAAGTAATGTGACCCTTTTGTAAGTTTTTAGAAGGAATATTTATTGAATGCCTTCTATGTGCCAAACCCTCTTCCCAGAAAATTGTGCACAAACACAAATTTTACATAGGGTTTTCACAGAATTACCAATCTCTTGAAGGACATCATGGACCTCCTCCCTCAAATTAAAAACGCCTGAGCCACTGGCTAGTAAGAGGAATATAACTGTACTCCCTCTCCAAGTCTTCCTGTTCCAAAAGAACAATTACCACCTGGCAGGTGGAGAAAGGAGGTAGCTGCAGAGTTATACAAGCGCCAGAAGGGTGTCCCGCCAGAAATCTCTCTCTCCCTCACCTCTCTGAGGGACCATGGACTTCTACTGTCAGCATCCACATTCTGCAGTGGAGGCTTGTTAATGTAATTGGACTAAGGCATTGCTACCTCGCATGGTGTAGCTGACACTAGCTGGTTATTCTTAAACATCAGGATGGCCTTCCTTGGTCCTCTGCTCCTTGACTTGTTCTTGCTGATGGAATGTGGGTCAAGGTGATCTGGGCCAGCTTGGGTTAGAAGCCATGGAGATGCCTTTTCACAGTTTGTTCCCTTGCAGTACACCCAGGGAAGGAGTTGATGACAGAGGATGGAGTCTGAAAGAGCAAGAGGCAGATCCCTTTCTCACCCACCCTCATACTGGACTATGATGGAAGCAAGAAACAAACTTTCATATGGTTAAACTATGACATCTGGCAGTTGAAAGCCTATCTTGACTAATACATATGGGAATATTATCATTGGGAGAAAGAAACTAGTAGAAATACTAGAAAAATACCCATTTAAAAAACTGATATGATTTTCACCATTATTATCCATTGACCTTAGCAGAGACTGAAAGCAGGGTACTGAGGAAATAGCCCTGGTTAAGACTAAGGAGTCCAAAGTAAGAGATGGCATTAGGTGACTAGGCTCCTGCTAAGGGCTTCCATGATGCATAAGTCCAGGGCCACTATTCATACAGGCTCTCTATATCGCTGGAGTTGTGCAGTGCACAGCCTCCTCAGCTGGACAAAGTAGCGCTGCTGGTGGGAATGGGAGAGCAGTAAGAAAGAGGCAGGAAGACCTGAGAGAGACAGTAGGACGGTGGTACAGAATCATTGTATGTCTCTCTTGTGGTTTCTTCCTACACCCAAGCACTGGCCCTGGTCATTGCTGAGGTACCTGAAAAATCTACCCACACCTCAACTAATCACATTGAAGCTAAGCCCTTTTATTCATGAAAAGAAGCCTATCTTCCCTAGTTCTTTAGGGTCTCCTGTAAGTTATTGGTTAATAAAGGAGAAACTGTGCAAAGGATGACTTATATATTGGTCCTGTAGTTAGAAAATAGGGATTGTTGGGCACCTGGGTGGCTCAGTGGGTTAAAGCCTCTGCCTTCGGCTCAGGTCAGGATCCCAGGGTCCTGGGATAGAACCCCGCATCGGGCTCTCTGCTCAGCAGGGAGCCTGCTTCCGCCTCTCTCTCTCTCTGCCTGCCTCTCAGCCTACTTGTGATCTCTGTCTGTCAAATAAATAAATAAAATCTTAAAAAAAAAAAAAAAAGAAAGAACATAGGGATTGTTATTTTCAACTGTCATAGAAAATCTTTCTTAATGACTCCTATGCACGTGAGCATCTCCCCAACACACTCTTTTTAAAAAACTTTATATTTTGAAATATTTCAAAACAGAGAATAGTGTTATAGACCATCACCAAGCTTCAACAATTATCAGCTTATGGAAACTCCATTCCACCCATTCTCCCTGCCTTTACCCCACTGGGTTATATTGAGATAAGTCCCAGACGTCATATAATTTCATCCATACATTTTAGTATTATCATTTTAGTATTGTGTCTCTAAAAGATAGGGACTTTAAAGAAAAACAAATGCACAAACATAATGTTGTTATCATACCTTTAAGATTTTAAAAATATTATTAAATATTTAATCAGTATCAGAATTTCCCCAATTTCTTCATAATTTTTTACAGGGTTTTTTTTTTTTTTTTTTTTTTTTTTTTTTTAGTATCCAAGTTAGTATCCAAGCATGACCCACACATTGCAGTTAGTTACTGTATCTTCTAGGTCTCTTAATTTAAGGGCTCCCCTGCCTTCTTTTCTTTTTCCTTATAATGTATTTTTGGAGAAACCGTGTCATTTGTCCCATAGAGTTTCCCACATTCTGCATTTTGCTGATTTTTAAAATGTGTCATCCAACATATTTCCCTAAGCCCTGTATTTCCTGAAAAGTGTCAGATCTTGAGTAATTCAGGTTCAGGAGGTGCTGGGCTGGCTCAGCTGGTAGAGCATGCGACTTGATCTCAGGATTGTACGTTCGAGCTCCATGTTGTGTGTAGAGATTACTTAAAAATCTTTAGTGGTGCCTGGGGGGCTCAGTCGGCTAAGTGTCCCACTCTTGGTTTCAGCTCAGGTGGTGATCTCAGGGTTGTGAGATCAAGCCCCACATTGGGTTCAGGGCTCATCAGGGAGTCTGCTTGAGTTTCTCTCTTGCCCTCTGCCCCTCACCCCGCCTCAAATAAATAAATAACTCTCACCAAAAAAATCTTTTTAAAAAATTCAGTTTCCATTTTTTGACAAGGATACTTCGGAGATGGTTCTGTGGACTTCCTACTGCATCACATTAAGAACACATGATGTCTGATTGTCTCTTTTGTGATGTTCATATTGATTAATGGATTGAGACAAGGACAGCTTGATCCATTCATTTAAAGTTTCCCTACAAGCTAAAGATTAAAAAGAAAAAAATAAAATAAAAAAAAATAATTTAAAAATAAAAAATAATACAATTTTTATAAAAGATCCTCATAAGCTTCCCCCCCATAGTTTTTTTTCTTTTTTTAAGTAGGCTCTATGCCCAATGTGGGACTCAAACTCCTGACCCTGAGATCCAGAACCACATGCTCTACCAACTGAGGTAGCCAGATGCCCCTCCCCTGATAGTTTTTAATAGCCATTGAGGTATCACAGATATATCATTTCATTAAGGGTTACAAAATTATGATACCCTAGTTCTACCATTTCTCCATCTATTAGCTGGGACGCTTCTAAAAGAAGAACTTTTTTTTTCCTCAACAACAATTTAGCTATCCTGAGATACAGTTCATATAGAAAAGACAAGACAAATGCTCGATTCTTTCCCTTTTTAAACCAGTTTTCAGAGTAATGAGTTGGTTCCCTAGCAACCTGTAAAGGTGACCTATGAAGGTTTTTTTTTTTCTTGGTATAATTATAAACTCATGGATTTTAACATGTTTGATGCACTTCAATCCACTGCAGAGAGTCAGATTATTCCTGTCCTTGAACTTGGGGGGTCTCTTTACACTGGCTCCTAAGCTAATCTTTTGGACACAACCCATAGTCTTTGAAAGCTTCTTTGCTTTCTAGTATGACAGAATGTCCATTTCTTGCCCCAGCTCTGGCATCAGTGATTATCCAAAGCCCCACTTGAATTTAGAAAGCAGAATCTGGGTGCTGGGAGTATTTATTGTTCCAGGGATTGCTACAGTGTGTAAGCCTTCTCAGTGGCCAGAGCCACGCTGGCTCCCTTTCTGATCTCCTCTCCTCCTAGGGCCCTCTGTTCATTCCATTCCAGGCACACCCTCCTCCTCGCTTACTGTGCCTCTAACAGGAGCAGAGCAGGCAACCCCGGGAGGGCCGGAGTGAGGAGGGCATATCCTTGCCTTTGCAGTTCCCCATGTCCAGCACGCACCGCCCCAGACACCGCTGGCTCACTCCTCGTGTCTTTGTTCGAATGTGCTTGCTCATAGCAACCATCCCTGGACATCCTAACCGCCTTCTCTCCCAAATATTCTCTATCCTTCTTCCCTGCCTTAGATTTCTCAGCCTCTAATGTTATGTAACGTACTTGTTGATATTTTGCTTGCCATCTGTTTACCCACTGGAATGTAAATTCCAAGAGAGGGGAGGCTTTTGCCTATTTCGTTTGGAGCTGTATCCCAGACACCTAGAACAGGGTCTGGCACAGACTTAACTCCTCAGCAAATAGCTGTTGAAGAAATTAATTGAGAGGGAGTAGGCTATCGGAACTGACCTAAACCCACCTGGTCTTTCAATGACTGGACTCTCTTTGCAAAGATCTGTACCTTCCAAAGCGAGAAGCTTGTGGGGGATGTAAGCCTCTACCTCCCCATTACTTCACTATCAAGTCTGGGACAGGACTAAATTCTGTCGCACATCCCATTGCTAGACTTATAGGTCATTGTAATGACTGGTTTTGGGGCTGATCCAGAGATGGGCAGTGTGAAAGATGGGAGAGAAGGATGACTCTCCAGGGTCACATTGTTTTATGTTATTTTTGTTGTTATTATTGCCAAAGCCAAAACTTCTAGAAAGGAGTTGCCGTGTACTGAAATGGGGAAGAAAATAAGAGCAAGAGGTTTTGAGGGGCCAATCATGTTCGTTTTGAGAAGTTGGTGAGATATCGGAGCTGTCAAATGGGCAAGCAGAAGGGTTTTGAGTTCAGGGGAGAGATTCTGCCTGGGTAGATAAATGTGGGAGTCACCTGTGTAGAGATGGTATTTAAAGCAGTGAGACAACAGAATGAGAAAAGACAGAAGGAGATGAGGTGTGATCCTTAGGTCTCTTAGACACCTAAAGGTCAGGGAGAAGAAGAGGAGCCAGCAAAGGAGGCTGAGAAAGAACAGCATGAAAGCAACAGGAGACCCCAGGAGGGGCTGGGGTCCTGAAAGTATTCCAAGGAGGACGGACTGAGCAACGTCCTTAGATGCGGCCAATGAGGCAAAGAACACGACCACCAAATTAAAGAAAGTAACTAACCATCTGTAGGGTATAGATCAAAACCAATATACATATACATCTCACTCCCTAGGCTGCTTTATCTTAAAGTAAATCACAGAGAGTATGCTAAGATTTTTCCTGTGGATTTTACTGGATGGGATGGTGGGAGGGGCAATAGCATGGCCCCCTCTGACTTGGCCCAGAATGAGGACCATGCTGCCTAGTCTCTCCTTTCTTTAAGGTAACATTCAGGTCACTTCAGGCATTAGAAAACCAGAGCATTTCCTTCGGTAGGAGTTAGAGAAATGCCTTTCAGCCCTGGAACCCCTGAGGGCAAAGGGGAGGTCAGGCAGCTTTAGAGCAGCAGGTGAAGCAAAAGCTGCCTTAGGGTAGGGGTGTGGCCCTACCTGTCCGGGTGGCTTGCTACACTCTCTGGAATCCGCCTGCACTTAATATCTCTCCTTTCCGCTTTCCCATCCCCCCTCACTTCCACGCCCACCGTGTTCCTACCTGGAGTCCTCCTCCTCACATCTTCATTTGATCCCACTTTTCCCTAACCCTTGACTGCCTCTGCTTCTGCCTCGCCACAAGCGAAGAAAAGGTCAAGGGCTTAGAGGAAACTCATGATCACTGAAAACAATTATTCCCTTGATACAGGTAAAAATTGAGAAAAATCTCTCTGTTAGTGGAACACATTTAATTCCCCACCTGGATAACTTGCTCCCCTTTCCCTGGGCTGAAGTGTCTATAAGCTCCAAAACTAAGAAGGAGGGGGCCCTGCCTTGGCTAGGAGAGAATATTCTTTCACAAGAGCTGACTCCTTGAGCCTCTCATATAACTTTTTGTTATATGTTTCCAGACAAGCATTTTCGTCCTAAGGTTTTACTCATAAATCTACTGTAAGACTACAAGACAGTGGGACATATCATCTGAGTCATGGTTTGGGAGGAGGCCTGGACCTCAACCCCAACAGGTCCATCCACACAATCCAACACTCTACAGCCACAAAAACTTTTAGACAGATCCACCTGAATAGACCCATTGCCTAGATACTAAGGTGAAAAACAGAGTATCATGTTACCATTTGTGTAAAAGGAAAAAAAGAAAGAGCTTAAATACACACAGGACATTTCTGAATCTGCAACAGATGGGTGCTGAGATAAAAGGTAGACATATTTCACTCTATACCTTTAGTAGTTTTATAATTTTTAGAATGTACATAAATCTTCTATTCAAAAAATTAATTAAGAAGAACTGAAGAAAGCACTTAGGAAATCAATACCATCCAATTGACTGATTGATCTTGGCTTTCCAAGGAGGATTAGTAGATGGGAATTGAAGAAGGGAGTGCTTAGGGGAATACATTCGTCTCCTAGGGAAGGTTTTAAAGCTGGAGGGGCTGGGGATGAGGAAAGTGGAAAAGGTGTCAGTAGACACCCAGAGACAATTGTACTTGAAAGAATTTGTGAAGTATTTAAGTTTTCTGACGCTTAGATTACACCCTAGCTGTGATACCATTAGAAGATGTGAGAATGTGCTTGTTTAGAAAGCCCAGAGCGGTTTACTTCTGGTCCTGGAGACTGTCCAAGGAGGCTCTCTGCAGTCTTGAACAGTTGTGCCAACTCCATGCACATTTTCAACAGCGGCCATTTGCCTTTTCCTGGTAGGGGTGGGGAGGAGACTCAAAGGTTCAGAGGCCAGGCCAAGTGAGGAGAAGTTGGGAGGGAATCTCTGGATCTGTGACACCTTATCTCCAGTATTTGCCATCTTGATGGGGAGTGGAAGATAGAGAAGAGTTTGGTTTATTCTGCAGATGCGTCCTGTGGCTGTCCCACAGTGTCAGGTCAGCCTGAATTTGGGATTTTGCTCTGATAAAATTCTATTCTGGGAAGAAACCTCCCTCTAGTTGTTTCTTTTCTGGTTGTTCATTCTAGAATTGCTCTAATCATATAAAAACCAGGCTTGCCACTGGCTTCCAAAAAGGAGGGAAAGATATTCATTGGTTAAAGCTACTGATTGCTTACGGCCTGCCCTTCACCTTGCCCCTCCTTAGATTGGCTTCCCTGATCGACAGCATTTCTAAAGATGGCATTTGGGGGTGGGGAAGACCCAGGTTAGCATCCCACCTCCTGTATTAGTGGAACCATCGTGGGAATTCACACAAACATTCTGAAGCAGTATCCCTCCTTGGTAACACAGGGGACACTAATGGCTACTTTTGTGTTACAGTTAGGATCATGAGAACCTTTGTGCAATTCAATAAGCATTTTTTGAGTACCTATCCTGTGTTAGGAGGAGGGATAAACCTGTCCTTGTGCTAAAGGGCCTCAGTGGTGACCTGTGGACTAACAGCAAGGGGATAAGAAAAGGTTAGTTTAAAAAAAAAAAAAAATGGTGGGGGGAGGGGGCAGAAGGAGAGAGAGAAAATCCCAACCAGACTACACCAAGCATGGAGCCCGACATAAGGTTCCACCCCATGACCCCCAGACCATGACCCAGGCAGAAACCAAGAGTTGGTAGCCCAACCACCTGAGCCACCCAGGTGCCCGCAGGGGGGCAAGTTTGCAGAGAATCAAAAAAGTTTCTGTTACAGCAGTTAAAGCAGATTCTCAAATTCTCCCCACTCCTGTAACCCTCTACCATGTTGCCCTACTTTAGCTTCTTCACAGCTCTTGTCAGCATTTTTTTATGCTAGGGCCCATCGCCTCCCGCTAGCATGAAATCTCCTACAGAGCTAGTGCTCTGCCTCATTCCCCTCTAGATCTCCAGCACCCAGAGTGTCTCTCTTCCTTTTCTCTGCTCCCCTTTCTTTTGTTCTTCTTTTTTTGTTTGTTTGTTAGTATCTTACTTGAGTTTTAAAATTAGGATAACTTCATAAAATGTTTCAGGGATTTTTAGGTGTTTTTTTTTTTTTCTGTTGTTGTTATCCCAATGAGCTAAAGTAGTTTAAATGACATAGAAATTATACACTTACTAAAGCAATGCTACTCAAAACGTGATCTGCAGACATGAACATGTAAATCAACTTTGTCACTATATTGTTAAGTTCAGCTGACTTTCTCTCTTTCTTCTTTTTTTTTGCCAGAAGAAAGTGATATTATTTATGAAGCCGTTATGATAGTTCTGGAAGAGATAATGGGGATAGTGGCACAAGGAATGGACATATAGTTGTTTTCTATTATGATATTTATGATATTTTAAAATTGAAGATACTCATTATTCATTAACATGGAACTGATTGAAAAAGTTATACTATATCCATCCAATGGAATATAATTCAGTTATTATAAATGATATAGATCAATTTTGACATGGAAAATCATTCACATTTTTTAAGTGAATAAAAGCAGATTACAAAACAGTTTGTATACCATTTAATTTGGAGGATACCAACTGCCCCATGTCTGTATTGTACATATATACAAGAAAATTTTCTAAAAGTATATATTCCAGAGTGCATGACTCTGGGTGTATAAATTAAAGGTGTTTTATCTATTTATGTTTTTAAAATATTTCTTATTTATTCATTAGAGAGAGAGAGTACAAGAGCATGAGCCAGGGGGGAGGGTCAGAGGGTCATAGGGAGAGCAGACGCCCTGCTGAGCCAGGAGCCTGACAGAACATGGGGCTCTATCCCAGGACTCCAGGATCATGACTTGAGCTGAAGGCAGACTAACCAATAACTGAGCCACCTAGGCACTCTATAGGTGTTTTAAAAAAATATTCTTCCCCCAAACCTATAACAATAGTAATACAAAACAAATTGAGACATACATCTGTCTCATCAGCTTAGGATATAAAAGGGCTACAAAATATTTAATATTCAAATGTTCACTAGAAAATACATACCCCAAGGTGGTGTGGCTCAGTTAGTTAAGCGTCTGCCTTTAGCTCAGGTTGTGATCCCAGGGTCCTGGTATGGAGCCCTGCATTGGACTCCCTGCTCAGCTTCTCTCGCTCCCTCTGCTCCTCCCCCTGCTTGTGCTTTCTCTCCCTTTCAAGTAAATAAATAAAATCATTAAAAAAAAAAAAAGAAAAGAAATATCCCAATACATAAAAAGTTCATTTTTCTCCCAAGGTTCTCTTCTCTGATATTTCCTTGGACCCGTAGCTTGACTTACTAAATCCAAAGGGTTCAGTTCAGGACACCATTAATAAAATCAGCTGGTTTTATTTTTTTAAAGCAAAACTTTCTGAAGGAAGAAATATGTTGATTTATGTTCAGTGTAAGCTCTTTACCTCTTGGCAGGCTGGTAATAAACAGTTCCCTGACTGGCTACTTGAATAACACTGCATTGAAGGATAGAGTGAACACAGTCCCAGAGCCACCTGGGCCTGCTGCTTTTTCAAACGTTAGATTTAAATTACTCTTCTAATCTCTTCGATGGGTATTGATCTGTTTAGCTTTTCTTCCTTTTCTTGGATCAATTTTAGTAAATTATATTTTACTAGGAAGCCATCGATTTCCTCCATATTTTTTAATGTAGCGCTAGAGTGCAGCACATATTTTCATCGAGTTCTCCTGATCTGTTCATATCTATTTTGATTCCTAAGGAGCACATGGAGGAAGATGCAGTAGAAGAGACTGAGAAAAAGGGCTCAAAGATGAGAGTTGAGCCAGAGCATTACTCTGGGCGCTGCAGATGCAAAGATACGCTGGTTCTCAGGGGTTTCGTATTTTCTCTTTTAATTATTCTGAATTAGTTTCATTACTAATCACTATTTGAAGAAGTAGAGATTGCTCTTCTGCTTATGGAATAGTCTAGGTAGAACTTGGTCAAAGTTTTTCACATATTCTTGTTTGTCTTGTCAAAGCCTTTTTAATTAATTAACTAATTAATTAATTAAGAGGTGGGAGGAGGTTAGAGGGAGGGATAATCTTCAGCAGTCTCCATGCTCAGTGCTTAGCACAGAGCCTGACACAGGGCTCGATATCATGACCCTGAGACCATGACCTGAGCCAAAAATGAAGTCGGATGCTCTGAATGGATAAAGAAGATGTGGTATATATACACAATGGAATACTATGCAGCCATCAAAATAAATGAAATCTTGCCATTTGCAATGACGTGGATGGAACTAGAGGGTATTATGCTGAGCGAAATAAGTCAATCAGAGAAAGACAATTATCATATGATCTCCCTGATATGAGGAATTTGAGAGGCAGGGTGGGAGGTTGTGGGGGGTAGGAAAGGAAAAAATGAAACAAGATGGGCTTGGGAGGGAGACCAACCATAAGAAACTCTTAATCTCACAAAACAAACTGAGGGTTGCTGGGGGTGTCAGGATAGGGATAAGATGGCTGGATTATGGACATTGGGGAGGGTATATGCTATGGTGAGTGCTGTGAAATGAGTAAGCCTGATGACTCACAGACCTGTACCCCTGGGGCAAATAATACATTATATGTTAATAATAATAATAATTTTTAAAAAAAGAGTCAGATGCTTAACCAACTGAACCACCCAGGTGCTTAAAAAAAAATTTTTTTTTTAATTCAAAAAATGTTTAGGAAAGAATACAAATAAGGAAATTCCTTTTGCATTCAGAGACTGACCTTAAGATTTATAGAGTATCTTCAGTACTTATATATTACTAATATTATTAACTTTAAATTAGTTTTGGAACTAGAGAACAATTAATCAATTAGTTAATCCAGATATTACAATTATAGTTGACCCTTGAACAATGTAGGGCTTAGGGGCGCCAACCCGCCTAGCTCAGGTGAAAATCCACATATAATGTTCAGTTCCCCAAACACTTAACTACTAATAGCTTATCGTTGATGGGAAGCATTACTGACAACACAGATCATCAATTAACATATATTTTGTTTGTATATGTATTATATACTCTATTCTTACAATAAACTAAGCTAAAGAAAAGAAAATGTTCCTAAGAAAGTTATAAGGAAGAGAAAATACATGTACAGTATTGTACTGTTTTTATAAAAAAAATAAATCTGCATATAAGTGGACCTGCACAGTTGAAAACCATGTGGCTCCAGGGTCAACTGTACTCATTAAAGTTGGTCCAACTTGGATTTGTTAATTCCTTATCAATCTTTAAGAGGCATTTCAAGTTCCATGTTTCCATAAGGCATTCATTAGCAGTTGTAGTCTGAGGTAATTTCTTTCCTCCCAAATATCCAGAACAATTATTATCTCTGCAATTGGTCATTTAAGTGTATACTTCACTGGTGTATCTCTTTTCTTTTCTTTTTTCTTCTTTTCTCTTATCTTCTCTTCTCCTTTCCTTTCTCTTTCCCTCCCTTCCTTCCTTCTCCAAGACAAATTTCAGCAAAGCGTAGTCCTTGAAAAGGGACACTTTCAAAGGAAAGTGAGTTTCCGATATCTAAACCGGAAACTAATGATGAGAAAACTAGGATGGGGATTTGAATCCACACAACCCAATAAAGTAAGTGTCGTCGTCGTCATCAACATTATCATTTCATGGTCATCTTTATTTTAACTTCATAATCAGGAGAACAAGTCCTCTACCCCAAATCCCTGAAGCCCCTGCCTCCAATTCCTGTGCTCCTTTGCACAGATTATAGCCACTAATCATTGAAGATTTTTTTTTTTCTCGTTGGTAGAAGTTAGAACTGAGATATGCATTGCCCCTGCTTTGGGTTTGTTACGGGCTCCTGTCATCTTTCCTTGCTCCCTTCTGTGCTGCAGGGAGTTTCCTCCTGCTTGGGAATTCACCTATGAATTCCTTCTCCTTTTTCCTGGGTATCTGCAAATCTACAAAAGTCATATTGCAATAGAAAATGTTGTTGTTGTCACTGGGAAAAACTTTGTAGAGTAACTTTAAATTCCAACCCTCCAGGTTACCTTGTCTTTACCTTTTTACTAGTTGATGGTATGTCCTACTTCTTCCTTGGACTGTTTCTCAGTCCTCTGGAGCCTCTTGAGCTCTCATAAGCCATCCTCCATTGGATTATAATTATATGACATAGTCATCAAGATGTAAACCAGAACTCTTACAAATTTGTTCACTCAGTAATATTTATTCCATAGGGGTTTCCATTTACAAACAGTTGTGTTAGATAACTTAAATAACAACTTCAAAGTACTGTTTTTCCCCGTAGGACTTGCATATATAGGAGTCAAAGCCTTTTGGAGGGGAAAAAAAAAAAAACCTGTCAAAGGTAGACTAGTAGGCAGAAAACAATAGATAGCAAAAGACTCTATGAGGGTATTAATAACCTTCCCGGTTTCTTTGAAATTATACTGATTTCCTACCCTGTGTATTCCTGGAAGGAGGGGCCCTAGATACTGTAGCTTGATATGTCCACTGTATCCTCCTGTAGGACAGTGCCCAAGGTAAAGACTTTCTCATTAATATAAAATCAATTCTATATTTAGTTTATGAACATTCATATTCAGTAGTATGCTCTTTTTTTAAAAGATTTTATTTATTTATTTGACAAACAGAGATCACAGGTAGGCAGAGAGGCAGGCAGAGAGAGGAGGAGGAGGAAACAGGCTTCCTGCTAAGCAGAGAGCCCGATGCGGGGTTCTATCCCAGGACCCTGGGATCCTGACCTGAGCCGAAGGCAGAGGCTTTAACCCACTGAGCCACCCAGGTGCCCCTCAGTATGTTCTTGAGTTCACCCAAGTGTAAGAAGTACCTCTCTAGGTTCTCATCCTATCTGCCACCGACTGCTAAGTAATTCTGGGTAAGTTACTCAGGCACTCTGAGCCATTAGACTTCTCTGGCCCTTCAATTTCAGTCTCTTTTGCTTTCTGTTCTCTTTCCTGTTCCTTTGTGCCAGTCCAGACCGGTTTGTCCTGAATCCCTTCTTGCCCTGCCAACAGCAATCTGATCCCTAAAGGTTGCATTTCCTAGGCGCCCACCTCACCTGGCTTCGGGCTGGATTCTGCCAACCAGAGAGTGGAGGACAGCACTCCAGCAGCTGAGCATCTCCTCTATGGTTCCAGCTCCCGCTAGACAGGCCCACTGTGATTCTTCCATCTTCCAGGCTCTACTGGCATCACCTCTGTTCTTAGTCCCTCCTGCCTAGACGTCGGTGGTTTCTAACTGGTCTCTCTGCCCCTCTGTGGGCTTCTCACTTCTTATACTGCACATGTAACTATTTCTCTGAATACATTCCTTCATTTTAAAATACTCAGTGCTTTCTAGTTACCTGGTTGGGCCTTGAAACTGAACTTATTGATAGTTTGTTTAGGAAATGACCCCAAGCAACGGGAGTAGTGTCTGGGTAAAAGTAGGAAGGAGGGAGAATGAATCCAAGGCTGGTACTTTTAAGCCAGTTGCTGCTCTGAGTACCTGGGAATTAATCCTGAGAATAGACCTCAGAATTGTCCAGATGCCCCAAACATGGGCAACTCTCTAGTACTTCCAGGTTTTCACTCATATCTGAATAGCTCAATAGGTCCCCACAGGCATGCCATATTTTAGGCCACACAGTAAGCATCAATAATTGGAAATTATTTTACATATATAAATATAAATCAAAAATTGGAAAATTCACAAATTTGCCAAAGTTAAACACATTTTTAAAGGCCTAATAAATCAAAAAAGAAATCACAAGAATCAGAAAATACTTAGACATGGGTGAAAACTAAAACACAACAGACCAAAATGTATGGGGTGCAGGGGAAGTTTATGGCTATAAATGCTTACCTGAAAACCAAAAAAGATTTCAAATCAACAACCTAACTTTACAACTTCAGGAACTAGAAAAGCAACAAACTAAACCCAAAGGTAGCAAAAGGAGGAAATGATAAAGATTAGTGATAAATGAAATAGAGAAAAGAAAATTAAACCAAACGTTGGTTCTTCACAAAGGTCAACAAAGATTGGGAGTTGCACATATTATTTTTGTAATCCACTCTCTCAATCTTCATCCATGGCCACACGCAGCAACTTTATTTTGGGATTCCCGGTGCCCAGATAAAAAGTGTACTATAGTGTGAGTCTATTGTAATGTGAGGGGAGAGATGCTAGTGGGAGAACCAGCTCCTTCTCCTGCAGTGACCTTTCTGGATGCTTCTCTGGATCGTCATCCAGCTGTTCCTCACTCAAAAACATGCTGTCCATTTTGCCACGGTCCCCACCTTGTGATCATCTCACTCATGGATGTACCTGACTGGGCTTTTTAGGCATCTGAGGTTCCCACCCCCAAGCTAAGGAGATTACAGCTGTCCCAAGACAGAGGAGACTGTTACTTGGTCAGTGAACTGGGGGGTGGGGGGGAGGGGTCATGGTGGGGTGTTGCTGTCTATCTTGGTTCTCCTGTATTTGGCATAGGGTCTGACATGTAGGTGATTGAAAGGGTTCAACCTCTTCCTTAGCATTTAACTTTGAAATGGGTCCCATGCATGTTTTCAGCATTCATTTGGTCTCGGGCGGCTTGAGAAACAATACCCTACATCTTTGGTCTTTTTTCTGCACCGTATTTCTCCTAGCCTTATTTCTTTGGCTGGATTCTTTTTTTTTTTTTTTTTTTTTTAATGGGACCATTCATAAAGTCTTCCAATATTCAACATTGAAGGTTAAGTTCTACCATTCTAGAAACACAGTTTATCCACTTGGTTTGCAATATTGTAATACTGACTTTTTCCCAAAATTTTATTAGGGAAAATTTCAACTGTGCTCCAAAATTTTCACGTTAGAAAGGAAGACAGAGAATAATGAGTCCCCCAGCATGTGTATCATCTATCATCAACAATGATTAACTTACAGCTAATCTTACTTCATCTACTCCTCCACTATCTCTCTTCTACCAACAGATTATTTTAAGCAAGTACAAGCAATAAAGAATGTCATCCCTAAATATTTCAGCATGTATCTCTGTACCCATTATCTGCAAACTGCCCCAAAACATAGTGGCTTACAACAACAGCCCTTTATTTGCTCACACTTCTGCAGTTAGGCTGGGCTTACCTGATGATTCGCAATGGTCTCGGCTGTGGTGGTTCAAGCAGGCATCCAGTGGCCTGAGGGGGCTGGGCCAGTCTAGGATCACCTCACTCACGTGTCTGGGGTCTCCGTGCTGGCTGTCAGCTGGGGCTCTCTCTCCACATCATGTCTCTCCCTTCAGTAGTCTAATGCTTCTTCTTACATGGTAATGGCAGCCATATAAGAAGAGGGTAAAAGTGGAAACTATCAGTCTCCTTACTGTCTGGGCTTCAGAACCCATGCAACCTCACTTCCAGTTCATCCTCCTGGCCCAAACAAATCACAGGGTCAGCCTAGGTCAAAAGGGTAGGAAAGGGGCTCCTTCCCTTGATGAGAGGAATTGCGAAATCCTGTGGTCAGGCATTTTAATCTATCACAATCTCTACAAGACAAGGACTCTTTTGAAACAGAATGATTCCATTGTCAAACCTAAGAAAAAAAGTAATAATATTAAATAATGATTTATGATCGACTTGTAACTCCAGAATTATAGAATACAAATAGTGTTAACACAAAACAGTGGTGTTTGCGGATAGTGTGTGTGTGTGTTGTGTTTTGATAGATATTATTAATGGGGATTTGAACTTGAACAGAAACACAGTAATCTCCAGGATTTAGATTCTAATGTGTCTAACTGGCTGCTTTAAAAATTATTTTTCTAACTTAAAAAAATTGAAGTGTTTTATGATTAAAGGAATAAAGAGCCTCTTCAGAGAAATTATGTATTTAATTCACTACAGTTTGCTTTCTAATTTGCTGAGTAATAATGCAAATGGACCATTAAAATGTTTCTCACGTTGCAATTTCGGAGAGTTTGGAGATGGAGAGAAACTAACCAGATCTGAATCCCTGACCTCCTCAACAGTGATCCTAAATGTGCCTCTATGATAAGCCAGGGCAGCTGCAGACCCCAGCGGCTGCCAGTCTATAAGTGGCCCACAAATCCTGAATGCCAGGAAGTTGGCCAGGTGCAGGCTCTGTCCAGCTCACAGGGCTCCCTTCAACTCTTTTAATTGTAGAGTCACTTTATTATCAATCAAGGTCATGAGTACATAATTAGTCTTATGAAGGACAAAAAGATTTTTAGAAATGGGATTTGGAGCTCATTTACCAAAAAAAGGAGAGATAATTTACATGTAAAAAAAAATAAAGTCTAAGGAGATTATGAGCTTTTTGGAGGGCAGAAATCCTCAAGGAACCTGGGAGGCAGCGCTGAATTGCAGGAGTCATAAAGGTTAAGAACCCTGGCTTTAGAGTAGGCAGCTTGGCCTCCTGTTACTGTGTGACATTAGAGAAGTTACTTAATCTCTCTGAACTTGATCTTCCTCATAGTGTTGCTCTGAGAGTCAAATGAGATGATTTGTACAAAGTATTTAGTGGCAGGCCTGGCACATTTACGCATAAGATACATAATAATTATTATGGGGGGGGTGCCTGGGTGGCTCAGTGGGTTAAAGCCTCTGCCTTCCACTCCGGTCATGTTCCCAGGGTCCTGGGATTGAGCCCCACATCGGGCTCTCTGCCCGTCGGAGAGCCTGCTTCCTCCTCTCTCTTTCTCTCTCTGCCTGCCTCTCTGCCTACTTGTGATCTCTATCTGTCAAAAAAAAAAAGTTATTATTATTATTGGGAAGCATGTATCAGTCATCTTTATATTCCCAGATTCTACCAAAATGCTCCATTCAATGTAGAAGTTCAATTAACACAAATGAACTGATTGTGATTGTGCTAAAGATGTGTGTTATCTCCTGACCAGTCACATTGTTTTCTTGCAAAACCTGCTCCTGCCCCTTCCTTAGTCCATGTAGTCCCACGGCTGCCTGTTTAGATAAAACTGATTTGCCAGAGGGCACCTGGGTGAAGAATTTGCCTTCGTTTGGATCAGGTCATGATCTCAGTGTCCTGGGATAGAGCCCGGGGTTGGGCTCCCTGCTCAGCGGGGAGTGCCCTTCTCCCTCTCCCTTCGCACCTCCCACCCACTGGTGCTCTCTCTCTCAAATAAGTAAATAAAATCTTTAAAATACAAAAAAACCAAAAACTCTGATTTGCCAGGAGTGGATCCCAGCCTCAGCCTTAGCTCACCAGAGCTACCAGGTGGTACTGGGTTCTGGAGGTCTGATAGGGCAGAGTATTGGGCTGTGAGGTCTTATAGGGCAGAGGCTGGCAAAACACAACCCTCTAGCCAAATCTAGCCCACTGTTGGATTTCATAAATACAATATTTATTAGAACATGGCCCTGCCCGTTCACGCAGACATTGCTCACGGATGCTTCTGCACTACAAAGGCAGAGTTGAGTTCGATAGTTGCAACAGAAAGCATAGGGCCTGCAAAGCCTCTGGTGGTTACTGCCTGGTCCTTTATAGAAAAGGCTGGCCAACTTCCTGTGCAGACCAACAGCTGGCAACCAGTTTTTACCATTTGAATATTAAAAAGCAAGCCGCGAGGCACCTGGGTGGTGCAGTCTCTTGAGTGTCCCACTCCTGGTTTCAGCTCAGGTCATGATCTCGGGCTCCATCCTGGACGTGGCATCTGCTTAAGACTCTCTCCGCCCTCCCCTCTGTGTGCTCTCTCGTGCTCTCTCTGTAAAACAGATAAATCCTTAAAAAAATGAAAAGTTCTCTGCAGAGAGAAGGGGGAATATGGCAAAGGCAACAGAGCATTTGGCCATGGGAAACAAGGGAACAGACAAAGGCATGGCTGAGAAGAGAGAGACTTGATGAGGGCTGGAGGAGCCATTTGGAAGAGGGCTTGACCTTCTGGTTGGCAAGTTGTGCTGGCTGTGGGCGGGAGGCCTCAGATCCTGCATTCCAGGACCTCAGAGATGGCCCCTGGCTTCCCCCGGGAGTGAGTGACCCAGAAGGGAGCAAGGGGGAAGCCACAGTGTCTTTTCTGACCTAGCTTCAGAAGCCACACACTATTGTTTCTGCAATCCTGTCAGTTACACACAGATCAGGCCTATTCCGGGTGGGAGGCCCCACACCAAGAATATGTGGAGGGGAGCATCCCTGGAGGCCATCAGGAGACATTCCAGGGTCTCTGAGGTCCCTCTGATCTCCCCCCATGGGAATCAGTGAGATTCTTCTTACTTTTATGACAACTGTCTTCCTCTCCTTCACTTGAGATAACAAGAGAATTTTAGTATCCCTGCAATTAATGAACCCTAAGAAAGTGATGAAAGGACAAAAGGACACTGTGATTTGAGCCACTGCCTCTTATCAAAGTGGAGGTCTCTGAGGTCTTGCCCTCCTGAGGGCTTCTTTGGTAGCCTCCTGTCTCTCCCTGGCTTGTGGCATTCCACACCAGCCCCTCCTCATCTGCATAACAGGAGTGACTGTCAGGCCCTGGGGACAGGCCACAGACAAAACAGGAAAAGACCCTGCTCCCTGGAGATGACATTCCAGTGTGGGGAGACAGATACCAAAGAAATAGACATGCCAGGGGCACCTGGTGGCTCAATTGGCTGAGTGTCTGCCTTTGGTTCAGGCCCTGATCTTGGGGTCCTGGGATCGAGCCCCACATCGGGTTCCCTGCTCAGCGAGGAGTCTGTTTCTTCCTCTTTCTCTGCCCCTCACCCCCAACATGCTCTCTCCCTCTCTTTCTCTCTCAAATAAATAAATAAATAATCTTAAAAAAAAAAAAAAGAAATAGACACACCAGATGGTAGAAAGTGTTACAAAGATAATTAAAGATAAAAGGGTGTGTGTGTGTGTGTGTGTGTGTGTGTGTGTGTGTTTTATTTTATAAAGGGTGGTCAGAGAAGGCCTCTCTGCTGAAGTGGCATCTGAGCAAAGGCTGGCAGGAAAGAGAGGCAGTGAGCCCTGAGAATCTGAGGAGAGAAGGCCCAGGAGTTCCCTGGGGAGTCAAGATGAGGACAGTCCACACAAGGGTGTCAGGATCAGGGGAGAGTCTTTTAAAATGGGACTAGGACAGGTCCTGGAGCCACAGAAATTCATGACTCAGGGATGCAGGGGAGAGAGAGATAAGATCCAAAGGCTGAAGAAAGGTGACCCTGTCGCCCACCTGCTCGGACCCTGCTCGCAGCCCTAGCAGAAGGGAGAATGGGCTGTGACGCAGATGGGAGAAGGTTGAAGATGGGAAGATGACCAATGAATTTCTGGCAATGCAGAAAGCAAGCCACTTAGGGCAGGGCTTCAGAACCTTGAATATGGGTTGAGTCACCTGACTGACGACTTTGTTAAGATGCAGATCCTGGTTCAGTAAGTCTGAGTGGGGTCTGAGCATCTGCGTTTGTGACGAACTCCCTGGTGATGCCTGCACTATGAGCCCAGGACTACCTTTTCTGCAGGAGGGGAGGTAGGGTCACAGAGGATTTATGGGCAGTGTGTAGGGACCTTTGAGGTTCATGGCCATTGATTGGAGTGCGAACAGTCACCCCAGCTGGTGTTCTTCTCTCACTGCTTGGGTGCAGGGATGGAGTCCGGGGGAGAGTTGGGTCTCCTCAAAGCTGAAGACAGAGCCAAGGAGTTAGTGATATTTATGAGGAAGCACTTGTAATGATGGCCACTTTAACCTAAGCTGGACTGAGTAGGAAGTGAAAAACAGGTATGACAGATGATGAAAACAAGGACAGCACCGCTGAATTGTTGGAATGGGGACATTAGAGGCAAGAGCTAAACTGAGATGAGGTGGACAGGAAGTGAGGGGCTTCAAACTGAGGTTTAGAGGAGATGACAAGGTCAAACGTCAGACCTCCAGACCGGGCAAGCTGAAGATCATTTGAGCTGAGGAAGTCAAGAAGCGGAAAGGCCCAAGTGTAAGAGGGATCATTCCCCAAATAGTGACAGACGTGGCTGCTAAAAATGAAGATTGTGAACCCAATACTCAAGTCATTAAGGAGCAAGGAGTAATAGAGAGGCTGGCAGATGAAGGCAGGGTTTTTTGTCTAATGGCATGAACTTTAAGAGAGTTTTATGCCAGACTCTGCCAGAGCTGGGAACAGGAGACAGGCACAGTCTGTGTCTGAGGTGCAGTGGAGGCCAGGGAGGGTTTCAGACAAATGCCACAGACTGAGTGTGCACCCTGCCCCCACCCTATGTTAAACTCCAGCGACCCAAGAGGGCGGATGGTATTAGGAGGCAGGACAGGTGCCCGGGGAAGGTAACACTCTTTACAAAACATAATTACCACCTGCCATGGGCCACCACTTATCCCCACCATTTCATGTGACCAGTAGGCATCCTGTGCACCGATACTGCCGTCCTCATATGGCAGACGAGGACACCGGGCCTGGAGACCCGTGACGGTCAGAGCCACCCTTGCCTCTTGTCCTGCTTCCCTCTGAACACCGTACTCTCCCTGCTCTGCAGCTCTGATGGACACCAAGGCTGGGGGAAGGGTCCTCAGCCAGAAATGGGGAGAAGCAAAGGGTGCCAAGGCCTGAAGATCGGATTCTGTCATCTTGACCCCAAGGCACGGGAATTGTTCTGTATACTTTCTGCTCTTTTATTATGACTTTCATTGACAAGCACCTTTCAAGTGTCTTTACTCTCCATGACACCTGGTAATATTTACTTAGATATTTGTGATGGCATGTTTGAATAGAGATGTTAGAAGAACAAAGGGCCCCGGGATGGCCTCCCTCTGTCTATGACCTAGAGAACAAAGGTGCAAGGGTTGGGGGCAGGGAGGCTCTCTCGTCCCTGAGGTCTCTTTTCCAGGGGTCTCAATCCAGGTCATTTTGCACAAGGACAGCATTATGGCTAGTGAATGCTGGTGTGGGAAGCTGAGATATTAGAGGAGTTTCAAGGCTGCTGCAGTTGATGACACCGGATGAGGACAGGAGAGACTGGGCAGAGTTGGAAAAGGAGCCCGTGTTCCTTATTTCACAAATACACAGGCCAGTGGCCTGGTCCACAGGCTCAGCATTGGTTAGAGCATCAGAGAGGACAGGAATACCTGCCTCGCAGCTGTTTCTCTAATTTCTCTAATCCTCTTAAAAAGAATTGCTACAAAACCCGAACAAAAAAGAACGGGCATCTTTTGGATGAGCATGGCCTTCATTAAAGAGAGTTTTTTCAGTATGTTCTTGGTGCCTTTTCTCCCATGAATCACAAATGTCTTGTGGGCAAAGCCCTGGCCAGGTACACCTGTCCGTGTCTTTGCATTGTAGAGTCTGAACTGGCAGCAGGATAGATGGATGGGTGGATGGATGGATGGATGGGTGGGTGGGTGGGTGGGCAGGTGGCTGGATGGACAGGTGGGTGGATGGATGGATGGACAGGTGGGTGGATGGATGGTTGGTTGTTTGGGTAGGTGGGTAGATGGGTGGATGGATGGGTGGGTGAGTGGGTGGAGGTATGGGTAGCTGGGTGTGTGAATGTATGGATGCCTGCGGGAAGGAGTTGGAGAATACTATTTGGACAGCCTCAGAGTACAAATTCTGTGACATAAAATGATAGAATTAACATTGGTTAGTTTTTCTGGCACAGAAGACTGTGTCTTGGTGGAAAAACTCTGCTGTTGCCTAGCAGTATAGACATGAGTTACTAATTAATGAGTTATTAATTACATGTAGTCACTACTGGTTTTTTTTAAAATGTGTCCTGACTTCCTCAATGGAAAGGCAGTAAATAATTAAAACACTTGCTCCTAAACAGTCTTAAATACTCCTTTGGAGTGGCTGTGAAAATCACCATCCTGAGAGATAGAGAAGGAGAGAGAAGAATGAGAAGGAATTAACCCTTAGCACCTTCCCTTTCAGAATACATCAAGCAGTAAAAAAAAAATCACCAGTGGATGCCTAGAGTGGTAATGTCTGTGGCTGTCAGGACAGCGGCAGGTTCCAGGGACAAAAAGGAAAGTATTAATAAAGGCTGTGTTGACTCTCATGCTCCTGGGTCTTCTGCTGGACATATGACTAGGTTTGCAAGTCACTAGGCTTGTCTGTGGAGGGCTGGACCCAAAGGTGTTTTGCTGCTTTTGGAGTATGGCAGACCTGTCCAGATTAAGTGATGTAGCACCTACCTGGGTGTCAGGGCGCGCTCAGGGAAGCGCTCACAATGTGGGTACTCCCTCTCCCCGCTTGCTGCAGGAAGCGGTCACCGAGAGGAAGGACTGCAGGAGACTAGCCCTCCCAGCAGCTTCCTAACTCGCTCTCTGTGCTCCCTCTGCAAGCGGACCAGTCCAGTCCTAGGTTCTGGAGACAGCACGCCCCCTAGAGGCCGACCTCCGGAACAAGGGTTCCTTCCAAGATTAAAAAGCTTTGGGGGGCACCCTAGGCTAATGCACAGTGTGGAAAGGGGCTAATTAAAGAGAGCGCAGCTGTTGATTTAGTTTTCTGTGGACCTAGAGAGTTTCCTGTCCATCCTAATGTGCCTCCTCAGGCCTTCGAACCGACAGCCACAGTTGGCTATTGCTGAAAAGCTATTTTGTTCAAGTGGCAAAGACTCAGTTTCAGCAACATTTACTGAGCACCCACTATGTTTCAATCTCTGGACTGGGTGCTTTCACTTACATTATACTGTTTAAATTCAGCAACGCTTTGAGGGAGGGTTTATCCTCTGTTTTTCTGACGCAGTAACTGAAGCACTCTAAGAGAAATGATGTGCCGGTGGTTGAAACATGGCTACACCAGCATTTGTTTAGTTTGTTAGGGTTGCAGTCCCAGGCTGCCACAAACTGGTGGCTTAAAAAACAGAAACTTACTATCTCACAGTTCTTGAGGCTAGGAGTCTGAAACAAGGTGATGGTAGGGTTGGTCCCTCTAAGCGCTGTAAAGGTAGGATCTGTTTCGGACCTTTCTCTTTGGATTGTAGATGGCTGTTCCAACAGTCACATGGAACTCAGTGTGTGTGCAGATCTGCCCCCACTTTCTGCTTTTATAAGGACACTAGTCATATTGGATTAGGGTCTACCCGAAGAACTTTGTTTTAACTTGAAGATATTTGTAAAGATTCTATCTCCGAATAATGTCACTTTCTGAGGCACTAGGTGTTAAAACTTTAACATATGAATTTTGGGGGACTCAATTCAACCATAATGGTATTTAACCCAGAACCACTGATTCTAAGTCTAGAAGAAACTAGCATGGTTCTTATACTTGGGCGTACATTGGATTTACCTAGAGAAGTTTAGAAAAGTTATTGATGCCTGGGTTCTATCCCCACAGATTATGATTTAATTGAGAGTGTGTGTCTGGACATTGGGATTTAAAAAATCTGCCCAGGTGGTTGGAGCAGCCACGCTTAGAACCACTGGCTTAGAGCCTCTTTCCATCATCATTTCTGGGCTCCATCTCAGAGGAAGGCAGCACTCTCTCCTTGCTCTGTGATCAAGGAAAAAAGGTCAAATTTGTCTTTAATGTCCCATATTAGGCTACACTTCTGTTTCCCCTTTTAATGTTTTAGGAACAGTTGGTTCTCACGCCTGTCACAATCAGAACCTAGCACAGTGCCTGACACACAGTACATCTTAATAAATGTCTGAAGAAGTGTGGGAGGGGAAAGAATCATAAGGGAATAAATGCAAAGAGATGGGATATAGAATTGAGAAATTCTTGAAAAAGAGATATTTCTGGATAAAGGATATTTCCTAGTACCCACTGAAGGAGAATGTCAGTACAAACAGTGACCAATGACAGATAATCTGTCAAGGATGTACCTCCCAGTGATACCAAACGAGGGCTTCAGGTCAGAGTCCCAACTTTAAATTCAATAGTTGTGCTTAAAGTGAGGATTAACTAACCTTGGGTTGTCAGTTTTCCTTCCCCTGAATACCCCTCAAGGCTGGTGAATTACCGTGCAAGAGGGTCTTCTCCTAATGTTGAATCTCCTTGGAAGACAAAGAATGAAATCCTGACTTCATTGTCTTGTGAAGTGGAGAGCAAGTGACCCGGTTTTCTTGTGCCCTGGCTACTTTCCCTACCCTGGGCTTAATCCATCCCCACCCTCTGGGCTAACTGGGGCTGACTGAGAATGAACTAATTAGGTGTTCCCTTATATGCATTACCAGACAGAGTACATACCTCCAGGGGAAAATGAATTCACACGTCAAAGTAACGGGAGATATTTGACAAGCACAACTACTTGAAATGAAAAATAACCTATTAGATTACAGAACCAAGTATATATAAAAAAATAGATGAATCAATAATTGACCTAATGGCCAGTATTGGCCTAATAAACATACAAAAGAGATTTAAAAATATATGGCTATTAAAAAAGGAACAAGAAAACAAACCAATAAGAAATCTTAGGTATGAAAAATATAAAAGTTGAAATGAACACATCGGATAGATAAATAACAGAATGGATAGAGATGTAGAACAAGTTAGCAACTTGGGAGACCAGGTAGAAGAAACCTCTCAGAAGTAAGAAGGTAAGAACAAAGAAGTATAAAATATAAAGAAAAAATCAAGGTTATTTGAAGATAGAAGTACTACCGTGTGGGTAAAAAGAGGGAAAATAAAAAGAAAGAGAAAGAAATGTTTGAAGGAAAGCTGAGATAATTTTTTGTAATTATAAAAATATGAAAGACTGAAAGGGTTATAAAGGAGAGATAAGGAAAAATTCCACATCAGGACAATTTACATTAAAATTAAGAATTTCAAAGAAGCAGGTGCCTGGGTGGCTCAGTGGGTTAAGTCTCTGCCTTCAGTTCAGGTCATGATCTCAGGGTTCTGAGATCAAGCCCCACATTGTGCTCTCTGCTCAGCAAGAAGCCTGCTTCCTCCTCTCTCTCTACCTGCCTCTCTGCCTACTTGTGATCTCTGTCAAATAAATAAATTAAATCTTAAAAAAAATTTCAAAGAAGGAGAATCTTAAAAAACTGCAGAGAGAGAGAGAGAGGATCATGAAAAGAACAGAGAAGTCAGACTGACATCAGATTTTTCAACACGACCAACTGATTCAAGAATATAGTAGAGTGGTATTTTCAAAATATTGCAGGAAAAGAAATTAGAATCATCCTCTATCCTTATGTCCAATTTGCCATTTAAAGGCAAGGACATCATAAAAAAATTCTCAGGCAGTGAAGTCTTCAGAAAACTTATCACACAAAGATTACACTGGAAACTGTTTTAGACAAAGGGCCTAAATAGGGGAGAGAAAAACCTAGTACTAGATATTGCAAGAGATATGTGAAGTAAAGATGATCAAGTACATGGGTAGAATTTGTTTGACTTAAAAGAATAACTATAACTAAAGAAAAAGAGGACACATATCCACAATAAGCTGGCATTAAAATATAGGTAATAACATAAGGAGGCTTTGGGGAATAGAGATGAAGAGATATGAGTGTATAATAAAGTTTTGTTCTTATTAAGGGAAGGATATAGCTATTAGCTTAAAAAATGGGTAAATAACAACTATAAAAATGTAGGTCAAATAAAAAATAGGTGAAATAAAAAATTAAGATGCAGAAAGAGTCCAAATATAAAAATAATTACAATAAATATAAATGAACTAAATTTATCAAAGACAAAGAGTCACAAATTGGACTTCTAAAAACATATTTTAAAAGATTTATGTATTTATTTATTTAAGAAAGAAAGTGCATGAGCAGGGGGAGGGGCAGAGAGGGTGTGGGAGAGAGAATCTCAAGCAGACTGCCCCCTGAGCACGGATCCTGACACAGGATTCCATCCCACAATCCTGAGATCATGACCTGAGTCAAACCCAAGAGTTGATTTAACTGACTGAGCCACCCAGGTGTCCCAACAAATTGGATTTGTTCAAAACTGTGTTACTAACAAGAAACACAAAGCAAAAGGAATTAAAAAGGTTGTAAGTACATGTATGAAAAATGGCATATTAGTAAAACACTAATTAAAATAAAGCTTGTTTAAAAAAGTAATATTAGACAAAATGGACTTAATAACAAAAAGCAAGAAGATACATAGCATGTATATAATAAATAAAACAGAAGGATACAAAATTTATGAAGCAAAAACAGTGGAGCAATAGACAGAAATGGGTAAATCCACTATCATAATGGGAGATGTCAACATTTTTCTTTTGATTATTGACAGGTTGAGCAGACAACCAGACATGCTTTCTCTTTCCAAATATATTTAAAATTCACTGTAGAAAATAGAAGTAGACATAATTTAGATCTTGGCATAGAGGAATATTGTAAAGAAGACACAAAAATGTTGACTATAAAAGATAAGATGGATAAATATTATTATATAAAATTAAGAACTTTTGTCCATCAAATGTACCTTAGAGAAATTGAAAAATTATATCTAGAAGATATTTGAAGTGCATAAAATTGGTAAAGAATTAGCATTAATATATAGATAGCATAAACAGCCAAGTAGAAAACTAAGGGAAAAAAATGGAAAACAAAATTTTCACAGTGGAGGAAAAACATGGCCTGTAAACACATATAGAGGTGTTTTACATTATGTTTTACATAATTCATATTCAGGAAGCATAAATCAAGACTATAATGACATAAAAATTTTATAGACATTCAGTTGGTAAAAATTTAAATAGTCTGATAATACCAAGTCTTTAAAAAAATTTTATTTTATTTATTTATTTTGTAGGGTGGGGGAGAGCACAAGCAGAGGAGGAAGCAGCAGAGGGAGAGGGAGAAGAAGGTTCCCTGCTTAGTAGGAAGCCCAATGTGGGGCTGGATCTCAAGACCCCCGGATCATGACCTGAGTGAAATGCAGACACTTAATGGACGGAGCCACCCAGGCGCCCCCCACTCCGATAATACCAAGTCTTATTCGATACTGGTGGGAGTGTAAATTTTTGTAATTACCTGGAAACCAGTTCAACATTTTTTCTAAGTTTGGGCATTTATATACTGTTATGGGCTGAATTGTGTCCCTCAAAAAGATATGCTGAAGTCCTAACTCCTGGAAACTTACAGGGACTTCGTAGATGTAATTAGCTAGTTAAGATGGCATCATACAGAAGTAGGGGGGGTCCTAAGTCCCACATGACTGATGTTCTTAGGAGAAGAGAGGGGACAGAGACAGAAACACTCAGAGAAGAAGGCCTTTCTACATGCCTAAGATTGGAATGCTGTAGCAGAAGCTAGGAGAGGAGCATGAAACAGATTTTTCTTCAGAGCCTCCAGTAGCAACCAACCCTGACAACACAATGATTTTGGATTTTTAGCCTCCCAAACTATGGGAGAGAATAAAATTCTGTTTTAAGCTACTGGTGTGTAATATTGTTAAACAGCCCATGGAAACTAATACACATACCCAAAACCCCAGTAATTTTCCTCCTAGGTATAGACACAAGAGAAATGATTTTATATGTGCGGCAAGTAACTATATAAGAAAGTTCACAGTATTTTTGTTCACAAGAGCAAAAACCCACAAAGAACCTGAAAGCCTAGCTATAGAAGAGAGAATAAATAAATAAATTACAATAAATCTATACAACGGAACATTATTCAGAAGTCAAAATGAATGGACCATAGCAGCATTCAAAAATATGGGTGAATGTTAGCAGGGTATTAAGTAACAGAAGTTAGTGCCCAAGGGTAAGATATAGCATGATGCCCTTTTAAACAAAGCTCAAAGTGACTAAGATACAAATATTTCCTTCTGATGAATATAAATAGATTTAATTAAACTACCTAAAAAGAAAGGTGGGAAAATGGTTAGCAAGGAATTCAACATGATGGTTACCTTGAATGGGAAAGGCAGAGAGAGAAAATGGGAGCAGCTAACCATATGCTTAAATTTAGGTTATTGTCAAGATCTTAATTTTTCTTTTGCATGGTGAATTAATAGGTGCTTATCTACATCCATATCTCTATTAATATAATCATTATCAATGGAAGAGGTTACTTAAGAGCCACTGAGGAAAACATAATAGACACAGGATTACGATTTATCCTAATTCATTCCTGTGTACCTGAGGCTACTCAGTCCCCCAAATAGTTGGACTTGTCCAGATTGGTTCATGATGCTACAAATCTCATTGGCTTATTTTAGCAGCTCACTTAAACTTTCACAAGTGTCTGGAAGTTAGGACCATTTTCTCCAAGCTACCTCCTTGGATGAGCACCACGTTTTTGTCAATCCAGATCAGATCTGGCTTGTTCACAATTTAGTTTAATATTAGAACGCTTAACTGATTGAGATAAAGGAATCTAGACACTGAAACTCATTGAGTTAAGTGGAATCAGTTCAGTAGATGGTGAAAAAAGAAAAGAGAAAAACAATCAGCTCCTATGTAACAGAAGAATGTAAGTTCCTGGGACCCTCTTAGATATGTAGAAATGGGAAGTAGTAGCCAAAACCATGAAACCACACCCTGAGAAAATGAGCATTAATCAGGGGTTACAGCAGGGAGAAAAAACAAACCACAGGTGAAAGAGAATATGCAAATTGCCTCTGCCCATGGATCCGAATTCAATGTTTTGGCTTTGTTCTCTTTATTTTTGAAGTGATGGAGCTGCTTTTCCACTTTAAAAACAATGTATTATAGACACCTCAAGTACCCCATATTCTGCAGGCGAAAGTGAAGACAGAGTTAACAGCACAAATGTGCTTCATTTGACTGCATGAGGGAGGTTCATAGTCTCCTTTAAAGGCCTGGCTTGTGCATTGTTCAGAAGCAGTGCGAACACAGAGATCTGGGAGGCTTCGGGGGTACCCACGTCCAGACAGTGGTTTGCCAAACAAGGAGCACTGAATTGTCATGGTGTGAATTTGCAAAACTTGATGGCTTTTGTGATGTGACATTGGTCTTGAATTTTAGGGCACAGTACATTTTCCTCTCATTGTAAGGAAAAGGATATGAGCAAAGATAAGGTAGTATAAGTGTGTTTTTCATATTTCTTCCCTCTTCTGCTCTGTAAACAAAAGGGCAAAGATATTATTGAGCAAATGTTCTGTAGAAAAATATGATTTATTTTCGTGCTTAGAAATTTTGCTAAAGGGATAGTCACTGCTACCGTTTACATGAGACATTCCTACTGGGAAAACTGAACTCTGAAGTATTTACTATGCTTAGATAAATCACATATTTTTCCTTGTGAGTACAGCCTGTTCAGGTTTATACATACCATGTGTAATTCCCCAAGCACTTTTTTTCAGCTTAAAAGCATGATGTCAGATGCATTTGTGGAAGTTGATGTGAAAATTCTTTACTCTGAAATACTTGCTAACTGGCCTATTGAAAGTATGCCTTTTTACTGAATTTGGCTTTGATTGGTATTGGCCCCAAGATTACTGATAAAATAGGAAGGAAAAATCAGCTCCCCACGCCTCGCCCCCGGAAGTTGAATGGAGAAGCCCGAGACTAAGGATTGGACATTTGTCATAAAAATAGCAAAATCCTATAAAGAAGAGATTCACAAATGAAAGCAGCTGAAGAACCCAGAGACTTTTCTGGTTCTGCCATCATGAGGCTTTGACTCACGTAGTACCCTAATACCTTTCCGTACCTTCCCGTTGTGCCAGAAAAAATCCAGACAGTCCACAGTATTAGGAAAAAAATTAGTCAGTTGTGAACAGAGGCCAGAAGATGGAATAAAACATTTCTTTACTGTTCTCATCATGTTATTATTCAGTCCTGCCACCCAACTACGCTGCAAGGCAAGAACTGCATGACAGAACACCTCTCTCTCTCTAAAGCAACAGAGAAATGAATTAAGAGTAGAGCCCTTGCAAACTCTCTCAAAGGACAGTCCTCTGGCTGCTCTGCTTGACAGGCCAGGTGGAAGATATGGCCACTGACACAGCCTCCCCAAGCCCAGTGGTGATCATGGGACCTTACAATGGCGGGGAGGGTGGCCACATTTAATCACTGGAGGTAGAGTGGGTACCTCTACTGTGGAGGGTCATTAGAAGCCTTCACCTGATCTTTGATGGCGGTTAATTTCTCATGCTCCTGGAGTGAAAATAGATGAGCCATCTACTAGAGTAGCTTGATCTATATAAGAGGAAAACACTCTAAGTCTGGTAGCCAAACACCTGCCTTGAGCCACCACTGTGGGCAGTCATGGCCTTGTACTGGTTTCTAGACCAAGTCAGTTTACAGACCCAAAGCTCCTTGATTACAAAAGAGGCAGGTTGGCTCCTACATAACCAGAATCCAGAGGTGGAAATGGGAATGTCTTTTCCTAGTATTTTACCTAGTAACTCACTTCCAGCTCGTGTTTGCTTCTCATCCTTGAATTCTATTGGTTTGGAGATCTTAGTCCCCAAAGAGGAAGTCTTTCCACCAGGGAAAACAACAGCGGTTCTATTAAATTGGAAAGTGAGACTTCCATCTGGCCTTTCTGGGCTGTTTACGCTACTGAGCCAACAGAAAAAAAGTCTGATGGCTGCAACGACTGATCTTAACTACCAAGGGGAAACTAAATTGCTGCTACGCTGTAGGGTTGAGGAGAACTTTGTCTGGAACTCAGGGGATTTTCTGGGGGGTCTTTAGTATTTCCATGCCCAACGCTAAGGGTTAATGGAAACCATAGAAACAAACAAACAACAAACGCAAGATAATTGGCTACTCAGTCCTTCTGGGAATGAAGGTTTGTGTTAATCCACCAGATGAAGAATCCCCACCAACTGAAGTTCTGACTGAAGGTGGGAGAGATACAGGATGAGTAATAAAAGAAAGAAGCCATAGATATCAACTATAGCCTCATGGCCAAATAAAGAAATGAGGAGTATATTACTTTGCATATTTTCTCTTTGCTTGGTATATGTAGGTTTTTATTTGCATATATCAACCATTTTCTTCATCTTTCTCCTTCTCATTTTTATTTTTAAATATAAGTTGTTGGAGGTTAGCTTTATAGCTTAGTCTTTAGGATAAGAGAATAGCAAATTGAATTGTGACAAAACTTGGGGATTAGTTCACATAACCATTGTTGGATACCGTGACTGTTTGGACCTCGCCTCTCTTCGTTTTGAGGAAAGTGTGAGAACTTCTTCACTTGGAAGGATACCTCTATCTTATTAGTTAGAAATATAAAGTTGCAGGGTGTCTGGCTGTCTCTGTTGGTAGAGCATGTGACTCTCGACCTTGGGGTTGTGGGTCTGAGCCCCACATTCAATGTAGTAAAGTTTACTTTAAAAATTTTTTTAAGGCACCTGGACGACTCAGCCAGTTAAGTGTCCGACTCTTGGTTTCTGATCAGGTCATGATCTCAGGGTCCTGGGATCGAGCCCTGCATCAGGCTCTGTGCTTAGCAGGGAGCTGTTTGAGAACCTCCCTCTCCCCTGTCCCTCCTCTCTCTTTAAAATAAATAAATTGGGACACCTGGGTGGCTCAGTTGGTTAAGCTGCTGCCTTCCGCTCAGGTCATGATCCCCGGGTCCTGGGATCAAGTCCCGCATCGGGATCTTTGCTTGGCAGGGAGCCTGCTTCCCTCTCCACCTCTGCCTGCCACTCTGCCTGCTTATGCACTTGCTCTCACTCTCTCTCTCTCTCTCTCTCTCACAAATAAATAAATAAATAAATATCTTTAATAAATAAATAAATATTAAAATAATAAAACCTAAAAAACCCCCATAATGTTGCTTTGCTATTTTATATAATTTGCAATGTTTGTAGAAAGATGTATATGGAAACTGTGTAGCCAAAGCCAAAGGTACAGATTGTGTCAATGATCCACTTATTGCCTCTTGGCTCCAACATCCATCCTTCATTGCCTGCTCTGTGATAGTGGAGATGGACCCTATAAATATTTCTCCTTTGCCTGCCGAGATGATGCTTAGTGTTGTTGGTAAAAGGTACTGTAGAAACACTGGAGGAGGGAGGGGCTTGATTACTGATTCTAACATACTTACATAAAACTAGGCTCCTGCAGTGAGGGGGGATGGTCAGGCTGGGTTCCTGCAGCGTGTAGGGGTGGCCAGTGGTATATGGCACATCCCCGTGGGCAGCTTCCCAACAGAATGATGCCACCATGGCACCTCCCTGGGAAGAGCCAACCTTAGCACTCTGGAAAGCAGATTAAGGCAATTGAGAGGCATGACACCTTCCTCCACCTGACTTGCTCTAGCACCCAAACAATGCCTAGCCAGGAAATCTGGCTAGCACAGCACCCTAGCATACATAAGGCAAAGAACACCAAGGATTGTCAGAAACCATCAGAAGTTAGAAGAGGCAAGGAGGGATTCTTCCTTTAGAGCTTTTGGGAAGAGAGTGACCCTGCTGACACCTTGATCTTGGACTTTCAGCCTCCAGAACTGAGAGGCTTCCTCCTATCCCAGGCTCCTGCCAGGTGTTCTCTTCCTTAGTCAGAGCATTACCTAGAGTCAGGGGTAGTAGGACAGAGTACATTACAATGCATCACCTCTAGTACATTACAGTGTATCACCTCTAGTAAGTGACAAATATATTTTTTTTAAATTTTATTTATTTGTTGTTTGTTTGTTTACTTATTTATTTAGAGAGTAAGTGGGTTGAGGGGCAGAAGAGAGGGAGAGTGGAAATCTCAAGCCCAATGCGGGGCTCATTCTCAAAACCTTAAGATCAGGGGCGCCTGGGTGGCTCAGTGGGTTAAAGCCTTTGCCTTCGGCTCAGGTCATGATCCCAGGGTCCTGGGATCAAGCCCCACATCGGGCTCTCTGCTCTGCGGGGAGCCTGCTTCCTCCTCTCTCTCTCTCTGCCTGCTTCTCTGCCTACTTGTGATCTCTGTCTGTCAAATAAATAAATAAAATCTTAAAACAAAACAAAACAAAACAAAAAACCTTAAGATCATGACCTGAGTCAAAATCAAGAGTTGAATGCTTAACCCACTGAGCCACCCAGGCGCCCCATGACAAAGATTTTTAAATGTTTGTTTAAGATGCTCAAAGAGAAAAATTAAGGCGTCGTAGCTATAAAAAAATGAATGGTAAGAAACTATTTATTATATCTTTAGTTTTGGGATGCCCGGGTGGCTCAGTCGTTAGGCGTCTGCCTTTGGCTCAGGTCATGATCCCAGGGTCCTGGGATCAAGCCCCACATGGGGCTCCCTGCTCAGCAGGAAGCCTGCTTCTCCCTCTCCCACTTCCCCTGCTGTGTTCCCTCTCCTACTGTGTCTCTCTCTGTCAAATAAATGAAATACAAAAAAAAAAATCATTCAATCAATTAATCTTTAGTTTTTCTTATGGGACCTTACTGCATCTGCTAACTGGCAGGAAAACACCTTCAGGTTCGGATGCATCCAACTCTCAGGTTCCGACTGCCAACAGACTGCTGATACTTGCGAAGGGCTCTCAAGTATCCATCAGGTTACCTCCATAAGGCATGTATAAGATATTCTTGCCACATTAGAACTGGACTGGATACAACTTCCTCTTGCTTCATTGTCACTAATACTGCTCTTTTCTCATGTGTCCTGTCCTTGTGTTAAAGAAGAAAATACATTGCTACTAATAACCAAGATGTTAAATGGTGATTACAACTGGCTAATAAGAACTATTTTTTAAAATATCTTTTTATATACAAAAATGTGTACATATTTGGAACTGATATGAGAATTCATGAGAAACTCCTCTGTACCCACTTAAATGATATTGCATAACAAACAGGTAGCAACAGATTCCATTTTCATTTCCCTGTGATTTTTATTTAAGACAATGACCTATGTAGATTGGTTATTTTCCACTTTGTTTTGCTGTTATCTACTTGGTAGATCCTGTGAGATGTTATTTGGCCTAAATGACCTAAGACTTGAAGTGATCTTTTGAGTTTCTGTGACTTGGCCAGAAGGCCTTTGGCACTGAATTAGTTTTAATTTTCCCTGGGGGTATTCTACCTCAGCATTACTTTATAATGACTTGATGCTGTCACAAAAACTTTAAGGTATGTTTTGGAAATTTTGCTGATTGGTCTATGTTTTATTGCATAGTGTGGAACATGTAGAAAGCTTGGTTAACCTGTATATAGATGACTAGCTATAGTGTACTTAGGATTGCCTGTAATATTTAAGCTGCTTTTTGATGTGTATACTGGTAGGAACTTATAATTTTGTACATTATGTTTTCTAAGATGTTGCCTTTTTATTTTACAAATACAAATAGGATTCAAGTGTGCCTTTTGCTTCTGTGGGGACTAATTTGGAAAAGACTTAAATGACACTCCACTGATTTCAGATTTCACTTGAAATTGACTTCCGTACATTGTCCTGTATATTTCAAGAAACCCCAAAACTGAGAAATTATGAAAGACAAGCAGGCAGAAATTAAACAAGAAATAGTGGGTATCAAAAATAGTGAATGGGAGATAAAGAACAGAGGCAGCATGTGTAGACAGCTTTTTGGAGAGGTTTTATTGAGAAATTCACATTCATCAGAGATGAATGTAAATAATTGTGTGTGTGAGTGTGTGTGTGTGTGTGTGTGTGTGTGTACATTGGAATGGGAATATTTTAAAGGACGAGGAATGCTGGAGTTTTTCTTCTGATTGAAATACATGCCCTGTGATTCAGTGATTCTATTCCTAGGGGTAAAACTGACCAAAGGATTACATGTACACACACAAAAGTCATGCACAAGAATGTCAGAGCAGCATTACTGCAGTAGCTCTAACTAGAAACAATCCAAATGTCCATCAATAGAATGATTAAGTAAATTGTGAGATAGTAAAAAAAAAAAAAAAAAGGAGTATATACAACAGTGAAAATGAATGAATTATAGTTATATGCATAACATGGATAAATCTCACAAACATAAATTGGGGCAAAAGAAGCCAGACACAAATAGTGGTTGCCTTTGGGCAGGATAGAGGGTTAGTAGTTGGTAGTGGGCATCAAGGGGGCTTTTGGAGTTGCTGATCATTTTCTATTTTCTGCCCTGTGTGGTGATTACATGTGTGTATTCACTTTATGGTAATTAATTGAGTTCCCTTTCTTTTAAAAGTTGAGGTAAAATTCACATAACATAAAATTGACCATTAGCTATTTTAAAATGAACAATTTAGTGTCATTTTAGTATATTCATAGTTTTACAACAAACACCTCTATCTAGTTCCAAGATGTTTTCATCACCCCCAAAGAACATCCTATACCCATTAAGCAGTCACTCTCTGTCCCCAAGTTGTTTGTTTTTCTACACTTTTCTACAAGCATGTTTTACTTCAGTTAAGAAATTTTTTTAAAAAGAATGAAATCAGGGAAGTCCATGTGTGATTTTTCTCCAGTGACATCCAGCTGCTTAGATTCAGGCATGAAAGAGCTACTCCAGGGTTGAGGATCTGCCATGGGAGAAGAGAGACAGGCTGAGGGATGAAGTGGATTGATAAGGAAGCAGCTATGGTGGGCCATGGGATCTAGGCTGGACAAGGAGAATGGAGTCATGAGAAAGCTAATGAGCATCCACCAGGGGGGCTGGGCATTAGAGGTTTTGCTAAGTGTGAAGAAATACGGTACTGGATGCACTTGAACAAGTGACCTGGAAGAAAAGGTGTGGTACTTAGAGGGCAGGTTGCTTAAAGAAAGATTTTAGTGGGGGGATCATTCCTGGTAGTCCTGAGATGTGACTGTGTGAGAGAGTCACTGAGGAATGGAGGAAGAGATCATTGGAAACATTGGTTGAAAGCCCAAGAGGTCAGAGTGTTGAATGATTCAACTACATGGTGTTAGGAGGTTTTGACTCATCAACACTCATCAACACTGAGGTCACAGAGAATGGTGAGAATGACATGACATGAGCTAGGGAAGAGAGGAAGGTAGGAAGGAAGCTAAATGTTCACATCTCTCCTACATAAAGAGGTATAGTCATGAGGTAATTAACAGCTTCAAGAAGGAAGTTGGAGCTAAATGACCTGATCTTCAGAGGAACTCGAGTTCTGGAGTTGGGAGTAGGGATGGGAAGCTATACTACAAGCCAAGAGGATACTGCCTGGGTACCACAGGGTCCTCAGGAATAGTTGGGTTTTGGTGAAAGTCAGAGAAGATGTGGTGGGGGCCGAAGAGTATAGGATCATAGAGAAGAGTTCCTGAGAACACAGCAGGTTGTAGGGAAACGTGATGCTTGTGTCCAATTGGGGGACACACATGACAACACAAAGATGGGGGTGGTGGGATGACTGGGAGGTCTGTCCTGCTGCCAGTGACTGGAAAATAGCCTGGAGGCAGGATTCGACCTGAAGATTCTTTTGCGGTGAGGGTGGCACCCAAACCTGATGTGGTCTGTCCTGGCGATTTCTCCCCAGGGAACGCAAATGCTTTGGGTTGGAGCAACTGCCAGGCATGAAGTATTAATAGCTTATAAAAGTTTTTCTTTCTGATAAACTCTTGTCTTAACCACTGTTAGATTACCTCCTGAGGAGGCACGTACTGCTATGATCAATGCAATAGATCAATGCAATTTTAAATTATTTTATTTATTTGACAGGGAGAAAAAGAGAAAGAGAGAGAATGAACACACAAGCAGGGGGAGCAGCAGACAAAAGGAGAGGGAGAAGCAGATTACTTGCTGAGCAGGGAGCCTGATGCAGGACTCAATCCCAGGACCCTGAGATCATGACCTGAGCCAAAAGCAGATGTTTAACTGACTGAGCCACACAGGTGTTCCCAGTAGGGATTAATTTAGAAAGATTATTCAATCACTGAGGACTTTGTATTAATTTTCTCAATTACCAAGATAATAAAGTCATAATTGTTATCATGGCTCTTAAGATTTTTCTTTAACATTAAAAAGTGCTCTACCAAGCATTTATCTGATGAAGGACCTGCATCTAGAATATATAAAGAACACTCAAAACTCAATAATAAGAACACAACTCAATTAAAACAGTGGGTAAAAAGTTTGAATAATACTCCACCAAAAAAGATATAGAAACGGCAAACAAGTATGTGGAACGACCTCAACACCATTAGTCATCAAGGAAATGTAAACTAAAACCGCAATGAGATGTCACCACACACCGGTCAGAACCGCTAAAATTAAAAAGGTTGACCCTGACAAGTTTTGGTAGCAATGTGGAGGGACTGGAACTCCCAAAATGGCTGGCAGGAATGGTACATGGCTGAATGTTGGAAAACAGTCTGGCTATTAGGTAAGAATAAAGGTACACCAATCATATGATCCAACTGTTCCACTCATAAGTATTTACCCTGAGAAATGAAAGCGTATGTCCACACAATGACTTGTACACTGATGTTTACAGCAGCTTTATTTATAATAGCCCTAAACTAGAAACGACTCAAATATCCATTAACAGGTGAACAGATGAAGAAATTGTAATACACCCATTCCGGATAATACTATTCAGCAACAAAAAGGAATGAACTGTTGATACACACCATGACATGGATGATCTTAAAATAATTACGTTGATTGGAAGACGTCAAATCTCATCCGCCCCCCCCAATGAATACATATAGAATAATTTGATTTATATAAGATTCTAGAAGATAGAAACTAATTTATAGTGATACAGATCATTAGCTGTCTGTAGATGAAGAAAGTGGGACAGAAAGATATGAAGAAAGGGATTACCAAAGAGATGAAGAAAGGGAAACTTTTCAGGGTGGTGGCTATATTCGTTAAATTGAGTGTGATGATGGTTTCATGGGTGTATGCCCATGTCAAAACATCAAATTGTATGCTTTAAATATGTGTAATTTATCATATGTCAATTATACCTCAATAAATCTGGAAAATTAATAAATAAAATGCATTGTTACTATATGTCAGGGGTTGCAATGCTCTTTTAATTTTTTTTCTCATTTAATTCTTATATAGCCCCTTTGAGTTGGGCATTATCACCTTCCATTTTACAGATTAAAAAAAAAAAAACAAAAAACAAGTTTTCTCCAAACAGTCCCTTTCTTTTCAATGGGACCTGCCAACTTCGGAGGACCCTAAAGCTCTGTTGGGTGGAGGCTGAATTCCCTCTCACACCAAAAATACCTCAGGGTCAGGAACTGGGGGTGGTGCCCCCTCTCTATCCATTTTACCCTTCCAGACTGTTACTCTTCATAAAACCAGTTTATCTGGATTCAGTTTTTGAACAGAAGTCCATCAGATGTTACAGCACATGCTCTTTTCCTACCTTCTACCTGCAAAGATGAGCCAGCAGTGGGGCCAACTCCAGTGCTCCTACCTCCCTGGCAAATGTACCAGGCAAGTCCTGGAGCTCTCGAGACTTCGGCTCCCCCATCTGTAAAATGAAAGTATACCAGCTTTGTGTGAGTAAAAGGGGAAATGAATGTGAATGGGTCAATTGCTAGGGAGGGTGTGTACATACTGATTAAGGAACCAAGCTCAACAATTAGAAAGGTCAGAGTTCAAAGGCTGGCCGTGACAATTCTTGGTTGTGTGACCTCAGACAAGTTGCTCAAACACCCCACACTTGACTCTGCCTTTCTTTTGACCCAACATTTTACTATGAAAATCCTCAAACACATAGAAAAGTTGAAATAATTAAACAGTGAATGCTCATATATCTACCTTCTAGATTCTACAACCCACACTTTACTGCTATCTGCTTTACCCTCATCTGTCCGTTCCTTCATCAGTCTGTTACAAACGGAATATTTGTGTCTCCCCCAAGATTCATGTATTGAAGTCCTAACTCCTAGTGTGGCTGCATTTGGAGATGGGGCCTCTAAGGAAGTAATTAGGGTTAACTGAGGTCTTTAGGGTGGGGCCCTAATCTGATAGGATTAGTGTCCTGATGAGGAGAGACACCAGAGAGCTTGCCCCTTGTCTCTCCACAAGAGGTCCTGTGAGCACATGATGAGATCACAGCTGCCTACAAGCCCAGAGAAGAGTCCTCAGAACGAATGAAATCTACCTTGTCAGTACCTTGACCTTGAACGTCCAGCCTTTATAACTATGAGAAATCAATTTCTGTTGTTTAAGTCTCCCAGTCTGTGGTATTTTGTCATGGTAGCCCTGCAGACTAATAAAACATCCACTGATCCAACTTACTATTTTGATGCATTTCAAGATAAGTTTACAGATATCAGTACACTTTACTCCTAAACATGTCAGCATGCACATCACTAATGGGGTTCAATGTTTATTTACATATTTCTTTAATCCTATTGAAAATAAATATATATTATATAATTGTAAAAATATATATGTTGTGTGTGCATATACACAAATATATAACACATATATTTTTAATAATTATATAATTATACATATTTGAATACACAGAAAGGATATCCAATAAATTATTAACCTCTGAAGAGAAGAGTGAGGGAAGCAGATGATACTTTTACCTTTTATTATTTAATAATTAGAAAACAATGAGTTTTCAAAGATGGTGGTCATTATATGTACTATTTTCCACCTATTGACAGTTTAATTTTTTTCCTACCCTTCTTTTCTCTAAGTCAGTGTTCAAATTCTATTTATCTTTTCCATGTCAAAATGTTTTTCGATGACTTTAAAAAAAATAAGGATTCAAATAAAGTCCACATGTCACAGTTAATTATAAGTCTTTTAAATATCTTTAAATTATATTTTCTTCTTTAGTTGTCTCTTTTTTCTTCTTTGCAATTTATATGTTGATGTTGGGTTATATGTCCTGTAGCATTTCCCACAGGCTGGACTTTGCAGATGTATCCCTGTGGTGTTGGTGAATATACTCCTCATTTTCAAAATTTCTGGCAAATTGGTAGTTAGGCCTAGGAGCTTGATCAGGTTCATGTTCAATATTTTTGACAAGATGACTCAAAAGTTCATGGTGTGTTTATTTGACAATCTTAAATTAAGAATTTACAGAGTGAAGAGCTTATATACAATAGAGATTTTTTTTAAAAAACTTCAGTTGGAAGAAACTGAGCTTGTTAGAACTACACGTGTTGGTTTTGACACTTTCTGGACATCAATAACAGCTGAAGCATGATTCTATGGAGTGGGAATTGAACTAGGGTCCAGAGCCTGGATTATCATGCTGGCGTGGTCAGATCTTTGCAAGTCCATCAACTAGAAAATTCTTTTTTTTTTTTTTTAAAGATTTTATTTATTTATTTGACAGAGAGAAATCACAAGTAGACAGAGAAGCAGGCAGAGAGAGAGAGAGAGGGAAGCAGGCTCCCTGCTGAGCAGAGAGGCCCCATGCGGGACTCGATCCCAGGACCCCGAGATCATGACCTGAGCCGAAGGCAGTGGCTTAACCCACTGAGCCCACCCAGGTGCCCCCAACTAGAAAATTCTAATACCTAGGATGCTCCTTCACCTTTTCAACTTACTAAGTTCACTTTCATTCACTCAGTTATTTAATTCATTGAATAATTGGTTTTAAAGTCTCTGGACCCCTCATTTGCATAGACCCTTCTAAATCCTGGCAAAGACTCTTACAACATATTCACATGGTCATGTGTTTTCATAAAATTTACAAAAATAAGAATTCTAACTACAACTGGCTAATGGCTATGTCTTTTCCACTCCAACCTCCCCTCTGTTGCGCTTCTCCTGTGCTTGGTGGTGTTGGAATGGCCATACACACTTTGGGGGTTTGGCTAAGAAGTTGAATTGGGTTTCTTGGGAGGCATCTATGTGGTTCACAGTCATTTCATGTGTAAAGTTACTGTGAGCTGTCCAGATGGAGGAGTGCCTCCAGGCTTTCTCCAGCTATGCTCTGTGTCAACTTACTGACAAGAAGAAATATGGCCAGAGGTCATGACATGTATTCACGGTGCCCACCACCAGAAGTATATGGGTATGAAAAGAGAAGGAAGGTATGAAATACAGCGCTGGAACCTAATCTGTGGAGTACTCTGATTATCAAGATGAAAACTGTGGGTGGAGAATTTGGTTCTGTTGGTTGGAAGGTTCTTTTCAAACTAGGAGGAACATGCTTGATTGTGTCCTGAAATCTTACAGGGCACATGTGAAGAAACATGATAGGGTTTCTCCCAAATTCTATGACAACCCTAAACATTTGCGAGGCATTAGGAATCATGAGTTGGGAAGCTGAAGGAAACTTTTCTAATTTACCAACAATAAAAAACAAATTTCAATCAATTATGCTAGAGAAAAGACTGAATATCTTTATCTTTTCTCTATAAAAATGACAATTCAAATACTGTCATCATATAAACAGGTGATTAAAGACTATGTAGCCCAAAAATGTAGAGAAAAGTATTATTGAGGCTATTTAATCATTAACAAACACAAATTTATTTGTTCCCACAATTTATCATGTAGAGGTGATTTAGCTAGTAACTAATAAATATTATGTTATTTTTATGAATTTTTGTAATATTTATAGTATTTGTAAGCTTTTAAAAATTGTATTTTTTTTCGCATTCTTAATACTCACTTTCATGGCGAATGTTGTACTTACTTGTAGTTTTGTATTATTTTTCTTAACAAGGGTGCCCCAGATCAAATAAGCTCTAGTCTTCAGAACTGTCCCTAAGAGTGTGCGCCATGCAAGACAGTGACCTGATCAGGCCATACCTGTCAAGGAAAATGCAGAGAGAATAGTGAGATTTGATAGTCCCACTGGCATCAGTATTATTAATGGGTATTCAATTTTTGTTCCAGCTGCATCCTTTTTTAAACCAGGCAGTGAAAGCTTCCCCATGCTAGCTTCAGGTTGCTGAGGGGCTAGCCTGTCCTAACATGTGTTTGTTATTGTTGCTGCAGTTATGATGGGAGTAATTGCTGTGTGCCAAATTCTGTGAAGCATATTACACACAAAACCTCATTAACTGTTCACAACAACCCAGGTAAGTATTAATTTCATTTTACAAAGCTAATTCATTCACAAACATTTAACTGAGTACCCAGGCAAGCCAGGCATGGTGCTAGGCATTGGGAAAAGTTTTGGACAAAAACAGTCATAGTCCCAGCTCTCCTGGAGCTGAAATGTTAGTGAGGGAGGCAGACATTAAGAACTAAGTGGTGAAATTCACGTTCAGGGAACAAAGAGATTCAATCTGGTCTGTGGAGTGAGGGAAGTTGTCCCTGAGAGGGTGAAAAGCAGACACCTTGTCCAGGTAGAAGACAGGCAGGCAAAGAGGGACAAAACTCATCAAAGCTGAGTGATCAGCATATGCAGAGGCCCAGATTATACAGGTAAGGATGTCTAGGCTCATTTATGCCTTCATGAGTTCAACCAATATTTACTGAGCACCTGTGATATGCCAGGCATTGATCTTGGTTCTCCAGAAACAGTGGTGAATCAAGGTTACTGCCTTCAAGGCACTTATATTTCAAGGGAAAAAATAAAAATAAAAGACAAAGAAGTCTGTGAACAACTATTATATAATAGTAAATGCTATGGAGGAATAATATAAGTCAATGTGTTTGGGGGTCTGTTTTTGATTAGTCTTCAGAGATGGTAGCTCAAAGGAATAACATTTACTAGTGAGCTGTAACTTGAATGACAAAAGGGAGCTTTCATAAAAGACCTGAGGGAAAAGCAACCCAGGCAGAGGAAACAGCATGTGCAAAGGCCCTGAGATGGGACCAACTGGGCATGTTGGAGGAACAGTCTGGTAGGGAGCAGAGTTGAAGAGGGAAGCAGGGGTCAGCTCCTGAAGAGCAGAGCTTCCTACCTGGACTTCCTACGTGGTGGACCTAGTTCTCCAGCCAGTCTAGGGGACAGCCAGAACTTAGCACAGCCTTATCTGTTCTCTCAGAGTTAGGAGTTAGGAAGGGATTCTGGGGACTGCAGGAGGCCTTTGGGATATCATATACAGGGAGTAAACAGGGTTCTGACTTTTGAAGGCCACTGTGGCTGCTCTGTAGAGAACAGACGTTGAGGTAAATGGCAGTGGCCCAGAGCCCATTTACGAGCCTACTGTTGAAGAAGCTAGAGATGCTGACATAAGTACAGACACAGAGACATGAACAAATTTGGGACATTTTGGAGGTAAAGTGCATAAGTAATCTATCTGTCCAAGCCTATATAGCCAGCAAGAAGCAATGCCAGGATTTGTGACATCTGAGTTACATTCAGAGGGGTTCTTTACTGAAATGATTACTTAGACTGAGCAGAGACAGTGTTCATCACAGTTAAGGGCCAGGGCATGAACCTGACTCTGATGCCGGCAGGTGTGACCTGGAAGAGGTGCTTAATTAATTGCATTGTGCCTCTGTTTCTTCATCTGTAAATTGGGATGTTAACAACAGCACCTCAAAGGCTTATAGTGAGAACATAGAGCACACAGAATACTTCCTGGCACATATAGACAGTCAATAAATGTGAGCTATTTTTTAGAAATGGACATAACATAAAATTTACCATGTAGGGTGTATGGTTCAGTGGCATTAATATATTCACAAGATGCACAAATATCACCACTCTCGATTTCCAGGACTAGTTCATCTTGCCAAACTGACATTCTGTACCCATTAAATAATGATTCCTCATTGCTTCTTCCCGGTCCCTAGTGTTCTGTATTCTGCTTTCTGTTGCTATGAATTTGCCTAGTCTCAGTACCACAGATAAGTGGAATCACACAATATCTGTCTTTTTGATTCGGGTTTTGAGTCTGGTTTATTTCACTTACTATAATGTCTTCAAGGTTTATCCATGTTGTAACCTGTGTTTCATGACTTTGAAGGCTGAATGATATTCCATGTTTGTATATACCCCATTTATTTATCCATTCATCTGATGATAGGCATTTAGATTATTTCTAAATTATTATTAGATTATTATTTTTTTAAATTTCTTTTCAGTGTAACAGAATTCATTGTTTATGCACCACACCCAGTGCTCCATGCAATCCGTGCCCTCCGTAATACCCATCACCAGGCTCCCCCAACCTCCTACGCCCCACCCTTCAAAACCCTCAGGTTGTTTTACAGAGTCCATAGTCTCTCATGGTTCATCTCCCCCTCCAATTTCCCTCAACTCCCTTCTCCTCTCCATCTCCCCATGTCCTCCGTGTTATTTGTTATGCTCCACAAATAAGTGAAACCATATGATAATTGACTCTCTCTGCTTGACTTATTTCACTCAGCATAATCTCTTCCAGTCCCGTCCATGTTGCTACAAAAGTTGGGTATTCATCCTTTCTGATGGAGGCTTAATTCTCCATAGTGTATATGGACCACATCTTCCTTATCCATTCGTCTGTTGAAGGGCATCTTGGTTCTTTCCACAGTTTGGTGACCGTAGCCATTGCTGCTATGAACATTGGGGTACAGATGGCTCTTCTTTTCACTCATCTGTATCTTTGGGGTAAATATGCAGCAGCGCAATGGCAGGGTCATAGGGAAGCTCTATTTTTAATTTCTTAAGGAATCTCCACACTGTTCTCCAAAGAGGCTGCACCAACTTGCATTCCCATCAACAGTGTAAGAGGGTTCCCTTTTCTCCACATCTTCTCCAACACACATTGTTTCCTGTCTTGCTAATTTTGGCCATTCCAACTGGTGTAAGGTGGTATCTCAATGTGGTTTTAATGCCTTCTTTGGAGAAGTATCTGTTCATGTTTTCTGCCCATTTTTTTGACATGATTATCTGTTTTGTGTGTGTTGAGTTTGAGGAGTTCTTTATAGATCCTGGATATCAGCCTTTTGTCTGTAGTGTCATTTGCAAATATCTTCTCCCATTCTGTGGGTTGCCTCTTTGTTTTGTTGACTGTTTCCTTTGCTGTGCAGAAGCTTTTGATCTTGATGAAGTCCCAAAAGTTCATTTTTGCTTTTGTTTCCTTTGCCTTTGGAGACATATCTTGAAAGAAGTTGCTGTGGCTGATTTCGAAGAGGTTTCTGCCTATGTTCTCCTCTAGGATTCTGATGGATTCCTGTCTCACGTTGAGTTCTTTTATCCATTTCGAGTTTATCTTTGTGTAGAGTGTATGAGAGTGGTTGAGTTTCATTCTTCTACATATAGCTGTCCAATTTCCCCAGCACCATTTATTGAAGAGACTATCTTTTTTCCACTGTATATTTTTTCCTGCTTTGTCGAAGATTATTTGACCATAGTGTTGAGGGTCCATATCTGGGCTCTCTACTCTGATTTCAAGCTTTACTACAAAGCTGTGATCACCAAGACAGCATGGTACTGGCATAAATACAGACACATAGACCAGTGGAACAGAGTAGAGAGCCCAGATATAGACCCTCAACTCTATGCTCAAATTATTAGATTATTTTTGGCTATTATGAATAATGCTGCTATGAACATAAATCTGTAAGTATCTGAGCTCCTGATTTTAACTCCTTTGGGTGTATACCTAGAAGTGGAATTGCTGGATCATATAGTGATTCTACCAATTTTAACTTTTTGAGGTTCTGCCAAACAGTTTTTCAAGTGGCTGTATCATTTTACATTCAACAAACAATGCACAAGTGTTCTGACTTCTCCACATCCTGGCCAACGCTGATTATTTTCCAATTTTTTGATGATAGCCATCCTAATGAAGGGGAGGCAGAAAAATAATTTTTAAAGGAAAAAAATGAAATTTTCCCAAAAGATGCTTGCAACCTGGCTGTTGGCAGATGCCAGATGTCTGGCATTGAAAGGTTTTTTAAACAAGAGCTAACATTTTAAAGTCAGATTTCCTTCTCTCTGTCTCTGTCTGTCTGTCTGTCTGTCTCTCTCACACACACACACAGAGCTTCTCCCCAGACATCCCATAGACACAGACCAGGACATGTGGACATGGTTGTTATATTTTTGCATATGTGTTCTGTGAATCTTCTTTTTTTTAAAAAAATTTACTTTTCTATGAATCTTCTTACTGGACTAACCCATTTTACCTTTATTTCCATACTGGATTTTTTTCCTCTCCATGGTGGCAATGTGCAATCTCTCTTTGCTGTCCACATCCCTTCTTCTGCCTGGCCACATTCTCCTGTTCAGCAAGGCCTCTGTTCTCACCTTTCCTGATGTCTTGGTTCTCTTCGGCTCCCTCTGGATCAAGGAAAGAGGTGACGGGCAACACTGTTGGTTAGGGGGAGCACCAAATGTCCTAAGGGGACCCTGAGTGTAGCTGGAATGTGGTAGAGCCCACCAATTAGGGATTCTGAGTCCATCTCTGATGATTACCCAAAAAGACTAGGCAGTAGCTTTGTGAATAGTCTCCCAGCCCCCACTCCAGGACTACATTGGCTAATATCATTCATGAATCGCCTCCAGGTATTCTTCCCCTTCTATTATGTCTTCATTCATCCCCTGATCTAGTACGCATTCACTGAGCACCCATCATGTGCCAGGCATAGGCTATGGGGATACAAATATGGTTCCCGCTCTTCCCTAGAACTGATGGGGGAGCTCCTAGAACATTGAGACTAGTTGGGTCATTATTATTCATCACAGAAACCACCAGGAAAAGAGGAAAACCAACTGGTAGGATTGCTTGGTTATATTCTAGTGCAGTGGTTCTCAAACTTGAGTTGTGCGTCAGAATTACCTGGAGGGCTTGTTAGGACAGGTTGCTGGGACCCATCTTTGAGTTTCTAATTCAGTAGGTTTGGTGTGAGAACTTTGAATTTCCAACAAGCCCTTAGAGGGTGCTGATGCTGCTGGTTCAGGACACACCTTAATAAATACTCCTCTATGAAAATTATGCCAGGGTTGTTCTAAGAAAATTCATATGATAGCCATTGCTGTTAAATGTTATGGGAGGACTGCTAAAATGACTGGCTGTTGTGATAGCAATTCCAGATTATAACTGTTGGGGCTGGAAATGAGCTATCCCTTTGGCTGGGCCCACGCTTGGGGAAAGGAATCTTACTTCAGGATAATGAACCAGTAACTTTCTGAGTTGTTACTTCAGCATGCCAGGGATCTGTAGAGAAGCCCTTTTAAGTCTCAACCTAGCTGAAGTCAGCTTTGAATCTTTCCCTGAATGTGAAGCTACTGAGGCTGCTGTCACCAAAACCACTTACTGGAAATGGTGGCTTGCCCAACATAGTCGCTTATCTCTGAAGAAACATCCGGAGTTCTAATCACTGGGGTTATCGAAGGGTCACTTACCTTCTCTTTTTCTGGGCAACGAGGCAGCTGTTCCCTTGTTGATTCAAGAACTGAATTCTAGGGCGCCTGGGTGGCTCAGTTGGTTAAGCGACTGCCTTCGGCTCAGGTCATGATCCTAGAGTCCTGGGATTGAGTCCCGCATTGGGCTCCCTGCTCCATGGGGAGTCTGCTCCCTCTGACCTTCTCCCCTCTCATGCTGTCTCTCACTGTCTCTCTCAAATAAATAAATAAAATCTTAAAAAAAAAAATAAAGAGCCTTGTCTGTCTTTGGGACCAAGGTTATTAAATTATATATATAAAAAAAAGAACTGAATTCTACAGACTCCTTTTATTTAAATTTTGTCCTAATCAAGAAACAAGCAGTTTTTTATGTATTCTCATAGTCTATAGTAAAAAAAGGAGCAGAGAAGGAGAAACCCCTAATCAACTGCCCTTTGAAAGTATAAGTTAGTATTTGCAGTGTATATGTCTCCAACTACGGTTCTCTTTTACTTTCAGTTTGGATCTGTCCTATTTTGAGGGAAATCATTGCTTTCATGGTGGTAAAATCCTAAACAGTGTTCTATCTAGAGCTGTGGTTCTCAGCCTTGGCTGCACATTGGAATCACCTATGGAACTTTTTTTTTAAGTAACATATAATGTATTATTTGTTTCAGGGGTACAAGTCTGTAAATCATCTATGGAGAATTTATAAAGTCTTGATTCCAATGGCCAAAGCTGGTACAATTTGAGCAACAAAACTAAGTAGTATTGGATTATAATCTAAAATAGAAAAAAATATTCATGGGTCCATACTGACATATATCAATGCCTGAATAAAGAGATAGGGAATATAGGCAAATCTTCCATGCAGAAGGATTCTAAATAAATTATATAGATAGTCTGTCCTCCAGGATTCTTATCACCAGGAGGTAAACTGCATCTGTTCCCTCCTACAACCAAAAAGGAGACATAATACCTTGGGCGCCTCTTTGGATTTTGGAAGCAACATATTTTTCACTTGAGTGTGTTATTCCAGCCCATTCACCAAGTGACCTAAAAAGCTGCTAGTTTTGAGTGGGGCCCAGTACAACAGAAGGCTCTGCAACAAGTCTAGACTGATCTACAAGCTGTCCTACTGCTCAAGCCATATGATGCAGCAGATCCGATGGGGTTTGAAATGTCAGTGACAGATAAGGATGCTCTAGGAGCCTCTGGCAGGTCCTTATAGATGAACAGCAGCACATGCCCTTAGGATTTTGGACCAAAGCTCTGCCATCCTTTAGAAATAACTACGCTCCTTATGGGAAACAGCTCTCAGCTTGCGACTGGGCCTTAGCAGAGACTTAATGCTTAACTATGGGCCACCAAGCTAACATGAGACCTGAGCTTCCCATTGTGAACTGGGTGTTATATGACCTCCTCAAGCCATGCACAGCAGTGCTTCATCATCAAATGGAAGTGGTATATATGTAAGTATGCACAAGAAAGTTACATAAAAAAGAGGACCAAATGCACTTTGTCCCACTCCTGGTACATTGTCTTCTCTCCCCCGCCTGCATTTATAGACTTATGAGGAGTTGCCGACAATCAGTTGAGCGAGAAGGAGATGACTTGGGCCTGGTTTACAAACGGTTCTGCACACTATGAAGGCACCACCTGCCAGTGCACAGCTGCAGAATGATAGCCCCTTCCTGGGATATCCCTGAAAGCAGTAGTGAAGGGAAACCCCCCAGGGTCACAGAACTTCAGATGGTGCAGCTGCTCGTTCACTTTGTTTGGAAAAAGAAATGGCCAGATGTGTGATTATAGATTGCTTCCTGGACCGTGGCCAATGGTTTGGTTAGAAGGTCAGGGAAGAAACTGATTGGAAACTCTGTGACAAGCTAAGTTGGGGACTTGTATGTAAAAAAAGGTCTGTGAAGGCTGACCTGGCTATGTTCACCACTTTGTACCCCATCTGCCAGCAGTAGAGAACAACACTGAGCCCCCAATATGGCATTATTTCTCAGGGTGATCAGCCAGCTACCTGGTGGCAGTCTGATTACATTGGACTGGTTCCCTTATGGAAGGAGCAGTGTTTTGTTTTTACTGAACTGGAAGTTAAGACTGCTGCCCAGCCACTTTGAGCTCCTCATGCTTCTGAACCAACAAGCAAAGAAGAGAGCTATTATGTTGCCTGGGGTGACTGATCTTGCCTACCAAAGAGAAATTGGACTGCTACTCCATAGTGAATGTAAGGAAGATTATGTCTTGAATATAGGAGATCTCTTAGGGTGTCTCTCAGTATTACCATGTCCTATGATTAAGGTAAATGGAAATCTACAACCCAATCCAGGCTGGACTATTTATGGCCCAGATCCTTCATGAATGAAGGTTTGGGTCACTCCATTAGGTAGAGAACAATGACCAGCTGAGGTACTTGTTGAACGTAAAGGGAATACAGAACAGGCAGTGGAAGAAGATATTTATAAATAGCAGCTACCACCGTGTGACCAGTTAGAGAAACAAGGAATATAATTTTTATGAGTTTTAAAGTTACAGCATAGAGTAAAGAGTAAACATTACTCGAGGACTTTATGTCCTCTTCTGGGTAAAAAGTTAGTGTGTTGTCTGCTGTATGCAAGCTAGTTGTATCATATTAGGTGGAATTATGATTTCTCCATTGTCTTTATTTGGAAATTAAGTATGGTTTAAGGAGGTGCAGATGGATGCCACATTTATAAGATATGGGCTTGTGATGGTTAATTATGTTTCAACTTGCTGGGCCATAGGGTTCCTAGATACTTGGTAAAAATTTATTCTGGATGTTTCTATGAAGGTGTGTATGGATGAGGTTAACATTTAAATTGGTGGTATGAGTAAAGCAGATTGTACTCATTAATGTAGGAGGGATTCAACCAACCAGTTGAAGATTGACCTTCCTCCAAGTAAGAGAGAATTCTTCATATCTGACAGTCTTTGAATTGGGATATAGGCTTTTTCTTGCTTTCAGACTCAGACTGAAACAATGGATCTTCCTTCTCACACCTTCAGACTCAGACTAGAACTATACCATCAGGTCTCCTGGGTCTCCAGTTGGCCATCTCACCTTGCAGAGCTTGGGACTTGCCAACTTCCGTAATTGCCAATTCCTTATAATCTCTTCCTCTCTCTCTGTATGTATATCTTTATATCATATCATACCTGCCTACTTATTGACTATTGGATCTGTTTCTCTGAAGAACCCTAACTAATGCAGAGAGAATGAACATATCTCCCACACAGAATTCCAAATCTATTCTGCTGCCACACAGAATTCCAAATCTATTCTGCTGACAAGGAGGTAGAACATAACTCCCCACTCCTAAGTGTGGGCTATGCATGGTGAATTCCTTCCAAAGAGTACAGTATGGAAGGTGAGGGGTGGTGGAAAAAGTAATGTTATAATGGAGAAACCTGACAAACACTACTGCAGCTAGGTGACCAAGATCAACATCAACAGCGACAAGTAATGCTAATAGTATGTAACCTTGACATAATGTGATGAAAATGGCACTTTACCGCTGTGGTCTTACTTCCCAGGACCCATAACTCCATGGGTCCCACTTCAGGAGCAGGAGCAGGAGCATGGAGGAGTGGTGACTTGGGTCCCCCATGCTATCTCTCTCTCTCTCTCTCTCTCTTTTTTTTTTTTTTAAGATTTTATTCATTCATTTTACAGACAGAGATCACAAGTAGGCAGAGAAGCAGGCAGAGAGGAGGAAGCAGGCTCCCCGCTGAGAAGAGAGCCCGATGTGGGGCTCGATCCCAGGACCCTGGGATCATGACCTGAGCCGAAGACAGAGGCTTTAACCCACTGAGCCACCGAGGCGCCCCCACCCCACCCCCATGCTATCTCTTGGCACTGGGAAAGACTGCCCTCTACATCTATCAGCCTGGGAAGCATGGTCTCAAAGGGGATGGAGTGATCATCTGGAGAAAGAAGAGATAGATTGTTTAATACTACAGATTGGTGAAAAAGGTTATATTAGTTTTATTTATATTTTTCTCTCTTTCCATAATTAGTATGTGACATTTTTGCCATTTTATTGGTAACAACTTTATTGAAATCTAATTCATATACTATATCTCTTACTCATTTAAAGTGTACAATTCAATGGTTTTAAATTTACAGAGTTGTGTAACCATCAGTACAATCCATTTGAGAATATTTGCAACCCACCAGAAAGAAATGTTCCCTTTAATAGTCTCTACTCATTTCCTCCCTAGCACCAGGCAACCGCTAATCTATCTGTCTCTGTAGACATTTCTGTCTGTAGGCTTCTCTCTGGACATTTCATATACATGAAATCATACAATGTATAGTCTTTGATGTCTGACAGGCTTCTTTCACTTAGTTTAATGTTTTTAAGGTTCATCTCTCCTGTAGTATGTTGCCAAATAACATTCCACTGTAAGGATATGCCACATTTATTTATTCATTCATCAACTTATGGATTGCTATGGACTGACTGTTGTGTTCCCCTCAAATTCATAGGTGGAAGACTAATCTACAATGTGTGGTGGTATTTGGAGGTGGGGTCTTTGGGAGGTAATTAGGTCATGAGGGTGGATTCCTCTTGATAGGATTAGTGGCCTTATAAAACGAGACATACAAGGGTGCCTGGGTGGCTCAGTGGGTTAAAGCCACTGCCTTCGGCTCAGGTCATGATCTCAGGGTCCTGGGATCGAGCCCTGCATCGGGCTTTCTGCTCAGTGGGGAGCCTGCTTCCATCTCTCTCTCTGCCTGCCTCTCTGCCTACTTGTGATCTTTCTCTGTCAAATAAATAAATTCTTAAAAAAAAAAAAAAAAGAGAGAGACATACAAGAACTTCCTTCCTCTCTCAACACCCTAGAAGGCTAGAATGAGAAGACGACCATCTGCAAACCAAGTAGAGGATTCTCATCAGAATCCAACCATGATTTTGGACTTCTAAGCCTCCAGAACTCTGAGAAATAAATGTCTGTTGTTTAAAACACTCAGTCTTTGTTAATTTGTTACAGCAGCCCAAACCAGACATGGACCTTTGGGTTGTTCCATTTTTTTGACTATTATGAAAATGTGGCTATGGACAGTCATGTACAGGTTTTTGTGTGCACATGTTTTCAATTCCTCTTGGGGTGGGTGGATTTGCTAGGTCATATGTTAGTTCTATGTTAACCTTTTGAGGAAACTTTTTCAAAGCAGAGTACCTTTTAACATCCAAAGCAGTGTTTGAGGGTTCCACTTTCTCCATACCTTTGCCAACACTTGTTACCATCTGTCTTTTTTTTTTTTTTAAGATTTTATTTATTTAACAGAAAGAGAGACAGCTAAAGAGGGAACACAAGCAGGGGGAGTGGGAAAGAAAAAAGGAGACCTCCTGTCGAATAGGGAGCCCAATGCGGGGCTTGATCCCAGAAATCTGGGATCATGACCAGAGCCAAAAGCAGACGCCCAACCACTGAGCCATCCAGGCGCCCCCATTATCTTTTTGATTATAGCCATCCTGTGGGTGTGAAGTAGAGTCTCGTTTTGATTCGCATTTCTCTGATGGCTGATTATATCGTGAGTGTTCTTAGAAGTTATAGATAATAAATCTTTCTTTTAGTGAATTAATAAAGCAGGTTGCAGGCCCTGTTACAGTTCCCTCACTTTCCAGGAGTTAAGGCACTGACTTAAACTATTACCATCTCTAGGACCTTGGCCATAGCCTTCCATTGGTCTCCCTGCCTCTACTCTCACCCTACACCAAACCACCATCCACATGGCTGCTGGAATTATTTAACTATCCTTGTGTAAAACCCTTCTTTTACTCCTTATCCATATGATAAAGGATAATTACCTTAACTGGAATGTAAGACTGGATTCAGCTACTGGATTCAGCTGCCCTTTGGCATTCCCCTGGTGCTGCTTGCTGTTCCCTGACCAGACCTGGTGCCTGTGTCCATTGGCTCCTCCACTTGGAATGTTTCTCTCTCAAAACCCAATTTTCTTCCTCTTCCTACCCCAAGAAAGAAAAAAGTAACTGCTCTTCTCTGTATCCCATTTCCTTTACCATCACACCATAATGATCTCTTTCTCAAGTCTCTAGTCCCAGTGACTCTGTAAGTAACTCTGAGGCAGAGAACATTACTTCTTAATCAAGCTACCTATACATCCAGGGCCAGCCCAGTACCTTCCATGGTTGAGACTCAGCAAAAGCTTATGGTCAGACCAGCTGAAACAAATTCATGGAAATGTTTCTTTCTGGTAATAGCCAGAATCATGTTCACTTTTCATAATCGATTGAGCCAAGTATGTATTATAGTCAATACATTGAATTGAAGCCTTAAGAGACATCAGATATTCATTTGTTTGTGCACTGGGCACGTATGGGTATGACATCTAGTCAGGAGGCAACTGCAGTGATCTGGGAAGAGAGACGATGGTGATTTATTTTAGGAACCTTGAAATATCGGTGAATAAAGATGCTGAAGCATCCATATCTCTTCCTTGTAGATGAGACAAAGTAAAGAACTCACCCCATCATTTCCATACTAAGTTCCTATGCTCTCTACACTGATGGTAAAATGATGATTTGGTTTCCATCCAGTAAGCCTATGACCCAGTGAGGAAAATGGACAATTATATTAACTGAGGGAAATTTTTCTTGGGATTTTTCTGTTTCTTTATGAAAAGCTCCGTTGAGAAACTTCCCTTTCATGCACTCTCTGGAGCCGAGTCTTTAAGCAGAGGCTGGAAAAAATTATTTAGGAGCTCTCTGTTGGGAGTTCTCCCCAACCCTCCACACCACAAATGTCAGCTTTTAAAGGACAAGAATCGTGTCTCTTTTTATATCTCCTTGCAATGCTTAGCCCACTCAATAAATGTCAACAAATGATCACATTCTTACAGATAGATGGATATGGAAGAAGCCAGAAATCCTTTGTTTAATTCATTAGATTTAATTGTCAGATGAGAAAAGTATTCTTTTGGAGAAAAACAGAAGAAAGTCTATCTGATATGAATTAACAGGAATCTCTAGAATCATCCCAAGACAAAATAAAACCATACTTAGGAGTATACAAAGTTTAAAAGCTTATGTATTTAAGTAAAATGATAATGTTCTGATAACGCCTTAGTGATGTAGCACTTCCTGAATTAAGAACCATCAACTTCCAATATCCCTACAATGAACTGCTCTCTTGTTTCTGCTGCTTTGCCACCACCCCCTTCCCTCCTGCCTTCCTGGAAGTATCCCTTGTACATTTTGCATGTTGAGATGAAAATTAGGTGATAGTCATGATCTTTTTGGAAGGTAAGAGAAAGAGGAGCACAAAGTATTATTTTATTTTGTGAAGCCGACTGTACCATCTCTGTCAATGGGACTTCAGGGGAAGAGATGAAACATCTGTTGAGATTCTACCATGTGGCCAGGTAAAGCTGGGGAGGCAGAGTTATTTAGGTCACAGCTCTTGTCTGGTTTGGTGAGGGAAGGGGAGAAAAAAGCTCAAAGGGGATGCACAGGGCCAGGATGTGAGTGGGGGCAGCATTCCAAAAATAGAAGAGCCTGCAGGTAGGGGGTGGTTAATAATGTGAAATGGGGGTGGAAAGGGGAAGGGGCAAAGGGGAAATGGGATCTGCTCTAGATGCCTGGTAGAGGTAAAAGGAAGGCACTGAGGGGTCTGGCCTCACTGGAGGATTTGTGGGGATGAATAAATAAGCATAAATAAGAGAGCAGCATCAAATAGCAGAATAAGGCTTCAAAAATCAGTCAAGGAGTAAAGAAGGGAGAGTACAGTTAAGGGTTAATGCATGGGATAAAGAGAGGGACCGAAGGTGAGGGGGCAGCATTATAGGGCTGAGATGGTTTTGAAAGAGAGATCCCTAGTCCAAATGTTCATCTCTGAAGAAAGTCTGAGTTACTTAAAATGCACTTGAAGAGAATCACTGCCTGAGAAGACCCAAGATTGAAAGAAGACTGAAAGGAAATTATGTAAATGAGTGAAAAGACCAAATATCATAAAATGTCAATTCTTATATTAATTTAGAGTTCTAACACAATCAAAGCCCTAACAAAATTTTTGTTTTATTTTTGGAACATGACAAATAATTCTGCAGATTATCTAGAAAAATTAAAAAGTGATAATAGCTGTGAGAATCTAGGAAAAGAAGAATAAAGTGGGTGCAAGCTCTACAAGGACAAGAGAACATTCTAAAAAGGATACAAGCCCTACAAGGAAAAAAGAACATTCTAAAAAGCAACAATAATTAATCCTGTTAACACTGGTGCAACATTAGATAGCTTTGGGAAGATCAGATCTATAACTGATTGGTTAAGAAGAGTGGGTTTGAGGGGTGCCTTGGTGGCTCAGTCCATTAATTAAGCATCTGCCTTCAGCTGGGGTTATGATCCCAGGGTCCTGGGATTGTGCCCCTGAGTCGGGCTCCTTGCTTGGCAGGGAGTCTGCTTTTCCCTCTCCCTCTGTCTGCTGCTCCCCTTGCTTGTGTTTTTTCTCTGTGAAACAAACAAACAAAGAAATAAATAAAATCTTTGTTTTCTTAAAGATTTTATTTATTTATTTGACAGAGATCACAAGTAGGCAAAGAGGCAGGCAGAGAGAGAGGAAGGGAAGCAGGTTCCCTGCTGAGCAGAGAGCCCAATGCGGGGCTCGATTCTAGGACCCTGGGATCATGACCTGAACTGAAGGTGGGGGCTTTAACCCACTGAGCCACCCAGGTGCCCATAAGTAAATAAAATCTTTAAAAATTTTTTAATTAAAAAAGAAAAATAAGAGTGGGCTTGAATTCTCCAGCCACTTCTTGGCCACATGAACTTGGACAGCTTCTGCATCTGTAAAATGAGGATGATTATAACTTGTTCATAAGGTCTTTCTGAATGTTAAACAAGAGAATGCACATCAGGTTCTTAGAACAGTGGCTCACACATAATGCTCAATCCATTTTATCTTCTTTTGTGGTCCCTTGGAAATGCTGAAGTAAGTTATAATATTTATACCTATAATCAACTTTTAATTATCTTCCTAAATAACCCAAATTCACCAGATGAGTACTGGCCAAGGTATTATGCAACACTGTTACTAAGAAAAGGAGTTCTTTGATTAAATGTTTAGGTAATGTTATACATTCTATCTCACTCTCTTGGTCACAAGCTAGTTCTCTAAAGTTCTGTAGTAAATAGACATGTTTCCTAAAGCAGTTTGGCCCTTGAATCATTTTTGCACGATATCAACTAACACCGTCTAGAACAGGTATTCTCTGAAACACACTTTGGAAAATTCTATGTTGACTAGGTATAGATTAGTAGAAAAGCTTAACTACACATTATCTCAAAATAACAAATGGCCAATTTAATGGCCAATAAAACTGATCAAAATACATTTGTATTAACATATTGAATCCATATTTTATTCCAAGGCATATCTACCAGACCTGAATCAGTAGTCATTTTTAAATAATCAATATGTAATGAAGATTGAAGTGGTTACTCAGATAATTAAAGCAAAGGTGAAAGAAATTATGCTTGTATCGAGCTGCCTTTTGTGGGCTTCAAATCTTTATTTTTTCCAATTTTTTAATGGCAAAAACACTTAAAAAGAACTGCTTCTGAAAAACTTATCTGCAGAAGGAACAAAAAAGTTCTTCAAAGTAAATATGTGGGTTAATGACACCACAGAAATACAAAGGATTGTAAGAGAATATTATGAAGAATTATGTGCCAACAAACTGAACAACCTAAAAGAAATGGTTTAGTTCCTAGAAACATAACCTACCAAAACTGAAGCAGGAAGAAATAGAAAATTTGAAGAGACCAATTACCTACAATGAAACTGAATCAGTAATAAAATAAACAAAAAAATTTCCCAACAAATAAAAGTCCAGGACCAGACGGCTTCACAGGTGAAGTCTACCAAATGTTTAAAGAGGAGTTAATGACTATTCTTCTCAAACTTTTCCAAAAAATAGAAGAGGAAAGAAAGTTTCCAAATTCATTTCATGAGATCAGCATTACCTTGACTCCAAAATGAGATAAAGACATCACAAAAAAAGAGAACTATAGACCAATATCCCTGATGAACATAGATGCAAAAATCCTCAATAAAATATTAGCAAACTGAATCCAACAATATACTAAAAAAAAAAAAAAACAAAAAACACACAAAAACCAAATTATTCACCACAATTAAGTGGGATTTATTCTTGGGATGCAAGGATGGTTCAATACTTGCAAATACATCACATCAATGAGAGTAAGGATAAAAACCATATGACCCTCTCATAGACACAGAAAAAGCATTTAAGAAAGTACAACATCCATTCATGATAAAAACCCTCAACAAAGTGGGTTTAGAGAGAAGATACCCCAGCATAATAAAGGCCTTATATGAAAAACCTGCAGTTAACATCATACTCAATGGTGGAAAACGAAGAGCTTTTTCCCTAAGGTCAGGGATAAGACAAGGATGTCCACTCTCACCACTTTTATTCAACATAGTACTAGAAGTCCAGCAATCAATAACAATCAATAAAAATAGCAATCAATAACAAAAAGAAATAAAAGGCATACAAATTGGTAAGGAAGAAGTAAAACTCTCACTTTCTTATACCACACACAAAAATAAACTAAAAATGAATTAGAAGAGAGCACAGGCATTAATTTTTCTCACACTGACCATAACAATACCTTTCTAGGTATTTCTCCTGAGGCAAGGAAAACAAAAGCAAAAATAAACTATTGGAACTGCATCAAAATAAAAAGCTTCTGTACAGTGAAGGAAACAACCAACAAAACTAAAAAATAAACTACCGATTGGAAGAAGATATTTGTAAATGACCTATCTAATAAAGGATTAGTATTCAAAATCTATAAAGAATTTATACAACTCAACTGAGGGTTGCCAGGGGGAGGGGGGTAGAGAGAGGGTGGTGGGGTTATGGATATTGGGGAGGGTACGTGCTACGGTGAGTGCTGTGAGGTGGTAAACCTGGCAATTCACAGACCTGTACCCCTGGGGCTAATAATACACTATACATTTATCAAAAAATAAAAAAGTAAATAACATATCAGAAGCAAAAAAAAAGAAGAATTTGTACAACTCAACACCCCAAGACGAAATAATCCAATTTAAAAATGAGCAAGAGAGGCAATTGCACTACTGGGTATTTACCCCAAAGATACAGATGTAGGGAAAAAAAAGGGCCATTTGTACCCCAATGTTTATAGCAGCAATGGCCACAGTCACCAAACTGTGGAAAGAACCAAGATGCCCTTCAACGGACGAAAGGATAAAGAAGATGTGGTCCGTATACACTATGGAGTATTATGCCTCCATCAGAAAGGATGAATACCCAACTTTTAAAGCAACATGGACGGGACTGGAAGAGATTATGCTGAGTGAAACAAATCAAGCAGAGAGAGTCAAGTATCATATGGTTTCACTTATCTGTGGAGCATAACAAATAACATGGAGGACATGGGGAGATGGAGAAGAGAAGGGAGTTTAGGGAAATTGGAGGGGGAGATGAATCATGAGAGACTATGGACTCTGAAAAACAACCTGAGGGTTTTGAAGAGACAGGGGGTGGGAGGTTGGGGGAACCAGGTGGTGGGTATTAGAGAGGGCACAGATTGCATGGAGCACTGGGTGTGGTGCAAAAATAATGAATACTGTTATACTGAAAATAAATAAAAAGTAAATAAATTAAAAAAAAAAAGTGGCATGAAGAAAAAAAAAATGAGCAGGAGACATGCATAGACATCTCTCCCAAGAAAACAGACATATGAAAGGGTGTTCAATGTCACTCATCAACAGGGGAATGCATATCAAAACCACACTGAGATATCGTCTCACACCTGTCGGAATGGCTAAAATAAAAAACTCAAGAAACAAGTGCTGGTGAGGATATGGGAAAAAAGGAACGCTGTGCACTGCTGCAGGAATGAAAACTGATGTAGCCACTGCATAAGACAATGCAGAGTTTCCTCAAAAAATTAAAAACAGAACTACTCTGTGATCCAGTAATCATACTATGGGTATTTACCCAAAGAATATGAAAACACAAATTCAAAGGAGTATATTCATCCCTGTGTTTATTGCAGTATTATTTACAATAGTTAAATTATGGAAGCAGCCTAAGTGTCCATCAATAGATGAATGGATAAAGGTGATATATATATATATACACACACACACACATATATATATGCACACATATATATGTGTATATATAAACACACACAATGTATGTATATATATGTATATGTATGTTTGTGTATGTATACACACACACACAATGGAATATTATTCAGCCATAAAACAGAACAAAATCTTGCCATTTGCAACAACATGGATGAATCTAGAGAGCAGAATGCTAATAAGCCAGTCAAAGACAAATACCATGGAATGTCACTCATATGTGCAATTTAAGAAACAAAACATATGATCAAAGAGAAAAAAGGAAGACAACCCAAAAAATAGACCTTTTTTTTTTTTAAAGATTTTATTTATTTATTTGGCAGAGAGAAATTACAAGTACACTGAGAGGCAGGCAGAGAGAGAGAGAAGGAAGCAGGCTCCCTGCTGAGCAGAAAGCCCGATGCGGGACTCGATCCCAGGACCCTGAGATCATGACCTGAGCCAAAGGCAGCGGCTTAACCCACTGAGCCACCCAGGCGCCCCCAAAAAATAGACTTTTAATTATAGAGAACAAACAGAGGGTTACCGGAGGGGAGGTGGGTGGGGAAATGGGTGAACTAGGTAAAGGGAATTAAAAGTACACTTAATCTTGATGATCACTGAGTAATATATGGAACTACTGAATCACTATATTGTACACCTGAAACTAATACAACACTGTATGTTAACTACACTAGAATTAAAATAATGAGTAAATGTATATATATATTTGTATATAGATGTTGGTTAACAACCCAAATTTATCAAATAAAGATGTACAAAATAAATCCTAAGGATTCTAGTCCATTGTTACCATGAAACATTTTCACCGTGATGCTGGTAAAGGCAAGTCTATGTCAGTTTCCTTCTGTTACTGCTTCTAGAATAAAACTGCAGCAGCACCAAAGGCACAGTTGAGCACCTCCTTGAAGGTGAAGACTGTTTTACTCATCTTTGCATCACCAGCCCAGCCTTGCGCTTGCCACATTATAGATGCTGAAACATGGTTATTGAACAAATAAGCTCAGTCCTATAAAAACAATCAAATTTACTGTATCATGAGATTTCAAGAGCTTACTCAGTTTCTACCATCATCTCTGAAAAGAGCTATGGATTACTTAAGTTATATTGTCTTGTTTTTCAAGATTCCTATCCAATAGGTAGGAACAGTTTTATGATTACTGTGACAACTGCTTAAAGGAAGATAATATACTTCTAAAATGTTGGAAAATTGTTTTTGTGATGAGTTTAAACATTTTTCTTATAATTTATATTATTATATTTGCTTATTTAAAGTGTTCTTCAAAAGTAAAAATAAGAAGGAGCTTCGGAGTCTGAATCTTCATAAAATCTGAATCTATAAAATCTAGCAAATAACGATGCTTTTCTTAAGATAATTTTTTTTTCAAAGATTTTATTTATTTGACAGACAGAGATCAAAAGTAGGTAGAGAAGCAGGCAGAGAGAGGAGGAAGCAGGCTCCCTGCTGAGCAGAGAACACGATGCAGGGCTGGATCCCAGGACCCTGGAATCATGTCCTGAGCTGAAGGCAGAGGCTTTAACCCACTGAGCCACCCAGGTGCCCCCTAAAAATAATTTTAATAGGAGGAACAGGGTCTAGGAAAAAATTCAGAAATGACAAATACAGAAGATATATCATAGCTTACTTCATTAAAGCATTGTGGATTTTCCAAGCTTCCATGGACATATTTCAGTCTAGTTACAAGAATATAACACAAGGAGAAGAGTCAAATGTTTCCTTGTTATTTGTCTTTGAGGCCACACCTCCATGTCTGCACAGGACCCAGGGATGAAAGTGAGTAAATCATTAACTGCTGTTTATTTGTGCTAATGGAAAGGTATCACAAAGACAATACAAAAAGGTAGATATTTATTTAATCATTTCTCACAACCATTAAATAAGGGTAATCAAATGTCAATCTACTTAATGGTCTAGCCTGGTCTTTGTCTCAGACAGTTGTATCAGGGTATGTTTTATAGGATTGCTAAACTGTCTTTCATTCTGTCAATGTGAAAAATTATATATTTCTAAATTTCTAGCTTCCATCAAAAACCCTTTAGAGGGGAGCCTGGGTGGCTCAGTGGGTTAAAGCCTCTGCCTTCGGCTTAAGTCATGATCCCAAGGTCCTGGAATCGAGCCCCACATCAGGCTCTCTGCTCAGCAGGGGGCCTGCTTTCCTTCCTCTCTCTCTGCCTGCCTCTCTGCCTACTTGTGATCTCTGTCAAATAAAATAAAACCTTTAAAAAAATTAAAAAAAAATCCTTAGAAACCTCTAGAAATTGTTAATGGATTAATCTAATTGCATGCCAGGGTAGAATGAACTTTGTACAGTGCCTGAGTGTTTACGTTTACTTCATGAATGTTTCATTACCTGGATTTTGCTAACCATGTCACCCTCCAGGACACCTAATTTCTCTTGTGTCACTTTGCCCATGTGGAAGTAAGAGTTTGCACAAATGGCCTCCAGTCTGTCTTGTTGCTTAACAACTCGGTTTCAAAACTATGCCTTCCTATACCACCTCTGGGTGAAATGATCCATTTCTTATGTAGCATAAAGTTTTTCTGCCTCTGAGTATTTCTTTTTTAACTTCCAAGGGTGCTACCTTATTTATTAGCACTCAGGAATCTGGTCAGTAAATCCAAGTTTAACCTACCCATCCATCTCACCCTGATTTTATAGATTTGGGTAATATTCATTCTCAGTCTTGACTTCCAGACTGATGGGCCTACTTGTCTAGCGACTGGCCTTCTTTTGGTCACTTGTGCCATTCTTCCTTGGGCTTTCTTCAACTTATCCATTCATCTGCAATGCAGTACGTAAATCATACATAGGTAAAGAGAGACAAATTTTGTTTTGTTTCTTATAATGGTAAGATGCTCTGCTTAATTTTCAAAACCCTTCCTAATAGTAGCATTTTATAGACACTTTTGATTATGACCATACCCTGGATTGGTAGCTATAGAAATCTTTCTGAGCTTAAATAATATGTAGGAGACCATGATTGCCTTTCCTGAAATACATTTGTGAGAATCACACACATGAACCTACAGAAGTTTTTGGCTTTATTTCTAGTCTCCTCTTTTTCTTTTCTTTTTTTTTTTTTAAAGAGATTTTATCCATTCATTTGAGAGAGAAAGAGAGCACATGAGCAGAAGGGAGAGGGAGAGGGAGAAGCAGACGCTCCCCTGAGCCCAGCGACAGGGCTTGATCCCAAGGATGACAGGATCATGACCTGAGCAAAGGCAGACGCTTAACCGTCTGAGCCACCCAGGTGCCCCTCTAGTCTCCTCCTTATAATGATCAGCATTTCACAAATCACTGTGGCTTCAATAGCCCAGTGAAATGAATTTATTTTCTCCTAACAGTCTCATAATCATTCATTCATTCATTCAGCAGCCTGGTAGCCTTCACTGTTTTATCACAATCCTTTTAAACAATGTAGTGTTTACTAGAACTGGTCTACTCCGTATGTGGCTTCACCAGCACTAGTACTTTCCTGGGTCTAGGAATCAGGTTTATGCTGGTGCCTGTCAAGGCATCAACTAATAATTTACCAGATAAATTTATCAATAAGAGACAATTCCCTGTAATCTTATTTCTAAGATATAATATTTCTTATATAATTTTTTTAATGGTTTATATTAAACACCGAAATGTTTAACAACTTTTTTTTTCCATTTATCAATGTATCTTGGGTATTCTAGAGCCATACTTATGAATTGTAATTAGCAAGCTCCTTGAGAGCAGGGACTATCTTATTTAAGTATTTATGAAACACAACACACAGATGATACAATTGTTGAATGACTACATGGTAATGATTCCTATGTAAATACAGATTACACATTTCAGCCAATACTGAGACAATTTTTCCTTTAAATTTCTGTAGAATTCTTGGATGGTGTGTGATTTCATTGATATTGCTAATTATATTTATCATTATTCTGTGTTATACCTACTTCAATAATTTTGTCCCAGTTATTTAAAAAAAGCAAGTTGAAGGGGAACCGTGTATCTTATTCAGCACGTGGAAGAATGACAGTTAATTGATTCTACTATTACGTTTCCACTCATTGACGTGAACAGCCTAATTAGCTCCCAACAGTATTTCCCCCACCAGGTTGCATAATGAATGCAAATTAATTTAAGTGGTAGTTGATTATATTCCATGTATGAATACTATGTTTGGTTGTATCTGTGTACAGGGAAATTCTAGTTTTGGTGAGAGATTTCTTCTCACGATCCTATCTAGTGTTTTTGCATTATCTAAAAGAAGTTGATTTAATGTATTTTATCAAAACTTGTCCAAGATCTCACTTGCATTTCCAGCTATGCTTTTGCTGTCCCTAACTACTTATATTAGAAAATAAACATATACCAACAAATCATACGTTTGTTCTTGTTAATGATTTAGAAAAGCCCTAATTCAAATTGTTTTATACCATTCTGAAGTTAATGTGTAGTAGTCTGTAATCCAAGTTTAAAATATGTTCATATGATCTTAATGAATGAGCCAAAGGCAATTAAAAGCCAAATTTGCTTTTTCTGGCTTTTAAGATTTTATTTACTTGAGAGAGAGACAGAGAGAGATAGAGCATGAGCAGGGAGGAGAGGGACGAGGAGACTTCCTGCTGAGAAGGAAGCTCAATGCGAGGCTCCATCCCAGGACTTTGAGATCATGACCAGAGCCAAAAGCAGACGCTTAACAGATTGAGCTACCCAGGCATCCCTTTTTTTTGGCTTTTAATATGTAAACTGATCAAAAGATTTTCATTGGTTTCACATATCTAACATTACAAATCCTTTGCAATATTTATATTATGGAAATAACATGGATAATGAGTAATTTTCAGTCTAAGGAAAATTGCACTAGTATGAAAATATGGATTTTGCAATATACAGAATCAAGACATTGTCTCTTCAACCAGAACAAATGCAGGTCTTTGTGTGTTTTATGCCCTCTCTAGGCCTGTACTTCCCTACCATGAACTATTTAAGGTATGGGTTTATACCGTACTAATATTCTTCATGATGACTTCATGACTTCATTTTTAAATTTCTCCTGCTCAATGTAATTTTTTTTTGTTTATGTATTTAATCTCTACACCCAACGTGGGGCTCGAATTCACAATTGCGAGATCAAGAGTTGCATATTCTTCTGACTGAGACAGCCAGGCACCCCACCAACGAAATTTTTTAAGACTTTATTTTTTTGAATAGTTTAGATTTACAGAAGAATTGAGTAGTACAGAATTTCCACATATTCTCTCTCCCAGTTTCTCCCATTATTAACATCTTATAGTAGGATACATTTGTTACAATAAATGAATATTGATACTTTATTATTAAAATCCACAGTCTATTCATACATCCTTAGTTTTTACTTAATACCTTTTCTTCCTGGATCCCATATTACATTTACTTGTTATGTCCCCTTCGACTCAGGTCCTCTTGGGTATGATAGTTTCTCTGACGTTCCCTTTTTTTGATGACCTTGACAGTTTGGAGGAGTACTAGTCAAGAATGTTGTAGGATGCCCCTCTACTGGAATTTGTCTATCTTCCTTAAGATTAGACTGAGGTTATAGGTTTAGGAAGGTAATTTTCCCAAGAGGATTAGGTAACTTCGGATTAAAGACACATCTATACTTCATCAAACTGTTGTCACAGACATGGCACAACTCATGTATCATTTTAGTACTGTGCCTATTCCATAAGACTAGAGGCAGAAAAGATAGTCTTGAGTAAAGAACAGGATAATTTAAAAAAAATTTGCCTTAAATAAAATAACTAAGAGGTAGATAACATTATAAAGACAGCAAACAGTAGTCATTTCAATTCGCTTTCCAAAGTAAGCATGTTCTTTACGAATTAAGATTCAGAAAGTCAGACAAAAATGCATAAATAATATCATTCAATTCTGTATCTTCAGAGGTAAATATGGGTTTTATGTAAATGAATTTACTCAAGTATATTTATGTTTTCAAAGCATATTGTCACATTTTCACCTACCAAACAAACAATGAACACTGCAGGATTCTCTTGCCTATGGGTCAAAAATAGTCTTAAACCCTTAGAAAATTTATAGTAGGCAATCATTCTCTCCTGAACAGTGGTTCTCAAACTTTACCATGTATTACAATCACCTGAAAGTCTTGTTCACAGCTTCCTGGGTGCTATCCCCAGCGGTTTCTGATTCAGTGGGTCTGGGGTGGGCCTAAGAATATGCATTTCTAAAAAGATTTTGAGGAGGCTGGTCTGAGGACCCTATGAAAACTACTGCTTAAGAGTCAAAAAGGAAACTACATTCTTTAAGTGCCTATGGTGATTCGGGTATTTTACATGTATTACCTTATTTAACTAGTTACAGAATCTTATCAAGCAAATATGAGTATCCCTTTTATAAATGGTGAACTTGAACTCAGGGATGCTAAAGAACTAGCTGAGGAGGTAACCGGATTAGAGGGCAAAATAACAATTCAGATTTCTGATTCTAATGCCCATGGCTTTCTAGTACAACTACTTCTCCTGTTCACAAAGGAGTAACATATATGTCCTTGGCTCACTAGCAAAGGAGACTCTACCAGAGTGTGTACAGTGATTAGTTCAGGTCAGTAGGGTATTGAAGAAAACTTTACTGAAGACTTGGCAGAGGCTCAGGGTCATGGAGAGGACTCACTTTCTCTGAACTTCTGAAATCATCAAGGATGAAGTGAATTTAATGTATAATTAACAAAACAGGAAGAACATGTATTTAATATAGTACTAATTAGTTACTATTATTTTATTATTCCTTACAGAAGAACATACATTTAAATAAAAGTTCTTAAAAGAATAATCTCATTTACAATTAAGTTTAAAGCCAGTGTATACTACATTGCCAATCAACCACTACTTACTCTGGTATTGAACTAACACAGCATGATGGTCTTCAAAAAAATCGCTCTGACAGTTACCAAAAACATTCACCTCCTTTCACAAAACAAATTAAAAGCAATGACATACAAAGTAAGCAATTTAAAGTTTATGAAAAGTGGTACACTTTACTGTAAATAAATCACCAAAAAAGAAGTTGCCAATAATATATTTTCTATCCCTTTGTTATACTCTATATAAAAAAGAACACTTAGACACAAATTAGACTGTAGACTTAAAATAGTTAATGAGGTCTAAATTTCAGAATGAGAAAAACCCACCCAACTCTACATCTCTATTATAAAAACAAATATTTTATGTAAGAAAGATTCCCTTTTAAATATCTATATACATATTTCCACTGAATACTGTTAATCAAACCCATAGTTATATTTATTTAAATAAGAATTAAATAAACTGCCCCAAATGCTGATTTCATCTCACAAAACAGAAGTATTTCAAATCACAACTTCCAGATGGTATCTTGAATACACTGGTTCCTTGAACAACATTAACAAGCATATTTTTAAGAATATATTTTCATCTACAGGTCAGGTAAAGCTTTATTAAATGGTAAACACTTTTAAAAGTGCAGAAACACAAGTTTCAAAAACAAATACATTCAGAAGATCTGCTGTTCAAATAATATTTTTTCAAAACCAGGTGGAGGAGTATGATAAAATTCACTGAACTGGCAATCCAAAATTGCACTGTCATCAACTAAAGACAGAAAAAGAAAGAAAGAAATTAGAAGCTTACACCTTAATTCACAAGAATACATAATTATAAAAGACTGTTATCATAATTTCATAATATTAACAGGCAAAAAGAAAAAATACACCTGCTTCCCAGGTTATAAAATATAATCTTATTGGGTAAAAAGATCCACAATAAAAAATTAAATTAAAAACACTGAAAGGATATACATATTATACATATTATATATGTATGTATATATGTTTGTATGTATTATATATGTATGTATATATGTATAAAGGATATACATATTATATATTATACTATATATAATATATTACTAATAGATAGTGTGAATGTGAGTACTTTTAATTTTTTCCTTATTTGCCTACCTCTATTTTCTCAGTTTTACACATTAAGACTGTACAGTGTGTTTTTTTTGTTGTTTTTTGTTTTTTTAACAAAATTTTTAAGAAAAAATTACAGATTCAGATAAGGTTGCAAAAATAACAGCGTTCTCTGTACTCTTCATCCACTTTCCCCTAGTGGTAACATCTTACATTAACCACAGTACCATATCAAAACTGGAAAACTGACATTGATAAAGTACAGTTTAACAAGACTGTAGGCCTTATTTAGCTTCTACATCTTTTTACCAGCATTTATCAAAGAGAAATAAATGCATATAACCAAACAAAGACCTGTACATAATGTTCAGAGCAGCTTTACTTGTAATGGCCCCAAATTGGAAACAACTTAAATATCCATTAACAGGCAAAAGGAAAAACATATTATGATAAAAGCAGACAATACACCACACATACTACTTGGCAATAAAAATGAATGAATTATTGACACATTCTACAACATGATCAATCTTAAAATAATTATGCTGAGACACGCCACACAGAAAAAGAATACAAATTTTATGATTCAGATTATCTGTAGTGACAGAAAGCAGATCAGTGGTTGGTTGGGGCTGGGGTGAAGAAAGTGAGTAGGAAGGATTATAAGGGAACAGGAGGAAATTTTAGGGGTAATGAATATATCCATTGTGTTGACTCTGGTAATGACATGAATATTCATAGCTACTTGTTAAACTGCACACATGTATTAAATGCACATCACCAAATATTTTATATTTCATAATAAATGCAGAAAAAAGTTAAGTACTGGATTTGACATTTATGAAAGCAGTAGAGATTTTAACAAGGGTGGTTTCAGCGAAGTGGTGGTAAAGGCAGTGAGACGCGGCTGAAGAAAAACTGAACGATACAGTAAGTGGTACTATTAGTACTGCAGTTGGATAAAGAAGGGCAAACACAGGGTTACTGAGGCTGGGAGTTTAGCTGGGATAAGGATGATTCAGAATATTTACAGGCATTGAAGAGAGATGTTCCTTATGTGACATGTAAGTGAAATAAGTGACAAAGTGAAGTCCCAGAGTTCGGGAATTTGAAATCTAGACTGTACAGTGTGTTTTTTTTGTTGTTTTTTGTTTTTTTAACATGAAGGATACCACTTCGTCTAAGATGGGACAGAAAGAAGGCAGGATTGGATTTGATTGAGAAAAACTTCAGGAGGGCTGGGGTGAGAAGGTGGAGTTCACTATTAACAGCCTGTTTCTTTATAGAGTAGAAGGTAAGGTCATCTGTGGAGGATGAGAAGAGAATTCAAGAAGTATGGTGAAGGTCTGGAATGTGCAGAAATGTAAAAGAATTGCCACAAATGTTGAGAGCTTAGGTTGTAATAAGGCCTAACTTTGTGATAACCCTTTTCTTCAGTGTGATACGGCTTTTTCTCTCCGCAGTATGAGTCTAAGAACTGACAAAATGAATTAACTGGATGGATCTAGGATTAGGGATGGGATGGAAGATAAAAGGTAAAGGAATTAAAGTTTATTTTTATGTATGTATGTATATATGTATGTATTTATTTATTAATAATCTCTGTACCCAACACGGAGCTTGAACTCACTACCCCTAAATAAAGACTTGGATGTCCTATTGAATAAGCCAGCCAGGCATCCCTTAACTTTAATTTTTATCTCTGATATTACTAGACCATTAAAATACTTGGCTTAATTTAACTGATTTATCAATGTCAATTTATGAAATATACTTTATATAATTTGCTGTCTATAACTTTACTACATTAAAAATTATGCTAAATCAAAGAAACAGTCTGGAATAAAACTGTATTTGCTATACTCATTTGTATAATTTGATATTTATCTCATTTCTCAGACTAAATTATTTAGAATATTAAGCTACATTTCCATTTAAGTAGATAAAGGAATTATTTTACCCAATATGGCAAAGAAACTAATCAAAATCAAACTTAAAAATGCACTTTTATATGCAAAGATAGTGGAAAACCACTGATAAATAATTTTGGGGAGAAAAGACTAATGAAAACAACTAAAAAGTATAGCACAAGCTTTAGTTGTTATTATATTATTAAATATTTTTATTTGTTATATGTATAGTTTTCTGACATCATAGTCTATCGCACTAACACTGCTACCTTTCTAGTAAATTACTATAAAGATTAATAATTAGTTTTTATAATGGCTTAAATCTAAGAACTTAAAGTAATTAAATGAGAAAATATTTTTAGATTACTAAAACCATAGGCAGAAAAACACAGCTGTTGATTTAAACTTGGTAACATAAAAAATAAAGCAGAATAGAGGGATAAAGACACCGCACTTATTATTATTTGTTTTTAATAAAGAGACACCTTATTTTTTAGAGATACATATAAAATATTTATGAATAAAATGATATAACATCTGCCATTTGCTTCAAAACAATCCCAGGAAGGAAGGTGAAAAACAGAGGAGTATTAGCATTAGGGGATAGATGAGACCTGACAGGCTCCAAGCTGATACCTGTTTGAAGCTGGGTGATGTGTACATGAGGGTTCATTATACCATTCTCTTTACTTCTATACATGTCTGAATTTTTCTATAATAAAAATTACCATAATTAAATGGTATAGAGTCATCTCTTAAGTAACCCAATCCTTGGGAAGACGCACTTGTATAGAAATTATAGTACATACATATACATGACCACCAGAAGTAAAACAATCAATACGAAACTGTTCTAATCACAATTTCTCTCGGAAGATTGTAGGTAGGTAGCTTTATAGAGATAACTAATGCTCAATCTATATAAAATTCCCATCCCTGGCTCCAAAATATTCTTTACAATTACTTTTCCTGGTCACCTAAATCTCCCTAATAACTGGCAGAAAGAGCTCTGTAAACTCAGCAAAGCTCTTTGGAACTTTCTAGAATATAAGACTACATGATTAGAAAAGGGAGTATGGTTATTGCATATTTAAGTATAATCACTTTATTTGTAAAAAATGTTTAATACATGGGGAATAAAAAACTTCCTTATTCCTGCAAAGTGGGATTCTAATATCCTACTGAGTACACTTCATATAAAAGAGGTCCTTATTAACTTGTCCAGATTTTTGAATGATAGAAAGTTAATGAAAATGTCAAGTAAAAGTTAACAATCCAATAATAATAACATTTAGAAATATTTTAGCTTACCATAAACAACTGGATACACTGTCCCTCGTATACCTGATGCTGGACAATGCATATTTTTCCCATTCAAATATACATTTAATTCTACATGGTCATATGTAATACCCTAGGAAGGAAAGAAAATATTAAAAAATAAAATTATAAATGTTCCATAAAAAGCTTAAATAGAAAGCACCCACTGGGAAGCATGGAAAAAACTTCATAATTATAATTGTGTCACAACAGCTTTCATTAAGGGTTTACAATTTGGTGGAGTTCTGCTTGAACTGAGATTTTAAAAAAAAAAAAATTACTGGTGATTATGTGGGGGAAAGTCAGGTAAAGTTCCGAGAGTTCACATCAGAGTCAAACAAATGAGAACAGTCTGATGCTTAGCATTATATTCAGATAATATGAATTTTATTTTGTGAACATTAAGATAATATAAGTACTGCCTGTCATATACACAGAGACCTTTTTTTTTTTTTTTAAACTTATTTGAGAAAGACAGAGCAAGTGCACTGGGGGGAGGAGAGGGAGAGGGAGGGAGGGAGGGAGAAGCAGACTCCCCACTGAACGCAGAGCCCAGCGCAGGGCTTGAGGCATGGCTTGATCTCACAACCCTGAGATCATGACCTGAGCCGAAACCAAGAGTCAGACGCTTAACCGACTGAACCACTTGGGCATCCCCAGAGAGACCTTTGAAAATCACACAGAAATCACTGCTCTCTACAGAATTTGATCTTAGGGGAAAAACAATGAGGTTTTCAGCATTGGGGCTTAATACCTGTCACTGTTATCAAGTTGTTAAGAAGTGTCTTCATAGAACTTATTTCTGAAAAGAAATACATTTCTATCTCTTTACCTTGCTTTCAAATTCATCAAATATATTACACCAAGGTAAAACTAGTGTTTACAATAGAATGTAATTGTTAGCTAGTATCAAGTTGAAAAACAGAAAATAGCTCAAAAGAGTAAAAAAAAAAAAAGAAAAATAGATCAGTCTGTATATCTGAAAGTTATTAAAGGTGCAAAAGTCAAAACTAATAATAAATAGTTATTATTATTAAAATGCTGGAAAATACTTTGAAAGCCTCTATTATGTACCAAGCACTATTCTAAGTACTTCATATTTAGTCCTCACAAGATGGGTATTATTATTATTACTATCATCTCCATTTTACAGATGAGGTAGCTAAAACACAAAAAGATTAAAATAATTTATGTAAGGTTACAGAACTAGGAAGTAGCAGAACTTGGATTTAAACCCATGCAGTATGGCTTCAGAATACTACTCTATTTGCCATGCCATACTACCTCTCTTTAAAACTTTATATAATAGTTACTAACTACTGGCAGAAAGTCTTAATTTGGAGAATTAAGAATAGACTGCAGAGATCTTTCAATAGCGAAATCAAGAAGACCACTCCAAGGATTTCTGACTGTGGATATATTGTATCAACTTTAAAAACTTTTTAGAGTTAGATTAGGTGGCTCAGTTGGTTAAACATCTGCCTTTGGCTCAGGTCATGATCCCAGGGTCCTGGGATTGAGTCCTGCATCAGGTTCCCTGCTCAGCAAGGAGCCTGCTTCTCTCTCTGCCTGCCTGTACTGCTTGTACTTGTACTCTGGTACTTTCTCCCTCTCTGGTAAATAAATAAATCTCTGAAAAAAAAGGAAAAGAAAATTTTTAGAGGTAGTAAAAGATCTTACAGATGATCTAGTCTTAACTCCTTCACTTTCTCCTTAAAACAACAAAGGGCCAGAAGAGTCAGTGTGTTAAGTGCTATAAAAGATTCTCCTGGGGCTCCTGGGTGGCTCAGGTGGTTAAGTTTCTTGCTTTCAGATCAGGTCATGATCTCATGGGTCCTAGGATCAAGCTCTGCACTCTGCACGGAGTTTGGCTCTCTCCCTAAAACAAATAAATAAACCTTTTTAAAAAATCTCCTCAAATCTCAGTAAAGCCAGCGTTAAAGAATAATTTTTTAACAGTTAAGAAATATTGAGAGAGAAATTGTTTCATTTCAGTTTATGTATTTAAATATAATAAAACTAACTGATGGCTGGGATTAGTTTTTGTAATGAAGAGGCCTTTTTTCATTTAAAAAAACAAAAACAAAATCACACAAAAACAATGTGTCCTCTCTCTATAGGAACCACCTTACAGGGTGTCTCGTGCAGAGCCGAGGTTTGTTATCCAGTCACCCTTCACCACCTAGTGGCAGCATAACCTACTGCAAGCAAACAGGTATTAAAAGCCCAATCTGCGGCAGCACGGCAAAATCCCAGCACTAAAGAAAGAAGTGATAAAGGATGTAAGAACCCCCAATTCCTATTAGCAAAGTTTAGCTCAGGTATTTCTAACTTAATCTGTCCTTTTATATGATCCAGAAACGGTTTCATTCTGCCACAATGATACCAAAATATCTGACATTTATCAATAATTGCTTGCATGTTCAGTGAAAACAATCTGTAATTAAGCTGCCTGTATTATACTCCAGGATCCCTCCATAAAGAAGTTACTTAACTTCTCCTAATCTATGAAATGGTAATAATAACACTATCTATTTTATAGAGTCATTACAGGGATTAAACCAACTAATCCCTGTCAGGCATTTAAAACAGTGCCTGGCCCATAATAAATGTGAGAGAAGTGTTCGCTATGATGATGATGATGACGACGACGATGATGATGATGATGGTATAGAATGTTTAATAAAACTTCTCTGAAATTAAACTGAAAAATGCAATTTTAGACTATAATTTCCACTTCTCAAAACTATGTATAAAAGGAAAAAATAAGCATAACCCAGGTATGCTTTCCTAGTGCTACAGTAGGCCCTGTGGGTATTATAGAATTACGGCATGAATATAATAACTTGGTCAGATGTTGAAAGCTTATTTTTCTTGATTTCTCCTCAGGGAATGGTACATGACTGAAATTCTGCACATATGAGAATGTTTTTCCTGTCTTAAATCTGTTCTACTTTTCCTATGCCACTGTCAGCAATTTGGTGAAATTTGTTCTCAAGTGTTAGAACTAGGAATATAAAGGTAATAAGGTAGGGTAATCTTTTATTTTTCTTGACTCTGGATATATTTCATCCTTTTAAAAGTCCTCCTTTTATCAGAATGGACATGAAAACTCACGTTTAATTTAATAAAGCTGATCATTCTTAAATCTCTCAATTTGTGGTATCAGTTATCTCAATAAATGAGATAGGAAGATAAGAATAACACACATTAGAAGTTCAACAACAAAGAAAAACATTTGTTACTGATTATCCTTATGTCTGAATTTTATCTTCATGTAAACAGGCTGATAGCATCGACTTGACTTCAAGACTCTCCTTCAAGAAATATCCATTTGAATAAGAGTGTTCCATATTATGGACATCTGGCAATGATCTACAAATACAAAGCCAACTATTCAAAAAGAACAGGGAAAAGCAGATTTTAAAATGGTTTATACCTTTTGTCTCCTAAAACAACTTTTTTTTCTTTTCCCCTAAACCTCAACAATTTATCTATTTAAAAACTAGGGGAGCACGGATGGCTTAGTCGGTTAAGTGTCTGACTCTTGGTTTTGGCTCAGGTCAGGATCTCAGTGTCATGACATCAAGCCCCATGTCGGACTCCATGCTGGCTGTGGAGCCTGCTTAAGATTCTCTCTCTCCCCCTCTCTCAACAAAACAAAACTGAACTAAACTAAATGTTCTTCATAGCTTTTAATTTGCAGAAAAGAAAAGAAAGATCAGGGGCATCTGGGTGCCTCGGCTGGTTAAGCATCCGACTTCATTTTTTGTTCAGGTTATGATCTCAGGGTCATGGACTGAACCACCCATCTGACACTGTGCTCAGCAGGGAGTCTGCTTGAGGGTCTCTCTCTGCCTCTCCCACTCCCTCTAAATAGATAAATAAACCACCACTCTCTCCCTAAAATAAATAAACCTTTAAGAAAAATAAAAAATAAGACCACAGTTAAAAATCTCAATTTCTACAACTCTCTTTCTTTTCACCAAAATACTGCATTTTTCTTCAATAACCTGGATTTACCCTGTGTCATCTTATTATTAACCTTCCCTCATTATGTAGATTCCTTTCAACTTGGTACCACAGCCACGAACACAAAGTTCTATGTATAAGGGCATCTTTGCTGAAGGAGATTCTAGGACCCTGTTCTCAATCAATAGCTAATAGCCTGAATCCAGAGTATAAGGTTATTGGATAATGCCATTTAAGAAGTAACTGGGAGAGCAGAAAGGAATCTTTGGATTACATTTTCAACAGGGTGGTTTTGGCAAAGACTTAGCTGGGAATAAAAATAGAGCTGTCTTAATATATGTAACTCTTTCTATCCCCTGCTTTCCAAAAAACTTCTCTCCAATCAAACCTTAGAATTTTTAGTCCAGTTCTTTGAAGAGTTCTGTAAAGTGAAGAAGTTTAATAAGTTTAAGTTTAATGAGGATCATCACTCCTAATAAAATGCTGTAATTCTTTAACGGAAGTTCATAACAAATTAAATACAGGCATACCTTGTTTTACTGCACTAAACAGATAGTGCATTTTTTACAAATTGAAGGTCTGTGGCAACCATGTGTTGAACAAGTCTATTGGTGCCATTTTTCCAACAGTGTTTGATCACATCAAGTCTCTGGGTCATATTCTGGTAGTTCTTGCAATACTTCAAAGTTCTTCATTATTTTGTTAAGATGACCTGTGTTCAGTGATCTTTCATGTTACTAGTGCAATTACTTTGGTGTGCCACAAACCATGCCCATATAAGATCATTCAATAAATATGTGGGTTTTAACTGCTCCACTGACTAGGTATTCCCATCTCTCCCCATCTCCTCTGGCCTTTTTATTCCCTTAAACACAATATTGAAATTGGGCCAATTAATAACCCTACAATGGCCTCTAAGTGTTCAAGTGAAAGGAAATCACATGTCTCTCCCTTTAAAACAAAAGTCCAAAAAAAATAATAAATAAATAAATAAATAAATAAATAAAACAAAAGTCCAAAATGATTAAGCTCAGTGAGGAAAGCATGTAGAAAGCCAAGACAGGCCAAATGCTAGGCCTCTTGCACCAGATAATTAACTGATTATGAATACAAAGGAAAACTTCTTGAAGAAAATTAAAGTGTTACTCCAGTGAATACACAAATAAGAAAGCAAAACAGACTTACTGTTGATACAGAGAAATTTTGATGGTCTGCTTAGAAGATCAAATCAACCATAATATTCCCTTAACTCAAAGCCTAATCCAGAACAAGGCCCTAACTCTCTTCAATTTCTATGAAGGCTAAGAGAGATGAGGAAGCTGCAGAAAAACAAAAAATAAACAAAAAAACCCCTGGAAGCTAGTAGAAGCTGGTTCATGAGGTTTAAGGAAAGAGGCCATTCCCATAACACTCAAGGTGAAGTAGCAAGTTATCCAGATCTAGTAAAGTCAAGGTGGCTACGCTGAAAAACAGATTTTCAGTGTGGACAAAAACAGCCCTATCCTGGAAAAAGATGCCATCTAGGATTTTCAGAGCTAGATTCTAGAAGTCAATGCCTGGCATCAAAGCTTCAAAGGACAGGCTGACTCTTGTTAGGGGCTATATAGCTGGTGACTTTAAGTTGAAGCCAATGCTCATTGACCATTCCAAAAATCCTAGGGCCCTTAAGAATGATGTTAAATCTACTTTGTGTGCTCTACAAATGGAACAATAAAGCCTGGACAACAGCACATCTGTTTACAACATGGTTTACTGAGTATTTTAAGCCCACCGTTGAGACCTACTGTTCTAGAAAAAGGACTTTTTTCAAAATATCACTGTTCACTGACAATGCATCTATCCGTTCACCCAAAAGCTCTGATAGAGATATACAACGAGATTAATGCTGTTTTTATGTCTGCTAACACAGCATCCATTCTGTAGCCCAGGGATCAGGAGTAGTTTCAACTTTCAAGTCTTAATTACTTAATTACTTAAGTTTCGTAAGGCTCTAGCTGCCATACACAGTACTTCTTCTGAAGGATCTCAGCAAAGTAAACTGAAAATCTTCTGAAAAGAATTCACCATCTAGATGCCCTTAAGAACATTCATGATTCAGGGCACCTGGGTGGCTCAGTCAGTTAAACATCCAACTCTTGGTCTCAGCTCAGGTCTTGATTTGCGGGGTTATGAGTTCAAGACCCGTGTTGGGTTCAAGACCCATGCTGGGCATGGACCCTAGTTAGGAAAAAAAAAGGAATATTTATGATTCATGGGAAGAAGTCAAAATTTCAACATTAACAGGAGTCTTAAAGAAGCTGATTCAACCCTCACGAATGACTTTGAGGGTTTCAAGACCTCAGTAGAAGCATGAACTGCAGAGGTGGTGGAAACAGCAAGAGAACTAGAATTAGAAATGGAGCCTGAAGATGTGACTGAAATGCTGCAATCTCATGATAAAACTTTAGTGGATGAAGAGGTGTGTCTTGTGAATGAGCAAAGAAAGTGGTTTCTTGGGATGGAATCTACTCCTGGTGAAGATGCTATGAAGACTGTTGAAATGACAGCAAAGGATTTAAAATATTATATAAACTTAATTGATGAGGGAACAGCAGGGTTTGACAGAATTGACTCTAATTTTGAAGAAGTTCTACTTTGGGCAAAATGCTATCAAAGAGCATCATATGCCATAGAGAAATTGTTAATGAAAAGAAGGGTCAATCTTTGCAGCAAAATGCACTGTTTTCTTTTAAGAAATTGTGAGGGCCACCCTAACCTTCAGCAACCACCATCCTGCTCAGTCAGGAGCCATCAACATTCAGGCAAGACTCTCCATCAGCAAGATTATGACGCACTAAAAGTTCAGATGATGGTCAGCATTTTTTAGCAATAGAATATTTTTAAATTAAAGTACATCCATTTTTTTAAACATAATGCTATGTACACTTAAAAGACTACAATGCAGTGTAAACATATACATTCACTGGGAAACCAAAAACCTCATTTGACTTGCTTTACTGCAATATTTACTTTATTGCAGTGGTCTGGAAACAGACAACAGTATGTCCGAAGTATGCCTGCAGTAAATGTCAAAATTTTCTCTAAGAGAGCTTTAGCTGCAAAAATACCTAACATTTTCTAATATGAATGTCAGCAAAGTTTCAAAATTATGGGCCAAGATTTCTCTGATGTGAGAGAAGCAAGAAATGCTGATAAGCAGCCAACCTGTCAAAATTCTCCTGAATGGAAATAAGGGCTTATGCCGATTTTCCTGGCCAGCAACAGCTCTAGAAAGGAGAGCAGTTAGGTAAAGTAGCAGAATCTACACCAAGTGCTCTCTTTGGAATATGTACCACCTCATTAGATCCAATCCCAGTGCCTCAGAATTCAAACCACAAACTCCCAGGCAAAACTATATACACTAAAAGCAGTTTAACTTTAATAATTTACAGTGGAAAACAACTCCACAGTAAACTTACCACCACATCTCCCTCCTGTGGAAGACTGTTTGCTGGCAGCCTATTTTTCTCCTCGTTGTTGTGGTATAGGGCTCCATCATTCCTCATCACCAGACTATGCACATCTCGGCCAAGAGGAATCTGATTCAAGTTAACTTTCTGAGTTGCAACGCCAATACCCCATATTCCTAAAAAAATAATAGTTTAGATGCCCCCAAAATCTGAAGAATACAAATATGAAAGAAGGGGTTGTTTTTAAGAGTAAGTTGTTTTTAAAAGAAATCGTGTACTATCACTAAACTATTTTTTATTAATTTTTTAAAAAACAAATCTTTTAAAAGTGGTTTGCGAACTACCCTATGTTCTCTACAGATGCAGTACAATGTAGGAGATAAGAGGGGGTTCTGAAGCTGTACAGCCTAGGTTAAACTCTGGCTTAACTAGGTGATCTGGGGCAAGGTATTTAACCTGTCTCTGCTTCCTCACCTGTGAACGTGGGGTTCTAACAGTACTTACTTCAAAGGATTATTAAAAGATATAGCAAGGTCACTAATACTTGGAACAGTGTAAGTATTCCCCCCAAAATTGGTTAAGCAGAGCATTTCTTAAAAAGATGTTAGCTATTATCATTACTCTTCTCTAAAAGACATTTTGAAAAAGCACATAATTAAATGGCCTATGGTTCTAGTCAAGCACTACCTCAGAGAAGCGGGAAATTAGTCTTTAGTTTTTGCATCTATAATGTGTGACAAATAACATAGATCTGGTCAATACCACAAAGAGGAGAAAATTAATTCTGAAGTATAAAATTATTTTAAGGAAAAGTGAATTGGGGGAAATCAGAGGGGGGACATGAACCATGAGACTGTGGACTCTGAGAAACAAACTGAGGGTTTTGAAGGGGAGTCGGGGGAGGGATTAGGTGAACTTGGTGGTGGGTACTAAGGAAGGCACGTTATTGCATGGAGCACTGGGTGTGGTGCATAAATAATGAATCTTGGAACACTGAAAAAAATAAAATTAAATTTAAAAAAAAAAAGAAAAGAAAAATGATTTTCTTACCCGTGCCTTAAATCAGGGAGTTTTTAAAACCTTTTGGTCTAAGTTGATTTTAAGCAGGCAGCTCTCCTCTTAACCTGCCAAACAGAATACCTAGAGCTCTGGATTTTGTTTCAAACTGTTTCCTTCTCAGTTTTTAATCAAAATCAGTTAGGAGAAAATCTATAGATGGAAGAAGGTTTGAAGATCATGTTGCCAATCAATTTTTCTGAATTAAGCAAAACTATCAGAAAGTTGCATTCTGGGTATCACTGTCTGGGCTTCCTAAATAATCTTACAACATAATTTATCCTCCAGAGTGGGACAATTTTAAGAGTGACAGAAGGGGATAGTACTAATTGCATGGAACAACAGTTCTAGACAGGGTTACAGAGTCTCCTTACTCCTAAAGAACTGTGCATGCTGTGATACACTTTGGCATTAACTGCCTCAAGCTTTCACTGAGAGATCAACTTACAAATTCCAACAATATATTTATTTGAGAGACGTCACTGAAAATGCCATCCTTTACAGAAAATCCACATAAAAATTTGTCCTGGATTTAAGGATCAAGAAAGTATTTGCTTCTCTTGAGAAAAGGTAGGTTGTACTTGAGAAGATTTTAGCTACCAGAGACATTTTGCAGCTAACTTATAAAAGAATGAAATGGAAGACAGTTTCATATGTATTCCATATACTTAAGAAAATCAGTATTTTAAATTAATTTAGAAAACCAGCCCCAGAAGGATGTTTTATATCATTCAAGCTTGTTGACAAAGAGTATGATTTACTTCCCTTTAGTTTTCCTATTCTACACCTATACTTACATTATTCATGCTCTATTTCACTAGAAGTTTTTTTTATACCAAAGCTTTAAAAATACATTTCCCCACATTCAATCCAGCTACAAGTTAACTAATTGCTATTCTAACACTCAAGCAGAACTGTTGTTGGATTCAAAAAAACTCTGTAAATTTTTTGACGAGAAATATAGACATCAGAATTCTAAATGTGCTAACTGCTTCAGAAGACAACGAATTTGGGTATTTTAACAAGAGTTATGAGAAAACATCCAGGATAAGACTGGTTTTATCCTAAGATAAAATAGCAAGAATCTACACCTTTAATGCTTGGCCAAATGAAATGGAGCATCTAACAGCCCTTCATAACGCTAATGTCTTACACTGATCGTGTAAAACGCACTCATAAGTATAACCAACGTGAAGGAGGAAGGGCAGTTCTTGTAACCCCATTTTATAGATAGCAAAATTGAACCTAAAATAACTCAATAACTAAAATAACTACTTTAGCCAGGATAACACAAGGGGGAAAAAGTTCTTCCAAATAAGTTTGGTGCTTTTCTATTGCCTCCTTAATCTTTTTCACACACGAAAAATTGCTCTTAGTATTTAATTAGTACTTTTAATAGTAAAGGACCATTATACCAACCTGTGGACTGGATTTTGAATTCAAAATAGCTTTTGTTTTGATGTAAAGGGGCACTGGCTAAACAGCCTCCTGTTCCACATATTCTTCTTCCATTTTTTACAATGACAACATCTGTTCCTAAACAAAAAATGCAGAGACCGTGTAAAGTTTTTTATTTTCTTATCCAACAATCAAGGTCAATTTGTTTCACTTCTCTTAGTCAAAAAATAGCGATGCTATATTTACTTTGAAATACAGAAATGCTGATAAAAACAATTTTTAGTTCACTATTTTTTCCCCTGAGAATGTTTTTATTTAATATTCATTTGTGGCTAGAAATCTTGTTTAGAAACGCAATTTAGTAGTAATTCTGTAGGAGGAGCACCACAGGCGCTCCCTTCGCCTGGGGACAGCTGACGAGTCTCGGGAGGCGGCTGCTCCGAGATTCCGGTGAAAATGGGTGGGGAGGTCCACACAACCAGCTCCCGATGACAGGAGCAGACAGGGCTGCGCAGCCTTGAACACAGAACAGGGCCGAGGTGCAGCCGGCCGGCGTCTGAGAGAGATCCGCGAGACAAAACGGGGTCGAGGGCAGCACCTCAGAGCGAGGAGCGGGGGGCGGCGCCCGGAGGGGCAGGGCCGCGCGTGGTTCCTCCGACCTCGCACTGCCCGCGACCCGCCGCGCCACACCCGGCGGGGGCCGTTGGGTCTGGGGGAAGGGAGGGCCCTTACCCATGTGCTGCGTGTCCAGCTGCACCGCCGGCATCTCCTTCAGAGGGATGTGTCCCGTCCCGCCGTCCCTGCAACACCGCAGGCAGCAGAACACCGAGGCGGCCATGGCACCAAGACCACCGACTCCCACGCCGCTCGCAGCCAGCCGCCTCTAGACCGCGGCGACTCCGCCCCCACGCCTCCGCTCCGCCTCCCGCCCCCGCCCGAGCGCCAGAGTCCGTGTGGAGCGGGCAGACCGATACAGCGACGCCCCACGCCGGGAGGGCGCAATGCAGGCAGAGGCGTAGCCGACCCCGGATGGAAGATGTAGAGGCTGCGCGGGCGGGGAGGGGCGGGGCCCAGGAGGGCGGGGCTAGAGGCGGAGCGGGGCGGAGGGCTTGACAGGCGGGCGGGTTGACGACCTTGTTCTCCCGTGCGCGGGTCCTTTTTCCCTTGGCGAGTGTTCACGACCGAGTTCTCACGTTGAGCAGTTCGCAGGCAGTCGGCACCCTTCGGACACTGAGTAGTCGTAGAATGCTGAGTTTTAAAAACTGTTCCCCCCAACCTTGACATTACCTTTAGAAATGAATTGACAGAAGCAAGTCATGCTGCGGGAGTGAGAGCTGGTAAAGGACCCTGAGATTTTCCACAACGCCCACCACCGTGCGCCCAGGGCTGAGAGAACTTTGCCTGCACCAAAAGCCTCCGTCCGGGTGGCGCCTGGGTGGCTCAGTGGGTTGGGCCGCTGCCTTCGGATCGGGTCATGATCTTAGGGTCCTGGGATCGAGTCCCGCATCGGGCTCTCTGCTCAGCGGGGAGCCTGCTTCCCCCCCCCCCCCCCCGCCTGCCTCTCCGTCTACTTGTGATTTCTCCCTGTCAAATAAATAAATGAAATCTTAAAAAAAAAAAAAAAAGCCTCCCTCCGCTGCCGTGGCTGGTTTCTGAAGAATTTCCTCAAATTCCAAATAGACGCAAAGGCCCGAGAGTAATGGCTGTTAGTGATTTCACCCTGAATGCGCACCTGAGGTTCTAAGTCGGTTCTGGTGCATCTGAGGTGCAGAGATGCGCGTTCCGTGGCCCTCGGAGCCGCGCAGTTGAGGAAGCCCAGGAGGCCGTGCGAGGGTGATACCAGTGGGGCGGGGCAGGAGGCGATGCTCGACCCGCCTCTGCCAAGCTTCACCCTCCCGGTGGACTGGGGTTTCGAGGAATGTGAAGGGAACTCCGGAGGCAACAAGGAGGTCGTCCGGCCTCCCGAGGGAAGCCCTCATTTCCTACCGCCTGCTCCTCTTTGCTTCCAAGTAGGAGGCCCACAGTGTGGTCACCTGTCATCTCCTCGCCTACTTAGATCTTCTGTCCCTGGTCGATTTTATGTAATACACCTTGGGGCCCGGAGATGGTCTGCGGTGACCTCTAGAATTAGGCTGGCTCAAACCTTTATTCCCAAATAAGGCTTCGCCCGGGTTCAGGTCCTGGGAAACCGACGCAAGACACCCACTTAATGTATAGTGGGTTTTCTACACATAACATTCTGGTGACCTCAGTGTAAACCTCCTTCATGGAGGATTTTTTTCCCCCCCCAACAGAATAAGAGAATTTTTTCAGGGTCCTGGATCTTTGCTGTCTATACAAATGGTGTTTTCATTACAATAGGGAAAACCTCCAAGTTCTGTACTTTATTTATTTAGTTACCAGAGAATTAATAACTAAGGTGATTTTTGAAGTGACTGAGGGTAGACTCTCTCACAGCCTATAAAGTACTTTCTTGGTGATCATTTTACACATGACATTTTTCTTTTACTGAAAACCTCGACCTTTATTCTGAGAGTTCAGTTAGTGTTCGGTTGTCTTCCACTGGGAGGGAAGAGAAATTGAATAGAAGGTGGAGAGACAAAATTTCCTGTCATTCCATGAGGTGGGCACTCTCTGACGTATGTATCTAATCAAATTCTTCAAAGTTTTGTCTTCATTTTATAGATGAAAAAATAGAGGTAGAGGGATTATATAACTGATGTAGCCTCAGATGACTAGGAAATAAACAAGGTAGGATGCTTAAGCCTGTATTTGCTCCACCAGATCATGCTGCCTCTCAAATTCCAGAGATTTAACTCTTGTGATAAATGCTGAAATTCTTTTAAAAGTGCTTTCAATTCTAAATGCAGATTTGCACTTTATTTTTGTATGTTTCATTAATCTCCATATTGGCTATCAGCTGCCATAACTCATGTACAGACAATAACATAAAATAGCAGTTGTTAAAAAGTAAAATATTTATTCAGAAATATTATTAAAAGCAGTACCTGTATTTAATATATAATAAATAATTAGGCCATTCAAGTCACTCACATCTTCAGTGAAAAGCTGGACTATGAGATGGCATGCCTTCGCCATTACTATAGAAGCAGAACTGCCACAGTCTTGCCTGGCTAGAAGAGTCATCTGTTGGGCTACAGCCCAGTGCACTTTGCCCCCAATGTAGCAATTCCAGTGCACTCAGCAGTATCAAGCAAGCAAAACCAGTTAGCTCCTTAAACAGACTTCCCTGTCTTGGCATATGAATGCCATCCATGAGCTCACAGACCTTATCCTTCTTATATCTGGGATTCTATTAACCTTTCATTATTATTTTCAAAGGAATTATCCTTTCTTTTTGAAAAGCACAATTTTAAAGATATTTTGACAGTCTTTCACAGCTATCACTTTAAATAACAATCACAAATAAAGCCTACAGAAAGTTTCCCAATAGTTAGTTAGAAGGTCGTTTATCTAAGTCAAAAGCAATAAGAGAGAATGACTACTTGGAAAAAAAAAAAAAAAGTCGGCTTCAGCGACATGCCAGGAACTTGAGAACTGATAGGACAATAATGTAAAGCATGTGTTTCCGAGTTGAGTTTAACATCATGCTCAAGATTTTCTTTAATGGTTTTTATGCCAACCAGACATCTCCTGTTAGTGAACTTTACACTCTGTACTGGGTCACACGAAATGGTTTCTTTTTAAAAAATTCATTAATCAGTTATTAAGCCAAACTTTTTTCTTGGGGTAATCCAGACCACATTTGTGATCTTTCAAAAAATCAGAAACATTAAAAAAACCATAAACTTCTAAAAAACTAAAAATATTCCTGCGGCCTTGATCTATTCATTATTATAATTTTGAGTTATAGTAACTGACATTTATGTGCTGCTTACCATTGCCAGGCAAAAATAAGTGCTTTTTATAAACTAATTTAATCCTTGTATCAACCCCATGAGGTAAAAATATCTCTGCTGCACACTGGAGGAAGCTGAGGCAAAGAAAAGATAAGAAAGGTGCCCAAGGGGCGCCTTGGTGGCTCAGTTGGTTAAGCAGCCAACTCTTGATTTCTGCTCAGGTCATGATCTTAGGGTCTTGGGATCAAGCCCGGTTTTGGTTCCATGCTCAGTGCAGAGTCTGCTTGAGAATCTCTCACTCCCCCTCCCCCTGCTTCTATCTCTGCTCCTGCCTTCTTGAACGCATGTTCTCTTTTTTAATAAAAACAAAGCAAAATAAAACAAAATTTAAAGAGAAAAGAAGGAAGGAAGGAAGGAAGGTGCCCAAATTCACACAATCGAGTGACGAAGCTGCATTCAAACCTAGGCTCTAGGGTGTTTGTTTGTTTCTTAAGATTTATTTATTTATTTATTTATTTAAGGGAGAGAGAGAGAGAGAGAGAGAGAGAGAGAGAGAACGCACTTGGGGTGGGGAGGGGCAGAGGGAGAGGGGAGAGAATCCCAAGCAGATTCCACACTGAGTGTGGAGCCCAAAGGCGGGGCTTGATCCCAGGACCCTGAAATCACTACCAGAGCGGAAAGGAAGAGTTGGAAGCTTAACACACTCCACCACCCAGGTGCCCCTCCAGGGTCTTTGTTCTTAACCCCTATGCAAAACGCCTCCCTAGAGTACTACATTTAAGAATAGATTCCTAGTTTTTGTTTACAATCTCTTCCCTTATCTCAGAAGCTGACATTTAAATTCATCTGGCATTAATTACACTCCTTTAATCGGATTTACTGAATTCTAAAGTAACTTACCTATATTCAACAACAAAAGATAACACTGAGAACCTTCTTCTGGAACAGCTTCCCTTTGTTAGCAACACATCCCAGAGTTTTGTAAGGGTGTCGTTCATAGATAGGGTGTCTCTAAATGATCCAAAGAAAAGCATAGTTAGTACTTACAATTGCTAAATCAGGTAAACCAAGCTGGAGACTGGGAAAAGATAGAGATTTGTAGTAGAAGGAAAGAGAAGATGGGGGTAAAGTAAAGGAATTTGATAAAGATACAGAAAAATAAGAATAATAGAGGATAAAGCAGAATAATTTTTAGTATTGAAGAAGAAGAGAAAGAAGCCAGTAGCAAGTGCTCTATAAATGAGAACTTAGGGAATAAAAAACGTGATTTGCCAAGAACTTTCAACCTGGAAGGAGGGTCCTTCGTCTGCTTCCCTCTGGAGAAGGTAAAAGCAGACTGTTACAAACTGAGGGGAATTCTGTGATTTCTCCCCAACCTCAGCTTCCCTTATTCAGAGTGTGGGTATCCTAATGTACTTATACATACCATAAATACCTTTCCTTATCACTTTAGATCCTAGGTACAATTGCTGTAATAATTAGAAGAAAGATATATTGAAGATTAAAAAAGAAGAAGGAAGGAAGGCAAAGGGCACTATTGAGGTAGGTTTTGCCTTCCCAGAAGTTAAGGAAAATGAGAATAAATAGTTAGTCTTGGGATCTACATTCCTTGTCTAGTAATACAGAGGGTACTTAAACCAGTCACTTGTCTCCAAGGAGCTGATGATAAGTGTTTTGTGCAAAGTTTCTATGGCCAAAGATCAGGCTACATACAGAACCTGATGTTATGGAAAGGAGGTTGCAAAACACTTAGTTGGCTGGATCAAATACTTCAATAAATGTTTCTCAAAGCATTTCAAACATTCAAATGATTCTGTCTTGGGACTGCCCTAAGGCTTGGGAACAAGAAGTCACCATCTCCAAATTATGAAACCAAAAGACACTGGACATTTGCAGGAGGATCAGACAGAGAAAAAAATTACTTCTAGTTATATGTAATAGCTGCAAAAAACCCAAAATCATCTCACTGAAATTTTGAGAAAGATCTGAAAATATTCTAGGAACAAGGAAGGGAAAATAATTATTAGTTAAGATTTACCTAACACTACTAATTTAAGATATATACAACTTCACATAGTGTCTATGGCTTTATTTTTGCAAGTGTAGAAATATTTATAAAGTTTTTCATAAGGTTTTACCTACAGTTACAATCCCTCCAAACCTATTTCCTCAGTAGTGGTTCTGCACATAAATGGTCCAAATGCAGGCATTCTCAGAACCTTGATTTTTGTGTTGAGAAGGAACTGTTATCTTTCCTTCCATTTGAACATGAGTGTCTGTGAATGTAGATGTGGTTCTGGGTAGGCCTAATTTCAGTTTGGGCCATAACTGCTACGCCATAAACTTTGCAGATCCTGGAAGCTGAGTTACAGGGAATGTGAGACTACTTAAAATTGCTGGTAAAAGTTTACAAAACTCTGGAATATTTGAAAACTGCTTAAAAAAACTCACTGTGAACTAAATGATTTTGAAATAACAACCATGAGAGTTAGCTCCAAGGTTATGTTATGGCCAAGAGAACTTCAGTGTAGGAAAATGGAACTGCTAAGAATTGAGCATATAAAAATACCATTTTCCCCTCTTATTTTAGCTGTTCCAAACTTTTATTTTATTTTTTTTTAAGTAGGCACCACAGCACAGAGCCCAATACAGGGCCTGAACTCACACCCTAAGATCAAGACCTAAGCAGAGATCATGAGTTGGATACTCAACCAATTGAGCCATCCACCTGCCTCACTATTCCAAACCTTAACCAAACCTTTAAAAATGATTCTAGATCTTTTCTTTTAAACTTCCTGTTTGTATGTATCATGTCTAATATCTAACTCAGATCTCAGTTCATGCCAAACACTTAAAATAGTCTATAAAAAGAGATATAAAGCTTTGGAAAGGAAGGAAATTTAAAAAGTTAGGAAGATTTGGTGAGTGCTGTGATGTGTGTAAACCTGGCGATTCACATACCTGTACCCCTGCGGATAAAAATATATGTTTATAAAAAATAAAAAATTAGTTCCAAAAAATAGAAATGGAAGGAAAACTTCCAAACTCATTTTATGAGTCCAACATCACCTTGATCCCCAAACCAGACAAGGATCCCATCAAAAAAGAGAGCTATAGACCAATATCCTTGATGAACACAGATGCGAAAATTCTCACCAAAATACTAGCCAATAGGATTCAACAGTACATTAAAAGGATTATTCACCACGACCAAGTGGGATTTATTCCAGGGCTGCAAGGTTGGTTCAACATCCACAAATCAATCAATGTGATACAACACATCACTAAAAGAAAGAACAAGAACCATATGATACTCTCAATAGATGCTGAAAAAGCATTTGACAAAGTACAGCATCCCTTCCTGATCAAAACTCTTCAGAGTGTAGGGATAGAGGGCACATACCTCAATATCATCAAAGCCATCTATGAAAAAACCACCGCAAATATCATTCTCAATGGAGAAAAACTGAAAGCTTTTCCACTAAGGTCAGGAACACGGCAGGAATGTCCATTATCACCACTGCTATTCAACATAGTACTAGAAGTCCTAGCCTCAGCAATCAGACAACAAAAGGAAATTAAAGGCATCCAAATAGGCAAAGAAGAAGTCAAATTATCATTCTTCACAGATGATATGATACTATATGTGGAAAACCCAAAAGACTCCACTCCAAAACTGCTAGAACTTGTACAGGAATTCAGTAAAGTGTCAGGATATAAAATCAATGCACAGAAATCAGTTGCATTTCTCTACACCAACAACAAGACAGAAGAAAGAGAAATTAAGGAGTCAATCCCATTTACAATTGCACCCCAAACCATAAGATACCTAGGAATAAGCCTAACCAAAGAGGCACAGAATCTATACTCAGAAAACTATAAAGTACTCATGAAAGAAATTGAGGAAGACACAAAGAAATGGAAAAATGTTCCATGCTCCTGGATTGGAAGAATAAATATTGTGAAAATGTCTATGCTACCTAAAGCAATCTACACATTTAATGCAATTCCTATCAAAGTACCATCCATCTTTTTCAAAGAAATGGAACAAATAATTCTAAAATTTATATGGAACCAGAAATGACCTCGAATAGCCAAAGGGATATTGAAAAAGAAAGCCAAAGTTGGTGGCATCACAATTCCAGACTTCAAGCTCTATTACAAAGCTGTCATCATCAACACAGCATGGTACTGGCACAAAAACAGACACATAGATCAATGGAACAGAATAGAGAGCCCAGAAAGAGACCCTCAACTCTATAGTCAACTCATCTTCGACAAAGCAGGAAAGAATGTCCAATTGAAAAAAGACAGCCTCTTCAATGAATGGTGTTGGGAAAATTGGACAGCCACATGCAGAAAAATGAAATTGGACCATTTCCTTACACCACACACAAAAATAGACTCAAAATGGATGAAGGACCTCAATGTGCGAAAGTAATCCATCAAAATCCTTGAGGAGAACACAGGCAGCAACCTCTTCGACCTCAGCCGCAGCAACATCTTCCTAGGAACATCGCCAAAGGCAAGGGAAGGGCAAAAATGAACTATTGGGATTTCCTCAAGATCAAAAGCTTTTGCACAGCAAAGGAAACAGTTAACAAAATCAAAAGACAACTGACAGAATGGGAGAAGATATTTGCAAATGACATATCAGATAAAGGACTAGTGTCCAAAATCTATAAAGAACTTAGCAAACTCAACACCCAAAGAACAAATAATCCAATCAAGAAATGGGCAGAGGACATGAACAGACATTTCTGCAAAGAAGACATCCAGATGGCCAACATGAAAAAGTGCTCCTCATCACTGGGCATCAGGGAAATACAAATCAAAACCACAATGAGATATCACCTCACACCAGTCAGAATGGCTAAAATCAACAAGTCAGGAAATGACAGATGCTGGCGAGGATGCGGAGAAAGGGGAACCCTCCTACACTGTTGGTGGGAATGCAAGCTGGTGCAACCACTCTGGAAAACAGCATGGAGGTTCCTCAAAATGTTGAAAATAGAACTGCCCTATGACCCAGCAATTGCACTACTGGGTATTTACCCTAAAGATACAAACGTAGTGATCCAAAGGGGCAAGTGCACCCGAAAGTTTATAGCAGCAATGTCCACAATAGCCAAACTATGGAAAGAACCTAGATGTCCATCAACAGATGAATGGATCAAGAAGATGTGGTATATATACACAATGGAATACTATGCAGCCATCAAAAGAAATGAAATCTTGCCATTTGCGACAACATGGATGGAACTAGAGCGTATCATGCTTAGCGAAATAAGTCAGGCAGAGAAAGACAACTGTCATATGATCTCCCTGATATGAGGAAGTGGTGATGCAACATGGGGGCTTAAGTGGGTAGGAGAAGAATCAATGAAACAAGATGGGATTGGGAGGGAGACAAACCATAAGTGACTCTTAATCTCACAAAACAAACTGAGGGTTGCTGGGGGGAGGGGGGTTGGGAGAAGGGGGGTAGGTTATGGACATTGGGGAGGGTATGTGCTTTGGTGAGTGCTGTGAAGTGTGTAAACCTGGCGATTCACAGACCTGTACCCCTGGGGATAAAAATATATGTTTATAAAAAATAAAAAAATTTAAAAAAAGTTAGGAAGAGACTCAAATTTTCCCAAAATATCAGAAAAAAATAGTAAAGTCCCACTTTATGTGTTCTTAATTCATCAGCATTCTATAAATGCTTGAAAGAACAGCAAACGAATAAAAGCCCTTAAATACATGTAATATAATTACACTTCATCTAAAAACCAGAAAGTAGTGTATGTAAACTGAGTTCTTAGAAACAGATATCTACATTAACTGCACTAAAGCAGGTTGTTGTATAAAGAAAATCTATATACAGAATTTTTAAAATAATAAAGCTTTATTGAGCTGTTATAAATATTTGTATTTATAACATATATTCTTATGTGAATTATGACAATGCCAACCTTTTAAAGTATGTAATTCAATGATTTTTAGTATATTAATTGAGTTGTGCAACCATTATCATCACTTCAAAAAGAAACCCCTTAACAATCACTCCCCATTCTGCTTCCCCCCACCCCAGCTCCTGGCAATCACTAATCTACTTTCTGAATCTAGGAGTTTGCCTATTCTGGACATTTCATATAAATGGAATTATGCAATATATGGTCTTTTTATCTGGCTTCTTTCACTTAGCGTGATGTTCATCCATGTTCACCCATGTTCATCCAAGTTCATCCATGTTGTAGCACGTATTAGTACTTCATTCTGTTTTGTGGTCAAATAATATTCTGCTGCAATACCTATATTGTATTTTGTTTATCCATGCATCAGTCAATGGACATTTGGGTTTTTTCCATTTTTTGACTATTATGGATAATATTGCTATGAATATTTGTGTACAGGTTTTTTTAGTGAACATGTGTTTAAATCCTTTTGGTTATATACCTAGGAATGGAATTACTGGGTTACCTCGTAACTCTTTGTTTAAAGGTATGAATAACTGCCAAACTGTTTTGCAAAGTGCCTGCATCAATTTACAACCCTAGCAATGTACAAGTTCTCCATGTCCTCACCAATACTTGTTATCATCTGTCTTTTTTATTTTAGCTATCCTGTGAGGTATGAAATCGGATCTCAGTATAGTTTTGATTTGTATTTCCTTAATGATCTGTGATGCTGAGCTTCTTTTCCTGTGTTTTTTTGGCAATTTGTGTATCTTCTTTGGACTAATCCTATTCAAATCCTTTGCCCATTTTTAAATTGGGTTACTGGGGGCGCCTGGGTGGCTCAGTGGTTTGAGCTGCTGCCTTCGGCTCGGGTCATGATCTCAGGGTCCTGGGATCGAGCCCCACATCGGGCTCCCTGCTCCGCAGGAAGCCTGCTTCCCTCTCTCTCTCTCTCTCTCTCTGCCTGCCTCTCTGCCTACTTGTGATCTCTGTCAAATAAATAAATAAAATCTTAAAAAAAAATAAAAAAAAATAAATTGGGTTACTGATTTTTTTTGTTTTGGAGTTATAAAAGTTCTTATATATTCTAGGTACAAGTCCTTTGCCAGATTATATAATTTGCAAATAATTTCTCCCATTCCATACGTTGTCTTTTCACATTCTTTTTTGTTTTAAGATTTTATTTTTTTAAGTAATCTCTACACCCAATATGGGGTTCGAACCCACAACCCTGACATCAAGAGTTACACACTTCACAGACTGAGCTAACTAGTCTTTTCACATTTTTGATGGTGTCCTTTGAAACACAATAATTAATTTTGACAAAACCCATTTTATTTATTTTTTTCTTTTGTCACTGTGCTTTTGGTGCTATATCTAAGACACCACTGTCTAATGCAAGATCAGAGACATTTACTCCTGTATTTTTTCTATAGTTGTATACTTTCAGCTCCTACATTTAGGTGTTTGATACATTCTAAGTTAATTTTTCTGCATGATGTGAAGTAGGTGTTCAACTCATTTTTCAGCACAGACATCCAGATGTCCTCCACAAGCATGAAGAGGGTCTTTCTTTCCCCATGGAACTGTCTTGGCATCCTTATTGAAAATTACAGACGACTTTTTATAACTCAGATAACAAAGATTTTATCTGACTACAAAGAATAGTCATGTCAGTTTAATCTTAATTGATATGGGTAGTCAGAAAGCAGGTACCAAGATCTTTTAAATACCTGTGTACACGTTTTGAACATACTCATAAAGGTTACCGGGAGTTTTTGTATCAACTGTTCATTTTATAGTTACTTCTATAAAAGTGAGTAGCAAAACCACATTCCCTCATGGATGCTTTACGCAGACCTCCAGTTTGCCATTCTTTATCTTTCCCACCCCATCTCTCCTCATCAGTTCTCTGGGTGCAACATCCTGGTTTGGGTCTGTACTAGGAACTCTTCCTTTCACCATTGCTCCTCATCCTCATCAGACCTTATGCTTCCTTCTTACATGACTAATACTTTGTCCACTTTACTCTCCTGAAATGTAACTCATAGATATTACAATGTATCTACATAGGTAATTTCAGAAAACTAATATAATGCCCTGATGATTAAATAAAGGGGCATGTATTCACTTGCTTGTGCTTAACAATATCGTGGAGATCATATGCTTTGATACAATCAGAGAATAGTGCCTGGACTGAGAACAAAATTAGTACAAAAGCCTACAAAGAAGTTGTATGGTACTCTTCTCAGGATAGTCTTAGATTAAGAGTGAAGAACAAGTCCAATAAGAACATCCAAATAAATAAATAAATTCAATGAAAATGTTCTTATCATGACTCTAAAAATTAAATATATGTTAAATTAAATATATATTATGTATGTAATGATGATAGTATAAGATGAAATTCAATAAAATCCTTGCACTTAGTATCTCAACTAACTGTGTAATATTCACTTTGCGCCTAGTAATATGATTTCTGTAACCTTTTTCTGTTATGTGTTTGCAGTTGGTTTTCTTGGTTTTGCAGTAATTGCGCTAGAGCACTGGGTCCCTTTTCAACTAGCTATATGGTTAATAGTACTTTCCAAGAAAGTAGTTATGAGCATTTTAGTTGGATCTAGAAGCCTGTGTAGTTAAACTGATTAAATTGCTCTTTGGCCTCAAAATCTTTATGTTTTCTTTTGTTAGTTTTTAAATTATGTTTTATTAATTTCTGTTAAGTGGGCTAACAAGGTCCACGTTCATTTCAAATGTATAAATAATCCAATTCAGTGCTTCAAATTAGAAAAAATGATCTTTTAAAATGATAGCCAAGTGAGAACAATATATTTCCAAAGCAGTATCATTAAGCATATTTCTATCTATTAATTGCAAGGATGAAAATTTAAAAATCTTGAACAAAGGGCTATTTGTAAATGGTTCAAGTTTGCTAATAAATTTCATGGTAATATCCTTCATGCTAATGAAATTGTTCTCATTTTCTTTCTGCTTAAAAAAAGAGCTCTTTCAACTTTTCAAATATATTGAAAAGATAAGTGATTTGATTTTGAAATATTTTAACTTTAATGTTTAATTTTTCATTAAATCAAAAAATTCTACGGTTGTATCAAATAGTGAACAAAGTCTTTTAAAATAATTTCCTGTGGCAAAACGTCTTATTTCTGTGCTTAGAAAAGACATTCACATTTCAAGTTCTTTTTCATTATTACTGTAATTTGTAAAACTATCATATATCGGGGCGCCTGGGTGGCTCAGTTGGTTAAAGCCTCTGCCTTCAGCTCAGGTCATGATCCCAGAGTCCTGGGATTGAGCCCCGCATCAGGCTCTCTGCTCAGCTGGGAGCCTGCTTCCTCCTCTCTCTTTGTCTGCCTCTCTGCCTACTTGTGATCTCTCTCTGTCAAATAAATAAATAAAATTAAAAAAAAAAGTTAAAAAAAAAACTATCATATATCATTCATCAACTTAATTTTTGTGTGTTTTCTTTAATTGAGGTTAAAAAAAAATACCATTATTCATACCTGTTAGGCAGAATACTGGGCTCCCCCTCAACGATATTCATGTCCCAAATCCCCAGAACCTGAGAATATGTTATTTTATATGTCAAAAGGGACTTTGAAAATGTGATTAATTTAAGGATATTGAGATGGGAAGATTATCTTGGATTATCCAGGTAGGCCAACTAGTCACAAGTCTTCTTGTAAGAGGGAAGTAGGAGGGTCTGACAGGGAAGTAGATGGAAGCAGAGGTTGGAGTGATGTGTGCCACAGAAAGCGAGTGTCCTCTAGAAGCTGGAAAAGCCTTGGAATGGATTCTCCCTAGAACATCCTGAAGGAATGCCGCCCTGCAGATCCATTTTAGATTAATCTCTAGAATTGTACCATAATAAATTTGTGTTGTTTTCAACAACAAAATGTGTGGTTACTTGTAGAGCAACAATAGGAAACTAATACATGCAGTAAAATAAAATAAAGTGCACTGATATTAAGTGTATAGCTTGACGAGTTTTTATAAACATATAGACTTATGCAACTATCCCTCACATGAACATCTAGCACATTTCCAGCATCTCAGTTTCCCTTTGCCCCTTCCTAGGCAACACCCTACACATCAAAGGTATGTACTATTCTGACCTCTGTTCACCATTAATTGCATGTTGTTGGACTTTTAATAAACAGAATCATACCATGTGTATTCTTTTGTGTATGACTTTCTACTCAACTTAAGTCTGTGAGAATTATCCACCCTATTGCTATATGAGAAATTTGCTTCTTTTTTAAATGCTATGTACCTTTTGGTATTACATAGATCAGTTTATTTATCCATTTCTCATAGAATTTTATCCTTTAATTTTAAAAATTTCTATTTAAAAAAACAAAAAAAATTCTATTTAAATTCAGTTAGAATCCTTTTTTCAAAAATCAGATTTTATGTATTTATTTGAGAGAGAGAAAGATCAAGAGCACACAGAGGGAGGGCAGAAGGGGAGGGAGAGGGACAAGCAGATTCTGCACTGAGTGTGGAGCCTGATGCGGGATTAGATCTCACACCCCTGAGATCACAGCCTGAGAGAAAATCAAGAGTCCGATGCTCAATCAACTGAGTCAGCTCAAAGGTAAGCAAACCCTACCTTTATGCTTTAGAAGATTAAAAAAAAAAAAAACAAAACTCATTCCAATCATAGTATGATGATTTTTTGACATTTTTTGACATTTCAGAAATAAGATTTTTTTGCCAACTTGATCTCTGTAAAATGTACACTTGATGGTTTCATTGCTTTACTAGAAGAGCAAATTGGCAGAATGTGTACTTTATTTGTGAACAAAGTTATGAAATACAACCTCAAAAAAACGTTTGAATATTACCACATTTTTATGTTGGGCATTTTGAAATAAGAGCTAAAGAAAAATCTTCCTATATTTACATATTTACCACATATATATGTGTGTGTATTTGCATATAATATATATATACAGATATATATATTTACTGTGAAGGTGAGAGCACAAATGTAGGCTGTTCCTGGTAAAGCAGTCCCCCCTCATCCATGGTTTCAGTTTGAAGAAGGTACTTAAAAGGTAGGGTCCCCTGAAATAAGGGGCCCAGAGAAGAGGCCCTTGCAGCCTACGTCAAAGGGCTGAACTGATTTCAGGATAACCAATTATTTGATGATAGAAAGTCTCCTTTACCAAAGAATTACAGTGGATAAATATAGGGAGAATGATACCATTTAAATGTTACCCTTTAAAATCCACTAATGCAATAAGGGATCCAGGTGATGATCATCAACAAATGCTAGAACGATGAGCTGAAAAGTTGATGGGGAATTTAATATCATACCGAAACCACCTAAATCCACTGACCAAGCTTAGTTTCACTAAAAATGGAAAACCTGACATTATGTCTCCTAATGTAGGGCAATAGGAAGAACAGAGCATGAATGCAGAGTATTTCTGCCTTTAAAGTTGAAGCAGAATCTGACGAAACTTCTAGACTTGGCTTCCTGTTTATAAAAGTATGGACACAGAAGACAAGTTTGATGCCTCTGTTGCAACACAATCAGCCAAATCGAAATGTAGCATTGTCAAGAGCTGTGCAAGGTATGGAGTTTTACCCTGCTTACAAGCTAACAACTTAGCCTGTTCCTGTTTTGTGGATGCTGTCAGAAGACACAAGATTCCTGAGTCAGAGACAAAGGATTTTACTACTCAAAGCAAAATTAGTATATTTGAAGCTTCACAGTCTTTTGTGTTGGCTTTTCATGCCCCCGAAGTCCCACAGAACTGACACAAAGGGGCCATGATGGATGCCTGGGCACACAGTGAGTTGTATTAGGGAAAAAACTGGGTTTAGGGGATTCATTGTTTGTATAGTAAGTGAAAGCCAGCCTGCTCTTTTTCCAAAGAGGGAGACATTTCCCCAGCCCAAGGTTGCTTGCTATAAACACAACCTGCTGAAATGGACCCTGTAAAGAATTGTTAAGGCTTTGCATTCATGGCGTACCCAGGAAGAACACGCAGGGACACGCGGGACCCATGGCAGATTGCCTCTCTCAACAATCCACCCCTCAGCCCACAATAACACATTCTTGGCCAAACTTGAAATTTTACATGAGTGTGCCACTCCATCAGCCACTCTGATTAATCTGACCACAGAGGCTGGGAGCAAATTCATTTAATTTGTCTCATTCAGCATTTAATCAAAGCTTCTATCAACAGGACTCCAAGCAGCAAGAGGAGGCCACCTTGTAGTCTTCACCTCAATCATACCCCTCTCTGCCAAGGATGCAGACTCAGCCAACTGTGAATAAGTCCCAAAGGGGATCAATAAGTCTTATTTCAGACAGCCAGGATGAGGTCCAAGGCAAAGCTATAATCCATTATGATTCCCACAAGGGAGTTTAAACTGACCTGCTGATCTACTGTGTCATTGCCAATAATTACAGAGTGCAAGAGTTGGGCCAAAAAGCAACGCCAACAGAGGGTTATTCTGTAGCCCGCACTTCCCCACATACAAAAATATAACCTGAAGAGCACAGGTCGCTCCACTTTGGGATTTGTTGTTCAACTTGGTTTGGATCACCATGACTTTGGTTAACCCACAAGTCAGAGTCACCAAGTAGTTATAGTCTAGATCACCATATAGGGCATAACTCAGGCCACCTAGGCATCAGGAGAAATATGAATTTTTTTTGTTGCTGTTCATTAGCTAGCAGTTTAAGCAACACATTTTGTAACTACAATTGAATAAAAAATGTTAACAGAGGACCATCTGATCTACACTATTTTATTAATTTGGTGTCATTTGTCTTTGGATTTTTTTAAAAAGATTTTATTTATTTATTTGACAGAGAGAGAGACCACACGTAGGCAGAGAGGCAGGCAGAGAGAGAGGATGAAGCAGGCTCCCCACCGAGCAGAGAGCCCAACAAGCCGGGAGCCCAACATGGGGCTTGATCCCAAACCCTGAGATCATGACCTGAGCTGAAGGCAGAGGCTCAACCCACTGAGCCACAGAGGCGCCCCTTGTCTTTGGGTTATTTTAATGATCCCTTATTACGAGAAAATGGAGAAACTCCCTGAAGAAAAAAACCAAAAAAACAAAAAGGCGGAGTCATCTTGCTCCATTTTATTCATCACTTTGTTTTAATGCAGAAAATAATGTATTCCAATTGCATATGAGAACTGCGGTTTCTGATGCTTCATTAATGTGGTTCTGGAATTCAGAAAGAAAAACTCCCTTATCCCAGACAAGTCATTTTGTGGATACCAACAAACTGATGGAGAGGCAAAATACCTAGAAGAGCCAACTCAATACTGAAGTAGAACAAAGTCAGAGGACTTACAGGACCCAACTTCAACACTTGTTATGACGGCAAAGTAAGAAAGACAGTATCTTACTGGTGAAAGAATAGACAAATAGATCAATGGAACAGAATAAAAACCCCAGGAATAGAGCCTCATAAATATGGTCAACTGAACTTTGACAAAGGAGTAAAAGCAAATAATGGAGCAAACATAAATATCTTGAACAAATGATGCTGGAATTGCTAGATATCCACATGCAAAATAATACCTCTAGAAACAGACCTTACACCTATCACAACAATAAACTCAAATTGGATCATAGCCATAAGTGTAAAAGGCAAATTTATAAAACTCCTTAAAAAAGATAACATAAAGAGAAAACCTAGATAACTTGAATATGGTGATGACTTTTTAGATCCAACACTAAAATTACAATGCATGAAAGAATGAATTGATGAGCTGGACTTCATTAAAATAAAAAACTTTTCCTCCGTGAAAGTCAATGTGAAGAGAATGAGAAAACAAGCCACAGACTGGGAGAAAATATTTGCAAAAGACACGTCCGATAGGGGTGCCTGGGTGGCTCAGTGGGTTAAAGCCTCTGCCTTCAGCTCAGGTCATGATCCCAGGGTCCTGGGATCAAGCCCCACATCAGGCTCTCTGCTCAGCAGGGAGCCTGTTTCCTCAGCTCTTTCTCTGCCTGCCTTTCTGCCTACTTGTGATCTCTGTCTGTCAAATAAATAAATAAAATCTTTAAAAAAAAAAAAAGACATGTCTGATAAAGAACTATTACAGAGGGGCACCTGGCTGGCTCAGTCAGAGCATGAGATTCTTGATCTTGGTATTGTGAGTTTGAGCCCCTCATTGAGCATGGAGATTACTTAAATAAATAAACTTTTTAAAAAAGAGCTGTTATCTAAAAATATACAGAGAACTCTTAAAACTCAGCAAGTAGAAAACAAACAACCTGATTTAAAAATGAGCCAAATACCTTAACAGACTGCTCTCCAAAGAAGAAAAGAAGATAAATGGCAAGTAATCATATGGGAAGATGCTTCACATCGTTTGTCATTAGGGAAATGCAAATTAAAACAATAATGAGATACCACCTTATGCCTATTAGAATGGCAAAAATCTAAAACAGACAACACCAAATTATAATGAGCATGTGGAGCAACAGGAACTCTTCATCAATTGCCGGTAGGAATGCAAATGGTAAAGTCACTTTGGAAGAGAGTCTGACAGTTTTTATAAAACTAAAGATATTCTTAGAATATGATCTAGCAATTCCACTCCTTGGTGTTTACACAAATGAATTGAAAACTTATTTCCACACAACAAAACTGCCCACATGTTGTTTATAGCAGTTAGGAAAAACTGAAATTCAAAATCTGTTAGTTTGTTTATTTATTTATTTATTGAACATTGAAACTTAAAAGATATTTAAAATAGCACCTCCTAAAATTAAAAAAAAAAAGCCTATAATCTATGATACCTGTGTAGGATCTATATAAGGAAAACTACAAAACATTGATGAAATAAAGCAAAGAAGATCTCAATAAACGGAGAGATATGCTACGTTTCTGGATTGGAACATTCAATATTGTTAAGATGACAGTTCTCCCCAACTTGATCTACACATTGAGCACAATCCCAAGAAAAACCTCAGCAGACATCTTTTATGCTTGATCTTAGCCAAAAAGCCGTGAAGTGACCAGCAGACATATTTTAGATATTGACAAATGGATTCCACATTTATATGGAAAAGGTTATGAAACTAGAAGAGCCAAGTTTATAAAAAATAACAACAAAAATGAAAAAAGTTGGAGGAATTACACTCCCCAATTTTAAGGCTTATTGTGAAGCTATAGTAATCAAGACATTGTGGTAGTGTTAAAAGGATAGATGTATATATCAATTTATCTATTGGTAAGAATAGAGAGGCCAAAAATAGACCTACAGAAATGTAGTCAACTTATTTTTGACATAGTTACAAAGGCAATTTGATAAAGACAGTGTTGTCAAAAATTGGTGCTGGAATAATCATTCATCCATGTGTAAAAAAGAAACCTAGACACAAAACTCATATTTCATACAAAAATTAAGAGACCTAAATATTAAACTGTAAGACTTCTAGGAAAAAAACCCCCATTGGTGATCTTGGATTCTGTGATCCATTTTTAGATATACCACCAAAAGCACAACCATAATACAAAAAATTGAGAAACTGAATTTTATCAAAATTAAAAACTTCTGCTCTGCAAAATAATCTATTAGGAGAATTAAATAACAAACTGTAAATGGGAACAAAATCTTTGCAGATCACATACCCAATAAAGAACTTGTATTTAGGGATGCCTGGATGGCTCAGTCGGTTGAGCAATCCAATCTTGGTTTCAGCTCGGGTCTTGATCTCAAGGTGGTGAGATTGAGCCCCAGGTTGGGCTCCACACTCAGAGGCCTGCTTGAGATTCTCTTCCTCTCTCTCTGCTCCTCCACCAGCCTCACACACTCTCTCTTACTCTAAAATAAAGAAAATGAATCTTAAAAAAATACACACACACACAAACACATACACACACACACACATATAAAACTTGTATTTGGAATATATGAAAACAATTTTTTGGCTGTAATTTTTTAAAGTAGGTTCTATGTCCAGTGTGGGGCTTAAACTCACAACCCTGAGATCAAGAGGTGCATACTCTACCTGCTGAGCCATCCAAGTGCCCCTGCTATAATTTTTAAAAAATTTAATTCCAGTACAGTTAATACAGTCTTATATTTGTTTCAGGTGTACAAAGTAGTGATTCAACAATTCTCTACATTACTCTACAATTCTTTACAATACTCTACATTACTCAATTCTCTACATTACTCAGTGCTTATCACGATAAATGTACTCTTAATCCCCTTCACCTATTTCACCCATCACCCCACCTATGTCCCCTCTGGCAATCAGTTTATTCTTTATATTTAAAAGTCTGTTTTTTGATTTGTCTCTTTTTTCATTTGTTTTGTTTCTTAAATAACACACGAGTAAAATCATATGGTATTTGTTTTTCTCTGACTGTCTTACTTCACTTAGCATAACACTCTCTAGCTCTATCCGTGTTGTTGCAAATGGCAAGATTTCATTCTTTTTTAATGGCTGAATAATATTCCATTGTATATGTAAAACACATCTTCTTTATCTATTCATCTATCGATGGACTCTTAGGCTGCTTCCATATTTTGGTTATTGTAAAATAATGCTGCAATAAACATAGGAGGGTGTATATCTTTTCAAATTAGTGTTTTTATATTCTTTGGGTAGATACTCAGTAGTGGAATTACTGGATCATAGAGTAATTCTCTTTAGAATAGATGAATAACTCTTAAACCTCAACAATAATAAAATAAAATAACCCAATTTAAAAATGGGCAAAATTTCTGAAAAGAAACTTCCCCAAGAAGATATATCGATGGAAATAAATACATGGGAAGCTGTTTGATATCTTTAGTCATTAGGGATACATAAGTGAAAACCACAACGGGCCACTATTACACACCTATTAGAATGGCTAAAATAAAGAGCTGAATACAAAATGCTGGCCATGATGAGCAGTGACAGGAACTCTCATTCATTGCTGCTGGAAAAGCAAAATGGTACAGTCAACTTAGAAAAAGATTTAGCCATTTCTTATAAAGTGAAATTTATATTTATCACATGACCCAGCAGCAATCCCACTCCTAGGTATTTATCTGATCAAAACTTATGTTCACATAAAAATGTGTAGGTGAGTATTTGTTTGTAATTCCCCCAAAAAAGCAATCAAGGTATAAATTAATAAACAAACTGGTAATCCATACAATGGGACATCATTCGGTAATAAAAAGGAACAAACTATTGATTCATGTAACAATATGGGTGAATTTGAATGCATTTTAGGAAGAGGAACATGATTGTTGGGGCTGGTTGATAAATCCACGGAGATCCATTATTGTACTTTCTATTTTTGTATGTAATTGAGAATTTCCATAATAATAGTTTTTAAATGGTATTTTGATAGAGTATTTTAATGACATCACAATGTCCAGATATGACACAAATGTGATTAAAGTTCCATATTCTGGGGCGCCTGGGTGGCTCAGTGGGTTAAAGTTCCATATTCTGATGCCAAAAGCCACACCTAAAATGTTGCGCAGCAAAATGCTAAATGGAGACCAAATCTGAAAATATAAATTATTTCATTTAATATCTTAAGATACACAATCAGAAAGCTTTTGAATGGTTTCCAGTACACAATTCTGAGAGGAAATAAGAATCTGGCTCATTGGTTTTAAGAATTTAACTTGCCTGCATACTAGAAACAGTGTGGAAAGCTACATAGAAAAAAGTCTGGGCTCTGGCCTTGAGAGGCAGGCCAACCGAGTTCCAGGACAGAGTTCGGGGTTACAAGTGAGTACTTTTCCTTCTGTGTGTCTGTCAATGTATGATATGTTACAGAACAAAGAAGTTGGCTACAAGCTGTCTCTACTAGTATTTTCTTTAACTTGAGACTAAAGTTCAAGAACAGCCAGTAATCAATCACTCCTACAGATCTCTTGAGATCACTTCTGAAGATGAGGCTCATGGAATTCTATTTACTCCCCAGTATAGGACTACCTGAAAGTTTTCTAAGCTATAATCAGACCATGCTGAAGTTTCAACACTTCTATCCACCCTCTACCAAAAAAGTCACCACTCTAAAAAAATTCTGAGTAGTTTCTCAGGTAATGATAGCGTTCTATTATCTTGATAGGGATTTGGGATACACAGTTGTAAGCATTTGTTAAAATTTGGGGATTTACATGTAAGATTTTGCATTTAATTGTATATAAATTGCACTTCAAAATTTGAAAAATTTTGCGCCTGGGTGGCTCAGTGGGTTGAAGCCTCTGCCTTCCATTCAGGTCATGATCCCAGGGTCCTGGGATCGAGCCCCACATAGGGCTCTGCTCAGCAGGCAGGCTGCTTCCTCCTCTCTCTCTGCCTGCCTCTCTGCCTACTTGTGATCTCTGTCTGTCAAATAAATAAGTAAAATCTTTTTAAAAATTTTTGGAAAAGCCATCAACAAATCTTTAATTCTATTAATGATATGCATGTTGAATTATTTAGGGGGACATATAATGATGTATGTGATTTACTTGGGAATGCATGAAAAATAAGATGAATAGATGATTGGATAGAGAAATGAATAGACATGTGATAAACTAAGTAAAATGCAAAATGTTAATGGTAGAATCCAGATGGTCAGTGTATAATATATACTATAAAACTCTCTCAGTTTTGCTGTATGTTTTCTAAATTTGCATAATAAAGTGTTTGAAAAACTATCAAGAAACTTAATGCCACCCTAATTCAGCAGGAAATGCAAAAGAGGCTACCACCATGATTAGATCTGTATTCTGATTACCAGGTGTTATATAGTGCTTTAGACCTAATCTAATTTCCTGGATTCTGATCTCTTGTGGTTTTTAGTACTTAAAACTAGTTACCTTATCATCCCTCCACTTTGACTTTCTGGTTTACCTGTTAATTTGCTCATTCATTTTCAAATACTTATCTTTGCCTACTCTGAACAAGGCCCTGTGTCAGTGTTGGGGAATATTGCCTCTGTCCCCACGGGGTTTCCATCTATGGCTTATTCCCAGTAAACAGTACCTCTACTCCCTTAATTCTGTGAGGAATGTTGGTTCCTGCATCTCCGGCTCAGGCTACACCATCAGGACCATTTTATCGCGGAATACTGTTGGCTCCACACAAAGGGCTAGGAGGTTTTTTTGGAGGGGGGTGTATGAAAAATGTTTTATATTTGGAAAAAAAAAATCTCCAATCTACAAAAAACAAACTGCAAAATCCTCTACATTCTCTAGGCTGTAGAAACAACTTCCAGTCATCCTGAGTTCTCCCTTTCTCACAGCTTTGGATCCCATAGGACTGCCAAGTGGCATTTCTGTTCCCAGGGGCAAATCTGGTCCTAATGTGGATGCTGTAGTGGAGTAAGGAACCCCAACAGTCAGAAGGATGCCTGAGCTATCATAGCCTTTGACTTTGCTCTTTGGCCTCCCTTGGGCTGATTCCTTGTTTCCCACGCTATCTTCTGATTTCCAAGTAGGTCTGCAGAGAGAATGCAACGTTTGAATATTTCTCGTCCCTGTACCAGGGACCTGTTGACTCAAGTCAACAGGTAAAGTAGCTTAAAATTAAGAGTTGCTACATCACATGCCTAGAATTCAGGGAGAAAAAAACCACCAGTCATGTCAACATCCTCCTCTGCCCCCGCCCCCATCATCATTATCATCGCTTGTGGGCATTAATTTCTCAGTGTAAATTAAGTTGGTAATATAATGACTGAGGAAGGGGGCTGAGGCATATTTGGGCCCACTCTATCAGCCACAGCCTCAGCTTCGAAGGGTTCTGGTTGACTCATGGGTCCTACAGTGTTTTTCTTAGCTTCTGGGGTTTCTAAATGCCATTCTTCTCCCCTTGTTGACTTGCCTTCTGACCTCACGCAAGGCCCATTTTACCAACTGGGACTTTAGCTTTTGTTTCTCCACTTTTAGCTCTGTTATTTCAGGGTCCCTTGGTCAAGACCCAATCAACGCAGGGCCCTTGGGCCACAGTGATGCTCCTGTGGCTTGTGCTCACCACATACATAGAGCTGGGACCTAGACAAGTTTTTTGAACATGAAACTCTATAATTATAAAGATTTCCACCTAGAACATATTGACAGATACAGAATATTAGTTTTAAAGCATTTGTTTGAACAAAAGCAAACAACCGAATAGTGCCTTATAAACCAGTCTTTAATGAAGACTGAGAGCATTGTGGATATTTTATTTTTATTGGTTGGTAATTATGCCTGCATGATTCACAAAATTACTGTAACATTCCTGATTTTATTGTTCCCCCAGGAAATCCTTCTCTCTTTTAAATGAAGTGCATTTTATTTGTTGAATGCATGGGGCACCTCTACCCCGTTATAGAATTCAACACGGTAAATACACATAAAGAGCTATGTGGTTTGACTATTTTAACAGAGGATTAGCTCCCTACAAGGAACGGTGATTTGTATCCCTTACCCTTTGGAACCAAAAGGAGACTGATGACAGCAGTTCGCAAAGACTGTGTTGAGATGATTGAATCTTGAGTCATCCTCACATCTCTAGTCTGTTGTGTTCACTTGGATAACTATGAACAGATGGAAATCCATTGATCTGATAGGGACCCCACAGAACTCACTGCATAGGATCTACCCCAGCCTGGCACTACCTTTTCTGCATTTTCTTCTGTTACAGTTTGAAAAAGTTATAGAGAAGAAAATGAGTGCGCGCGCGCGCGCGCGTGTGTGTTTGTATAAGTTGTTTCAGTTACCCTCAGTTCTGGTACTCAGTATTATTCAAATATATTCATATAATGTTATGGCTGCTTAATTGACTCGTTTTTTATGTACTTATATACACAGCCTCGCAGCGTATAATTCAATACAATTTAGCACCTCGATGTGAAAGGCACTGAGCCATTTTTTATGGAACGAAGTAGGGTATAAACCAACCAACTAACAAACTATAGAATACAATGTGGGAGATGCAAAGAACACTGTACTAGTCCTAACCTTACTAGAACCTAGGGGATATTCTGATTAAAGGCCAAACCAATACTTTATATTTCATAATGAATTGTGATATCAAGAATTATTAGGGGCGCCTAGGTGGCTCCGTGGGTTAAAGCCTCTGCCTTCTGCTCAGGTCATGATCTCAGGGTCCTGGGATCGAGCCCCTCATCGGGCTCTCTGCTCAGCAGGGAGCCTGCCTCCCCCTCTCTCTTGCGTGCCTCTCTGCCTACTTGTATCTCGCTGTCAAATAAACAATACAATCTTAAAAAAAAGAATTATTAATAAAATAATGATTAGGAGCACCCAGACGTAATGTGTCTGTAATGAAGGCAGACACATAACACAGTCAGTTATGCGTCTGCCTTCAGCTCAGGTCATGATTCCAGGGTTCTGGGATTGAGTCCCACATCTGTATCTCTGCTCAATGGGGAGCCTGCTTCTCCTTCTCACTCTCCTTCTCTCTCTCTCTAATAAACAAATAAAATCTTTTCCAAAAATTTTTAAAAGATTTTATTTATTTGTCAGAGAGATGAGAGAGTGAGCACAAGCAGGCAGAGTGGCAGGAAGAGGCAGAGAGAGAAGCAGGCTCTGTGCTGAGCAAGGACCCTGATGAGGGACTCGATCCCAGGACCCGGGGATCATGACCTGAGCCAAAGGCAGTGGCTTAACCAACTGAGCCACCCAGGTGTCCCTAAATAAAATCTTTTAAAAAAAGAAAAAAAATAATGATCAGAGCTCTTTTTATAAGTATATGAAGGAGAGCCTACATTTACTCATAGATATTTATTATTCATTAAGCATTACATAAATAGTATTTATTATTATTTATATAATAGGTAAAGTACTATATGTTAACCATTTTTCAGGATTAACTATTTTATGTTAAAGCTATATGAGAAGATACTGTCTGAACCTCTCTACCAGATATATGAAATTTTAACATAACTGTGGGAATTCAACATATTTTGATTTGTCACCAGGCACAAGACATTGGTCACCATCCCCACCTCTCCATCCTGGTCCTTCCTCACTCCCACCCCCAACCTCCCTTGATTTAGGATAGATAAGAGAAGTATAAATGTGATATAACCAGGCAAATCTTCTGATGAGCTTTCACTATCGCATACCAACTATCTTGGTCATTACAGTGGCATTTGTATGCTTCACACACTTTCATTCAGTTTGTTCCACAAACAAAGCTTAATGTGCTATGTGCAGAATTGCTACAGATACATTCTCAACATTCCCAACACACGTTAAAAAAAAAAAAACAAAAAACGGTTATGTTTTTGATGATTGAATAAAATCCGGAGGTGGTGGTTTTTTGCTGTTGTTTGGTAATAAGACTCACATTTGCTGAGAATTAGGTGAGGATTTTCAGGGGCAGGAAGCCTGTTGAAGCATTTGCTGTTAAACCGTCAGCTGACAGCGTTTGTCAAACCACAAGTATCCCGGGCTGGGCTTCAGCAGGTCAGAGCCTGGCCGCTTGCCTTAGGTGCTCAGGGCCTCCCGCCTGCCCCGGCCCCTGCACCCTGCCCACTGCCATCCATGGTGTGCCTTTGCGAGGGTGGGGTGGGGGTAGGGGCTCTCACCTTTCACCCCATGCACTTCTGTGCTGCCTGCATTTCTCCCGCATGTGCCTTTTGGTGAGAACCTCTAAGTTCTACTCGCTTCTGTCTGCTCTTTCCAAAGACATGTATTTCTTACACTTTAATTATGAACGTCAGCTGTTCATCATGGGCCGCCCTGCACCCGGCTTCTCATACTTTATACTCCTTCCTGCTTCCCCAGCCTTCTCCTTTCTCTATTCTCACCTTCTGCTTTTCCTCCTCTCTCCTGGGGTTCCAGCTCTGCCTTTACTTTCTTTCTTCTTTTGCGTGGGTTTTGGTGGACTATACCTCTGTAGGATCTGCTTTAGAGATTCACTGAATGTCCTCATTTGTAATTATACCCACTATTTGTTACTGTGATGGTTGTTCCTTTAGGCCTTGGTTTCAAGAGATTTGTCCAAAGTGACTTCTGCATTGAGTGGCATATTTCTCAACTTCCCTTATTTTCTGAGAACCCTCACATATTTTGAGAAGGAATTAAGGAAAACACATGTTCTTCCTCTTCCTCCAAGTTCTTTCGCCCCCATGGCTTGTGCAGCATATTTGTTAACAGCAGAATTTTCTTTTAAAGCAAAAGGAAACCATTGCTAAAGGAGACAAAATTAACTAAAAGGCACACTGAGTGGCTGGGTATGTCAGGGTCTGATTTAGATGTGAGAAGAGGAGCAGAAGTAGTTTTTGTATTTTAGCAAGTGAGGAGGCCTCCTGGACTAGTTTCAAGAATACCATCAGAGAAACTCTATTAAAAAAATAAAAAATAAAATCCAACAAAATTGAGTGGGGAAGATAAGCCAGGCTCTTGTTACTGTAAGTGTCAGAGATCCTGGTTGTGTATTTTAAATGCACTTATTTACTTAATATCAAAAGGCATACATATCTTCCTGACCCCTGTTCTTAACCTCCATTCCTTCTCTGTGGAGTCCTGACCTTTCCTCGTAGCCCCTCCCACACCGACCTTGGATGGGGGCCACCGGGATTACTCCCAGGTAGTCTGGGTCTCCAAGGCAACACCAGTTCGCCAGATTGCTCCTAGGCCGGAGTTTCTGTGCACGGAGAAAATGCTAGAATGAGTCATAGTCCTCCTTTCCTAACAAAAGGACATTGTATCGTGCTGTTTGATTTGGGCTTTTGCATGCCACTTGTGGTTGCAAACTTATGGTAGAGGAGGCACAGTTCCAGGGACACACCTCTCAAGTTACATTATAATGATTTGATTTGGTGTGCCCCAGTAGATTGTGAGATCTTTTAAGGCTGCGACACTTTTCTTTATCTTTGATCCCCAGCCCTAAGCACATTTGTGCCTAGCTCAGGATAGGTACTAAACAAAGGTTGCTTGGTTAGAATGCTACAGCAGGCGGGGAAGGGCAAAAGCTGGGCTCTACCCTTGAGGGGAAGAGGTCCCTGTACGTGGCCGCAACACCTAGATAGGTCCAGCAGAGGGCGCACTTGCATCAGTAGACAGAGAGCGGTTCCTTACCCCCACTTGTTTACTGGAGCGTTAGTTACCTTTTGGGTGAACCGAAGGCCTGAGACTGCAGACATTTAAACTTAAACCTGGCACACACGCATCAGGACACACACACACCAGCTGTACAGATGAAGCGAGTGTCACATTCAGTCCAAAGGCGCAGGAACAATCCAGAATTAACTTAAGGAATACTAAGCCATGACATCTCCCGTAGAATCGAACCTAAAGAAAAATTACCTAGTGTTTAATAATGTTAAAGTTGGAATGCTGCTTACACTCACTTGACAAACTAGTTCCTGTAATCCGGCTACCACATTTCTCCGACAAGGAAACTGACGCTTATGAAATTTGTCCTCTAGACTCCTGAAGAGGAGATCCACAGAAAAATTTTCCTTCCTTCAGCATTGGGTTTTAGGCGTGTTTTGAAAACATGCGGAAAGATGGCCAGTTGGAAAAACTACATCTAGAATCCTTTTATCTCTCTTTCGTACCTTCTCATATACTTTAAAAGATGGGCATAATGTACATATAAAATATGTAAAATATAACATGTAAAAATAGATAATATTTATATATAAATAACATTGAAATTAAATTTAAAATCTAAGTACATATAAACACACACACACACACACACACATAAAGAGGCAGCGATGCCTAGTGATTCAGCTTATGGCTGTGGCCTGGATTTGAATTCTGTCTCTGTCATTTATTAGCTGTGTGACCTAGCAAGTTACTTAACCTCTTTGTGACTTAATTTCCTCATCTACAAGTGTAGTTAATAACAATACATATTTTATTAGATTACTTTAAGGATTCAATGAGTTAATCTTTGTATAAACCTTCTAGGACAGTGCTTGGGACATAAAAAGTACTGTAATTTTCTGCTAACTAAAATACATAAAAATTTGGAAAGACACTATTTAAAAAATAAATATGGGCAACATTCCAACGGTTCTTTTAAAAGCGTAGAAGTTGGCTTTTAATATATCTTTGCAGGGGGAGGAATCAATTGTGTGATAAATAAAAAAGTGTGAGAAAGAACGTGTAGTTAATTAACCTGACCAAAAGGCTTTACATTACAATTTCAGGAGGGACTCCGGTGTCCAAGGTCCAGAAAAGTTTTCTAATAGCTTTTTTTTTTCCCTTTTGGAAAGCTTAAAAGAAAACACCCAAACTAAAATCCTCAAACCTTCCAAGAATCAAGTGCTTGGAGCATTTTAAATGTACCTGCCCCTCCTGTTGGCTTGTTTCTGACGAACCATGACTCTTTCTCCAAGGCCGGTTGTCAGTTCTCATCCTCCTCCTCCTCCTGATGTCCCCATTTGAAGGCAGCATTTACTTGTGTCCTCTTTTTTCTGCTGGGGCTGTAGGGAGTTACCTGGCAGGAAAAAGAAACAGGATAGTATGTTCATGCTAAGTGGGAAGTCTGGGAGGTCTCAGCTTCAGGGCAAGCCATGGCAAAGGGAATCCCTTGCTCCGCATGAGACAAACAGCTCACATCCCTGCCAAAGACCTGGGCGGAGGGCAGTCTGGACCAGCTCGCAGGGGCTGTCACTGGACAAGTTAAGGCAACTCTAAAAAGGGCAGAAGGGGAGCACTTGCGTTGCTATCACAGGTCCTCCTTGGGCCCAGCAGGAAAGCCACCCTCCAGGAAATGTCCCAGGAGTGGAGCCTGGAGCCTCCTCAGAGCCCAGGAGTGGAGCGGGGGTTCTGGTAGAAGGGAAAGGGGTCTATAAAAGAGACGCTGGCTGTAAGGGGACAGAAAGGGTGTCAGAGGTCCTGGGCTCAGGATTCTTTGAAAAGTGAGGACGGGCCATCTGGCTGGCTCAGTCGGTAGAGCATGTGACTCTTGATCTTAGGGTGTGAATTCAAGCCCCATGTTGGGTGTCGAGATCAAGGGAAGGAAGAAGGAAAGTAAGAAGGAAAGAAAGAAAGAAAAGTGTGGACAATGAAGTAGGCTGGGGTTTAAGGGCCCCTTAACAGAACGCATACAAGAAGTTCTCCCTAGTCAGCAGGAAGGAAGGGGTCTGAGCACCTCTCTGGCTTCTCAAACTTGCAGATGAGTGGGAATCACCTGGGGACCTTGCAAAAACTCAGATTCTGACTCAGAGGTATGGAATACTACCTCTAATTCTGCCTTTCTAACAAGTTCCCTGGTGAGCCTGCTGATCCCAGGACACTGCTTTCAGAAGCAAAGGTCTCTCCCATTTGAATCTGGAGGTCATGGAGCATAGACCCAATCACTGGGCAAATTCTTTCAGCTCCAGTTCACATTCAAGGTTGTCTGCAGGTTCCCAGGTAGTAAAAGCATTTAAGGAGGAGTTCATTTATGGGGCAAGGAGGGAAAGGAGTCTTGGATTTAGGGTGTCCTCACCAACCTCCCAGGTGCCTGGGGGCTAGGAAGAAGAATGGCCCAATCTACCCATAAGTGGGGGAATAATAATAAGGGAGATAATCAGTAATCAGAAGATCTGGTGAGGCAAAAGATGCTAATAACTGAAGGTCCCAAAGCAGCTCCTAAATTCCCCGCAGGCAGCTTTTCACATGCTACCTGGAGGCTGCCACTGAGAGGTTTTGAAACAAGATCCTGGGTTACCCCATAGAAGCACTTGCCAAACCGGGTGACCCATTGAGAGAAGCTGCTAATTGTAATAGCGGCAGAATGTTATCTGTACTAAGTTTAAGACCGTTTTCCAGGGGGAAATGAGGACAGGCCAAGGCAGCCAAAAAGGGCTGGGTGTTGCCCTTGCAGAAAGCTGAGTTACACAGACAAACAGCGTTGCCAGGTGTCCTGTATTGAACTGGACAGTGTGGTATTTTGGCTTCTGGTGTATTAAAACGCAGCAATACCTGTTTTTAAAAAATCGTTATTATTTCAGATGTACTTTTCTTACATTTGGGTTGATTTTGAATCAGCAGAGGTTTGTAATTTTAGCTTTTAGTTACTCCTTCTGCTAAGTGTTGAATGGACAAACACAACTTAAAGGGGCCGTAGGATTCTTTTGAAATGTGAGGAATCCTTTTATGTATCTGTGTGCGAGGAAACTGCTCCAACACTAATGTTAAGTATTCTGTTAAGTAAAGTCAAAATCTGTCCCTTGGAAGGGGAGAGTACACTCTGCAAATAAAGTGTTTTGTTTCCTCAGTCTCTGTGGGGTGGGTATTTCTGTAATCCAATTTACCCAGGACGCAGGGAAATGCAATCATCTTGGGGGTCATAATAGGCACCAACGGTTATTAGAGGGTTTACCATGGGCCCGACACTGTGTGAGACTCGATGTCCTCTTCCCCTTTTTGCAACAATCCCATGAGGGAGATGCTCTATTTGTCCCCATTTCCCAGTTAGGGGAAACAGTGTCACTGAGTCCCAAAACCAAATTCCTCTTTTTTCTCTCAGATCCCTCATCCAATTTATAACAAGTTCTGTCTGTCTGTGATCACTCCGAAATAGATCCAAAACTCTGACATTTTTTCAGCTTAGCTCAGGCCCTCCTTATCCATCTTGCTTAAACATTGCATTAGCCTTCAACAGCCCCCAGTGCCACTCTTATCCCCTAGGACTCTCTTCTCTACACCCAGCAGCCAGAGGGGTCTTTTTATTTTTATTTTTTTTAAAATGTTTTTATTTGAGCGTTGTGAACGCAATGTTACATTAGATTTACGCATACAGCATAGCTGATTCCGCTTCTTTATACTCTAGGCTGTGCTCACCAAAGCGAAACTACTATCTGTTCCCTTGCGGAGCTATTTCAGTGTCACCAACTCTATTCCCTGTGTCCCACCTTTCATCCCCGTGACTAATTCATTCCATAACTGGAAGTCTACATCTTCCCAGAGTGGTCTGTTTTAAATTGTAAGTCACACCATGTACTCTCCGTAACTTCCCTTCACATTTAAAATAAAATTCACAGTCCTTTCCAGGCCTTACAAGGCCCTGCGTGATCTGCATGATAATTCTTCATTCAGTCAACAAGTATTCATGGAGGCCTACTATGTGCCAGGCACTGTTCTAGACACCGGGCATCTTATTCCTGTATAGAGTTTGCATTCTAGTGGGAGGAAACAATAGCACAAGAAATATGTAGGCTATCAGGTGGTAATAAGTTCTATAAAGAAAAGGACAATGGGGGCATGCCTAGGTGGCTCATAGAGCTTGCTGACCTTTGATTTTGGGGGTTGTAAGTTTGAGCTCTACCATGTAGAGATTACTAAAAAAAATAATGAACTTAAAAAAGAAACAAAAGGAGAATAGTGAGTGCCGAGTGGCAGTGAGGGTCCACCAGGATGGCCAAGAAGATAGCCAGTGAAGTCTTTCTGAGAAAGTGACACTACAGCAGAAACCTGAAGGTAGGGGCACCTGGGTGGCTCAGTGGGTTGAAGCCTCTGCCTTCAGCTCAGGTCATGGTCTCAGGGTCCTGGGATCAAGCCCTACATCAGGCTCTCTGCTCAGTGGGGAGCCTGCTTCCCCCTCTCTCTGCCTGCCTTTCTGCCTACTTGTAAAGTCTCTCTCTGTCAAATAAATAAATAAAATATTAAAAAAGAAAGAAAGAAAGAAAGAAAGAAAGAAACCTGAAGGTAAGGAAGGAGTGAGCCCAGGGGATTCTGGAGGAAGAGCATTCCAGATAGGGGGAGCAGCAAGTGCAAAGGCCCTGAGTAAGAGTGTGCTTGGCATGTTTGAGGAACAGCAAAGAGGCAGATGTGGCTAGAACAGAGACAGGAAGGTAGGGGAGTAAGCAGAGGTCAGAGAGATCCTGGGTGGGGGTTGGGGTAAGATCAGGCCATGTAGGAACTTGTATGTCCCTACCACACCCCTACTCCTGGGGCCTGGATTTTGAGTGGGTGGGCTTCTGGGGAAGAATGTGAGCAGGGCAGTGATGTGATCCTGGAGAAAGGCATAGTCTTGCTTGGAATCAGATGCAAGACCAATAATGGAGGCAAAGGTCAGAAGGGAGGCAATGCAGGAAGAGGGATCCAGTGTTGCCCATGGGTCTGGGAAACGAGGATAGAAGATCAAGCACTGGATGTGCCAAGGGCAGAGATCTAGCAAATGAGGCCCTTTCCGTGGGGGTGGTGGCCGCAGCTTGCTGGAGAGGGTCCAGAGGGAACGGGGGGAAGGAGGTAAAGACTGTGAGCGAAAGTGTTCATGCTGTAGAGATTGTCAGAAGCCTGAGGTGTGGTGGGTCATCAAGAGATGAATTTGTGACAGTGGAGGAAAGTACCGCAGCTCCTTATGCTGGTGGCATCACAAAGGAGAAAGAAGACACTTGCTAGAGAAGGCTGGAGGGATGGAGCGTGCACACCTGCCAGAAGGCCTTCAGCCCCGGCACCCACAGGACGGAGAGGGTGAGGATGGGATACAGGGGCAGCTGGGAGCTTGTGCATGTCCTTGACTGCTTTGCTGTTGTTCTCAGTGAGATAGGAAGTCTGTCAGTGAAGACGAAGATCGGGGAGGAAGTGTTACAGATTTGAGGGAAGAAAGAGGACATGTCGCTGGGAGCTGAGTTTATGCAAGGGAGTAGTTAATACACTGGACTTTGGATCTAAGCTGATTAAGGATGAGAGTGAGGATATGAGGGAGGAGGGGGGCAATAAAAAGGTAGGGAAGGAGTGGACCACTGTAGGGTCCAATGGAGCTGGAGAAATTTTGGTGTTGGGGGACTACAGGGCTAGGAAGATGGGGGGGCTGGAAATCGGAATTCTTCATGTGCCACCATTCTTTCTCCTATACTCCATTTCAGCTCACCTGCCTTACTGCTGTTCCTCGTTTCTGCCGCAGGGACTTTGTAGTTGCCATTCTCTTCACATCTCTTCATGGCTTGTTCTCTAAGTCTATTCAGCTCTCTGCTCTAATGTCACATCCTCAGGGAGGTTTTGTTCGATCGTCCAGATTGAAAAAAGTCTGTCCCTTGACTCTGTTTCATTGTTCTTCATGACATTTATTGCTTCCTAGAATTATGCTATATTCATTCATACGTTTATATTCTATGTCTCCCACTAGAATGTAAGCTCCATAAGGGTAGAAATATTGTCTTATACACCATTTTATCTCTAACACATAATAATGGGCACTCAATAAACATTTGCAGAATGAATAGTGAATGAATAAACTGGCTCAAGTTCACTCAAGTAGTAAGTAATGGAGCCAAGATTCCCACCCAGAAGTCTGACTCTAGAGCTTTTGCTCTTAGGCACTCATAGGACTGAAGGTGAAGGTGACAGAGGGAGAGGCAGACGGCTGTACCTCCGAGGGAGATTTTAACCTCTGAGATTTTGGTTGCTTCCCCATGATGGAGTTTGAGGGGAGGAAGAGAAAAACAGTTATACTGGTATTGGAAAAGGCAGAAAGTAGAAGAATAAAAATAATTTCCTGGATAGAAAATGCTCTAGAAGGACACAAAACAAATCAGTAACATTGTACAGGTCTGAGATTGGGATATTCATCAAAGGTCACTTAAGCATTACGTGTGTGTGTGTGTTTGAGAGAGAGAGAGAGAGAGAAAGAGAATGCATTAAGGGAGTGTTTTTGAATTAAAAATGAAAATGCAAAAAAAAATACCCACTTTTTTTTTTTTTTTAAAGGGAGAAAAAAGAACACTGCAGACTGGCTAAAACTTAAGCCACCTTTTCTGGGAGAGCAATGGGTTTAGAAGATTAAGCCATGCAAAGATTTTAAACCATTCATTTTCTGGATGGACATCTTCAAGGTGTCATTGGGAATGACTCAGAGCACCAATGCTTGTGATGCAAAACTCACTCCTGGGTGTTATTTTCCATTTGCAAACTGGTTGGATCCACTTGAGTCAAACTGTGCTTTTGTAGACTTGGTTGCTTCTTTTGGAAGTATTCTTTCAAATTAGGTTACAGAAACAAGAGCTGAATTACACAGACAGCTGCAGAAACAGATTTCTCCTTTCAAATGTAAGATGAAAAAGGGAATATTGAGAGTACTCCTTTAGTGTTGAAACAGACCAACTTTCTTGGTAAAGTTGTTTCTTCACAGTTAGGAATTGGGGGGTGCGGTGTCCACAGGCCTTGAAGAGACAGCCAGGCCCCTTTCAGGGCAGAAGTTGGGGTCATGCAGATGGGTGTTTGAATTCTGTTCCTCTCCTCATAGTCAGATGACTTTGGTCAAGGCGTTTTAACCCTGTTACTTCCCTCATTTGTAAACTCCTTGTTCCTGAAACTCCCTCGTGGGGTTGCTGTGAGGGTTAATTGAGAGGGTGTGTATCTTGTTGCAGACTGATTTGCTTGATAAATGGAAGATATTATGTAAATTGCTGGCAGACTACTGCTTGCTTTTGTGCACTCACATTTTTGTTCTAAATCTGTTGTTCATAGACAGCATGACTATCTAATTTATCATCCAAACTGAGACCTTTTGAGAATGAAAGAGTACAGCAAACCAGAGTGGACTCTGGGCTTCCAGGAGTAGGTTAGGACTAACCCCAGGCCAACCTGGATGTGTGGTCACCTTCCCAAAGACTTAACTCCTGGTGATACAGGAGCCAGTAGGAGAGATCTAGCTGTCGTCAGATCTTCTGCTGGAGGGATGACAAGTAAAAGGGGGAGAGCTTGGGGCAAGGTGGGCCTTGCCCATATTGGTAAGCTAGTTAGGAACCAATGACCCAGTGTTTGGAAAATGTTAAGAGCAGAAGAAGGCAGTGTGCCTGGGGGGGTCTCAGTCAGTTGTGTGTCTGATTTCGGCTCAGGGTCCTGGGATCCAGCCCCACATCAGGCTTCCTGATGGGAGCCTGTTTCTCCTTCCTCTTCTTCTGCCTACTCTTCCCTCCGCTTGTGCTCTTTCTTTCTGTCAAATAAACAAATAAAGTAAAAAGAAAGAAAGAAAGAAATAGAGAAAAAAAATAGAGGAAGCCCTCTTTCCCCCCTCCCTTGCCATCTATGATTTGGCAGAGGCCTTCCCTCTGTTGGGTCCAGATTGGTCTGGAGTTTAAAATAGCCAGGATGTGCCAAGGCAGCATCAAACCTATAGGGTTAGGGTGAAGACCCCAGCATGGTTATAAGTATGCCTTTTCTTGGGAGTCAGACCACATGCATTTATGCTACTGTGTTTATTTCTCTGCTAATTGCCAGTGCAGTGGTACCCAAATTTGCAGGAATTTAAGGATAAACTGGCATTACTTTAAAACACCTATTTTCAGATTGCCACTGTAGACCTCTGAATCCAAATCTCTTAACATTCTGTCTGTTTAAACTAGCATCCTGGGGACACCTGAGTGGCTCAGCTGGTTAAGCTCAGGTCATGATCCCAGGGTCCTGGGGTGGAGGCCCATGTCAGGCTCCCTCTGCTTGGTGGGGAGTCTGCTGCTCCCTCTCCCTCTGCCCCTTCCCCTGCTTGTGCTCTCTCTCAAATAAATAAGTAAGTAAATAAATAAATAAAATCTTAAAAATAATAATAAGCTAGCGTCCTGGCCACGCAAAGTTAGAAGACATTGCCCTTGTCCTGACAAAAGTTGTTTAAACTTTCTAGCTTTGATTTGGTTGTGCCATGGGATGTTAAGAAATGCTTTTTGTATGTAACTTTGTATCAGCTGTACTTCAACGTAAAAAAAATTCCTTTTGTTATCTCATGCTCGGGTCTCAGGTATGAAAGGAAGAAAGCATCCAAGGAGCCTTTGCTGGAGCAAAGATAATGAGGCCAAGACTCCCAGAAGAAAGATGAACGCCTGGGACAGGGTTTAGGGTTCGGTGGTCTCTGCTTCTGGCTCTGTAGTCACCTGGGGGCTCTTTTTTGGTGTCAACCTTGGAGGAACTGAGTTTTATTTTTATTAGAAAAGCAGTGATTCCATATCCTTATACTTTATCTCTCTATCGCTCTTTGTCTTCTTTCCCCATCATGGTTCCAGAAAGAGTTGTTCATTCTTTCTGTCTTCACTGCCTTCATTCTTACTGACTCTTGACTGATCTGGTCACCCTGGGCAGGTTAATGAAGGACTCTGGGTCTCAGTTTCCTCACCCTGACTTGTGGATGAGGTCATGCCAGAAACATCATCCCTGGCAGATCGCAAAATGTGCTCTTGATTCCTTCACTTCCTTGACCTACTTCTGCCCCCCAGAAAGAGATGAACTTTCTCCTCCTAAAATTGTTAGTTACCCCATTGGAAGATTCAGCGGTACACTTCTTTGTCGATATTCAAGACTATACTCAGTTCTTGAAATTCTTATTCTTTTCTCATATTTATGCCACTTTTCCCAGTGTTTGTCCTGGTTCTTTTTCCTTTGCATACACCTTACATGTAGGTGTACTGATCAAAATATATAGTTATTAAAAAGTAATAGGGGCGCCTGGGTGGCTCAGTGGGTTAAAACCTCTGCCTTCGGCTCAGGTCATGATCCCAGGGTGCTGGGATCGAGCCCCGCATCGGGCTCTCTGCTCAGCAGGGAGCCTGCATCCCTTCCTCTCTCTCTGCCTGCCTCTCTGCCTGCTTGTGATCTCTGTCTGTCAAATAAATAAATAAAATCTTTAAAAAAAAATAAAGTATCATCATGAAGACTGTGGAAAGATGCAGAATGATTACTTTAACATCCTAAATAGAAAGAGTGCCATAGAGAATGCTACATGTTAAAAATAGGTAAGGAGCTTTTGGTCTTAAGAAGGTATTATGACAGCATTATGTGATCCGAAGACATCCTACCCAAGCCACAGCCACAGCCAAGATCCCCCAAGGGCAGCAGACGTGCAGAGAACACCAACTGATGAGAATTAAGGTGCCATTTGCTGGGCCTGAATGCCCCTGTGGGCGTCAGGCCTGAAGACTGGCTTTATCTTCCAGGCATAAATAGACTCTTACCTCTGCAGGAGCACGTCAGAGAGAGATGCCTCTGCCTGAGAGGACAGGGTTTCAACAATGAACAAAGGAGCTGCAAAGAAGAGAGACTGTCTCTTGGGTGTGCTGGGGCAGGCTCATATAAGCTTGAGAGAGCAGATTCTGATCATCTCTTTCTAATTCTGCGTTTAGCGGACTTCAGGTTGAAATTAGTCCTTGCAGGAATATTTACATGGCGGAAATTGGTGAACACTACAAAGTGTGGCCTCCCACTCCCTGCCTTTGCTCAAAGCTGAATGTTAACTATTTATCAGCACACCACCAGGGGAGGGCAGGTAACATGGCCAGAGAGCATGCAACACTCCCTTCCTCTGAGTTGGCTCTGGATTAAAAATGGGGAGAACAGGGGCACCTGGGTGGCTCAGTGGGTTAAGCCTCTGCCTTGGGCTCAAGTCATGGTCTCAGGGTCCTGGGATCCAGTCCCGCATCGGGCTCTCTGCTCGGCAGGGAGCCTGCTTCCTCCTCTCTCTCTGCCTGCCTCTCTGCCTACTTGTGATCTCTCTCTCTCTCTCTCTGTCAAATAAATAAATAAAATCTTTAAAAAAAAAATGGGGAGAGCATTAGATCGACATCTAAATTTGCATCTGCAACAACAGAGATGACAATGACAACCCACTGAGCACGGCTGGGTATTCTGCATCACTGTATTGAGCACTTCCCATGCATAACCTTAATTTATACTCAAATCCAAGCACTTCCTGTGCATAACCTTAATTTATACTCAAATCGCTTTATGAAACAGGAACCGTCATTACCTCTGTTTTACACATGAGGAAACTGAGAGTCAGACTAAGTAATTTGTCTAGTGTTATATTGTTGGTGAATAGAAGATTCTGGATTCCAGTCCAGGCAAGTCCTCTCTAGAACATCAGCTCTGACTTCCACATAACCCCTTCCTGAGAAAGGGGGGCAGAGAGAGTGACAAAGTTCCTTCTCCAACTAGCACTTGACAGTATGTATTACTATGATAGAATGTTTATATTTTAAAAAATAGATTCTTTTGTGTATTGTGATACAGTTTGTACATAAGGGTTTTAGATATGCAAAGTAATACTATTTATTTTCACGGATATTCACATAGGTAGTAAAGGTATAAAGATGTACATGGAGATAATGTAGGTACATAGCTATATATATTTATTTTAAAGATTTTTATTTATTTATTTGGCAGACAGAGATCACAAGTAGGCAGAGAGAGGAGGACGCAGTCTCCCAGGGAACCTGATGTGGGGCTCGATCTCAAAACCCTGGGATCATGACCTGTGCTGAAGGCAGAGGCTTTAACCCACAGAGCCACCCGGGTGCCCATAGCTATATTTTAATATAACCTTTCTGTATATTTAAACTATTTTATAATAAAAATTTCATATATTTCTGTATAAGGTAATCAGACTGCTTTTAGAGGGAAATGGGTAGTTCTAATCATTTATTTAAAAAATTTTAATGTTGTCATATAGTCTTTTCAGCTAAGTGAGTGCCTGCAAGATTTGGTAAAAGTGAATAATGTCTGTAGTCAGCAGTATTATGCCAATATGAAGGTCTTGGTTTTGAGAATGTCTTGCAGTTATGTAAAATGTCATTATTGAGAGAACTGAGTGATACAATGGACCATTACTGCTGTTTTTAAATGAATTAGTAATTTTATTTATTATTTGCAAAAAGTTTGAGAATCTCCGTTTGTTTGTTTTTAAGATTTTTATTTATTTATTTGACAGACAGAGATCACAAGTAGGCAGAGAGGCAGGCAGAGAGAGAGGGGGAAGCAGGCTCCCTGCAGAGCAGAGAGCCCCATGCAGGGCTTGATCCCAGGACCCTGAGACCATGACCCCAGCCGAAGGCAGAGGCCCTAACCACTGAGCCACCCAGGCGCCCCGAGAATCTCCATTTTAATGGAGGTCTCCTCTAACCCCCAGGTGCTTTCCCTCTGTTCCCACCCCTCCACCACTGCACTTACCACTTGGTAGGTTATGTTTATAAAGTAGCATTTACTTAAAATGCTATTTCTCTTTTCCAGAGAACTTTGATAGGCCACCAAATTTTTTCCACACTTAAAAACTGAGATATGATTCATATACCATAATAACACTCCCTTTTAAAGCATTAAAATTCAGTGGGTTTTAGTATATTCACAAGGTTGTGTGCAAACCATCATCACTATCTAATTCCAGAATTATTTCATCATTCCCCAAAGGAACCCTGTGTTCATTGGCAGTCACTCATCATTTTTCCCTCTCCCCAGTCCCTGGTAATCAGTAACCAACCTTCCGTTTTTATGATTTTGCTTATTCTGGACAAGGACTCCTACAACAGGTGGCCTCTTTGACAAACTCCTTTTACTTTTAGCATAATGTAATCAAGTTTCATCCAGGTTGTAGCATGAATCTGTATCCTCCTCTATATGGCTGAATAATAGTCCATTGAATAGGCATAGGACATTTTGCTTATCCATCCATCAGTTCACAGACACGTGGGTTATTTCTATTTTTGAGGGGAGCTATTCTGCATAATGTTGCGATAACATTCATGTGTATGTAATTGCTAGTACATATGCCTTCAGTTCTCTCAGGAACATATCTAGGAGTAGATATGTTGGATCATACAGTAACTCTGTTTAACTTCTAGAGGAACTGCCAAATTTTTTTCCAAAGCATAGGCCAGCAGCTTTTAAAAGAACTTTTTTTATGACTGTAAAGATAATACATTATATAACCATTAGAGAAACTTTGAAAAATGCAGGGAAGAATCAGGACAAAAATAAAAGTCATTCCCACTTTATATTACTTATGGATAATGATTGTTAACACTGTGATCACTTTTTACTATGTGCACACACACAATCAGCATTATGCTATATATACTTTTGAAATTTGCTTTTTCTTCACTTATAAAAGATATGAATTTTTTGAGTTGTTAAATGGTCTTCTAAAATATGATTTTAAAATGGCTACATATTGGGCGCCTGAGTGGCTCAGTGGGTTAAGCCTCTGCCTTCGGCTCAGGTCATGATCCCAGGGCCCTGGGATTGAGCCCCACATCGGGCTCTCTGCTCTGCGGGGAGCCTGCTTCCTCCTCTCTCTGCCTATCTCTCTGCCTACTTAATAAATAAATAAAATCTTAAACAAAAAGGCTACATATTATTATTTTGTATGAATATACCAGGATTCATTTAATTCATATTCTTTTAGTGGATAATAGCAATAATTCTAATTTTTCCCTGATAGCTGTGTAACAAATATCCTTGGTATATAAATTGTAGTGTTTATGATTATTTTCCTAGGATAAATTCCTAGAAATTGAATTAAGTATGTATAATTTTTGAATGTTTTTTATACAGATTACCAGGTTGTCATCTAAAAAGGTTGTATCCACCTAGGTTGGTTTCAAGCAGCAAGCAAGATGGACTGTCTCCCTCATGCTGGACTATTGGTCATTATGTTTTAAATCTCTGCTAATTTAATGAACTGAAAAGGACTGTATCAATGCTTGCGTGGTATTTCTTTGATTATCATTGAGAATGAAATTTTTTCCCTCATGCCTATCAGTCATTTGTATTTCCTTTTTTAATGTCCTGTGTTTCATGTATTTGGCCTGTTTTTCTAACTCAGTGTTGCCTCGTTATTCAGTTGGAAGAGTTTGTTCTAATCAAGTGTCTTTTTCTTTTACAAATTTTTCTCTTCTTTACAAAAGTAATAGATGCTCAATGTAAAAATACAAGAGAATTGTAATAATATAAAACACAAACACTGAAAATCTCCAAAGTTATACCCTCAAATTGATAATTTGGTGTATGTTCCTCCTAATTTTTTTTCTATCCATATTCTACCAATTACATTTCTTCTCAAAATTGGAATCATACCTATTGTATTTAACTTGATTTTTGACTTACTAAATCTTATACATATCCCATTGACAAATATACAGCTTTATTTTATTTTTAAAAAATCATTTTATTTTTTAAAGATTTTGCTTATTATTTATCTGAGAGAGAGCCCGCATGCACTTGTGGCCTGTGCAAAAGCAGGGGGAGCAGCAGAGGGAGAAGCAGACTCCCCACTGAGCAGGGAGCAGGATCTGGGCTCAGTCGCAGGACCTTGGGAACATGACCTGAGCCGAAGGCAGCTGCTTAACAAACAGAGCCACTCAGGCTCCCCCAGCTTATCTTTTTTAATAGTTGTGTGCTATCATGACTATATTATGTTTTAAACATGAATAGTTGTACATTTTTACTGAATTATATTATTAAGTCTTTTTTTATGATGTAGTGCTTAACTTTTATGTGTAGAAAGAAGGTTCTCAATTTTTTATGGGAGTTCTCTGTACTGTTCAAGAAACTACCCTCATTTTCAGAGACAAGTTATGCTGTGAAATTGTGAAGACTGTTGACCCATCTTGGAAACTGTAGGAGGAGTCTAAAAAACTGCTTTGCAAATGAAGGGGGGAAGACACTGTTTTGAGCAAATAAAATGGATTAAAGTTCCTATTTTAAGTGAATAAAATTCAGAGTACATTACCTTTTTGGCTGGTCTCAACAGCTCATTTCTAGAAGGTTGAAATGCATCAGTAGCCTTTGAAAGAGAGAATTCTTACTTCCCTGAAACATTCATAAAAAAAATTTATGATCACTGGGTTAGGTGCTAGGAATGCAATGATAAGGGAGCATCGACACACACACACACACACACACACACACACAACACACGGTCCCTGCTCTTAGAGTTTCCAGTGACATGGAGACAAACATTATTCAAATAATCATACAAGTTTAATATATAAAAACGAGCTGCAGTGTGTGCAATGGAAGAAGAGTAGAGGACAGAATTCAGAGGGATCTGCCCCAGGCCTGGAAGATTTTGGAAAGCTAACTTTGGATGTGTCAGCGGTGCAGGAGTTGGGGGACTAGGGTGGGGATGTGGGGTTTGGTGGCAGGGGGAGGGTACATTTCCGGGGGGGAGAAACCCTGAAGCCAGCTGGAAGGAGCTCAAGCCTTGGGCAACAGAGGGCTAACTCAACTGCCTACAGAGAAGAAAGGTTGTGGGAGAGGAAGAAGCATGCTTCTGCTGAAGTATTTAAATTCAAACAGTTTTTGTCATGTACAAATGGTATGATGGGGGTGCCCCTGGCTGGCTCAGTCAGTGGAGCGTGCAGCTCTTAATAGTGGGGCTGTAAGTTTGAGCCCCATGCTGGGTGTAGAGATTACTTAAAAATAAAATCTTTAAAAAAGAAAAATAAATGGTACGACTACAGGCTATCGATTTGTGATCCCTGCTTTACAGGGAATGTGAGATCACTAAATGGTGACTGAATTCCTGAAAGAGTTGTGAAACAGCAGCATCTTCAAAGAATTCCAGAATATGAACGCTGGGTAGAAGACAATGACCCAGCAAGTGTTCCTGAGTTGGGAAAGGAAAAACCAGGAATGAACAAGACCTTACTAAAGTCCAGGAAAAGAAGGCCTTTTAAGAAGGACGCAGTTGAGTATGGCTAAGAGATCAAGGAAAATGAGGAACTGAAGTAGTGACTTCTGCAAAATGCCTAAACAGTGCTGATACTGTTTAAGAAGTCCCACGCATCTTCTGAATTGTGTCTTTTGCCTGATTGGGAGTGGGTGTGGCTGGGTTAGATCCAGCACAAGCTCCTAGAGACCCCACCTCATTCTAGCAACAACCAGCATGATGTAATAAACAAGACAAGTATAAGATAAACACATTTTTGACAAGGTATTTATTACCACATGCTTTAATAACAGAGAGACTCAAGTGGGCTCACATTAAAAACCATGAAGCATGTATTTCTTCTGCAGTGCTGTAAAGATAGGTATCTGATAAATCTAGGTCTTTAGAACCAAAGCTCTATGAAATGTACTATTGCCTTTATTTAAGATAGACTGTTGAAGGTACAGGAATCAGCTATTGAAAAACCGCAGAACCCCATCCCTGCTGTATCTTTATTTGTGGAAGAAGTATTCTGAAAAATGTCCCATAGAACAGGATGAAAATCATTTTCTAAGTTGTAATTATAAGACTTTATTATCAAAACTGATGTTTTCCAAGATAAAAACAGAGCACATAATGATTAATGAACTCAACAGAAAGATTCCAAAATAAAGTTTCTACAAATTTAGTTCTTAAACAACTGTAAATAGATAGTATATGTAGCTTACCAGAATTAAAAATTCTCAAGGCTCTCACAAAGTTACTCTTCATCAAGAATAAAATTCTACATGAATGGGAATTAAATTTAGAAAAAAATTTAGTTAACATAATTGAATGTAATTAATCATTATTAAAATATCAAAACAGAGCAGTACATTTGAGTATATATATGTAGTGCTTTTTAAAGCTCTAGTGAGACACCCTTTCAAATGTAGCTAAGCAATGTAGTAATGTATTAGTCACAAATGTAGTTAAGATTATAGAAAAATAAGTTATGGATATGATTGATGTATAAATAAATCGATATATATAAACACATAATTTTCTCTTATAGGATTTTAGGAAAATATGTGTCATAGTTAATTCTTTCTATATTGTATTTTACTTACAAGTTAAGAACTTAATAAATAATTATTTGGTATTAAATGGTTCAGTAGGACTTACCCATATATGCTGTCCTTTATATACATTATTGCATTTTTGAAGATCTATAATTTTCAACAACAAACCTCAAAAGTATTAAATTTCTTCTTCCTTAAATCTTGGATCCTGTAATCAGATTAATCTTCCTAAAATTCTTTCATCTTATTAGTGCCACAAAAATAATTATTCAGTGGCTCCCATTTTCTACAGAATAAAGTTCAGCTCTTTATTCTGGCATTCAAAATATTCCATGCTTTGACCTCAAACTTTATTTTCAAACCAGGCCATGCTCTTCACTGACTCAGTATTAGCGAAGCTCATTCCAACCCTGAGCTGTGTTCCTCACTTCAATGTTGCACTTTTTCATCTTCAAATCCTATGGTTGGTTGGTTTGCTTGCTCATTTATTTATTTATTCAGTAGGCTCCACACTCCAGGTGGGGCTTGAACTCAAAACGGTGAAATCAGGAGTCCCATGTTCTACTGACTGAGCCAGCCAGGTACCCCAAACCCTATGATCTTTAAATGTTCCATTTGATTCCCACTTCCCTTGTGAAAATTTCCCTAATGTTTCTGATGCCTTCCTCTAATCTTATCTTTAACACTCATGCTGGCTTTTAAATAGCCACTCTCATGGACTCTTACCGAACTAGTTCCTGTTTTTAAGACTTGTCTCTTCACCAAATGGGAAATTCCTTGATTAGTGCCTATGGTGCCTAGCACAATCCTGAGTATATAATAAGTACATGCTAGTATCATCTTAATTACTTCTGACATTTTATTCTTACATTTTTTCTTTCCATCTCCAGAAACAGCACAACAAAAGCCCAAGCTTACTGCTGCTGTAGTGTGTCATTCTCTTCAGAAGCCAACTGACTTTGCTATTTGCTCCATTTAATGCGTGAACTTCACTGTGCAACTGAAATATATGGAATCTGGAATTTTCTTCAAACCAGGGGCTAACACCTTTAATTTCATCAAGTTTTAAGTAAGTTTCTGTCTTTTCTGATAAATATGTATTTACAGATATTTTCCTTTTATTTTTTTGAAGATTAAAAAAAAATCATTTGCGAGAGAGAGACAGACAGCACAAACAAGGGGAGAGGAAGAGGAAGAAGGAAAAGCAGACTCCCTGCTGAGCTGGGAGCCTGACATGGAGCTCAATACCAGGACCTGGAGATCATGATCTGAAGTGAATGAAGGCAGATGCTTAACCATCTGAGCCACCCAGGCACCCCAGATTTTTTTTTTTCCTTTTAATGGACTATTTTGGATGTTCAATCAATTTCTCTGACATTATAGAGTTTTAAAATAACTGCCAAGTTTTTCCTTCCACTGATTGTGATTTTTTTTTTCCTTTTTCCTGTCCTTTCTAACTGAGCAAAGGGAAGGGGGTATAGAAGTGGTAGGATATACGCTTTTTAAAAGCCCACACTGGGCTGGGTGTAGAAAAGCATAAATTATGGTCCTAACTTCCTCTACTGCACAGACAGCTTTGCTCTGCTTAAAATTGTTATGCTGGAGCTTCACATCTACAAATCCAAGGCAGCTATAATCCCAAACCAGCATGGTTCTCTTCCACCATGTAACTGTAGCGACCATTTATTAATCACCTCCTATATGTCAGATACAATGTTGATTACTTCATCTCTCACATAATTATCATAAATAAGGGAATCACGATTCTCATTTTACAGAAGAGAAAACTGAGGCTTAGAGATGTTAAGTAATTGGAACAACTAGTAGGTGGCACAGCTGAAGTTTGGATGCAGAACGAATTCTTTTTTTTTTTTTTTTTTTTTTTAAGATTTTATTTATTTATTTATTTGACAGAGAGAGAGAGAGTTCACAAGTAGACAGAGAGGCAGGCAGAGAGAGAGGGAAGCGGGCTCCCTGCTAAGCAGAGAGCCCGATGTGGGACTCGATCCCAGGACCCCGAGATCATGACCTGAGCTGAAGGCAGCGGCTTAACCCACTGAGCCACCCAGGCGCCCTGCAGAACGAATTCTAAAGTCTCTGCTGTTTTCACTACATCTTGCAATATTGGTACCGTGGAATTCTATTTGGGGAATATTGGGGCTTGTACTGATGACCTTGTTGGCTATTGGGAAGGACAGAATAATAATAAAATATTTCAACGTGTTTGAGGAGGCTCACCAGCACTCCTCTCCTGCACACATTTGCTCCAATCTTATTTAGTTGTTCCCACTCCAACAATTTACATTACAGTTTACACCAAATTTGGCACTGTCCCTTTTGTAATGGAATATCTGATCCCATGTCTTGGTAGGTAGAAGGAGAGCTGGCAGTTTTTACCTTTGTTAAGGAACAAGACAAAAACAATAGAATGAAATCAACACAGCAATATAAGAATATATATACATGTATTTCTTATGTATTTTAGAATTTCTCCCTGTAATAGACCACAGAAGACAAACTTAAATAAGACTACGTATTCTTCTTGTTCTGACAGATGAATTTTAATTTTCAGCTGTTAGTTTACTTATTTGAAAAAGTCAATAGAAGGAAATTCCAGTGTGACAAGAATTTTGACAGTCCCTCAATATTATCTCTAACGAAATCTAGTTACATGGTGAACTTTCAGGAAGGATGTAGCTGTGGTTGTAGGTTTCAATTGGGCCATTACTCTTACTTTAGTTATACTGTATGTGGCAATTCCCATTGCTGTTTTATTAGGGCCATGGGAGGGGAGAGGCTATTCTATATTTTTCTACACTTGAGAGTTTACCATATAATGTTCTCTTGGTAATCTAAAAGTCTAAAGATTTCTATGCTGATTTAACCAATGTTTTACATTGAGTTGGCCAGAAGTTTATTAATAAGTATTTGCCACCAAACAGCTCTAACTATATAAATATGTATTACATAATTACATTAAGGATACTTTGTGTTTATGAGTCAATAACCTTTCACTGTTGCATCATTTTTACTATTAGGTATTTAAAATGCTTTTATAAATCAGACTTTTTTGGTTTGTTTAAAAAAATACTAATTTTTAGTAGGCTACTGGGATGCAGTTTTCAATGGCGTTGACAGTTACGGTGCTATAGAAAGAACCTATACCTGGAATCTAACTTTATAATAGAGTCTAGGCTCTGCCTCTTGATTTTTATCTTGAACAAATCACTTCATTTATTTACTCATCTACAGGAAGGGGATCATAATTCCCATCCCACAGTGTTTTTTATGAAGACTATTTGGCATATAGGAGCTGTTCTACAGAGGCAAAATTGGGTTTAAGGGACAGCAGCATGGCAAGGAACTTTACTCAGGGGGAATTGGGGAGGGGCTTTTTATGGAGTTTGAACTAAACATTATTAGTCACAGAGCCCAAGTACTATGTATGGTAGGCCTAGAATACCTCTCCCTGAAATTCTACTTCCAAAGACTAGACTTCCCCACTGGGGGTGAACTCAAGCCCCGGGGTATGTTTTGTGATTTTTGTCCTTGTTGCCCTTTCCCCAAGACTGGAAATTTTGGAGAAGCCATTCCTTCATCTTTGTATCCTCCTGGGAACCAAACAGATCATTAGTGTAAGTGCTTAATGTGCTCAATGTTAGACAAAGTCCCCATACAGATCAGTGAGTCAGATTAGCAACTGAATAACCATTAGCAATATTTAAGTTACAGCCAACTTTAAGTTCTTCCTGTAAGGACCTATTTAGCCAGAGTGCTTCCATCCAGTTAAACAATAATTTTGTTGTTTAAAACTTAAACTGTCCCTAACTCCCTTCCCCCAGGCGACTGCCTTAAAAACAAGTCCCGGAAACCGGTCCCAGGTAACAAAGCCCAAATACAAGGGTGGATCATGCCAGGTGGAGACAGTTACCCTAGTTACCCTAGTAACTAGTTACTAGGGTCTCCCTAGTTACCAAGGAGTATGGGCCCTACCCTTTGGGCACCTTTTGGGCGCCAATTCTGACCAAAGTAGGCTGGTTCAGATATCTACTAGGGTAAATGGTAATTCAGTTGGTCACTTATGTGTGACCTAACATGACTGCAGCTTTCTCTGTGTTACAATTTCATTGGCCACCTGTGCAGGCCAGGCCCAACCACAAGGTCTTTGCCGGGAAAAGCTAGTCTGTGAAGCAGAGAGAGGTCGTCCTCTCTGTTAGAGGCGTGGCCCCACACCTTTGGTTTGATTGATGCTTGGCTTGAAATCAAGCTTTGCTTGACCTTCGCTTTGTATCAGTCTTGCTCTTTTAATCACGGACCCATTATTGGGGGACCTAACACTTCATTCTCTCCAAAGGAAAGAACAGTGGTGTTTTTCCTAAAAGAAAATCTTAAATTGAATTGGGTCGGTAGCATTCAGCCTAAAGCCTCCAAAGAAATTAGATGCAAGGTTGGGGAGGAGGATAATTAACCTTACTTTGCGCTCTGGTAGGGGCCCTTAACTAGAGCCTGGGCGTTGGTCCCAAGAGGAATGGCCATCCCACCCAACCCGAGTTGTGGGGTGTCAGGCAGAAAGCTGTCTCCATCCCTCCAAGCCACTGTGGCTGGGTTTCTGGTCTTGAGAGATGCAGATGAAGTGGTGTGAAGGGTTGGGCTTTTTTTTTTGTTCCTAAAAATGCAACGAACAAAAAAAAAAGTACAACAATCCAAACCCAACCATCTTGTTGCGCGCCAGCTTTCTTCCCGGGTGGCGCCGCCTCTGGTTGCCCGCGCTCCGTCAGGCACAGCGCCCGCGTCCTAGCGAACGCCGTCAGCCGCCCAGCGCCCGGGCTCCGCCGGATCCGGTACCGCGCTCCGCGCTCCGCGCCGCCCCTCTGCAAGGGAGAAAACCAAGCAGCCCGGGACCCTGCCCCCTTCCAGCCGCACCGCGGGCGGCGCCGGTTATTGGTGACGGTTGTTGACACCGGAAGGACTCCCGCCTCACCTCACCCACTGCCCCTCCCCACTCCCACCCCCACCGTGGGGAAGGCGAAACTCGGGAGACGGAACAAAGGCGAAGCCCGGCCGAGGAGGCGGGCCGAGGTGCCGGGAGGGGAGGGCGCTGGGGCGGGGCACGGCTTGCGCCGCGAGTCCATTTTGCAGCCGTGCCCAGCCGGTAGCGCGTGCTTCCCGCGGGTGGAGGACAGACGACCGCAGGGCTCCAGGCGGGGCCCCCGAGGTCCGAGATAAGTACCCGCCGGGTCCCTCTCAGGGAAGGGGGGGTGATCCTCGGGGCTGCTGCGAGGATGGGGACTTGCCCTGGCAGGACAGCGACCTGCGTGGGTGGGGGGCTGGCGGAGAGCTCAGTGTGAGCTCCACTCCCAGATGCACGGCGGAAGCCAGCTGGGCACTGGAACAGGGGTGAATTGCAGCGGCGTGCAGGGGGCGTCCGCCTGGCCGGTGCAGCGTGTCTGCTCCAGAAAACCTGCTCCGCTACCGATTATGCCCGGCTTCACGGCCAGAGCCTCGAAATCGCCTACGAAAGAAAAGGCGACCATGAATCCTAAATCGGAGCGCTCAGCCACTTTCTGGCACCGAATATGGGGAGGTGCCTTGGCGTCGGGGGAGGGCGCCCTAACCGGGAAGCTCCTTAGTACTGCACAAAGATCTCCAGCCATGCTCCTGGCTTTTTCACCAGGTCCTACCTAGCACGCTGGCTTTATTTGTGGGGGACGACTGAAAAAATTTGAGGATCAAGACTAAGGGTCCTGTGTAAATAAATGCATACTACTGGCTTCTTTGTTCTTTCTTTGCAGTAGTCTCGATTGTCGATCAAAACGTGAGAAAAAAACCCAAACCTGATTGCTTTGTCCTGGGAAATAGTGACCCTGACGAATACACCTGCTCGCAGGGGACAGAGGTAAACTACAATACTTCTCCCTGCATTAAGAAACCAAAAAAGCACCCAGTTTTTTTAAGGCCGAGAACCATGCAAAATTCAACTAAGTGTAGAATAACCATGCAAAATTCAACTGTGTTCGGTCCTCATGGGTGGTCTCTGTCCTTTTCATATTTTTTCAAAACTCAGAAGAATAGATTCAGTATTTGGAAAATTTTTATGTAGCAGTTATTCTACAAATATTGCAGTACACAGATTTATAATGAGAAAGAAAAGAGATGCCTCGGTAGCATTTTTTTTTTTAAGATTTTTTTTTTAAAAGATTTTATTTATTTATTTGACAGAGATCACAAGTAGGCTGAGAGACAGGCAGAGAGAGAGGAGGAAGCAGGCTCCCCGCCTAGCAGAAAGGCCAATGCGGGGCTCGATCCTAGGACCCCGCGATCGTGACCTGAGCCGAAAGCAGAGGCTTGAACCCACTGAGCCACCTAGGCGCCCCTAAGTTGTTTTTTTTCCCTTCTCCCCTACCATGCTGCTAGGACTTGTACAAATACTGAGTTTTCTAACTCTAGAGACTTTTATACAATAGCTATTTTAAAAGCAGAATTTCATTTACATAGCCACTCCTGGTAGAACTTGATGGAGCAGTTGATTAACTGGTTGTATTTCTGTCTTATGCAATGAGAAGAGACATTTCTTAAGGCTCTCTTTTTCTTAAAAACACCTTCTTGGGGCGCCTGGGTGGCTCAGTGGGTTAAGCCGCTGCCTTCGGCTCAGGTCATGATCTCAGGGTCTTGGGATCGAGTCCCGCATCGGGCTCTCTGCTTGGCAGGGAGTCTGCTTCCTCCTCTCTCTCTCTCTATGCCTGCCTCTCTGCCTACTTGTGATCTCTCTCTGTCAAATAAATAAATAAAATCTTTAAAAAAACAAAAAAACAAAACAAAAAAAAACACCTTCTTCTTTGCACTAGCTGAGATACTAAACCTCCCTGGTAAGTTCTTACATAACACCAGGTTATTCTTTCCATTCTGTACATTTATGTACCTGGTCTTAACTTGTAATTATGGTTACCTGGTCTTAACTTGTACCACAGCTATGTTCAGATATGCCCATTTCTGGGAAAGTGCTTTGTATGTGGTATCCTATATAATGGCTTTAACTTTTCATGAAATTGTAGTTCAAGAGTCCAGTTCTCTTTCAGGACCTTTCTTGGTTAATATACTCATGCTCTAAAATAACACTTTAAATGTGAACTTGCATTTTGTGTATTTGTTCACAACTGTAATCCATCCATCTTATATTTTATATAGTTTAGCAATTTACAAAACTGGCACTCATTACTTAATCTTCTATGATGAGGATGAGGTCGATAATGTAAAAATCCGCATTATATGGGGGCGCCTGGGTGGCTCAGTGGGTTAAGCCGCTGCCTTCGGCTCAGGTCATGATCTCAGGGTCCTGGGATCGAGTCCCGCGTCGGGCTCTGTGCTCAGCAGGGAACCTGCTTCCTTCTCTCTCTCTCTCTCTGCCTGCCTCTCAGTGTACTTGTAATTTCTCTCTGTCAAATAAATAAATAAAATCTTTAAAAAAAAAAATCCTCATTATATGGAGGCTAAAACTCTTGCTTAAATTAAGTTAGATATTCAGAGACAGGTTCAGTGCTCTATTTCCTCTACTAGAGAGCCTGTTATAGCCTAGTTTGTAAAAATCATAAAATTTTAGAAGGGATTTAGAGAGCCATGATTAAACTTCTCCATTTTATGAGAACACTGAATTTTTGATCCACTTTCTGGATCATGCTAAAAGCCTAAGAATTGGGAAACTCAGGTCCTATGCCTAGCTTGCTGTGTATAATTGGGAAAGCTCCATTTTTGGAGCAGGGGGCTTCAGTTTTTTCAGTTATAAAGTTAGGTCTTTTCTAGGTAGTCTCTAAGATACTTTTAGACCAAGTACTTTTTTTTTTTAATATTTTATTTATTTATTTGATAGACAGAGATCACAAGTAGGCAGAGAGGCAGGCAGACAGAGAGGAAGGGAAGCAGGCTCCCAGCTGAGCACAGAGCCCGATGTGGGGCTCCATCCCAGGACCCTGGGACCATGACCTGAGCCAAAGGCAAAACTTTAACCCACTGGGCCACCCGGGCACCCCTAGACCCAGTACTTCTCTTTTATTCCTACTCCATAACTTTTATTACCGTATATTCCCTATACATATTGGTAATCCTAAATACATATTAACTGCCTTAAACTGTTTTATATTTTAATTTTTTTTTTTTTTTTAATTCATTTGACAAGAGATCACAGGTAGGTAGAGAGGCAGGCAGAGAGAGAGGAAGGAAAGCAGGCTCCTTGCTGAGCAGAGCCCGATGAGGGGCTCGATCCCAGGATCCTGGGATCATGACCTGAGCCGAAAGCAGAGGCTTTAACCCACTGAGCCACCCAGGCTCCCCAAACTGTTTTATATTTTAAATTTGGGTAGGTATGGTAAAAATGTATGCCTTATTCTTTTTTTTTTTTTTTTTTAACTAAACTATAAAAATAGGTTCTGTTGTAAGATCAGGAACTGCATGGAGAAGTAGGGCACTCATACATCATTAGTTAGAGTTCATAAACTGGTATACCTGTTCTTGAGAGAAACCTGGTAATCTTTTCAAGGTCCTAAAATTCTTCTCATTGACATGCCTAACAGTACACTTAAAGGAACCGTCTAAGGAAATAATCAGAGCTGTAGACCTTTTCTGCAAGATGTTCATTTAAATGTTATAACCCAAAAAGACTTATAGCCAGTAAGAGCATATCCGTAAGATGGACTATCACATTTTAGAAGAATATGTAACAATAGGTAAAATATATGTAATAAAGTGAAAAATGGTGGATACAAAATAGTGTGAAGCTACCAGTTTTGTTAAAATAGGTATGTACACAAACACAACACACACAAGATTGGAAAAAATAAATAATAATGGTTATTCCTTGCTGATGTGATTATAGGTGATTTCTCCCCTGTATTTTCTGAATTTTCTGTACTCACAAATTACTTTTCTAGTTTAAGAAAAACATAAAAGTTGGTTGCTTGGATAACCTCTCTAACTTCAGTATGGTGTCAACTTTCTGTGTCCTTTTTATAAGGCATTTATCATGCCTTTTACAGGAATAATATCTTTATAAATGTGCTATACTTCTGAATTTAGGGCAGGAATTGAGTTTTGGCTTATATTTTATCTTTTTAAATATCATTAGGTCATTGGATTATTCATTCTTGTTACTCAACAAAAACACTGCCATCTTCATTACCTTGGCCTTGAACTCTGGATACTAGAATGGTACTGAAGAATAGAGTGCTATCCCCACTTCTCAAAATAGTTAACCAAATACAGGCATCCTCTGACATACAGAATCCATTAAGCCTTCTATAAAGCAATTTCCTATAAACTTTTTAAAAATAAATTCATTTCCATTATAGATGAAGACATACTACTAAGGAAGAGTTGAACTGCAAATTTTTTGTTAACTGTTTAAATTATTGTTTTTCCTATGTCATTAGTGCCACAAGTATATTCTACTGCAATAGCCAGGTTCCCCATTGTAACTCCATTAGGAGCTTTTTTATTCACCCTGCATATTTGTGGTATTGAATATGAGCGAGGAGTGCCAACATAGTATATATAATATAGCCAACCTAAAAATTGCTCAAGTTTAGCACAATTGGCTTTCTCCTTAATATATTCTGTAGCCCGTAGCCCACATTTACTTTAGAATGAGATGTATACATAATTCTACACTGAGCAAAAGGACCTTTGTTTAAACTAATTACATTTCCAACAGACATCTCAGAAGTAAGTTCTTATTAGTTGGTAAGTAGTGCTTATATATATCTACAAAATGCCTCTTTTCCCCTCTACGGTATTATATATAAGTAACCTCAGTTATCTAGATGAATCCAGCTAGCTACCTACCAAATGATAGACTTTGATAGTACTTCTGAAAGCTGGCATTAACCTGAAATACAGATTTAGATGATGGAGACTTTTTATAAGATACCAACCAATAATGATTGCCAAATTTATAGTCATAAAATAAGAAGTTGTTTTAGGGGTAAAAATTTTCTATCTTAATTAAACTCGCTTGTATTTATTTAGGAGAAGAGAGACCAGACATTTCTGGTTTGACCTTTCCAGAAGTCATTAGTTCCAGCTTAACTGGGACTCTTTCACAGGTAAAGGTAAAGATCTGAATCTGTTTGGTACCAGAGCAGGAAAATAACTTAGTCTATATATATGTTTTCCTCAAATTCAGACTTATTCAAATGGATTTCACCTGGTGATTTTATCAAATGGATTTCCAATGCCCTAAAATGGGTGGGAGAGAATAGCCTTCAACACCGTGTGGAAATCACACAGACTTCTGTGGGGATTTTTTGTTGCTAAATTAAAAAAAAATTTAAATAACCTCTCCGTCCAACATGGGGCTCAAATTTATGATCCTGAGATCAAGGATGCATGCTCTACTGACCAAGCCAGCCAGACATCCTCCCCCAGATTTCTTGACATTTGTGCAGAGGTGGGATAGGGATATCTGATGGAGCTATTGTCCTAAAATCCTATTGACATAATGCTGTGGAATAATAGCTGGGATAATTATCAAGAGACATAAGGGAAAAAAAGGGGGAAGAAAGATAAGGTAAAGGGGCAGGTAGGGGATAAGGAAAGAATAGGAGGAAATCAAAAGACTATATACCTTGACATGGGCAGTATGATGAGTTAAGAGAATAAATAAAGGAAAGTCAATCGTGGTTCAGAAAAGAGAATGAAGGAAAGGAAAAAAAACACATTTTTTTGAGTGGTCTGGATTAAGTAGTAAGGATAATGACCTGGTTTTTATGTTTCCGAGAATGTTATCATAGTCTAAAACGTTTTACTACTGTAAATACCCTAGAAACTACTAATTCTGGGATAATGCCAAAAAACGGAAGTTTCTTACTGTCTTACATTGACATATAAGTAACTTTTATGTTGTGTTTGCAGGAGCTGCATAAGAATTAGACAGGCTATTTTAGACACTCTATCTTCCATAATCCTTTTTTGAGATTCTTCAACTCACTTTATCCTGTTTTGATCATGTAAGTTATGGAACAGTCTCTAAAAGCCAAAATAAAGTGTAATAACACATTGATACAGAACACTTACATATTTTGTAAATAATTTTCATACATTATTGACTTTCAAAACAACTGTGTAATGAGGAGAGAAACTGCAGTACGTCTGTGGTTTGTCAAAGGCCACTGTCTAAGATCAGATGAGTATGTCAGCCTCACAGACCTGGATCGAGATTCTTTTAATACATTTTTTTATTTTATAAAAGAAAACAATACTGTAGCAGATCAAGCTCTTTAAAGCTTATCATACTTAGCTAATGCTTCTGAAGTTTTGCTTTTTAAGTTCTGTATGGTTTTCTTATAATTGGTCTCCCTTTTTAGTTTTTTCCTAAAGAAGAAAAGAATTTTTTGTGAAAATTTTCAAATATACAGAAAATTTTTAAAAAACTACAATAAATATCCTGACATCCTCTATCTAGATTCAGTAACTTGACCCTAAGTTTCAAGAAAGCATTACTAGTGGATCTCATACTAGCAGAATACAGTAAACTTCTTGAAAAGAAATTAATATGCTGAGAGGAAATGCTTTAAAAAAAGCAATCCTTTTATTCCAAGCATTGCTTCAGGAAAGAAATTGTGGCTCCCAGTTTAGTAGAGGTTTGCATAATTTAGTTTTGTCTATGAGGTATGTTTCAATATTTGCTATGTAGTTTCTTTTTTTTTTCTTCTTGATTTTTACTTGTTTAACACATAGAGATCACAAGTAGGCAGAGAGGCAGGCAGAGAGCTGGATGTAGGGCTCTATTCCCAGGACCCTGCGATCATGACTTGAGCCAAAGGCAGAGGCTTAACCCCCTGAGCCTCCCAGGCGCCCCTGTTATGTTATGTTTCTTATTAGGTATCTACTTTGGAATTCCTGAATCCAGAGAGGCCTCAGAGCAGGATGGAAATTTGATTTAAATCCTTAAGATACAAAGTATTATTAACTTTTCTTTTTGTTCTCTAATGGGATTTGGAAGGAAATAATGGGTAATATCTTGAACAACTTTATATTCTTACTATTAAATTCAATGGCTTAATAGGGAAGTTTGACTAGTTTTTTTAATTAAAATTAACTTCGAGTGAACAAATGAGCACCTTTTGCATTATAGTCTTTGAGTTGATCATTTAAAAGCAAGGGACTTCTAGGAGAGAGAAGTCTAATACACATATATAGGTTTTGCTTTTTATTTTAAGACTACTTCCCTTTTTAAGTATTGACTTTTCCATTTTTAATATTCTGGTTATCATGTTTCAATTTTCATTTGTAGAGACTTGTTGCTATATACCCACTCAAGGTAGAAGAGTTTTTTTAGTCTTCCTTGAGTGCAGATATCATGAATATTTGCCTAAAAATAAATCTGGTGGTGTTATACAATCATGTGTTTGTCAAAACTCACAGAATTGTATACCAAAGAGTGAATTTTATTGTATGTAAATTAAAAGTATATTTAAAAATACACATATGGCAGGAAAATGAGGTTGAAAATGAGAGGTGGTAGATAATTATATATTTGCTACTTGGTTGGTATAAAACTTGGGAAATTTCTAATTAGTGGGTAAAATGGATTTCTGTGCTTCAAAATTTAGACTTTCTTGGTTTTCAGAAACACATTCAAAGGAAAAAAAGAATCTTGGAAATGTGTTTGCTGTTGTACACTGAACTTGACAGTGCTTAAGTTGAAGTTTTATTACTGGAGAGGAATAATTTTGTTTACATAGTTTCTTGACTTCTATACTGGTAACAAAAATTAGCTATAGAAAAGAGGGGATATGTACCTTAGTACCTACAAAGGAGTATGTTTTATTGACTTCTTCAGATTTTTATGTTAGCCATACTTTAAAAAAATTTTTTATTTTTGTTAACATATAATGTATTATTTGCCCCAGGGGTACAGGTCTGTGAATCGTCAGGCTTACATATTTCACAGCACTCACCATAGCACATACCCTCCCCAATGTCCGTAACTCAACCACCGTCTCCATACCCCCGTTAGCCACACTTTAAGAAAAGGATCTCTAAGTTCCTTTATTGCAAAGTATACTCTTCACTTAGTGAGCCTAAAAACCTTATTAGTGACATATTTTCCTTGAAAACTTTTGAGGCAACAAACTTTCTATGGTTTTTTGGATTCGGCTGTTTCAGTTTTCTCTGAAAGTTGGCTGTGGGAGTGGTCACATTAATTTCACAGAGAAAGTTTTGAATATAAAGAGAAGAAAAGAAAATGTTTAGCTTTAAAGTCAACAGAAATAAGAATCTTTAAATTATAAACCAAAATTTGTAAGCTGCATCTGGATCCACCAGAATTTTGATGTAATTTTTATTTTTCAAAAAAGATTTGAGGGGTGCCTGGGTGGTTTAGTCGTTAAGTGCCTGCCTTCGGCTAGGGTCATGATCCCAGCGTCCTGGGATCGAGCCCCACATTGGGCTCCCTGCTCCGAGGGAAGCATGCCTCTCCCTCTCCTGCTTCCCCTGCTTGTATTCCCTCTCTCACTGTCTCTGTCAAAAATAAAATAAAATAAAAAGATTTGAGAGTGAAAGAATGCTAGAGGAGGGGCAGAGGAGCAGAGGAAGAGGGAGACAAAAAAACTTCCTACTGAGCAAGGATCCTCATGGGGGTGTCTTGATCTCAGGACTCTTGAGATCATGATCTGAGCAGAAATCAAGGGTCAGTTGCTTAAGCAACTGAACCACCCAGGTGGCCCTTGATGCAGATTTTTAGAAAGGGGCTTTCTAAGTGGTTTTTTTGCTCTTTTCCTCTGATTAATTTTCAGAGCTATAAGGTGATTATGGCTTTGGGATGACTGTTTACTAATAAATTTTTCTATGTATGACATTTTCCTGTTTATTTTTTCATACTTGATTGCCTTGAAATTCTTTCTGGCCCCTATTGCAGTATCTTTTTTAGTTTTCCTCAAAGTTTGTTTGCCTTGGGTGCCCATTTTTTCCCCACTGCATCCCAACCACTTGGTATTCTTTATTTTTCCTATTTATTTAATATGATTGTATAAAATTCTATGGGAATATTAACCTTGCAAGAATGAGTAAATGAGTTTACTTTATTGAATGCTGCCCCCTGTTACTTTCCTGTTTCTACTTCCTTCTCCAGACTCTATAGTTTTAGCATGGAATTCTTAGGTGAAAGAAGATAACAGTGGAGATGATAAAAATATAAAACAGAACTAACAGCAGAACTAACAGCAGGATCAGCAAATGTTTTCTTTCTCTGTTCTAGAGTCAGAATTTTAAAATTTTGTTTATTTGACAGAGAGCGAGCAAGCACAAGCACGGGCAGCAGCAGCAGAGGGAGAAGGAGAGGCAGACTCTACTGAGCCGGGAGCCTGATGTGGGGGCTTGATACAGGGTTCAATTCCAAGACCGTAGGATCATGACCTGAGCTGAAGGAAGACACTTAACTAACAGACCCGCCCAGGCATCCCCAGAGGCAGAATGTTTTATAACTGCTTGATAACTTCTCTTAGAACACTAACTCCATCCAGTCTGTATAGCCATTCTCCTCCCAATACTTTTAAAAGGTCTTATGATTTCTTATGTCACAAAAGATTGTTCTGAAAAATAAGCTCATCACATATTTTTGCCTTTTGACATTAAATTTGACAGAATATTCTTTGTTTTAATTCTGCATATAATTTTATTACAATTTATTATACATCTGTCTCTCAAAACTTAATGTAAAGCCCTAAATTAATTATCCTCGCAAACTCAGCTAATTTTTTTTTTTTTTAAAGATTATTTATTTATTTATTTATTTGTTTGACAGAGATCACAAGTAGGCAGAGAGGCGGGCAGAGAGAGAGGGGAAGGGAAGCAGGTTCCCCGCTAAGCAGAGAGCCCAATGCAGGGCTTGATCCCAGGACCCTGAGATCATGACCTGAGCTGAAGGCAGAGGCTTTAACCCACTGAGCCACCCAGGTGCCCAAACTCAGCTAATCTTTTTTTTTTTTTTTTTTTTTTTTTTATTTATTTGACAGAGAGAAATCACAAGTAGTCGGAGAGGCAGGCAGAGAGAGAGAGAGGGAACCAGGCTCCCTGCTGAGCAGAGAGCCCGATGCGGGACTCGATCCCAGGACCCTGAGATCATGACCCGAGCCGAAGGCAGCGGCTCAACCCACTGAGCCACCCAGGTGCCCCAAACTCAGCTAATCTTTTAAATAAAATTTATCTTCTAGATTATAGCTCTGATTGTGACTTAAAATTACTGCTAAAATTTATTTACTCATTTTTCATTATAAGATGATCTGTAGATTATTAGACCCTCTTTTATTTATTAGTTTGGTGGTAATGTGACATAATTTTGTCCCTTAGTAAGCTGAATGAGGACACAGCACTATATTTGGATTTAAAACTTTAAAGATAGAAGTTTTAATATGTACATTTAAAAACAATAAATGAGCTGAAAAGTGGTATCTAGATCAGGAATCTCAAATATTTTTTTGTCTCTGGATGACTATACTCTTTAAAAACTGAGAATCCATATATATAGATAGATAGATATAGATAAACCTATTACATGTAACATAATTTGTGAAAAATAACATTTTCAAAAGTTGTGAGAAGAGTGGCATGGCTTTACATATTTATGGATCTCTTTAATGAATTGTTATTAATAGATTATAACGAGTCTTTTATCTGTCCCTGCATTACACCTGTTAAAATAAGTTATTTTGGTTGAAATATACAAAGATCATATTTGGCCTTACACAGATAGTATAAGGCCAAATATTGGTGTTGGTAAAGGGAAGAATATTTTAATAGCCCTTTCTGATAATTGTGGATCTTCTTTGATACTATACCAAGACTCAAAAGTGGTAATTTCTTAAAAAGTTGCAATATGAATCTGAAATCATATTATTGAAGGTGTTGGTCTTTTGATCTTTTGCCTGATTTTTATGATTTGTAACATGCGTTGATGATCTGAACTAATTAGTTAATTGTGTAATGCAGATCTCCAAATGCTAACATTTTATTATACAGTAATGGCCCCCTAAAAGAGTAAAAGCCCACACTTGTTAAATTTACCACTTATTTCATTAGAAAATAATTAATGGGAAGTAAGCACTTACGTGGCAAAATGTTTTCCAAAATTCTAACTTTCATTCAAAAACTTAACTTTTATCATTGGCCAGAAATACCATGTTTCCCTTGAAGTGAAGGGCTTATTTTGTTCATTTCTGAGTAGATGTCTGCTTTACCTAAGTCTAAATAGCCTGTATGTCACTTATTTTTCAAATAAAATTATGTTCCATAAAAAAAAGCAGCTGGTTCAGATTGTGACTCAATCATGAAAGTGCTTTTTCTCCAGACAATATCTGTTGGGTAGAGCAGAAATGCTTTGTTTACTTCCTTTTTTGTCACTGAAAATATTGAAAAGGTATGTAGACACTGATCAGGATTTAATAAAATGAGTAATTTTGGTGCTTCATAAAGAACATTCTTAAATAAAGCTGGCTACTCCCACCCATACCATGGGTGTGTGGTAATGAAGAGTACAATAACTGGTAGTACAGTTTGGTACTGCCTTTTGCCTTGTTTGATTTCCACTAAGCCTCCAGCAGTGTCTACTCACCATTACTTTTACAGTACAATTGTCAACATGGTGCCAAAAGCAAATATCATCTCAGTATTATTGTGAAAAAAGTATTGACCTTCACAAATGACTTGAACAGAGTCTTAGGAACACCAGATTTCTGCTCACATTTTGAGAATTGATGCACATTAGACAGTTGTGGTTTAAAAGAAAACGTCATTTAATTCTCTGAAGAATGAATTGCAACTCTCATGTTTTTACTTACAATTTGAGTAATTATAATCTTGCCTCTGAAATAGAAAAATTTGCCAAATTTTAATAAAAGCCTGCACGAGATGCATGCTTGAATTTATATTTCTGTGCTTCTTTCTTTTAAATAGCATACCATTTTATAATTGTGGGCCCAGATTAAAGAGCTCATTCTATTCAGACACTGAGTAGCTTTGTTTCTGACAGCTAGTAGTCAGCTTTCTGTTTTAAAACAATCAGTTGGGTCCTGCTGGCTCAACTTGCAGTTGTCCTAGACCTAACCCTATCAGCCAAAGACTGTTGTTGGAAAGCCCACACAAAGGCCTTGTGTACAGGGAGTCCTGCTAATAAGGAGTGTGTTCTAGTCCCAGCAGATTAAATCTGCTTTGGTGTGCATTCCCTTCCCAAATTTCTCACTCATTTCCTTTGTTTGCCTGGTTATTTCTGTGAGAGATCATTTTTTAATGCTTCTGAAGATGGTTTCTTCTGATTATTACCTAGTCTGAGTGGAGGGGATTACTGGAGTAAAATATTTCTTTCTCTGTGGTAGGATGTGATGGAGCTGCTTGAAGAAGATCTCACATGCCCAATTTGTTGCAGTCTGTTTGATGATCCTCGAGTTTTGCCCTGCTCACACAACTTTTGCAAAAAATGCTTAGAAGGGATCTTAGAGGGGACTGTGCGGAATTCCCTGTGGAGATCCTCTCCATTCAAGTGCCCTACATGCCGTAAGGAAACTTCAGCTACTGGAGTTAATAGCCTTCAGGTTAATTACTCCCTGAAGGGTATTGTGGAGAAGTATAACAAGATCAAGATCTCTCCCAAAATGCCAGTGTGCAAAGGACACTTAGGGCAGCCTCTCAACATTTTCTGCCTGACTGATATGCAGCTTATTTGTGGGATCTGTGCTACTCGTGGTGATCACACCAAGCATGTCTTCTGTTCTATTGAAGATGCCTATGCTCAGGAAAGAGATGCCTTTGAGTCCCTCTTCCAGAGCTTTGAGACCTGGCGTCGAGGAGATGCTCTTTCTCGCTTGGATACCCTGGAAACTAGCAAAAGGAAATCTCTACAGTTACTGACTAAAGATTCAGATAAAGTAAAGGAGTTTTTTGAGAAGTTACAACATACATTAGACCAAAAAAAGAATGAAATCCTGTCTGACTTTGAGACCATGAAACTTGCAGTTATGCAAGCCTATGACCCAGAGATCAACAAACTCAACACCATCTTGCAGGAACAACGAATGGCCTTTAACATTGCTGAGGCTTTCAAAGATGTGTCAGAACCCATCATATTTCTGCAACAAATGCAGGAGTTCAGAGAGAAAATAAAAGTAATCAAGGAAACTCCTTTACCTCCTTCTAATTTGCCCACAAGCCCTTTAATGAAGAACTTTGATACCAGTCAGTGGGAAGACATAAAATTAGTAGATGTGGATAAACTTTCTTTGCCTCAAGACACTGGTACATTCATTAGCAAGATTCCCTGGAGCTTTTATCAGTTATTTGTGGTAGTCATTCTGCTTAGCCTTCTTATTTTCTTTGGTCCCACTATATTCCTAGAAGGGTCTTTATTTGATGAATTCACAAGTTGGAAAGACCATCTCTCAAACTTCAGTTCCTATCTGACTAAATCAGCTGATTTTGTAGAAGAATCAATGTTTTACTGGGAACAGGTGATGGATGGGTTTTTCATTTTCAGTGAAAGATTTAAGAATTTTACTTTGGTGGTGCTGAACAATGTGGCAGAATTTGTGTGCAAATATAAACTATTATAAAATCTGTTGCAAGTGTATAGTTCTCTTTTATTGGAAATTTGTTAAAGAGCTGAGTGGTAGTTCATATTTGGTCAAGATGTCAGTCAGGTATTTTCCTGCAAAAGTATTCGTTTCAAAAATAATGTCTTCTAATTGTTGTTTATGTAGCATAAAGATAAATGTGAGATTTAATAGTAAGTCCCGAAACTTCTTCCCTTTTTAAATAGTGCTTTTGTAATACGCCTCCTACCCCCAGTATTGGTTGTGTTTATGCTATGGAAAAAGAGGTGAAAGCACAACATGATCTAATATTGTGTAAATGAGGTAGTGTAACTGATTGTTCATTTAAGCATGTAATAAAGACTATTCTTGTAAAGTAACTTTTTTGGAGACGGGACATTCTTTTTAAAAAGGAAAGAATATATGGGTGAATTGGACTTCAGATTTTTCTAGATTTGAATTTCTAAATTTTACTTTTTTGTTAAAATGTAAATTTAAGGTGAACAAAAAGTGGCATTTTTCTTCTATTAAGTTTACATTTTTAGGAGGGTGGAGATTTCCGCTTGCCTTATTCCTCCTTTGGTTTTGTGAATTTATCACCAAAGGAATTCAAAGGAAATGTTAGGTGGCTGTGCAAGCAAAGGTGTAGGTAAAAAAAAAAAAAAAAGCTTAACACATGGCAAGAACAGGAAATGGGAAAGTCTTTTTACTGGCAGCTAAGTGTTACGCCATTCCAAAGTATCATGGCAACTGTACAACCAAACCAATCCACCGTTTAACATCTTTTCAAAGAGAAGTAAGATTAATTTGACAATAGATGGAACAATCTTTCAGCTATTATAAGGTACAAAGTAATCAGCTAAAAACATATTTTTTAACTAACTAGGATTTAAATAAAAATAAAAAGATAGCAATACATACATACATATACCACTGGGGGGGAATTAAAACCCTAATGTTCACATGAGATAAAGATGTACTACCTCCCACAGTTTTTTTGTTTGTTTATTTGTAAATTTATTTGAGAGCGATAGAGCAAGAGCAAGGAGGAGAGGCAGGGAGAAGGAGACTGCTGAGTAGGAAGCCTGATGTAGGGCTCAATCCCAGGACCCTGGGATCATGATTTGAGCTGAAGGCTGATGCTTAATGGACTGAGCCACCCAGGTGCCTCCTACCTCGCATAGATTAAAAATACTTCATGTACTCATCTTGCTTAGAATCCAGATGAAAACAAGAAGTGATCTTATCTTAGAACTGCTCTCTAGTCCCCTATTTCTGTCATGGAACAAGATATTCCTTAGAAAGCCAAGAGTGTCTACCCTGTTCTTTGTTTGAGAGGAAGCAACTAAATTTAAAGTACAAAAGAATCCAGTAGTGGGGGGCACCTGGGTGGCTCAGTGGGTTAAAGCCTCTGCCTTCGGCTCAGGTCATGATCTCAGGGTCCTGGGATGGAGCCCCACATCGGGCTTTCTGCTCAGTGGGGAGCCTGCTTCCCCCTCTCTCTCTGCCTCTCTGCCTACTTGTGATTTCTCTCTGTCAAATAAATAAACAAAATCTTTAAAAAAAAAAAAAAAAAGAATCCAGCAATGGGAGTAAGTCAAATTAAGCTGCTAGTTGAGGTAATGGCTGTCTCATCCGTAACTGATAATTAATGATTTAGCCACTAAATTGCTAAAGGGTTTATAAATTACAATAATAGGGACGCCTGGGTGGCTCAGTTGGTTGGACGACTGCCTTCGGCTCAGGTCATGATCCCGGAGTCCCGGGATCGAGTCCCACATCAGGCTCCCAGCTCCATGGGGAGTCTGCTTCACTCTCTGACCTTCTCCTCGCTCATGCTCTCTCTCACTGTCTCTCTCTCAAATAAATAAATAAAATCTTTAAAAAAAAAATTACAATAATATTTCTCTGCAAATCTTCTGCCATGACAACTTATAGATAAGAGATCTGGGGAAAGGGGAATGCTTTTCTGCCCAGCATTTTTTTTTTTGAAGGTTTTTAAAATCTTTAAATCTTTTTTAAAAGATTATTTGAGAGAGAGGGAGCAAGAGAGAAAGAGCATGAGCAGGGGAAGGGGCAGAGGGAGGAGAAGCAGACTTCCCACTGAGCAGGAAGCCCAATGTGGGGCTCCATCCCAGGACCCCTGGATTGTGACCTGAGCTGAAGGCAGACATTTAACCCACTGAGCCACCCAGGCATCCCTCCCAGTACTTGTTTTAAAATAGAGATTTACAATAGGTTTTCATGGATAATTTTTTTTTTTAATATTTATTTGACAGATCACAAGTAGGCAGAAAGGCAGGCAAGGGAGAGGAGGAAGCAGGCTCCCTGCCTAGCAGAGAGCCTGATGCGGGGCTTGATCCCAGGACCCTGATTAGGACCTGAGCCGAAGGCGGAAGCTTCAACCCACTGAGCCACCCAGGTGCCCCCATGGATAATTTTTTTTTTAAATGGGATACAGGAAAGGGATCTAGTTGACATCTATCCTTAGAAATATTAGCCGTTTTTCTTAAACAATCCAGTTCCTCATCTGTTGCTTTTTCATTTTGTATACTGCAAGTTCCCAAGCAACTCAAATTTGCAAACACAGCTATGGATACAATATTTGCTTTAGTTATATGGGATTCTAGTTCTCTTTTGTTATTTTCCCCACCCATTCATTTCTTAATCATATATAACTAGCTATGGCTAGAGGTTGATTTGCAAGTTCCTAAGTCTGTAACCTCTAGTTTGAAGCAAGAAAAGTATGAGTAGTCAGGAACTGGTCACTTTGAATGTGGGAGGGAAGATATTCACAACAAAGTTTTCTACCATAAAGCAGTTTCCTGCTTCTCGGTTGACACGAATGATAGATGGCAGAGACCAAGAATTTAAGATGATTGGTGGCCAGATTTTTGTGGACAGAGATGGTGTTCTATTTAGTTTCATCTTGGATTTTTTGAGAACTCACCAGCTCTTATTACCCACCGACTTTTCAGACCATCTTAGGCTTCAGAGAGAGGCTCTTTTCTATGAACTGGATCCTCTGGTTGATCTCTTAAACCAAGAACACCTGCTACAGCCAAGACCTGCTCTTGTGGAGGTGCATTTCCTAAGCCAAAACACTCAAGCATTTTTCAGAGTGTTTGGCTCTTGCAGCAAAACAATTGAGATGCTAACTGGGAGGATTACAATGTTTATAGAGCAACCTTCAGCACTGACCTGGAGTAGTAACTCCTTCCCTCCTCAGATGACCTTACTTCCACTGCCTCCACAAAGACCTTCTCACCATGACCTGGTTTTCCAATGTGGCTCTGACAGCGCTACTGATAACCAAACTGGAGTCAGGTATTTTGTACTTTGAAGTATCTCTTTTCTAATATCAGTTCCTGATGTTTCCCCTCAAAACTGCAAGTTTCTCAAGGTTGAAACTTTTCTTGGAAAAAATTATTACTCAAATGTTTTGGAGGTAATAAATAGAGTTGGGTAGAATGATCAGATAATTATTGGGCTATTTTTCAGAGGGAAAGAGGGTATTGTTACTATGTAGGACAATAGGAATAAACCAAGACTGTCCAGGGAAAATTGGAACCATGGTCATTCAAGTTTTAAGAGGAAATAATTTTATAGATTATGTTCCATTGTTAGTGAATTTGGCTTAGGACTGAGACAACGCCTTTTTTTCCCCCAGAAGATTCTTTTAGTGGCTGGCTTATAGGAAAGTCTCAGTAGTTTCTCTTGATTTCCTTACACTCTACATATATTTGTTCTTTTAGTCCTTATCATTTGGCTACTGATTTTCCTCCATCTCACTTTACTTTTAAACACCATTATGGCAGATATATCCCATAGCAAATTTGGTATCCATTACATCTTTGGCACTCTGAGACAACTCAAAATATTGGGATAGGCTGTCAGTATGTTAAGGATAGTTGCTCCTGAGTCAATTATTCACTTTCTCCCCCTGTTGTTCTTGGCTGAACACTAAGGCTGATTTCTACTCTGCTGTCCGGGATACTTTTTTTTCTTCTTAAAAATGTCTTAATGTTTTAGTAACTGTCTCACCATTGCTTTAGTAACTGAAAGCTGGCTTTAATTTTCAGGAGGAAAAAAAGTAGTCTGCATAAGGTCTTTACTGATACTACTTAAAAAAAATTTTTTTTTTTTTTTTTTTGTGGGGGAGAAAAGGTACACATAGTTTAGGATATTTTCTTGACTTTAGCAGTTATCATCAGGAACTATCAATGTTTGCCTCTCCCACAACACACTCCTTTGTTCTACTTACCAACTGAAGAACACTGGGCAATATGACAATTCTTCAGTTAGTACACTTAATAATTTCCTGCCCTCCCAAGAAAAGTTGAAATGTCACTTTGGGAAAAGGGAGCCAGTTAAATTAATAGGTTGATTGTGAAGAAAAATTAAGAGAACTTAATTTATCTCAGAGTGTTTTGTTGTTGTTGTTGTTGTTTTTTAAAAGATTTTATTTGTTTATTTGACAGAGAGAGAGAGATCACAAGAAGGCAGAGAAGTAGGCAGAAAGAGAGGGGGAAGCAGGCTCCCTGGTGAGCAGAGAGCCTGCCTCGGGGCTCAATCCCAGGACCCTGAGATCATGACCTGAGCCGAAAGCAAAGGCTTAACCCACTGATTCACCCAGGTGCCCCTCGAAATCAAATAAACAAATGCTGAGAGGACTCAAAGACATAAAAATATGTGTAAACCTGGTGATTCACAAACCTGTACCCTGGGGGATAAAAATATATGTTTATAAAAAATAAAAAATTATTAAAAAAAATAACCTTGATAATATTTAAAAGGGTAATACAGCTATATCAATGTGGACATGTTATGCTGACATTATTAAAACTAACATACAGCCAATCTGAAAAGTTCAGGTCGGTTTTTTTCTTGAACTGTGCATATTGGTTCTATAGAATTTCCTAGGAAATATAAAATTTTGTCATTTTTGACTCCTGAGGCCTTTTGACCCTGTGCTTTACTCTTTAACAATGGATAGTTACTGAGTAAAAATTGACAATAAAATAGACATTTTTTATCTGCAAAATTGTACCTGAAAAAATGCATTTGATAGAAATAAGTTACAAAAGTAAAATTCTGTAATGTCAGTGCTTATAATGGGTAGAATTAGATCTAGGGGGAAACTAAATGTATTAAAATATTCATTAAAATGATTGAATCAATTCATTTAATTAAGATGATTAAAATAACATTAAGTAAATTGAAATGAAATTAGAAATAGTTAAATTATATTAAAAAATTAAGCTAATTTGTTTGGACAAATTGCTCCAGAAAGTAATTTCTCAATGAAAATTCATCAGTATTGGTTATATTCCTAAATGTGGATTTAAGTGATTTTGGAGATCACACGAAGGTCTCTATTTTCAGTACCCTGTAATTACTAATTTGGATTTATAAAGGAAGTCTCAAAAAAACTGATCAAAAATGGTATAATAACTTTATTTGAGGTTTTAAATCAAATTGGTATATTTAATTTTGCTAGTTACTAAGGGAATGCTTTATAATCAAACATCTGTTGTGTGTCCTAGGTATGTTTCTATAAAACCAGATAACCGAAAATTGGCCAACGGAACTAATGTCCTCGGCTTACTAATCGACACTTTATTAATGGAAGGCTTCCACCTAGTCAGCACTAGAACATTATCTTCTGAAGACAAAAGTGAATGCTATAGCTTCGAAAGGATAAAAAGGCCTGAAGCTCTCACCATGAACAAAACACTGAAATCAGAGATGACCATCACATCAGAGCAATCTCAGAAAAAGAAATGAAGTTCTCTGTTCTTTTTTAGAGTAAAGAGAAATTGCCATTTTCTTGTTTGGAAATTCCATATTTATGGCATGTGTGTTAGTCATATACATACTCATCCTAACTTCTTGGTCTTATCTCCTAGTATGCCATCTCGGGCAACTATACCTCAACGGTGCTTATGCCACACTAACTGCTTGCTGCCCTCTAAATAACACTGTCCACTTGGTGCTTTGGCACATGTTCCTTCCACCTTCAATGCCCCTTTCCCTTTCTTTTCTTCATGAAAATAAGCTCTCAAGAGTGGGTTCTGGAATCAGACTGCTTGATTTCAAATCTCAACTTAATCAGTTACTTCCTGTATTACTTGGGCAAATTATTTAAGCTCTCTCTGCTTCAACTTCTTCATCTATCAAAATGGGGATAATGTATCTCCTTATAGGATATATGAAAATAAAAGGAGATAATGCAAAGTACTCAGCACACTGTCTGGCACATGGTAGACACTAAGTAACTGTTAGTGACAGTGATGATGATGATGATGAAGATGAAGACTGGGGTTGCCTGGGTGGCTCAGCGGGTTAGGCTGCTGCCTTCAGCTCAGCAGGATCAGGATCCTCGGATCAAGCCCCGCATTGGGCTCCTTGTTCAGCAGGGAGCCTGCTTCTCTCTCTGCCTCTCCCTGCCACTCTGCCTGCTTGTGTGCGCGTGCTCTCTCTCTGACAAATAAATAAAAATCTTAAAAAAAAAAAAAAAAGAAAAAAAGGAAAGAAAAAATGAAGACTGGTGGCCTACTTTCAATTGTACCTCTTCTCTGAGGCCTTGTTTTCCTTTTTCCCAGGCATATTAATCAGACCTTTCCTCTGTACAGACTTACATGACATCATAAAAACAAACTTTTTTCACTTGAATGTGAGCTCAGTCAACTCAATAGTTTTAACACTACTGTGTGTAAAGCACTATTAAACATTTGGTGAGAGGAATAAACTGTTACTAATTAGCACCTACATTTGGTGAAAAGCTTCTGAATAACCTCTCCTAACATTTAAAATATCCATATACCATGACTTAGTGATTCCTCTTGTAGGAATTCTTCATATATATATGTCATTTTGAACCCTAGGATAAACATCTAGAAAAGGAAACATTAACTCAAAGAGCACCAAACACACAGCAAGCTTAAAAACCTGCATGGAAGCAGTTGAGTACCTTTTTAAAAAGTACAATTAATTCATTCAAAGATGATGTTAAACATTTGTTAGACATCATAGTATGTTTTCAGGATTAAATGAGTAAGACAAAAATTCTTATCCTCAAAGAGCTCATATTCAAGAGAGAAAGTACATCGTCATAATAGCAAAAGATAAGAAATAAACTCAGTTCATCAATGGGAATGGGTAAATTATGGTCCACACAATGAAATACTATGTAGCCTTAAAAAGAGTAGGGCAACAGGTTACAAACTAAGTAAAGATTGTCAAATATCTATCTGTAAGTGGAAAAAAATGCAAGGTGCAGAATGATGTATAAAGGGGAAAATATATTTCCATTATATATGCGTGTGTGTGTGTGTGTGTGTGTAGTTTCCATTTGTGGAAACATTCTCATTTTCTTATACATGTATAGAATTTTCAGCAAAGATATGGGACACCTATGTAGAAGGGAACAGGGTTAGTGGGGTTTAGGTATGGAAGGAAGACCTACTTTAAACAGATCATGAAGATGTATTATCTATTTAAAAAAAAAAGAAAGGAAGAAGATACACCTGAAACATGTATGTGTGTGTGGAGAAAGGAATTTTAGGGGGGTTATAATGGCATAGTATGGCCCATTATCTTATACTGATACAAATGTTTATCTACCTTTCCTGTGAAAACCCTCCCCCTAGTAAAGAATTTGCATTTCTGAAATTTCTACCAATTATAGATTTGTGTTCTAGATTGTAGAGAAGAAATACTTTTATAATTTCCTAACAGTATCTCAACAGGTTATATAATGTAGAAGTGAAAATTACTTCAAGATTAGTAACATCAAGGTTAGCAGTTGAAAATAATGACCCAAATAAGAGAAAAAGCCCCTTGAATAAGTATTTTGGTTTTGGTCGCACCTATCCCCACTTTTTGGGAAAAAGTCAATTTAGTTGTTTTACTGTGTCATCTTAATTTTGGGGATGATGTGTTTGGTTTCCTTGCTAGCACCATATTCTAGGGCACAATATTTTTATTCTGTTAAGTTTCTGACATTTTGTGACTTAACTAGTTGGATGCAGTTGGCAAATTTATATATACAACACTGTTTAATTCTGTATAGAGCTTTGCTAATAAGAGCATTAAAAAACTGATAACTGGTTTTAAAATACTGAAACAAAAATTATTTTAAAAGGTTGGCAAATAATAAGACAGGAAATGTTTAAACTACTGTTAGGGGATGCCTAGGCGGCTCAGTTGGTTAAGCATCTGCTTGCTTCTCTGCCTGCCGCTCCCCCTGCTCATGCTCTTTCTCACACTCTCTTTTTCTCTCAAATAAATATCTTTTAAAAAATCACTGTTAATATGTTCTCAGTCATTCACATTCGCAGAAAACTACTCTGAGTTGAGAAATAAAATATTCTTTTTAATATGCTGATAGAAACATACTACCTATAGAGACACAATATATATGACATTCATTCATTCATTCATTCAGTAAATATTTACTGACACCTTCTGTGTGCCAGATACTATTTTAGGCATTGGAGATACTACAGGGAACAAAACAATGCCTTCCCTTCTAGAGTTTTTTTCACAAAAACAATTCATAACATTGACAATGGGTTTAATCAGAATAACAAGCATTATTATTAAGAATAACAAGCATTATCAACAACTTCTCAAAAGTTATGAATTCACAATGTAGAGGTTTTTAGGAGATAGACTATTTCAATTTAAAAAAAATATATTATTCATTAGGAAAAGCATAGGAAAATACATTATTCATTAGGAAAAGAGTAGATTGAGTTTCTTATTTTGATAAATATTTTAGAGATTATCGCATCTGGAGACACATCTGTCAAGATCATCTCAGTAAGCCTTTTGTGTTTACTCTAAAATAGAATGGGACACTGTCACTGGGATATCAAGATATGCAAAAAATAGAGTCTCATTTTAGAAAGGGAGGCAGGCAAATACAGTATGAAGAAAACAGGGATATATTAGATGCACCACAGGCAAATTAAAAACTCTTGCCTGCTTTAGAAAAGAAAAAAACTTCAACATTTTCATACAGATACCACTTAACTTCTTGACTGAACTGACTTGTCAGTGTTAATTTAAATTATAAGAAAATAATGCCAGAAGCTTGTCTTGGGCAAATGATGCTGAAAACCTATCAAATCATACATACCTATCAATCCATCTCATATATAAACATGAATTATCACAATGATACAATAAGTTCTGTCAGTCCTTAACAGGACCATTAGTAGTTGGGTCTACCCTATTCTCCTACTTCTGTTATGTTTATTTTAGTTTCTCTCCATCATCCATGGCTTTATTTTGGATAAGGCACTAAATAGCTTATTCTTTTTTTTTTTTTTTTAAGATTTTATTTATTTATTTGACAGACAAGAGATCACAAGTAGGCAGAGAGGCAGGCAGAGAGAGAGGAGGAAGCAGGCTCCCCACTGAGCAGAGAGCCTGATGCGGGGCTCAATCCCAGAACCCTGGGATCATGACCTGAGCCAAAGGCAGAGGCTTTAACCCACTGAGACACCCAGGCGCCCCTAAATAGCTTATTCTTGAACCTCAATAATTTTACCTTATAAGTGATTGGAAGATGTCCCTAAAAAGATTTTCTAAAAAGGAGATCTAATGTTGAAATTTACTCTTGAATTTAATATACAAATCACAATTACAAGGAGTTCTTAGGTTATGGTAAAGTTGGAATTAATTTGGGGTGCTTCCAAAATACATCTGAAATCAGGAGCCTGAAATGACATAAAATGGTCAAAGGAAAGCAGCTAGAGCAATAATACATGTTTTAGGGAATCATAAGATATTTCAAATTTATCTTCTATACTGCTTACAACTGACAAACTTCAGTTTTGCTTTGTAAGTTTCTGTATTGGTTCTCTATCACAAATAATAGAAATGGTTATCACCAGAAACATTGCTGAGATAATGAAAGACTTGCTTAGAGCACTCTAAACCTCCCATATTCTACTTTATTTCTCCTCTGTGCTGGGGGAGTTGACTCCTTACCAGCAAGTTTAGCAATGCAGAAGAGCTACTATGGGAGAATGTTTTAAAAAATAAATTTAGGAAATTTTATCACCTTCCTGGAGCCAAAGAACCCATGAAAGAGAAATGTGATATCAAACTTAGTGTTTCAAACAAAGTTCAAGAAATAGAGTTGACATGAGAATACATTACTAAAAATACTTAAGACTTCTGGACTATCAATGACCTAGTAAAAGCCATAATTACTCACTAGCTTTGCCACAGAACTACACTTCAAGAATTATTAGGCCTTCTATCAGACCTATTAGAGGTGAAAATTTATGTAAAAATTTCACCAAAAAACTCATTATGTCATAAATATTAAGCTTAGGAAATGTCTTAATATTTACCTAAACTATGAGATAGATCCAACCACAAAAATCTTTTAATGGAAAGAAAGTTAACACCTTACATGGTAAATGGGAAATAAGTATTAAGCATGGCACAGAGTAAAAGAGCAACAACATGAAGCAAAATAAATAGGATTTCGCTCCCCAAACTAAAATGTGCCTAAGATTTGTCTCATTACGCAGAAATTTTAGGTAGGCAGTATTCTGTACCTTCACATTTCATACCAACACCTCAAATCCAGAAATCATTATATTATTTTTTTTTAAGATTTTATTTACTTATTTGAGAGAGAGAGAGTGAGTGAGAGAGAGCATAAGCAGGGGGAGCAGCAGAAGGAAAGGGAGAAAAAGGCTTCCTGAGCAGGGAGCCTGGTGAGGCTGGATCCCAGGACCCTGAGATCAGGACCTGAGCCCAAGGCAGACACTTAACTGACTGAGTCACCCAGGTCCCCCAGAGATCATTATTTTAAAGTGGCTTTTTATTCTTAACAGTTGAGTAAAACATACCCCAAACCAAGTGTTTCTATTTCATATTACTCTCCACTATTCACACTCCAGCAAGAATCTGAATTTCTTTGGGTTCCCAAGTTGGAAGCCAAACAGGAGAGGTTTGCTTACTCTCCTTGTAGTAAGACACCCCCAAGAAGTCTGGCTGCAATGTCTGAGCTTCCACGAATTCTTTTAAGATGAGGACTGGGATTGTGCTTTATACTGATCTTTATACTCCCCCACAATGCTGGACATTTAATGGTCTCAACTGAACTGAAAAATTTGGAACACTGTAGTCTCACTGAATAGGCACTTGGAAAAACAAGTATTATAGCAGATTCAAAGACAGATGACACTTTATGTAAAGAGTCTGAAGGAACTGATTCAAGCTAAAGACTACAGAAAAAAATCCCATAGTATTTTTCTATTAAAATTTATTTGGGTAGGATGTGTGGGTGGCTCAGTAGATTAAGTATCTGCCTTCAACTCAGGTCATGATCTCAGGGTCCTGGGATCAAGCCCTATGACTAGGTTCCTTGCTCAGCGGGAAGTCTGTTTCTCCCTCTTCCTCTCCCTCTGCCCCACTTTTGCTTGTGCTCTCTCTCTCTCAAATAAATAAAATCTTAAAAAAAAAAGTTTACTTGGGTAATAGAAATGAATGAAAATACAGATTTATATAGGAATACTAAGTAGTTGAAAGTTACACAAAATTACACATTTAATCAGAGTAGAACAGTCCAGGCAAAATTGGAACATACATAATTTGCTAATAAAAATGCAATATTATAAGAATGCTTTGTAATTAAAGAAATGTTAAGGGAATACAAGTTCAGAATGAATGTTATATGACTATAATTGATATTAAATCTTGACTTACCTCCACAATTTAGGAGTCATAAAAAGAAGTCATCAGACCAGGCATGTAAGTCAGATGTAACTAGGAAAGAAACAGAATAAAATGTTCCCAGTTCTATATAACCTGATTTGAAGTCCTAGGTTTATTGAACTTGAATTAATCAAATGATTCAGAGGTTGAGGTGAAATGGTCTAAAAGATGCTGATATATCCAGAAGACATATTACTGATTAACATCTTAGGGTTCCTTACATATCATTAAAATGGTATATATATTAAAAAATCAATTCAAGGGCGCCTGGGTGGCTCAGTGGGTTAAGCCACTGCCTTCGGCTCAGGTCATGATCTCAGGGTCCTGGGATCGAGTCCCGCATCGGGCTCTCTGCTCAGCGGGGAGCCTGCTTCCTTCTCTCTCTCTCTGCCTGCCTCTCAGTGTACTTGTAATTTCTGTCAAATAAATAAATAAAATCTTTAAAAAAAAATCAATTCAAGATGTAGAATAATGTGGAATTTCTGTCTGATGAAGGTGGCTGTTTTTCACAGCAAGTAGTAACTAGGTAAACAGAACAAGATACTTTGATACTCTAAGTAGAAATCCTACAACACACGGTTTAGCTCCTAGAAAAGTAAAATATTTGCTTTCTTTTTTAAAAAAAAATTTTATTTATTTATTTGACAGAGAGAGAGAGAGATCACAAGTAGGCAGAGAGGCAGGCAGAGAGAGAGAGGGGGAAGCAGGCTCCCCAATGAGCAGAGAGCCCGATGAGGGGCTAGATCCCAGGAACCTGGGATCGTGACCTGAGCTGAGGCAGAGGCTTAACCCACTGAGCCACCCGGGCACCCCAAAATATTTGAAAAATTAAAATTTTTTCCCCTTTGGTCACTTTTAAATTCCTGGCTACAATTTACTGAATCCCTGTTGGATTTGTACTGGCTAACAGCTTTTTTCAGAAGCAAACCTGATTTAGGGTGAGAAGAAGAAAGTCACAGCCTCTTAGAAACTTCATTTCTACTAGACTGTGTTTCTCCATCAAAAACAAGTATTCATATAAGGAATCTCAGTTATCTAAACCTATTTTTGGCCATCTTCTGGAGTTTCTTATATCTCCTTTGAAATGCCAAAACTGTACATTTGGAAAACTTGTCTTCCTGGTTTTCAAATTTCTGTTTATTATTATAGCTCCTCAGCCAGAATGCCAGGTCTTTGTGTTTTACTGTCTCTTGAAACTGGAGACCAGCACATATCCCACAATTCAATTACCTGTCTTTCCATTTGAGAAATTAAAGCCATCTCAATTTTATAAAATTTTAACTGACATACTTATTTGAACTTTTAAGTTCTCAGTTTCATTCCCTCAATCTAATACTGGGAAAGATCTCTGTTTTATTAATAGACATGAAGGTAAGGTTCAAGAATATTAACACACATTAGTTATTAATTCTCATAACTAATATAAGTGTAGGGATTTTCTTACAGGCATAAGCTTGGGATATGACAGTTTAGGAAAAAAGAGAGCTGATTTTTGGAAATGTTTACTTAAGATTATATACCTAATGAAATAATTTCTTCATGTAAATTTATGTGTTACATATTTATTTTTTAAAATAAAGGGCTTGGGGTGCCTGGGTGGCTCAGTCAGTAGAGTATTAGACTTTTGATTTCAGCTCAGGTCATGATCTCAGGGTTTTGAGATCAAGCCCTGAACGGGGCTCATGCTTGGTGGAGAGTCATCTTGAGATTCTCTCTCTGTCGCTTCCCCCTGCTTGCACACTTGCAAGCGCATGTGTGCTACTAAATCTTTTTTTAAAAAAGTATTTTATTTATTTGTCATAGAGAGAAAGAGAGAGGACAAGCAGGGGGAGGGGCAGGCAGGGGAGAAACAGGCTTCTTGCTCTTCAGGGGGCCGGATATGGTGCTGGATCCCAGGACCATGGGATCATGACCTAAGCCAAAGGCAGATGCTTAACCAACAGAGCTACCCAGGTGCCCCTAATAAATCTTTTAAAAAAAAAGAAAAAGAAAAAAGAAAAAAGAAATAAAAGAAAGGGATCTACTGTCCTTAATAGTTTCAGTTAGCTGGTCTACTCTTACCAGCTTTATGAGGATAACTGATAAATGTACCTTTCAAGGTCGACTTTTACATAGAATTCCCCTTTTTTATATTCAGTGATCTTTAATTAAAGGATTTCAAATGGAATGCCTGGATATCATCTTAAGTTCAGTATTACCAAAATGGGACACATCTATCTCACACTAGCTTCTCTTAAACTGTCCTCTTTCAGTGATACTGCTGTTGTCTTCCAGTATCAAAAACATACTTTTTGACACCATCCTTTAATCCAACTCATGATGATGTTCTACAAATTTTTAAAAAATATCTTAAATTTATTATTTATCCCCATTCTCAGTGATATTATTCTGTTCAGGTTTTCTTTACTCCTAGATTACTACAACAGTTACACATGCCCAGTTTCTTTGCCACCGGAGTTTATATCTCAGAATCCTATATATTATATAGTACTGCTATATTTAATTTCCAAAAATTCCATTACTTTGTCAACTTCCATTGTTTTGTTGGAAGAGGCCATAATGTCTCCCTATTCTATGCTATATCAAGACTGAAGTTCTCTAGTATTTTTTCTAGGCAAAGGCCTATTTACGTAGTTTTAACCCAGTTCTCCAAATTCATAAAACCTTCATTTCAGGTCTTAAGGCAAAGGTTCCAAGTTCCTTTTTCAGGGAATATTGCACTTTCTTTTACCTTAAATTCTTATTCACAAACTAGGAAAGTCCACTATTTAACAGTTCAGTATACCTTAATTTATGGCAGACAGGTCACAAATTATAAAATGAAGACAGTTTTTGAGTCAGTAGGGACAACGGTCTAATTCCCCTGTGCTTCCTCAAATTTACTTACAGTTTTGTGATGAGAGATCATCTGGTGTGGCATTTATTGCCCTTTGCTAGAGTGAGCTGTGGTCAGGCACTCTGCTCTATATGGACAATGTCTGTTTTCTGTTTTCAGTCTCAGTCCTTTCTCCACATGGTCTAGGTACACATGGAATAGTCAGTTCTCACCTTAGGAGGGGAGGCGGTGGTGGTATCGAAATACATGCCTAGAAAACAGGTCATAAAGCAAATCAATAGAGGGGAAATTGCTTTGCCATATAAACCATTATTTAATTGCTGGTTGAAATTCTGGCTTTCAGCTCAATGTTAAATATAACAAGTCAACCACCCTCAAAGCTAAATCAAACTCAATAGCAACAACAGATCTTTCAAAAAAATGTAATTTACATATAGTTTCTGAAAAAGACATAAATGTCATACAGATTTTATATAAAAGATCTAAGGGTATATAAAATAAATCCTTATCACATTATAAATACGATTTAAATGTCCTAGCGGAAAACAAATGCTTAATATTTGAGTCACAGTTTTGTCTTAGATTTTTTAAGAAATATTTTATTTATTCATTTGAGAGAAAAGAGACAGAACACAAGCCGGGGGATAGGCAGGGAGAGAGGGAGAAGCAGACTTCCCCCTGAGCAGGGAACCCAGTGCAGGAATCAGTCCCAGGACCTTGGGATCATGACCCAAGCTCAAGGCAGACACTTAGCCATCTGAGCCAACCAGGCGCCCTAGTCTTAGATTTCTAAAAGCTTTCTCTGGGGTGCGCTTGGCTAACTCAGTTGGTAGAACACGAGACTCTTGATTTCAGGGTCTGAGTTCAAGCCCCATGATGGGTGTAATAGCGCTTAAAAAAAAAAAAAAAAAAAAAAAAGCTTTGATTGGTGTGATGTGGATAGTCTTTTACACAACTGTCCAAGAAAATTAGAAAACTTATTTCACTCAATAAGGTGGTTCCAGTAAGCAGAGGGATTCAGAAGGATATAATTTACTTTAAAGACACACTTCAAAGAATTGCAGCAGGTGCTCAATACATTTTTTTTTATTATTATGGTAATGGTGTTTCTTGAGAAGTATTTTTTAATGTAAGTACTTTCCATTCTATCATCTCCCATCTCCTCAGAGACATACAAATAAAGACAAACAGAAAACAGTTATACTATACGTCATTGACAAGCTTTAGATTATCAATTAGATTACAAATTGCCCTCCAGAGGGATACTGAAATTTCAGGGGCCTTCTAACTGTTCATAAACCTACCCACAGGTTTTGGCTTTGATTAAAAAAAATTTTAAAGACAACATTTTAAGATAAATAAGACTTGAGGCACGAGTGTTAGTAGGTAGCACAGAATCAAAGGAGCTCTGTAAACATAGTAAAAGATGAACTTTTTACATTACCAGGAAGGAGCCTAGGCATTTCTGTATTTATCTAGCCGTATTCAGCCTTTCCAGAATAAATTTATCGTAAAGATATTATTGCTGATTTTCAGCAACCAATTGCTATTCATCAAGCACCCACTATGTTAATTTTGCAGAGTATACAATACAGAGTTAAGATAATCCATGTCCATGAAGTACGATATATTAATTGTTCTAAGTCAGGTATATGAATGAGCACAAAAGAGAGAAAAGGCATTTCCAGCTGAGGAGGAAAAATGAACTGGGAAAATTTAATGCACAGAGTAGGTAGCCTGAGAAGATTTAGACAGGTGAAGATGAGAGAAATGACACTCTTAAGAGTAAACAACCTGAGCTAAGGCTCAGTTGCAAATTATAGAGGAATTTGGAAAAGGAGTATTTCTATTTGGCTTAACAGTACTTTGTTATTAATTCACAGTCATTCATAGCATAGCTTAATTCATAGCATTAATATTCCTCTTATCTACAGCAAAAAATATCCCTGGTAATGAAATATTGGCTATGAAATCCTTTCCTCTCAAGATTTCTCACTTGATTTGCTGAGTGAAAATCCATAGACTCCCTAATATTTAGGGTACACTTGTCTAATTTAATTCTAGATTTCCTTCCAATTGTGTCCCCCCCCTTTTAAGTCATCACATTTTGGCTCATAGGGTTGCAGGGAATTCAAATACTCTTGTCTTCTTCTATTAGAAATTAGGGCACCTTAGGCAAAAGAAAAGACTCTCAGGGGCACCTGGGTGGCTCAGTTGGTTAAGCATCTGCCTTTGGCTCGGGTCATGATACCGGGGTTCTAGAATCGAGCTCCGCATCAGGCTCCCTGCTCAGTGGAGAGCCTGCTTCTCCCTCTCCCTCTGTCTGCCGCTCTGCCTACTTGTGCTCTCTGTCAAATAAATAGAATCTTCAACAAAAAAGGAATCTTAAACATGGTTGCAATCATTTCCCTATCTATTCCCCAATACCAATCTCTGTTTTTGATGTAGTATGTGTTATTCTTTCCTACTTGATGATGCACAGACTCATGTTTCTTATACTTGAAGTCTCTGATTTCTTCATTTCACTGAATTACTTCTACCTTTTCTTTAAGGCCAGGTCATCTCCCACCTAATAAGTCTTCTTTGATGAAAGAAGTCTAAGTCCAAATTTTGAGCTTCTACTGAACTTCGTCTGCATGACAGAATTTACACTACACTATTTTCTAGTTGTTTCTTGTATGTTAATATATTATTTCCCTCTAGGCTGTAAGTTCTTTGTTGACAGTGACAATCTTTTTAGGACTACAGTGGGCATTGAATAGGCCCTTAAAAATTACTCAAAAAATGCAAACAAAGTAAAAAAAAAATTTAAAGTAAACCCAGTGCCACATGTGGGGCTTGAACTCATGATTCCAAGATTAAGATTTGCATGCTGTACTGACTCAACCAGCTAGGCACCTCAACTTTTAAAAAATTTTAAAGTTGCATTTAGTAACTTTTTTTTTAAAAGATTTTATTTATTTTATAGACAGAGATCACAAGTAGGCAGAGAGGCAGGCAGAGAGAGAGGAGGAAGCAGGCTCCCTGTGGAGCAGAGAACCCAATGTGGGGCTCAATCCCAGGACCCTGGGATCATGACCTGAGCCAAAGGCAGAGGCCCTAACCCACTGAGCCACCCAGGAGCCCTAGTAACTATTTTTGATGACTTAAAATTATATTTATTCTCATGCATAGAATTTGAGGCCTCAAATTACAACCAACTCAGATTTTCACACTATCCAAAAACAGATTTGTATATTAATAAAACTGTCCTACTCTACCACATATACATAACCATGATCAAAACCAGTGGCCATTCTTATAATCTAATCCCTTCTGATCCAATTTCTGATAGTAGGAGAGATATACAAGTACATGGCCTTGTTTATAAGCAACAGATTATAATGGAAAGTTTTTAATTCAAATCCTTTAGAATGTACATCTTTTTTTTTTTTTTAAGATTTATTTATTTATTTATTTGACAGAGAGAAATCACAAGTAGATGGAGAGGCAGGCAGAGAGAGAGAGAGGGAAGCAGGCTCCCTGCCGAGCAGAGAGCCCGATGCGGAACTCGATCCCAGGAACCTGAGATCATGACCTGAGCCGAAGGCAGCGGCTTAACCCACTGAGCCACCCAGGCGCCCTAGAATGTACATCTTTAAGTGTGTTCTCAAATCATGAATACAATATAGTAATGTTCAGCTTGAAAATAAAGTGAAATTTTGCCTAGAGGAAATTGAAATTCTTCAAATCAACTCCTTAGTTAGTCTGAATTAGTCTTTTGTACTATACCTCACAAAAAAACTTGTAATCAAATACCCTCTGGTATATATGGCTTAAAACACATTGAAGATAATTCTTAAAACTTCTATACCTATTATTACAGAATATTTTATATGACTTGAAAATGATTCCTTACTCATAAAATTTAACAATATTAAGACAATATACTGAAATAGTGTAACTTCTTATGTTTTAGAAAATATTCAAACAAAAGTTTAGGGTAATTGCAAACTTCAGTTACCTAAATCATCTAGTACTCCATATTGTCCTATTAAATCAATTTAAGCTCCATCTGGTAAACTTTAAAAATTTTATTATTATTTTTCATTTACAGTACAGCAAGTGCTTCTCCTTCTCTAAGTTCCAGGAGGGAATGTTTTTCTTTTATTTATTTATTTATTTATTTATTTTTACTGTATCTCAAAGTCAAGGTGTCAGTTTGACAAAGGTTAGGAGAAACAAATCTAACCACCTTTTCTACAACAGCAAAGTTAAACATAATTTCCCTTAATTCCCCAAATTCTAAGGTGATATTAAACTTTCCACACAAACCTACAAGATTTAACTTTTTTCCTTTGCTTTTGTAATATGTCAATATAAAGAATTATTTGCAGAATGGGTATACTGGAGGCTGACTTTGTTCAGATTTTAAAATATGGGACAAGACAGAGCCAAATTCAGTCTCTTACAATTTTAAATGGAGGACTGGAGAGAGATAGCAACTTCCGTAAGGTGACATAACTAACCTGTAGTACCACAGAAAATTTTTAATTTGAATATGACCACACTTAACGTCTCTTGGATAGGAACAGTTTAAGCTTCTGTTTATACTGTCAATCCTCTGGCAAATTGTCCACGCTACCCAAATAGCTCTTTAGCATAATATTCACAAATAATGAATTTATTCTACTGCATTACAACCTTTTGCTCTGCTTCATTTCATGGTCTTCTAAGCCAGTGGGAAACTTTAGCTTCTTCACATGCTGAACTGTTATATGAATAAAATGGCATTTCGATGACATTGAAGAGACTGGTATAGAGGCAAGTGCCTTTGAACAAAGTGACTTGTTAAATGAATGAATAGCTATAAACACATTACTGAATGAGAATGAGCTGATGGAAATTTTAGTGTCTAAGACCTTAAAGATAAGGACAAAATCATAGAAAATAACCTGCAGATTTGCATGTCTAGAATCCTCAAAGTAATGTAATGAAATTTTTAATTTCTATTACCTGATTTTCCACATTATTCCTAATTCTTATATGAATTCTTGAATGAATATCAATTCTAAGTTATTTCTTAAGGGATGCTTATATTATTTTCTATAGGAGCAAGTAACAGAACCAAAAGCATAGTCTAAAAAGAATTATTTAATCTAAAAAATTCATTTTACTATTTCTAGTAAATCTTTTCAACCGTGAGAAATTAAATAAAAAAATACTACTAAAAGTAAAAACTTTGAAAGTACAGAGAAGGTTCTAAAGTTATAAGATGATTTGTAGATAAAAGAATCCTAAAAATTCTAACTTCCCTTTAAAAACCCCCATGAGAAATAACTCAGAATTATGCAATATTAATTAAATGCTTACTAGATATCTACTATGTGAGATATATTTTCAGCTTAATTTTAATGTTGTTCTTACATGTGTAAGGAAATTTTGTAACTTGAAATAACATCAGATATCACAAATTGTAAAACTATACAGTCCTTGTATGAATAAATTAAAATTACAAAAATGCAAACAGCATAATTTCATATAAAAAATTATTATACTAAGACAGGAAATGAAACAAGATGAAAAGTACACTTAGCCAGAAAAAGTAGTTTCCAACCACTTTAGACCTCTCCATGGCTAATAATTACAGTAGTCTCCCTTGTCCTTGGTTTTGCTTTCCATGGTTTCAGTTATCTGCTGTCAATCAGTCCAGAAGATGATCCCTCTTCTAATGAACCATCAGATCTACCGTAGCCTAATGCTACATCACAATGTCTACATCATTTACCTTACTTCATCTCATCACATAGGGATTTTATCATCTCACATCATCACAAAAGTGAGTACAAGGTATTTTGAGACCACATTCAGATAACTTTATTATAGCATATTGTTATACTTCATTTTATTAGTAGCTATTGTTATTAATCTTACTGTACCTAATTTAGAAATTAAACTCTACCATGGATGTATGTGTGTGTGCATGAAAAACAGTATGTATAGGAAAAACACATTATATATAGGGTTCAGTACTATCTGTGGTTTCACACATCCACTGGGAGTCTTGGAACATAGCCCCCACAAATAAGGTGGGACTACTATATGCAGGCCTGTACTGAAGACAAGGTTATAAGATAATTTTATCATTCTTATGCTTCCTATGTGCCATGTGTTGTATCTAGAACCTTGATATCAAAACCCTATTCTAACACAATGATATCGCAGGCTTTTACTTGTCTAAAAATGAGGATATTGTGTATTCTCTGAAAGTGAGCAGTTTAGAGAAGTTATTAAAAATAAAAATTATTTTAGAGTAGCATATGTGTCAGGTAAATTATCAAGGAATTCATTTGTTAACTATAAATATAACACCCAAATATTTGACAAGGTAGGTCTAGTTTGGGAGGACTTAAGTATGAAGAGCAACCATGTGAAATATATTAAATGGGCTATGTACACAGCAAGCAAGGTATTATGAGCTTTGGTAGTTTGGTAGTTTGGGAATATACTTGGGTTCCCCCAAACAAAGTAGAGGCCAGAAGCCAGATTTCCAAATACAGAGCGAAGCAACTGAATATCATAGTTTCAGGTAGACAAGATTCAAAGGCTGGGTACTTTGGGGGTTCAGGCAAGCAGGGTTCGGGAGATCATCAAGAACACAAATCCAGTGCTAGGTAAAGGAGTCACACCCAAATCTCAAAGATTCAGGTGAAAACATCTGTTCCTTGATGTGGAAGAGTTACAAAGAGCTGTTTTGGTTGGATTCTTACATACAAGCTTGTATGAATTCATTAGCTTAAGCAAGTCTGACTTGAATTTTGAAGCTGTCTTAAGCAACCAGCTATAGGGTCAATCAGATATCAATGAAGTAGAAAAACAGCCATTAAAGAATTTTAATACTTTTAAAGTACTTAATACTTAAAACTCTAAATCTTGAGATGGTAGAATAGCTAACCAAAATTCTGACCTCCATAGTGCTTTCTTGTAAAATCTGAGAAAGAACATCTAAGAATCCATTTCAGCCTTCTAGGGACAATTTTTCTTAAGACTTAACATCAGATATGTTGTCAAAATTTTTCTTGCCTGTTACCTAGGAGATAAAATCTGTTCTGTGAAATTCTTTATTCCTAACGAGTACATCATCGCAATGAGAAATAAAGAGCCCTTACACAGACTTTATTTCACATATAAAACTATATTACCTGGCAAACAATATTTCGTGTTTCTAACTTATCTTTTCCTTCTGATTCTTTAGTGAAATTGTGATACTCGTGATCTATAAATAGATTTGACCTAATTGAGCTTGGGAGAATTTCACTAAAAACCAAGATCTAATATCTAGCTGACTAGTGAGTTGCTTTGAGTAGCCATATTAACATTGGTATCAATGTATTATATAATAAGGAAAGGAACTAACATATTTAGTGCTATGTAAAGTCATCAATTTTATTTACACCAGTCATAAATGAGCAGAATTAAAATATATAGTCTCTGGGCTCAACCACGTTAGGCTTTTAGCCCAACAGCAGAGAAATAAGGAAATTAGAGTATGGCATAACATAAGCAATAATAAAACTATTATAATGATGATGGTACAGAAAAGGGAGTTACTAATTTTCTGTGCATGTACATGGACAGGCTGGGAGGAGGTTGCCCTTCTGAGGTAATACCGGAGAATATTTACAAATGCTAAGTAAGGATTTGCTATACTGCCTGGAATTGCTCTGAGACAGAATGAAGTTTATTATTAAGCCCTTCCAGAAGTCCAATTCTTTAAATTGATAGGAAATAATAAGAAAATAGAATGTGTGATAGCTTACAGGTAATCTCCAAAACAAGTCACAATTTATACTGTATAGTTTGCAGCCTTTTAGTTACAAAAGGTCTGTTTTTCTTAGATTTTGATGAGCTTTCAGACACACAGTTTGGGATGACAATGATGTTTGATGCTTTAATGCCTTAAAAATAATGCAACTAAGTATAACATATAGATAGATAGATCTTTACTCTGGACAGTTAGGTGGGAACAGTTTTCTCAGGGGAGGACTACACGATTACACTAAAGCTGTCTGAATTCATGTATCTTCATGTATATCCATGGACCACAGAAACAAAAGGACATGGATACATAAGCACACCCCATGTCAAATATACCAAAATACACTTCTAAGAGTATGTTTCCTTTCAGTTGGACAGTAATACCATAATGGAATATTTGAGAAGATAATTTGTATTTGGTAGAATATTTCCACATACAAACCTATTTTTAAGGTATCAGTATTATTTTTAGCATTTTAGGGCTTAATATTTGTTAATTTTGTCTCCTCTGCCTCCTATTAGCTATGGGACACAGGCTATAAATATAATTACTAAGGGAATGATATCTGCAATCAAACCACCTAAGCTTGAATAACTGACAGCCCCTGCCCCCTAACAAGTTATGTGGCTTTAGGCATACTATTTCCCTTCAAGTCAATTTCTTTATTTATAACACAGGGATAATGATATACCTCCCTCACCAGTTGGTTATGAGACTTAAATGGGTTACAAAATGTAAAAGTTTCTGGCTAAAGGACAACCATGCAGTTATTTCTAGCATTAATAGCAGTACCTAAAGCTTGAGTGGTTTTTATATGCACTTAAAAAAAATTAATCCTAGAAGGTATTAAAATAATTTGATAGATTTGGGTCATTTTCTCTAAAACTACCATTTAAATAATTAAAAAAAAATCACTGGATTTCCCAGAGGGGCAAATACACCTTAAAAACTGTGCCATGGCTGATGTTCATTATTGTATTTACAGTTATCTCATATTCATAATCTCTTATCTTATTTGGAAGAGAACCAGAGTGGTTTGAAAAAGTACTTAACTGTAAGAACTAATAAGAAGCCTGCATTAAGAGATGTTAAAAGAATTATCTTCTTAGCCAAGCCATAACATTGTTTAATTGTGAGCCCAAAAATGATTTGGGCTCAAAAGAACTGGCAAAGATACTACAAAATTATTTCCTGCATACTTGATGCCAGAATCAGCTAGACCACATTGCCAATTTCAGAGTGATATTGATCCTTCTGGGAATACTCCACCTAGTAAGTAACTGAGTACCTACTAAGTGCCTGGCAAGAGGAAAAGCTCCAATTGAAGCTGGAGTCCCCTGTATTTAACTACAAAAAGGGAATCTCCAGAGTGTAATTCTAAGTCCAAGCTATGGCCTTTCAGGCTTATTAACATCCAAATACCATAGAATATAAACAACAAATAATGTCCCCATTGACACTATAAATCCTCTCAAACCAAAACTGTACAATTAAGAACTTGTGTAGAATTGATTTCTGTTGGTTTTTCTAATTTTTTTTTTAACTTTACTCTCCTTTGAAGTCTTAAGAGGAAAATGAAAACTTAATGATCTAGTTCTATACTGGATTTGTCCAACAGCCTTGAAAATAAATGCCAACTAAAAGCGTTTAGTATTTAAATATTATGTTCCAACTCCAGTATTTAATAAGTTAACATTTTCATTTATTTCATAGTTCTCAGACAAGTGACATGTTTCTGGAAAACTTGATCTTGAACTTCTAGAGCACTTTCCTTAGTGTTAGGTTGATTAAAAAAATGTTTTATCAATAAAAACTGTCCAAAAGCAAAACAAAAAAAAAACCCCATGTTTCCCTGTAATTTCCTTTAGTCAAAAATTGTCCTATTAGTACTAATGCCCTTACATTTTAATGGCAAGGATTTAAGATGATGCATTCATTGTCATTTCAAATAGTATCTTTAAATCTTACTAACTATCCCCATCCCCATTTCACTTTTGAGGTTCCTGGTAAAGCAGTTCACTTCCACAATGCACGCATCCAAAGTCAGTAGATTTAAGGAGATGTTTTTGCATCCTTGAAACTTGGTCTCCCTGCTTTTGCCCTCCAGTGCAAAACAAAATACACAAGCCTCAAGATTTGTTATGTCTTTTTTCAAGGAAGCTTCTCAATACCTTCAACCATTCCTTATGACATTTGAACACCCCATGTTTTTCAATTCTCTGAACGCACTCTAGTCAGTTCACATCCATATTTTACAAGACTTCTAATCAACAACGCTTGCGGAACTAGTGTTTATTAGCATAATAGGTTAACCTAAATAAATGAATTTTCATGCTAGTTTTGAAATTTGTTCAAACTTTACCTAAATTCCAAATTACATCATCCAACCTGGCTATCCAGAAACCAAGAACATCTGGTATTATGGAAAATAAGAGTACATTAAGAGTGTCTGGGTGGCTCAGTCATTAAGCGCCTGCCTTCGGCTCAGGTCATAATCCTGTGGTCCTAGGATAGAGCCCCACATGGGGCTCCCGGCTCAGCGGGAAGCCTGATTCTCCCTCTTCCTGCTGTTCCCCCTACTTGTGTTGTCTCTGTCAAATACATAAATAAAATCTCAAAAAAAAAAAAAAAGTACATTAAAGGAATTCTTTTTTTTTTTTTTTGCGGTGGGGGGATTTAGTTTCATAATGAATATAGGAAGCATAGTAAAACCACCATAAATGTTTTCTGAAGAGCATAACTGCGTAGCATTTTCTAAAATGAGTAAGTCATCACATTTTAAAGGTCCCAATTCCTTGAGTTTTAGAGGTAAATGTATCTAAGTATCACTAATTTAAAAGAATTGTACAGTAGCTTATTTATTATGAACCATAATAAATAATAGCTTTACTTTTAGGCATTTTTCCTATTCTTCCAAAGGATACAATAAACCACTAATGCTGACAAAAGTGGCACAACAGGGAATCTGACTTGAAATCTGTACCATAAGCCTGTTTTGCTGACAAAAATCCCTCCCACAAATGAAGATCTTTAGATTTCAAAAAAAATATTTTCTTTATCCTATTAGCCAAATTGTTTTCAGGTTCTAAACCTTTCTAAATTACTACTGTACTTAAGAGTTTTAGTTAAGTTCTAAAATACTTGCATGTGAGAAAAACAAGTTGAGACATAACATTTTTGCTTACATTCTAACTGGGTCAAAGTAACAGAAAGGTCATACACTATGAATTCATAATTTGTGTCATATTTACATTTAGCCATGTTTTGAACTGAAATGTCCATAATAAATGCTTTTTGAATATCAAATGCAAATTTCACAATTTCAGAATGGATCAGCTTTTTGATAAATTCGATAGGGCAGTAGAGATACAAAAGAAACAAACTCGTAATTTAATATACTAGTCTTAGATTTCTCTTTGAGAAAATCTTGAGTTACTACACATACTTCAGTATTTATTCTTCTTACTCTCCTGCTAGAAAAACTTCAATGACTTCCCTTGCCTCAGAATGCTTTTACATTACGGAAAGGTACCGTTGGGGCTGGCATGAAGGTGTGGTAGAGGAGACCATAGGGTTAGTTAAGATGTACCTTCTCATATGTTCAAGTTTACTAATATTGAGAAAAAAGTTACTAAACTTTTAAGCATTTTTACAGTAAAATATTACGGAAATTGCTATCCCTGGCATAGTTACGAATTGGATTAAGAAATAAAAATTCGCTAATCTAACTATGCAACTAGAAGGGAATAAGGCTAAGGAGCTGCTACTAGATGGTAAAAATGTGATTTTTAAATAGAATTTTTTGCCTTTTCCTAAGTTTCTATGCTTATGTATTACTTTCATGCTAGGAAACATTAAGACAAATCTTTTTAAATAGGAAAATTCTTTTTTATCCTTTTTCTTACTAAAAAAATTTATTTTCTTGGGGTACCTGGGTGGCTCAGTGGGTTAAGCCCCTGCCTGCCTTCGGCTCAGGTCATGATCTCAGGGTCCTGAGATAGAGCCCCACATCAGGCTCTCTGCTCAGCAGGGAGCCTGCTTCCTGCCCCACCCCCCGCCTGCCTCTCTGCTTACTTGTGATCTCCATCTGTAAAATAAATAAAATAAATCTTACAAAAAAATTTTTTTTTCTTTTCTTTCCTTTTTTAAAAAAGATTTTATTTATTCACTTGACAGATCACAAGCAGGCAGAGAGAGGAGAAAGCAGGCTCCCCATCGAGCAGAGAGCCCGACTCAGGGCTCAATCCCAGGACCCTGGAATCACGACCTGAGCGGAAGGCAGAGGCCTTAACCCACTGAGCCACCCAGGTGTCCCCCCTGCCAATTTTTTTTTTTTTTTTAGATTTTATTTGTCAGAGAGAGAGGAGAGAGAGTGAGCACAGGCAGACAGAGTGGCAGGCAAAGGCAGATAGAGAAGCAGGCTCCCTGCCAAGCAAGGAGCCCGATGTGGGACTCGATCCCAGAATGCTGGGACCATGACCTGAGCTGAAGGCAGCTGCTTAACCAACTGAGCCACCCAGGCATCCCCCCCAAAAAATTTTTTTAAAGTAAGCTCTATACCTGAAGTGGGGCTTGAACTCATGACTCCAAGATCAAGTCACATGCTCTACTGACTAAGCAAGCCAGGTGCCCCCAAACAGGAAAATTCTTAATTTTTAGATCTAAGTCAGTTTAATTGCTGTTAAGTATTTATATCTATGAAATAAACTGATTTTTCTTTATATAGTTCATTAATATGGTTTCAAAATTATAATAGATTCATCTACTTCTTTTTTATACTTACCTTTTGAGGTTTTGGGGGCTGGAGAGTAGAGAAATGACAGCAAAACCACTCAACAAATTCTTGAATTCTTTTCAACACTCCTTTGAGAAAATACAGATTGCTCTCCCACAGCTGATTTTAAAATTATCTGATTTTTGAAATTACTTCTTCTGTTCTTCACTGTCACTTCTAAAGTTCCTGAACTCAGTAGGATTTCCATTCACAGATTTCCAAAGGGGATTGATTATGCAGTTGTAAGTCTGTTTCAACTAATTTTTATTTTTCAAGGATTTCTGTATTCCTTTTCAGAAAACAAACTTTCCTTTCCCTGAGTCACAAAATCATACATGCTTATTTGTAATCATGAAAATAAGATCCAACCCACCTTACCCTAATAAGATTTGTCTCACACCTGCAGTAAACCAGTATTAACAGTTTAGCAAATGATTTCTTTTGAGGAGTCTGTTTATAATATCTGACATATCTTTACTTAATCATGAACAATTTTCTAGCTGATTAAATATTCATTACATTATTTTAAATGCCTGTATAATATTTCACTCAGCATGTTAATCAACCTTTTATTACTGGACACTTTAAAAACTCTTTCGAATTTTTAATATCATAAACAACACTATAACAAACACATGGATTACTTCTTAAAGGAGTATATTTATTAACTGCTTTTACAATATTAAAAAATTAAAATAGAGAATTTATTATTCTTTTAAATATGTTAAAATCCTAGAAATGTATATGGTTGGTCCATACTCAAGTATAGGTGAGAGAGAGAGAAAGAAAGAGGGAAGGGGGGATAGAAAGGAGAGAGAGGAGGCGCTTTTCATACAACAGAAAAAAAATCAACTATAACACTGATCAGCATAAAATTAGTATTTAAACTTTGGAACCTGAACTTTCGCTGATGTTTTCAAGTTCTGGGCATCTTAGTCCACTTGCTTTTCTTCATTCTGCTTGTAAAATTTTAAATTTTTATTCATATGGCTAATACATTTAAAAGGTTAATATGTATTAACAAATGAGGCACAATGAGGAAGTGTTCTGTACCTCAGGTGTGTTACGTTAGAGAAAAAGGCTAAGAACTACATATATAAATTGTTCATACCACAAGAAGGAGGGATAATGTCAAATGTTAAAGTAGGGAATGTTTACTACACACAAGAGGTCCGACCCATTTTTAAGCATGTAAGAATTAGTTGGGAGAGGGGCGCCTGAGTGGCTCAATCGTTAGGCGTCTGCTTAACGAGTCATAATCCTGGGGTCCTGGGATCAAGCCCTACACTGGGCTCCCTGCTCAGCAGGAAGCCTGCTTCTCCCTCTCCCTCTGTCTGCAGATCCCCTCGCTTGTGCTCTCTAGCTCTCTGTCAAATGAATAAATAAAATCATAAACAAACAAAAGAATTAGTTGGGAGAGTTGTGGTGGGAGAAATGGCATAAATAAAGGGAAAGAGAAAAAATGGATGCATCAAGACTAGTTCACTTGAAGAAAAGTGGAAAAACTTAAAGCCAGGGCAAGATCATGAGGCAAACTAAGGAGTTTAAGTTTTATCCTATAAGCAAAAGTAGTGTTTTAGTGGGATATATATCATAACGAATGAAGCAATTACAGGCAAAGAACTCCTCACATAAGATGTTACAGAATGGGTAAGAAATAATGAAATAATTATAGCAGCAATTCCAGAAGGGAGAAGTCAGAGATGGCAGTGACTGTTTGGGTAAATGACAAACATGAGTAAGGTCACTGTCTCTTGGAGCCATTAGCATTGACAAGCTAAACTGATCAAGCAGAAAACTTCAAGCCATGAAAGCACAATTTGTAAAAACCTGATCACCACACATGTACCTATTAACCAACTATTTAAACATCTTGTTTATATTATAAATGGTGTCAGATGGAGCTTCTAATCTTGAGTCAGATTCGTAAATACTGTTCTACCTACAAAGGTCAAGTAGGCTGAAGGCCATACCATCGTCAAGGTTCTCTTGAAGAATTATAAAAAATTAAATCTGTAGAGCAAGCTAAAAGCTTAAACAGCCATAAAATCTAGCCCCTATAAACTCTTCCATCCCATGAGCTATGAGTATCCCTCTTGCATATTTAATCATGGCCACCCAAACCTCCCTACTGTTCCTTGTACACAGCAAAAATCCTTCAGCCTCAGAATCTTTGTAGTTATTATTTCATCTGCCTGAAAGGCTGTTTTCTCAGATACCTAATGGTCTACTCCTTATCATTTTAAAAATATTTTTCTTACTAAATATCATCTCTGTGATGCGTTTTCTGACCATATTTAAAAACATCTCTCTTGACTTCTAAACAACTTCATCCTTTTCCCCTCCCTTGCATTATTTTTCTACATAGAACTTATCACCATTTGACATATCACATATAGAACCTATTCATTTTTTTGGTCTATTCTATTACCTACGTCTCATTCTCAAGACTGTAAGCTCTATGAGGGTGGAAATTTGTTTTGTTCCGTGTGGATTCTCAGCATTAATAGAAATTAATTAATAGAATTAATTTGTACCTCTCTCTATATAACTGTTTCAAATCTATTTTTAATGCTCCCTGTCAAACACAGAATTTTCACACTGCCACAAGAGATATCCATGAAAGTATAAACAAATTAATATAAAAATCTGTGTTAACTATTTTAAAATTTAAAAATTCTCTTAAATGATGTACTTTCTTGACTTAAACTATAGGAAAACAAATACCTTTCTTCTTCATTGCTTGTTTCATACTAAAATGGCATTTTTAAATGATGACAGGGAAACCTAAAAAAACTATAATTTACTATCATATGATTAAGTCCAAAAAAAGAAAAAAAAGTTTTAGTGGCACTATAAGAACTTATAAACCTGGGATGCCTGGGTGGCTCAGTTGGTTAAGCAGCTGCCTTCGGCTCAGGTCATGATCCCAGCGTCCTGGGATCGAGTCCCACATCGGGCTCCTTGCTCGGCAGGGAGCCTGCTTCTCCTTCTGCCTCTGCCTGCCATTCTGTCTGCCTGTGCTCCCTCTCTCTCTCTGACAAATAAATAAAATCTTAAAAAAAAAAAAAAAAAAAAGAACTTATAAACCTGAAATGCTATAAGCATTCCCAAAGATTTTAAAATGATGAAATGTGGAAATAAGCAAACTCTGGGGTGATTCAGAATTTCTACTACTTCCTAAAGATTCTTTAATAAACTAACCCATGGTAGGTGGTTAAATTATAAAACAAAGATATTAAAAAAACCTTTAAATAATACGTTAATTATACTGAGTAACATTCTGTGTAAAAGTAGCTTAAAAGTTCTTCTTTCTCAGCATAATTTCTTAAAATCTAACCCTACAGCATATGATAAATAGAAACAATAACACCATTTTCCAGGTAGTTTATCTTTCTTCAGAACACAAAAATTCAATCACAAGAATACAATAAATATCATATTATTCAAAGTTCTACAGAATTAATGGGGACCTAGAATCATTAATATGCTAATTTAAGTATTTTACTCATAAAGATTTGAATGAATTCCATGTATTAGTAATCAAGAAATAGACCCAAATAAAAATTATAAATGTTGAATTTAATTTCAGTAATAATAAAGACAAAAAAAAAAGCAACTCACTTGTCACCATGCAACAGTAACTTTAACATAGAAAGTTTAAACTTGTTTATTTTGTCAACATTTTCTTCATTGTATATAGCTCAAAAAAAAAAAAAGACATCAGAAATCTGTGAGATATATTTATAAACAAACAAAGCAAGAACATATACTCTCACATTTCTGGTGAGTTAGTTCTTCATTAAAGGGGCTCAAGTTATTAGTAATAAAACATAAATTGTAAGAAATCCTTTTACAGAGGTAAGAAAAAACAATTTTGGCTGGAAATGATGATGGTCTCATTTCTTCTCCTAGACATGCAAATAATATGTCTAAATACTTACTAGAGCCAAATCTATCTCAAAAGTTTGGGACACTAATTTTTGTCCATTTTGTTAATACTCAATGAGAAAGTACACTTAGAATTAATTAAAACTTTTTCGATGAATAAGGGATAGTAATATCCACCTGTAAAAGGAAAAAAAATTGATTTAGAATGTCAACTTGAAATAAATTATTAACTTAGAGATCGCAGTTAGGAAAGTTTAATCTTATTAATCCAATTATGGCTAACCTGGGCATGTATCCAGAATGATACTTAGTGGCTTACAAACAACATGTAATTCTATAACAACCAAAAGGATATACAATTGATTAAAGAAAACCTTTGCAGTTGAGTATAGAATTTAGTCAGCCAAATTTTCACATCTACCATCACATATCCATATGTGTGATCTTCAGAGATCTATATTTAAATATGGAATGTAAACTGACTTATTCAACTAATAAAATATTGTTCTTGCTACCTCCTGGATACTTGCCTGAATCCTCTGAGTTAGCTCCAAACTCAATCCATATTCCATGTAAGAGATTTTAGATGTTCAATATTGAAATTATATGGCATCAACTTAAAAGAAACTGGATGAAAAAAATGAGGATTTTTTTTTCCAAAGAAGATGGAAAAAATGAATTTAATACACACCCATAGTTATTTTTCTTTGTAAAATAACCAAATTAAGGTCATTAAAGGGTATAACTTTTATTTTACTATTTGCACTTTATGTGCTCAAAATTATACAAGGATGGAAGTGTATTAACTCATACAAATAAAACTTCCCAGTTTCACTGAATTACCTAAAATGTGGGCTTCATTAGGTACTGACAGGCCATTTCCTCTTCTTTAGTAAGAGACTGGAAAGAAGCTGTATGCTGTTATGATAAATTTCAATTTAACAGTTTTTCTATAGTTTCTCACTTTGCCAATATTTCAATTTTTCTTTAATTCATTCTCAGGATTAAAACAAGAAAGTTTTCATTTAGTTGTAATAGCCCCACATGTTCCTTCTTCACATCTGGATGATCTAGATATAAAGATTCACCTAGTAAATGTAAAATCCAGGTTTTCTTTCTGTCATTTAGAAAGCAGATAAAACTAAATATAATTTTCTAAAATTAAGTCAAAATATACTTAGGAAAATAAGAACAGAAAAAAGAAATCTAATTCCTGAGTTCTGGAAAATATTAGACAAACTTAAAATAGTTGAAATGAAATAAAGGAAAACAGGTTAAAAACTTGATGATGATTTTTCAAAGCACCAAGGCAATACTTATTTCCATGTAAATGCTGGCATTTAATTCTAGCTACCACATATATGGTATGCTGCTTCCTTATTTGGGGTAAAAAAATTTTGCAGGAGAAAAGCTGTTCTTAAAAATGAATGCTTTATCTTATATACTTTCTTTACCTTCAAATTAGAATTTAAACAGAAGATCCTCAAATACAATTCCTTAAATTACATCTGAAATACTTTTAGAGTTTCTAAAAGAGACAATAATTGGAAATGATTCATTAAGAACTGCTTTCATTTTATAGATTTTCTGCTTGGTTACAGTTAGGATACAGAAAAGGTTAGGATACTCCTTGTAGAAAAGAAGACCCGAAGTGTGCCTTATCCTGAACATTAATTTTTAGTTTAATGACTTAATAAAACTTAATAAAGTAACTAAGTAAGAAAAAGAAGGTAAAGAAAATATTTTCCTGGGGCGTTTGGGTGGCTCAGTTGATTAAGCGGCTGGCTGCCTCTGGCTCAGGTCATGATTTCAGGGTCCTGGGACACAGCCCTGTATATGCTCCTTCAGTGTGGAGTCTGCTTCTCCCTTTCCCTCTGATCCTCCTCCCTGCTTGTACTCTCTCTCTCAAATAAATAAAATCTTAAGGACAAAAAAACGAAGAAAACATTTTCCTTCAAATCTTAAGTTAAAAATTTTGACTGTGTTTCCATCTATAAAATAGCTATATAATAATTTTTACTTTTACTCTGAAGTTAAATATTGGATATAAAAAAACAAATAAGGACTTCATATTTTCGACTTGTCAAAAATCTTCAGCCTAAGAATTCAGAAAAACATTTAATAAAAAGGAGGAAAAAATATCATAGTATACAGTTAGAAGGCATAGGATTAAAGATCACAATCTATCATATGGGGTAAATTACTTAATTTGAGTTTCTGTTTCCTGAGCAACCCAAAAAATAGGCTGGTCATCTGTGAGGTCTTTCCTAACTTTGAAGTTATGATCAGGAGCATTTTAAGACCCGGGATTTCAGGAATTTAATTTACATATTTTGATAGTTCCCCCTTCCTTTATAAGGAAATATTTAGAAATATTACTAAAAACTGTCTTCTAAGTTCTGTTCAGAATGTGTATTTTATAATGTACACTTATCTGTGAGATAAGCAAATATCTTAAATTTCATTTCACTAGAGAAACAAAGGGAAAACTAATATTTAAGTAAAAACTTCAGTATTTACACTGAATATAAATATGCATTAAAGTAAGTTTGATTCTGTATAAGCTCTTTCAATAAACTCTTGATGGCATTCAACGGAATTATTAAATTTCAATTATATTATTTTATTTTAGTCTATTTTTAAAAAGATTTTATTTAATTTTTTAAATGTTTATATATAATTTCTACACCCAACATGGGGCTCGAACTAATGACTCTGAGATCAAGAGTTGCATGTTCCTCTGACTGAGCCAGCCAGGTGCCCCACAATTATATATTACTTTAATACACATACAATACATCGGAAAAGTTAGCACTTATTTTTATAGAATCATTCTAAATATAACAAGATTATCAATAATATTGAAAATACATTTTCAAAACTGAAGATATATCAGCAATATCGATACATATTAAGACATAGTAAACTGTAAAACATTAGATTGTAGAGTATGGCCAACCTTACTTCAGCAGCACAGTTAATACTGGAGATAATTTTAGAATCTTAACGCCAATATTTACGTGCTGCTAAGGCACTGCTGACATCACTATCATAAGAGCCATGAATAAAAAGAAATATATTTTCTTCAGAAGATCAGATCCTTGTATTTTTGAGGCAGCACAATATGGCCTGCACCTTTTCAAAATCCACAAACCATTATGTGCTGCTACTTTACTCCAAGGTTTTTGTTTTTTTAAATACACAATAGCACCTAAAGACACAAAAAATTTTTTTCTTTTAGAAAAGAATACATTAAGAAACCTATGTTTAAAGATCAAAACTGATGAAAAGCTTCACAATAGCGTAATAAAATTTATTTCTACATCAAATGTTTAAGAAAAGCCTACTATGTGCCAAGCACATTGCTATAGGTCAGGAATACAAAGATGTGTAATATAAGGAAATGAAAAGCATTTTTCATCCTTTGTCAATAAGCCAATACTATTAAATATTTGATTAAATTTTTGAATGTTATAATATATAGAAGTTATTTTTTCCTTTTATAAACACAAAGTGAATTAATAAAATTTGGTCTTTACCTTTGTAAAAGCGTTAATTTACAGACAGCATTGCATCCCTTGCAGTACAACTTTCAAAAGACCTCTTCATCAAGTAGGTTAAGACTTCATGTCAAGGGAAAAATAAGAAATGACATACAAATGCTCAGTTTCAATAAACTTAAGTGGGCAAATGCAAATATACTTTTATTTAGATCTATCTAATCCATTTTGAGCCAGAGTGCATGCATGACTGTGAGTAGGGGTGGTAGTGGGTGAGAGGCACAGGCAGACAAGAGAATCTTAACTGGGATTCATGCTGAGCATGAAGCCCACAGGGTTCCATCTCATGACCATGAGATCATGACCTGAGCCAAAATCAAGAGTCAGATGCTTAACCAACTGAGCCACCTAGGTGCCCCCAAATACATTTTTAAAGGAAAAGCCTGCTTAAGATCTTAAGATTCTACCTCTCCCTCTCCCCGATACCAATCTCCTCCTGCAAAGGTAATTCCAGATTATGTAGCCTTGGAAAGATGAGTTAACTTTGTATTCAGAGATGAGAAATAAACTGGAATCTTGTGACTCTAAATCTTCCTGTATCCTACCTGCCTCCTCTCTTCACTAGGCAAGGAAGTATTCTCCTAAACAGTTTCCACTTACTCAAATGTAGGAAATGCAATTACTTCTCTAAGAGACTCTCTCTCTCACTCAAATAAAATCTTCTAAAAAAAAGAAATTTGAGACAGTAATAGAGCAGAGTAGTATATGAAATAGAGGTTGCTTGGGAGATTAGCTATGTATATTTTTTAATGGGAAGATGCTCATTAAACAACTATTTAAGACTATATATTGTTCTTGCTCCCCACAGTATATGTATACATTAACTCATGTATACATATACATGATAATAATAATTAATCCACGATAATTTCAAAATCAAGAAGAAATCCATTGGTCACTTCTTCAATCTTCTTTCTTTTCTTTTTTGCTAAGTCTATATTTTTAAACAAAGTCAAAGGTGACAATCTTGAAAGAAATAAATGTGAATATTGCAAAATGAAAGTCACTTTCATAAATTTTTTTAAACTTCACAGTAAGAATATCATTTTTTAAAAAATTGTGGCTATAATACACACAAATTTTACCATTTTATACAATTGTGTGGCATGAAATCCAGTTACACTGTTGTGTAACTATCACCACATTCCATCTCCAGAACCTTTTCATCTACACCAACTGAAACTGTACCCATTGAACACTGTCCATGCCTTCATCCCCTCAGCCCCTGGACACCACAATTCTTTCTGTCTTGATGAACTTGCCTACTTTAGGTACTTTATATAAATGGAATCATAAAGTATTTATTTTCTTGAGTCTGGCTTATTTTATTTAAGATAACCTTTTCAAGGTTCATCAGTGCTGTTGCATATATCAGACTTTCCTTTTTATACCTGAGTAGCATTCAATTGTGTAAATATACATTTTATTTGTCCATTTATCTGTCTACGGACATTTAAGTTGCTTTGCTCTTTTGGCTATTATGATTAACTTGCTGTTATAAACATGGTACACAAATATCTATTTTGAATCCTGCTTTCAATTCTTTTGGGTCTAAACCCCAGGATTACATGGCATTTAATTCTATTTTTCATTTTTTGAAAAATTGCCACACTGTCTTCCATAGTAGGCTCTATCACTTTACACCGCCATCAGAAATGCAAAACAGTACCAATTTCTCCACATCCTTGCTAACATTTATTTTTTTTCCTTTCTTTTAAAAAATAATAGCCACCCTCATGGATGTGAAGTAGTATCTTTGTGTGGTTTTAATTCTTTACTTCCCTAATGAGTAGTCTTTTGAGCATCTTCTGTTTATTGGTCATATGTATATCTTCCTTAGTACAATGTCTATTCAAGTCCTTTGCTCATTTTTTAACTGGGTTGTTTGGTTTTGTTGTTGTTGTTGAATTATAAAAGTTCTTTATGTATTCTGGATAGAAGTTACCTATCAGATATATAATCTTCGAGCATTCTCTTCCATTCTCTAGGCTACCTTTTCACTGTTGATAGAAAGTTTTAAGTTTTGATGGAGTCCAATTTACCTTTTTGTTGTTGCTGCCTGTGGTGTACTATTCAAGAAACTGCTACCAAGTCCAATGTCATCAGGTTTTCCCTATAGTTTTCTTCTAAGAGTTTTAGTTCTTACATTTAAGTCTTTGATCCATTTTAATTTTTGCATATGGTATAAGGTATTACTTTATATGTTGATATCCAGTCCTTTTCCCATTGAATTTTTTTTTAAAGTAAACTATGCCACATGTGGAACTTAAACTCATACCTCTGAGATCAAAAAGCGTCACACATTCTACCAACTGAACCATCTGAACGGTCTTGGCATGCATATTAAAAATCATTTCATCATATATGTGAGGGTTTATTTCTAAGGCCCTCTAGTCTATTCCATTGGTCTATATGTCTTGTCTTTATGCTAGTACCACACTGTTTGATTACCAGGACCTTGCATGAACTTTTGAAATCAGAAGTATGAGATCTCCAAATCTGTTTTTTCAATACTGTTTTGGCCATTTGTTGTCCCTTGAGAGATTCTGTATACATTTTAGAGCAGTTTTTCTATTTCTACAAAAATGTCATTGGGATTTTGACAGGGATTGCACTGAATGTGTAGATCACTTTGGATAGTACTGTCAATACCAAGTCTTAACAATACCAAGACTCCCAAAACATGAATACAGGATGTTTTTCTGTTTGTGTCCTTAATTTTTTTTGAAATTTTTATTTATTTTTTTGTGTGCCTTAAATTTTTTTAAGTAATGTTTTGTAGTTTGCAGTGTAGGAGCCTTTCACCATCTTGGTTAATTTTATTCCTAAGCATTTTATTCTTTTTGATGTTATTATAAATGTAATTGTTTTAATTTAGTTTTTGGATTGTTCATTTTTAATGCAAAGAAATGCCACTGATTTTTGAGTGTTGATTTTGTATCCTGCAACCTCACTGAATTTGCTTTATTAGTTGTAACTTTTTTGCGGGGGGGCAAGGGTTTTCTATGTATAAGATGATGTCACCTGTGACCAGAAGTAATTTTACTTTATAAATATTTTATACCTAAAATTGGTCCAGAAGCTGTTTGGCAGCCTTGATCTATTCATTTTTTCGTTCTTCTAGAAAACCATCAGACAGATGTCTCTTCTCTCCCTTCAAATTTCCATAATCTCTCTCCTTTCCTCCTCATTTTCACCCAGGAAACAGAAGCTATTAAAAGAGAATTTTTGTCAATTTCTACTACATCTACTTACACACACACACACACACACACACACACATATATATATATATGCTGATATAACTCTTCCTTCTCTGTATAATTGATAAGCAATCACTGTTCTTAAGATACAAACCTTCTCTTATATACTATATTTTATCCTCTCTTGCTCACTTAAGAATAATCCTTTAGCACTCTTCCCTGCATCTTTAGTTTTTCTACTGGATCATTCTTATCACTAAAAAAAAAACCACTATAATTTCTCTCATCTTAATATCATCTCTTAGAGGTTACTGCAATTTTATCACTGATGTTTTAATAAACACCCTCAGGGGAAGATATTTTCCTATTTTTATTTCTATTTTTAACTGAGATAATAAAAAAAGAACTGCTTTCTATTTGAAAGCCTGATAGATTTAAGCTATTAGCAAAAGTATCTTTCATATTCAAGAAAAATATGGAAATTCTTGACTTAAATGTATGAATAAATTGAATAATTCCAGTAGAGTAGTTCCAGCCAGATAAATCTCCCTTTACCTGTGTTTAACCACAAAACAACAATAATCTCCCAGTCTGTAAGTTTTAAGTCTTCCTTTCCACTTATAATGACCTTCTAAAGTAGGCTTTATATTATGATTTCAAGTAGTATTTTTTTTTTTTAAGATTTTATTTATTTCAGAGCGAGAGAGAGGGAGGGAGGGAATGAGCAAGGGGGGAGGGGTAGAGGAAGAGGAAGAGGAAGCAGCAGAATCCCCACTGAGCAGGGAACCAGATGTGGAACTCAATCCCAGGACCCTGAGATCATGACCTGAGCCAAAGGCAGATGCTTAACTGACTTGAGCCACCTAGGCGCCCCAAGAAGGGGTTATTTTAAACTATAAATTTCTTTGAATCTACAGAGGGCTTCATCACATGATAGAGATATTCAGATATTAATACATGCCATGAAAATATTTTTGCTCTTTTGTTTAGACATACCCACTATGTATTAGTACATTGCATTGGGTTTTTCAAATATTTAACTTCACTTTTAATCTGGTATCAAGACTATTTGTAATAACTACTTTCTTCAAGTATGCTTCAAATTCTGCAACATAAACCTATAAGGAGCTGGCTACATAGTCCCTGGGAAACAGAATAACTATACTTGCTCAGGCCAATGGAATACTACACTCATGGTATGAAATGTTGATACTATACCTGGAGAAAATTTAAAATTAGTCATGCTGTAATATCTTCAAGAATAGGCCTAAGTTATGGGGTTTAATTAAACAGTGTGACAATTTTATTTAACGTAATAATTTTTTATTACTCTATTAAGAAACTGAAAGTTTTGGGGAGCTTTGGTGGCTCAGTTGCTTAATACAGACAGATAAGCAAACACCCAAAATATCAAGGTTTGTGTAATTAGGACCTATCCAGTATTTCCTATTTCTTTCCAATCAGAACCCTCTACCACTCCAGTTAAAAAGTCTCTTTTAAGAGACAGGACAACCCAATACAGTATGTGGACCTTTCTGAAATAATCAGGAATTTCAAGAGAAACTAAATGTTATTACAGTAAGGGATTATTATTCATTTTATTATATAAGTATTGGTGGCTATACATTTAGGAAAAAGATTCCTATAAGTTAGAGAAGCATAGAAAGTATTTATAAGTGGACAAAAACTGATCAGGCATGTGCTGTGGCCACCAGGTAAATAGCAAGTGGAATAAAATTACTTATCATGCTTTTAATAAATTGTTTTCGGTTCTTTATTCTCCTAAACTATATATTCCCACCTGCTCTCTGAATCTTCACTGAAGCTGCTGATGGAGGCTAAAATATTCACTAATCCCCTATTTATTCCTACTTTGAGGACAACTTAAGTGTATTCTCTCTAGTGCATTCTTACGTCAACCTTTCTGGCTGATACTGAATTGCCCATTTATAAGAACTTCTGAATAGAGAAAATTATTCTCAATTCTGAGTACTGTGTTGAGCAAATAACTGCCTTAATTATTTTATATCTATCATCCATTCAAACTATTCAAACTGGACTACCTATATACCTAACAATGCTTCCTGGTATGGTCCACACCATTTTTCTACTTTTATATCTTAGTCCACTACAAACATTACAGTGCCTCCATTCCTTAAACTGTGCTTTCCATTTTGCTGGCTAAAAGAAAAGCCACATTCCTTAACTAGATATGGGAAGAGCCTTACTGGCTAGATGCAGAAGCAAACAAAGAGCTATTAAAAAAAAATTAGAGAACAGAACCATTTAGTTCTTGTCCTTTACCTTTATCAAAGTCTTAGTTCCAAGTGAGGTGGTTTATATTCTGGATTGTAGGCTTTTAATTATCTTTATTAGCTTTTGATATATATCAACTTTTCATTTTTATGCCTTCTAAGAAAAAGACAGTCATTTTGAAAGGTTAGACAATAAATATGTTTAGCTTAAAAAGTCAACTTGAAGATGAATCTGAGTACACAGAAATCTTTAAATACCTTAGTTTTCACATTCGGTAAAAATTTAATAAAAATTTAAAACACAATAAAAAAAAGCTACAAATTTTATATGCATTAATGGTTTTCACCCCTCATCTCCTTCTAAATGATTTGTCACTCCAATTTTGATTCCATTGACATTTTTGTTTGGGCACATTTACTTTCCATCCTAATGCTGTAATTTCAGTTAATCTAGTTTACATAAGACATTACTGCACTTAACAAAAACATAAAACATTCTAGGTATCTCTCCTGGGCTCTAACATCATCCTGAGTGCAAAAGAGTTTAATAGTAAATTCCAATTTTTATTTCCAATTTTATCTGAATCTGGGAGACCCAAGATGGAATCCTGGCTTTTGAATCCTTATCGTAAGTTATTTCAATACATGGAACCTTGCATTTTCTTTTTGTAAAATAGGTTAGTAATGCCCAATTCATAGCCCGTTAAAACTGTACAAATTTAAACTTTTATGAACACATCTAGTAGTGAACAGGTATTTAATAAATGACTGCTGAATCTAACTTCATAAGTTTTGCGACATACTTTGGACAAACAGGGTTTCAGGGGACTGTGACTGAACATGAACCAACAGTGCTGATGATAAAGAGAAAGTTAGTGGAATCAGGAAGGGTGCACTAACAGATCTTATTCATAAAAGAAATACTGTATTGTGTACCTCAGACCACACAGAGAACACTCAATTCTGTATGCAGTATTTCTGAAGGAATACTGACAAAACGTAGTGAATCCAAAAGTGGAATATGCAGGATACTAGTGATCTAGAATTCATACTATGAGAACAGGTGGAAAGACTTAGGTATGCTCAGCCTAGAGAAAAGACAGAAAAACTATTTTTAGAAGACCTATCAAGGGCCAGAGGATGAAATTATATAATGAACTGAAATCTCTCTTATGAGAATTTTTTTTTATCAATTATTACAACTGACATAATTTATACCATTAAGGAAAAAAGCTTATCTATTATGGTTCTAATTCTAAAACTCTGAGGATTAAAATAAAATGACTATAGATCAATTAAAAAATTGACTTTTAGGAGTGCCTGGGTGGCTCAGATCATGATCTCAGGGTCATCGGGCTCTCTGCTCAGCGGGGAGCCTGCTTCCCTTCCTTTCTCTCTGCCTACTTGTGATCTCTTTCTCTGTGTCAAAAAAAAAAAATTAAAAATTTTTTAAAAAATTGATTCTTAGAGGTTTCTAGGTGGCTCAGTCAAGGTAAGCAGCCTGAGATCTGGTTACAACTCAGGTCATGGGGCGCCTGGGTGGCTCAGTGGGTTAAGCCTCTGCCTTCGGCTCAGGTCATGGTCATGGTTTCAGGGTCCTGGGATCAAGCCCTGCATCGGGCTCTGCTCAGTGGGGAGCCTGCTTCCCCCTCTCTCTATGCCTGCCTCTCTGCCTACTTGTGATCTCTCTCTCTGTCAAATAAATAAATAAAATCTTCAAAACAAAACAAAACAAAACAACTCAGGTCATGATCTCGGGGTTGTGAGATCAAGCCCTGTGTGGGCCTCTGTGCTTACTGGGGAGTCTGCTTAAGATGCTCTTCCTCTCTCTTTCCTTCTGCCCCTCTACGTGCTCTCTCTCTCAAGTAAATAAACAAAATTTTTAAAAACTGACTTTTAGAAAATTTCAAGCTGTCTTAATAAGGATTTGAAGGACAATCTGCATTTAAGTTCTGACAATAGGGCATTAAAGAAATAACTTGAAGGAGAAAATTAAATGAAAATGAAACAAAAAAAAATTTTAAGAAATTTATTTACTGAATGTACCAGGAAGACTGAAACTAACAGTCTAGACTAAAAAGTCAGGTGTGACTACTGACAACCTGACATGTATCTGTTTCAATTCTGCATTCAACTTATTCCTGTTTCATACAGAAATCACTCTGAAAATTCAATTTCAGGCAAAAAGATAGTGTCAAAGGGCAAGACTGCACTGAATAGTCTAGGACTGTTACCTATATAGTATGTACGCTTAAACTTGAAATCCCTATTACAGCAGAATTCATCATATGTGTATATTTATTTCCTATTTTAATTAAGGCCTGTGCTATTAAATTTTGTCTTGTTTTCGTCTTCCTAAGAAAACATCAAAAGTAACTTCATAAATAAGAAATTCCCTCTTAATATTCTTTGAATCATCCATCTTGAACTGAGAAGTTGCTCAGGAAGGGTAAATAATGATTCCACCTCCTTTCTGTAATTTTGGCACTAAAACTCAAATTTTATGGCTACCACTTTGTTGACAGCAGAAACAGCCTTGCATAGACAAAAGATCAGATTTCATTAATTTAAATTACTCTGTTGAACACATATATGTCAAACATTTAAGATCTTAAAGACAGGAACAATTGACATTTAATTAAACATTATCTAATTCTCAAAAAGAGCAATTATTTGACCAATGACTGAAAAACGGTTGTAGCACATTGTAAATTTTCTGTGTTCATACACCTTAGGACATACCCTTGTAAGAGCTTAGACTTGATATATTGAACTAAATTAATATCAAATGGTATTTGCAAACCTTCTTTACTACCAAATGCTGACAGTACCTAGCAACCTTATAAATTTTTTTGATTGTTAACACTGCTTACCACTAATTGAAGTGCCAAAAGAGAAATCTGTTATTTTTTTTATCTCTTTTGGCACAAATCTTTCTCCCAGAAACATTCACATTATAAAATTATTCAAGATAATTAAAATTTCCTCATGAGTACCACAGGTAGACAGCAATTTGTAGAAGACTGAATTTCAATTACAAATATGTAAAAACAGACTATTCAGCTATATTTAGTAACTCATACCAAAAGCATTACATTTTCATTGAAAATACAACAGAATTTATATCAGTTGCAATATTACTTACTTACTGCCCTACTAACATTCTGATTTTATTTGCAGTATTTTAGTCAGCCCCACATTTACATTACTTCTTAAAAAAGATTTTACTTACTTATTTGTGAGAGAGAACATGGAGGAGGGGGGAAGGGAATTGGAGTCTTTGCTGAACAGGAAAGCTGGGCAGGACGGGGGTAGGGGTGGCGGTGGGGTTGTACTCCAGGGCCCTTGATCCCAGGACTCTGGGATCATGACTGAGCTGAAGGCAGATGCTTAACTGCCTGAGCCACCTAAGTCTTCCTACATTATTTATAATTAAAAAAATGACTATTTTTTTTCTAATATGGTATAATTAGCAACATGCCATTGCTATTCTCTTGTTAACTTTGATAACATTTCTAAAAACTTACCTACTCAGTCCAATGTGAGAAATAATTTTTGTCATTTATATTTATATTAGACTAGTTATCTATAGCAGGAAAATAATCAGTCTCCTGAATTACAAGGTCACTTGTTTCCATGACCTTTTTAAAAATTTTTTTATAGGACTAACAATGACAGCCCTGAATGAATTTTCTGCTTTATCTTCTGTTTCTTATTTAAAAAGTCAGTGTCTTAAAATTTCTGTTGTTATAGATTAGAAAGAAGCAATGATCTTTACTGCGGACAGTGCACCTAAAGGTGTTATTTCATTTACCACCAAATGACATACCTAGTTATTTTAAGTTTATACAACAGAAATATGTAATCTAAGCATATGTACCCAAAACTGCAACGTAAAAAAACAAAATACCGCTCAAAAAAGAAAAAGTGGGAAATTAAGGGAAGAAATATGATTATTTCTGAATGTTTTATGTTAAGTAATAAATATAAAAATGAACCGAAAACAGTATGTAAAAATGAACTTGAAACACTGCTATTATTTAATTCTGGCAGCATTAGATATAATGAAACACCAATATTCTATAAATTCTGGAATATCTACAGTCCGCAAGTTGGGAATAGTTTAAAAAATATCCCTTTCTTAAAGAATGGCATTAAACAAACATAAGAGAATGACAGATGAGGGGATATACCCACATAATCATATAGAATTACTGAATACTGTCACTACGTACCCATTTTTCTAGGCACTGTTTAATTGGAAAAATCACCATTTTAATAACTAAGATTAAAAAGAACTCCACACATACTACCTAGAACAACCAGAAAACATTCCAATTATAAAATATAGCAAATGACCTATCTTTAAAAGATGCTGGACAGGGACGCCTGGGTGGCTCAGTTGGTTAAGCAGCTGCCTTTGGCTCAGGTCATGATCCCAGCATCCTGGGATCGAGTCCCACATCGGGCTCCTTGCTCAGCGGGGAGCCTGCTTCTCCCTCTGCCTCTGCCTGTGCTCGCTCTCTCCCCCTCTCTCTCTCTGATAAATAAATAAAATCTTTAAAAAAAAAAAAAAAAAAAAGATGCTGGACAATATGCAAGAAAGGCTATTTGTTTAGAAATTTAAAAAGGAGATGAAATAAGATTAGGAATGTGACGTTATCTATGCTTATAAATCTGTTAGAAGTTAAATGATACCTATTTCTTTTTGAAAAGTTGACTGTTCTCTAGTATATACAGTTGGGAGTTCAATACCAATCAAAAAGATTTCTTTTTCTAAGATTTAAGCTAAAGTAAAACTGAGCTGGCTTCCAAGGGACCAATTAAGGAACTTATGCCTAAGCTATATAGGATTCTTTGGGGATTTGTAAATGTTTCCATTATAGTTTTCCAGAGACAAAAATATAAAAAGGAAAAAATCGGAGAAAGAAGTGACCTGTGGTATTTGGCTACTACTCTTCCAACTGGCTCATTAATAAAGGTTTTCAATATTTAATTGATTTCTACCCTAAAAACTACTTACTGAGTTCAATGGCTGATCTTCTATGATCATAAGGTCACTCCTCAACACATATACATTACTTACCAAGTCACTAATATAATGGTATTAGATGAGATAAGAGAAGATTGTGATGCACTGGTTTTCACCTCAATGGGCGATCCCTCAACATCAAGGTCAGAAAACAGTCGCACGTGAGTTCTTTTATTTAGAGATATAGAATCAGCTCAAGGAAGAGATAGAAATGAATCTTTTTGGTAACTGATTACCAGGAAAATAGTTATCTTGTACAGTTACAATGACCTTGATTTTAGAGTTTTTTTAGGGGTATGACATTAATTTCAGCTAACCTGTTAGAATTTTTAAGTTTCTTGGGGCACCTGCATAGCTCAGTTGGTGGTTAAGCGTCTGCCTCTGTTCAGGTCATGATCTCAGGTTCCAGGATCAAGCCCCAATAGGGCTCCCTGCTCAGTAGGGAGTCTGCTTCTCTCTCCTTCTGCTCCTTCCTCTGCTCATGCTTACTCTTTCTCACTCTCTAATAAATGAAAGCCAAAAAAAAAAAAGAATCTATTTCTCAAAACTTAAATCAATCAGGGTAAAAACATTTCTTATTCTCATCTCAGAAAGGTGTGCACGTGCATATATAAAAGGAAGGAAAAGTGACTGCCTTCCTATTTTTCCTACCTTCTGAAGTTTAAAAGTTTAATTTTAAGTATCTCACAGAAAAGTCTGCAGTGCAATCTTGTGAAATGCAAAAATAAATGAAAAAACTATTTCTCAAGTGAAGAGAATATTTCTAATTTATAAAACCATTAAATAATTGTTAGTAAACCTGATTCATGATGATAATAAAAAAGATAATTAGTCATATATAAAATCCTTTGAAGAAAAAGTGTTTAAGATTGTGATTCTCGGGGCGCCTGGGTGGCTCAGTGGGTTAAAGCCTCTGCCTTCGGCTCAGGTCATGATCCAGGGTCCTGGGATTGAGCCCCGCATCAGGCTCTCTGCTCAGCAGGGAGCCTGCTTCCTCCTCTCACTCTGCCTGCCTCTCTGCCTACTTGTGATCTCTGTCTGTCAAATAAATGAATAAAATCTTAAAAAAAAAAAAAAAAAGATTGTGATTCTCAGATTCAGAGATGGTAAGGCCTGGCTGTAAAATACTTCTCAAAATCGAAACTTACCCAAAGCAATGACATTATTCTTGCTCTAAATTGGGTTAAATCAATACCAAACTTCAGTGTGTAGGGGGTAAGGGGAGATCAGAAAATTGTCAATCTAGGGGTGCCTGGGTGGCGCAGTTGATTAAGTGTCCCGCTCTTGATTTCGGCTCAGGTAATGATCTAAGGGTCATGAGGTTGAGTCTTGCATCAGACTGAGCACATGGGACCTGTTTAAGATTCTCTCTCTCCCTCTGCACTTGCCCCCCGCACCACAGTTGCTCTAAAAAAAAAAAGTTGTCAATCTAGGCTAGTAGGAAAAAAATTCAGAAATAAAGCAAAACCTGTAATCAAACACTAGCTTTTTATAAAAATGGTTGAGGTTAATACTAAATACTAATTGAGAGTTAATACTTACAAGATAAGAACTGCTGGGCTAAGTAGGGGACTGTTTTATTATGGTCTTCATTTTATCAATATCAAACCTAGGAAAAAAAAAGAGTGAAGACTTTAAAAATTTGATTACATTATGAAAGTTAGAAAATTTTCAACTGGGGTTGATAATCATGATTTTCTGATCCTTATACAGCACCACCACAGATTATAGACACCCAGCAGCATTTGTATATTTTAGTCTAAAGTAGCTTAATTTCTTAATTTCTCTTCTCTATTACTATTACCTTCTCAAAGTATAAAAGTCAAATATGTAAATGCAACTAAAACTAATACTTCAATGTCTAATTTGGAGCACACTGAGCTTCTAGAAGACATCATACAATTGCAGATATTTCAAGATAAATTCAAGATCATACCTCAAGACTGACCAGTCTTTCTCTTAGGCATATACATACACACATGTATACAATCGCAAAATCTAAAAATCCATATATTGTCCAAGAATTCTACTGTGATACAGTATAAATACAGAGCTTAAACTGGGGTTTCAAATGCTTACAGATATGTTGGAAAATAATGTTATATCTATAGCCATAGCAATAGAAAATATTATGAAATAACATGAAAAATGCAGGAGTAGTGATAAGAAAAATTGTTTCCAAGGTTGTTCTTTATTTACAAGAGCAGGAAGAATTAAAAGCCAGTATGCAAAGAAAGGAAACATTACTGCTTATCTTTAAAATTGAAAAAATTTAAAAATATACTAATTTAAGCTGGTTAGAATTCTGTGGGCCATGACTGTGACTTGTAGTTCTTTTTTTTTTTTTTTTTAAAGATTTTATTTATTTATTTATTTGAGAGAGAGAATGAGAGGCGAGAAGGTCAGAGGGAGAAGCAGACTCCCCATGTTGCTGGGAGCCTGATGCGGGGCTCGATCCCGGGACCCCGGGACCATGACCTGAGCCGAAGGCAGTTGCTTAACCAACTGAGCCACCCAGGCGCCCCTGTAACTTGTAGTTCTTGATACCAATTAATGCTTAAGCACTTACTATAAGATATAGAATAGAATAAGTAAAATAAACTCATCTATGCTTTTAATGGAGCATTCTTTTTTTTAATTTTTTTATTTATTTATTTGACAGACAGAGATCATAAGTAGGCAGAGAGGCAGGCAGAGAGAGAGGAAGGGAAGCAGGCTCCCTGCTGAGCAGAGAGCCAGACCTGGGGCTTGATCTCAGGACCCTGGGATCATGACCTGAGCCGAAGGCAGGGGCTTTAATCCACTGAGCCACCCAGGGGCCCCGTGACTAAATTCTAATATACTACCATGCTTATTTTGTTTTATGTGTCTTTTTTTTTTTTTTTTAAGAAAAAAAAAAAGACAATACATACAGTTGAGTCCTTTCTGTACCGTACCCTGATCCCATTATCCTTCCTAACATAAAATCACAATCTTGAATTTGGAAATTTATTTCCTATGCACGCTTTTACACTACTACTATTGTAAATTCAAGTACTTAAAACATGTATCATTGTTTTCAAGGTTTATTAAAATGTAGTATCATATACACACATTCTATAAATGTTATTATACAATACATATCCTTTTGTAGTTTGTTTTTGCTGAAGACATTCATTCATTATCATACACAGAGCTCACTTTAATAGCAGTATAATAAACAGTTCATCATATGACTATGCCACAATTCACCATTCTCCTGTTGCTTAATGTTTACAGTGCTTTTGATTTTTTTCTATTAAAAATAAAAGTAATAAGACTTTGCCATACATGTCTCAGTTTATCTAGAACATCTATGAAATGGAATTGTTGGGTTCAAGCCTATGTATACTCAATTTTACTAAGATATTGTCAGATGCTCCCACAAGGAGCATATGAAAAGTTCATTTTCTCCAAGATCTTGAAGTACATTTAAGAAAAAGCGCCACTATCTAGAGGAGTATTTTCAAAATTCTTAAGTGATCAAATCCTTCTGTTTTTATCAAGTGTAGGTCTAACATAGGTATACTAAATGTTTTAAACAAAAGAGACTAAAATTTGTTCTAGGGTACCTGCACAAAAATAAAGCTTTCATGATAGAGATTTTCCTCATATGACTGAGGAAATACCAAGACTTCATCTAGAACTATTGTGGTAGAAATTGTAAGATTCAGCATTAGTTACTAAGCTTAGATTCACAATGACCAAAGAGGGTAGGGGGAACAGAAAATATAAATGGTTAATTATTGTGAAGAATCCTCCATTTCATTTTGGACAGTGCTCCTCACATGTGGTGCTTCTAAAAAAACCCACTTGGAGCTTGTAAAAAATACACATTCCTGAGTCCTAGGGCTCCAGAGAATCTGATTCAGCAGGTCTGATAAAATGCTTTGTTCTTCTAAGTTATTCTGGTCCATAGATACTTCAGTAATTCATAGTAAAAACAAGGTGTTTTAAATATAAAGGATTTTGTAACTCATTTTTTAATTAAGAGAGGTAGCTAATTAAAATGTTACCTGTTAAATTACATCAACATGAATTACATCAAACATCCTGGTAATAGCAAAAAAAAAAAAAAAAAAAAAGTTATGGTTGAATGTTTGACACTTCATGTTAGACCAGGTTTTAGGCTCATTTATTATTTCGGGTAAGCACATACTACAACCAAGCTTGTTTTGATAGTATTAGGAGAAAATTCATATTCTGAATTTACTGTTATTGGAAATGGAAAACATTAAGAGTGGGTGTGATTAGTTGTGATTTTAATGAAGGTAACCAAGGAAAAACAATGATTACCTTTTTAAAAGAATGCTACTGCAAATGTCAAGACTTTAAACTGGGACATTAGGTTTATACACTAAAAATGTCATTTGTAGTTTTCCACCTAGAATGCTACAAATAAAATTGGAACTTTAATAGCAATTTAATATTCACTTCCCTGTAATTATGACCTATTGTAATTTTATTCAGGTACAAGATGAGAAAAATGCAGATATTTAGGTTATGCAAATATGTGCAAATTCAAATTGTAAAAATAAAAAAACCCTATTTATATTACAAAGCCCTATTTCCAAAAGATTTAGAATAATCTTTATTTCTAGATATAAAGTTCAGATATACAACATTTTAATAGAAAATGTGAAGACTTACTGAGTTTCCAGCTGTAGCCTGCTTTGTGATTAAATTAAACACTAAGCAGTATGGGGTATTCTTTTTTAGTTATAGTGAAATCAACAAGAATTTGGCCTTGTTTAGACTAGGCTACAAAACAGAAATAATATGGGCCCAGAATATGGCTCCAAAGTGAAAGAAACACTCCTGTGTGGCCATAGTCAACTTTTCTTTCCTTAATGTAACACCTAGCTTGTGCTATCCAGTAACAATTTTTTTCAATCTACCAGCTTGAAAGTGAAAAACACGAAACACACCAAACATAATTCCAGAAACAAGATGATTTTCCATTCAAACAGATGGAATTAACTGATAAAAATTAAATGAACTAAACCCACATAGTACATAATAGAAAATAATGTAAGTCTACGAGCTATAAGCAGAAAACTAAGTTTCCTTTATGCAGCTTGGAAGAAAGTAACTTTTTGTCAAAGAATATATTCATTATACTATATATGGGTTATAATGATAGTTGGGCCCTTCCTACCTGGTCTGTAAAAGCTCCTGCAGCTCCTTTGGCCACCATTATTACATATTGATGCTATTTATTCTATACAACAGCTGACAAAGAGTAGCAATCTCCCAGCCCCTGTTCCCAGCTGTAAGGGACAAGAACAAGGGCTGTGGTGATACTTGTTTATTCATTGTTGTTGCTGCTGCTACTGAAGCAGCAAGCTAAGAAAAGCATATGCAACTGACACAGAAGACAAAAATGATTCTAGTCCAACCTACCTAACAGGTCAGCTTTCATCATTCTATGATAAAATTGCTTAAAGAGAAATTTTTTTTTTTTTAAATTAGGACGGGAAGAGAAGAAGAAAGGACAAAATGAATGTTCTGATCAGAAAGGGAACCCATAATGTATCTAAGGAAAAAAATTAATGACACTTGTAATAATCTTCAGCTCCTAGTTTAGATTTAACTCAATTATCAACATTCTCAGAAGAGTTTTAACAAGGTTTGGCATGAATTCATAAATCTGTATTATCTTTCCTATCCACTCTACTGGAAAATAAGTACCTAAACTTTAATCAAGAAATGAAATTATATTTTGCTTATAGAAAGTTCCAGGCTCCCAAGTTCCACATATCTAATCATCACCATATGTTTGACATCAGATCCTATTAACAAAGAAGTAAGATTTTAGCCCATAAATATTTTTTAACAAAAACGCCAACCATTAAAAAAATTCCTACTTGTAATTTATCTACTTTAAATGTGTACTACAAAGCTAAAAACTGAGTATAAGTACATAAGATCAATGATGAGTAACAGAGAATATTTATTCTGTCAAATTATCTTTAAACGTGATGTTAATTATGGATTTATAACTTCAATTTTAAATGCAATCTTTATCCTTTAATACCTTAGGCAATTTTTGATTTTGAAAAATATTTAGGAAGTCAGAAAAATTAGGAATCTATAAATTATTTTTAAAAGGCTAGAATTGGCTGATAAGTCTAAATAAGATCTAGTCAAGAAGGCTAGATTTGGGATTTTTTAAAATAAAAGTATCAAATACAGTAATATTGAAAATTCAGATCAAAATATTTTGGGAAAAAGGGGAAAAATATTTTATTTTTATAAAAATTACAAAAACAATTGTTCTGCTTAGCAGCAGTCCAAAAACAAATAATACTAATAAAAATAAAAGAAATAATTCTGAGGATCACAGGATAACAAAAGTACTAAATATTTTTATTATGAAAGCCAGAGAACGGAAAAAACTGACAGCAAATATCAAAAAAGGATTTTTAAAAATTAAGACATTTACAAAACAGTAATAAATTAATAAACTATTAACTAGCTGATTAATCGGTCTCAGGAACTACATTTGAAACACACTGCAAGCTTCTCTTCCAAGTGACTCTCATCATGAAACAAGAAAGTAAAACTAAGTCAAATCATATATGTTAATGAAATACCAAGTGTGATTTGGGGTGCTAAGGACTGAAATTCTACTTCAAAGTATTTAATGAAAAATTTAAATCATCTCATTAATTAAATAACACAGTTTGAAGATGCTTAGAAAATAAAATTCTGAAAAGAAATAATAGATTAAATATATATTTTATTTGTTGGTCAGAAAATAACCCAAAATATACACAAAATTGCTTCAAACATTTAAAAAAATTTTAAGAAAGTTAATTGTCTATTCTTTAGTGATTCTCAGCAACATTAGAAAATCTCAATAAAGGAAGCTGTTACAGCTGAGAAATTGCAAATGTTGTCCTTATAAACTAGAATTATACATCAATGACAAATAATGAATAATTTCAAGTCCCTTCACATGTAGACATGTTAAATTACTTCTGTTCTAGTTTATCCAAAATATTCTTTCCCCCCAAGAGTAACTATTTCAACAAAACAGGAACATTGACAGTATAGCTATATTTTAGGAACAATTAAGAATTTTTTCTTGAGAAAATGAATGTCATTTAAACCAGAAAGTGCATTTAACCAAAAATATAATTGCTGCACAAAAAAGAAGTCTATCAGTGAAAACAAAAAAAAGTAAATCCTTTCCTTCAAATCGTGACATAATAAACTACTTATCAAGGTTTAGCTAGATATAATCAGGTTTGCAAATTTAAAACACTCAAAATCCTTAGAATATGTCCTTTAAGGGGTAAAAGCTAGCCAATCACGCATAGCAGTAAAAACCTTTATTAACCTGTCTCCTAAAATAACATACACTACTAATTAGGTTAAAGTTTCTTACTCTGTAAGAGCTGACCAAATACAAGAAAACTATTAATATTTGCATCAAGTCTCTTAGATGTTAAATTATTTAGGAAGCTAAAAATCTGGAAGTTTATAAGCCAATATATAGCTATAGAGGGATGATTTTATGATGCTAAATATTTATGTTCAAACAGTAAGTTTTGACAATTTTAAAGATCTCAAATCATAAACACTCTAAATCAGAAAGAACTCTGGATTTATGTCTTTATTTAAAATATGAATTCAAAAGCTATGTTTATTCCTCCCTTTAATAGTAGGCTGTGTGTAAAAGATATCTGGATTAAAAGTGATAAACTTGAATCTAGTTTTTTTTTTCCCCACTCAGAAACCGTATTTTTCACTTTTCATCTTAATGTTTTCTAATCTGAAAATCACTGGTTAAATCGGGGGGGGGGGGGGAGGGAGTTGTATTCGATTTGATCTTATTCAAACTAAGCTGCTTTTTCATAACATTCTCAAGTCTAAGTTATAAAGACATTCTATACCTTGTATTTATCTTGAACAATATAGTGACACTTTACAGTATAATGACATCAATACCTAAATGTTACCCTTACATTAAACTGATTTGTATTAAATTTTAACATTTTATGTAACATTAACTGGTAGTGGATTCATATTCCTGGATTATCTAATATCTAATAATAAATATCAGATATTAGTTTTTAATATTTTGGTATATATCTCAATGTTCAAACACACATTGGAGAATTTGTTTGGAAAAAACTAAACGTTGTTTAAAGATACAAACCGTTCTATGACCACAATTACACTTTGTTCTTAAGACTAAATTACATTTTTCTATGAAAATAAATCTTTATCTCCCATATCCAATATATATAAAGTAAATATTTTTAGGTGAAAAAAAATTTTAAGAAAAAATTGTAGTCTAGCTCTATTTTAGAAGACCTCATTTTAGCAAATAGTTTTTTTAAAAAATTTTGGTTAGTACTTTATCATGAGACTAATATTTTTAACATGGAAAAATTAATCAATACTTAGTAATATTGTTCAATAAATTCATTTATATTATACTAGATCACTATTTAGCAATCAAAATTTTTATTAGGTATCTGAAACTTTCAACTAAAACTATAAAAATGAAAATAAATATACTAGAAAAGTGGCTCTTCTGATAAAGAATTTTGGAGGTAAAAATAAGTTACTGGAAGTTTTGGCAGTTTACATTTTTAGAGTTGCAATTTTTCATATTAATAATTTAAATATTTTACTCAGAGTATTTATGAGTAAGATAGTAGTTTCTGCTTAAGAAAGTGGGTTTTTCAGTTTCAACCAAAATGCCACTTTTGGTTAGGATAGTATTTGGAATACTCTAAATTCTCTTAAAATAGTCTAATCTTATCTAATTTTATAGGCTTTACCTATCACTATACCTGCCAAAGAGTTGAGCACCAAATTCTATTTGATTTAAACCTCCCATTTTGAGATGGAAAGTCCTCTATGTACTTATTTTTAGAATAACTTCAATTGGAATTGGACCTAATAAAACATAATGAGAATATCAATTATATTTAAAAATGTGGAGTTTTAATAATCAAGAGAAGTCCACTTGGGCCACTTCACAGATTTCTATTAATAAATCTTCATTGATTTTAGATCACTTAAAAAAGTTCTAGCTTTACTGTCTAGTCCAATTATATTGCAAAGATATAAAATATTACCCTTTTAAAATTCATTAGTATACCTTAATCTCCTATCATGTTCCAATGCATTATGTGAGTGTTCAATCAAAGAAGTTAGGTTGTTCTCCAGAATTGGCTCTCTCCTAAAGGTCAAAACCTGCAATAAAAATGTCATGTATTATAGCATGAAGACACTCAACAGATTTCCGCCTCCTGAAGTTCCACAACTGATTCCTGAACACTGAGGTAAAAAATCTTCAAAATGACCCCAATCTTGCCTTTGTTCAAAGAAAACCTAACTTGAAAATAATGTTTTTTAAGTAGAAATAACTTGATTAGAAACACCTGTGATATGCTTTATCATCTGAAGCCTCTTCAAGCAAATCAGATTAATATGTTTCTGCTTTCATTTCTCTTTAGGGCACTCATTTTCAAAGTTGTGCGTGCGTGCGTGTGTGCGTGCGTGCGTGCGTGCGTGCGTGTGTGTGTGTGTGTAGGTAAGTACTGGAGGACTTTTAAAGGGGACTTCATAAAGAATATATCAGAAATATAGTTTGTGCTTCCAAAACTCATAAAATCCATAGTTAACAAAAACTATTCAAAGGATAGATTTTTAACTACCTTTCTCCCCAAATCATTGAATATTTTAATGACGACAGAAATTACCATTATTAAGTTTAGTCTTTTGCCTTGCCTGTGTGAACAAATTATACTGATATTTCTGAATATTTTAAGACATTACGGTTCTAACAGAACAAAATTTACAATTAAATTTTTAAGCAAAATATTTATTAGTAAAGGTGGATGGCTATTGGGCCAATGGTTTTTTAATATTTCCAAATAAATGTGGTGTAATCAAATGTATACAAGAAGCTTCTTCATTTTTTCCACCTGAATCTTAATGATTTAGTGGCAATCAACCATCTAAAAATATAAAGTTTAGTTAAATTACCAAAGGCTTGTAACATACCATATGTTAACCATAATGCTCAGAGCTTTCTACTTTTATTTAAGGATAGCTTAGGAAAAGAAATGAAAACCAAAAAAAACTTTATTCCTCTGCCGCCAAATAGTTGACTGTTTAATGACAAAACCCACACAAATGTAACTGACAAATACCAATCCAAATACCATGACACTTTTAAAAATTAAAATCACTTCCACACAGTCTTCCTCAAAAGACACAGTTTTCTGTATTTAAGCACTCTGAAAATTCAGGTATCGTAACTTTAAAAATCACAGAAAAATAGCAGAAACCAGTATGTACTCCATGCCAAATGTTAAGTTTTTAAATAGTAGGGAAACAGCAAATACTAGATAATAAAGAACAAAAGACATTTGAATGTAAGACAAATATTAAACCAAATGTGTGTAAGAAAAAAAGATGTAAAAAAACCCTCTGAAATAGTATAACTCAATGCCAAATCTATTACAAAATACAGTTTATTATTTATATTAAGAACCCAGGGCAAAGCTTTTCAGTGCAAAGATTTTTTAGTGAAATAAGACTGGAATAAACCAAAGTATATTAAACTTCTCATAATTTGATAAAAAATGTTAAGAATAAAACTCATATATACATAATTTCAAATCCAGTATTTGAAATTTGTCTCTCTAAAACGAGATCCTAAAAGGAGACAGAGAAGAGGAGAAAAAAAGGCAAAAGAAAATCATTTCCCTATAAGAAAGCAATATTTATAGGAAGGCTTTACAATTATTTATATATGCAAACAGACAAATATACAAACATGTATTAGTAATGTGATATTCTAAAATTGATGCTACTTTTATTTAATCACAACTTTAAAATTCTAATACTGTCACTTGTAAAAATTTAAAGCAAAAATGGCTTAATCTAATTTTTGACACTTGTTTGAAGAAAGTGTTTGTTATTACTGATTTCCTGTGGTCTTAAAGAGATTTGGGGCTACCAGATTTCTGCAAGTCATAGTCTGAGCCCAATTACCTGCCAGAATTAGTTGCCTGGCCACAGTGTTTCTAACTTTGCTGAATAAAAATTAATAATAAGAAATAAAACTACATGTAAATTAATAGTATGACAATTCTAAGAAGTGTTTTCTAGTTGTAAGACCAAATAACCTGTTTCTTCCAAAAAAGGGTTAAAAAAAAAAATCACTGTGGGAATTACTAAGTTTCACTAAACAAAAGGGGAAAAAGGCAAGAGCAAATTTAAGGCCATTAATTTTTTGAAATGAGATAAATTTTTATAGAATAAAATTTCAAAATTGTGTGTCTGATTCTTTTTAATTGGAGAAAACTTACATAACATGTAGAAGAGATATCTAATACAGTGTCTGGGCACTTATTTTTTCTTTTAGTAAACCAAATTAACTGACCAATATCAGTATTTCTGGGATGAAGTACACTGTGACATTTTGAATAGTAACTGCATACCAATAAACAGAAATGTATATTTATACACGTTTTCACAAAACAAAAACCAGACAAAAATATAGTACACAAAGCATGATGAAACAGGGAATCCAGAATACGAAAGCTATTTTGAAATTTTCATCCTTAGTTCCAGTTCTTGATAACGTTAAAAGTGATATTAATTTGATCAGAAAAAAATGTGGTGTTACATGTAAACACCTTAGGCTGCATTTTGTAAATGTACAACTAAGACAAATTGACAGCATTAAAACAAAGCCTAAAATTGCCCTTTTATTTGGAGTTTTAAAAATACTATGAAAGGCAAACAAATGAAAATCAGTGCTACCCGGAAGACAAACACCTTACCTTCTCTAGCTCCCTCTCCCTCACGTTATATAAACTTAGCTTTTAGAAAAAGAAGAGCTACTGTAGCAACACCTTTCCCCATCATTATTTTCCAGTGATAATATATGACTTTTCTAGTCCTCACAATAGAAAATAAATTAGAATTATCAATTTCCATAGAGTAATATGTATAATACACATAACAATAAAAAAATACATCTGTTGGCTGTCATACCTACATGCCCACAAATCTAAAAACCCAAATCTTCCTCTTATCTAGCATCACAAGGGAAAATATCTTGAACGCTGTGGATTTTATTTAGGTGCTAGTGCATTCTCAAGCTTTAAGTGTAGTATTTTAAATAAAGGAATCCTTCACTTCTTTTAAAAATGGCTTATTAAATAAAACAATTCTTCACCATCACCCCTCAAAACAAAAAAAATCCCATAAACCAAAGCACTAAAAAAGTAGGGTTAAATTTAACCAGGCTGGTGGAATTTAAAGACTTCCCCCACCCCACCCTCAGAACTCTGCAAGTCACATAATAATTTGAATGAAAATTAAAACACAAAACCCCATACAAATATAAAAAAGCAAAACCTGCTAGATCTGTTATCATAGATAAAATTACATTTACAATAGAAATGGGGTCTCCTACAACTTCATTAAGTCAAATTTTATAGAAAGGATAATTAGCACCTTTCATGAAATTTTCATGAGATGATTCAAAATAAACAGCTTTGAAAAAAGGTAATGAACAAAGATTCTGTAATTGCAATTCCTGTTACAAAGGCAAAACACAATAGTATGATTTACAAACTCAGCTATTCCACTCAATATAAATTATATTTATAGCTCTACAGAGATTTATAAAAGTTGTGGGATCTTTTCATTTGAGTATTTTCTAACAATGCATATTTGACCTAATGTGAAACCATAAACTGTTAAGTTTCAAAATTTCAACCGCTATTCATAAAAGAACACTGATTTCTATTAAATTCAAAAAAATCTTTAAAAAAGCATCTGCAGCTATTTTGTTTATCACTGAGTTTACCGATTTTCTTAGAAAACCACACCCGCCTTTTATCAAGATGCAATTAAACGGAATGACAAGCTTGGTAATAAATAGAAATATATTGACGGCTGTCTCAAGCAACATTAAACAAAAATCAACTGAAAACCAACCAAGTAAGATACAACACACCCACACTGTTGTATGCAATGTATTTCTTCACAGTGAATTTATCAAAGGAATGAAATCATACATAGGCACCTGTGCATACTTACCTGTAGTACTGTTTAAATTATGCAAGATAAATTTCTTATAAATAAAGTTTTAAGTCCACAGCAATGGCTGAATTAGCAAAATCCATGTATTTTAAGTTAGATGTGAAAAAATTTAAATACATCCAATTTTTATGTAGAATGTGGAGAAGCTCATTCCTAAGAAAATTAAAGTTTCTTTTCATCAAAATAAAAGAAACTATTCTCCTGTAATCTCCATCGAATATGTAGCTTAAGTTGGAAAATTTCTGTCAAAGAAATAAAAAACCTAGATCGTACAGTCAGTTTTTAACCAAAAAAGAACGGAAGCAAATACGTTAAAGTCTTTGCAATTTCAACCAGCAGAATTAAAATTTTTAAGAAAACTGACTCCTCAGTTTTACTTTTAATATACATTTCAGAACCATTCGAAAGTCCTTTATGGAAGAAAAAAATATTAAACTCCAGCTCACCCCCCCCCCCCCAACTCCTCGTCTTAACGTTTCCTATTTCCGTGTTCTCTAAAAGTATAATTTTTCGGAAAGCCGAGAATTGTAATCTAGTGTTCAACATTCAAACCCCCCAGTCCCGCTCTCTTCCAGCCAATCAGGGGGGTGACAAGTCCGGTGTTTTGGGAACTCCGTTAGATACATTTTGAAAAACATCACTTTGCGCTCTCCTATTCTCCTCGGGGATAAATTCTAAATGAGGGCGGGTCCTCTGGTCTTAATAGAAATAAGAAACCGATCAATCGTTACATCAATTCCAGGAGGAAAAACACTTTAGGCAGGTGGTCCTAAAGAATGTAAGATTGCGGGTTCCCAGAAAGCGTTATTCCTCTTTGCGAACAATTGAACTGCTGCTGCAAAACCCATCTCCGGCATATTCGCAACCCAGAGCCGCGCGCCCCACACGCAAAACACCACACTAGCAAAGGGTTAATCAGAGGTGACTTCAGCGCGGAAAAAGACTCAAAACCTAATATATCTTTAATGAGGAATTTTTACAAAGGCCATTATTTATAAAGTACTACTTAAAGTTAAAGCCGTCACTGGCCCAAATCATTCAAGAGTTGTCGACTAAGAATTGGTAGAAACTACGAGGATAAAAAAAACCACTAAAGGGAAAGACAAATAACAGCCCTCTTCCCTCCGCCTCAGAGTCAAGAGAGTTCCCGAGAAAAGGTGGGGATTGCAAAATTACCGTTAAGTTGTCCGGGCTAAGACTTTTCGGGAGGAAAACATCAATAGTTTCACATATTGCTTTTATCCTTGCGACATGTTTCAAAGACTGGAGAAGGAAAAAAGTCTTCTAAGAAAAGTGCAACTGGGTGAAGGAAATTGCAAGCTCGAAGCCCTGTCTCCCCCCGCCCCCGAAAAAACCAACACCGTGAGAGCAAATGACAAAAATCCCGAGCAAAAAGCGAAAGCCCAGCATCTTTCCTAGGAGCCCGCTAAAACCTCAAAAGTCTGCCTCCGCCCTATCTTACCCAAATTGGAAAAGCCAGACACCGTCAGGGTTACCCCTGTCCGGACCCAGGAGCGCAGAGCCGGAGGGCTACGTTGTGAAACTCACATTCCTAGGGCACCCCATGCTTTAGCGTCAAGCACAATATACAGTGCTGGGTCCCGCAGAAGGTAGGTCCGCACGACGGACTGGAGGCACCCGCCACTCCGGGTTCTTAATTTTCTGCCGACCTTAAGTTTCATGTCACGAGAACGCGGCAGTCAGCGCGGGCCGGGAAAACTGCGATAAAAGACGGCTCGGTTCGGCAAATGGGGGAGGGGACGCTGGTCCCCCTTCTCCTGTCAAGGGGCCGCGGCCTGCGGAGCCCCGCAGCGCCCCGCGCCCGGCCCCGGGCGGGGGGTCCGGCTGACAGATCCGCTGGGCGGCGGCTGCTCCGCCGCAGCCCGTCCGCGTCCCGCTCAAACTGCAACTCCCCTCCCCCCACGCCCCCGTCTCTCCGCGCTCCCGCCACATTCCGCCCGCCGCCGCCCACTCCCAGACACCCAATTACCCCCAACCCATCTCCTCGCGTTTTTAGCAATTAAAATGAGGGCGGACCCAGTGCCCATTCCCTGCACCCCCCAACGCCTGACGGTCCCTCCACTGCCACCTCCCAGGTCCCGCTATTACTTCTTCAGGTTCTTACCGTCTGCGGCAACCCTGGCGAAGCCCCACGGACTGCCCTTTGGTCGAAGTAATTTTTGGCGATTTTTTTAGTGATTTTTCGGCGGAGTCCTAGTAGCGCTATAATCTCGGACAGGTTATCCCGTCTCTCCCGCTAGATTGATGAGATCAGGCATCACTCGAAAATGGCGCCGAAAGCGCTGAGGCTCCTCATTCAAATTCGTTAGAGCCAACCCCGCCGCCCCAGGGCATGCCGGGAACGCGGGCTGCCTCCACAGCTGTCAATACCGCCTCCAAACCCTTCTCTGGCTTTCCCTACACTTCTGCTCATGCGCAAACTCCTACCCCAATATCCGCGCCTTGAACATGCGCAGAATCGTCGCTGTTCGCCGCTCTCACTTCTTTTCCTCAGTCTCACTCCTCCGGCCTCCTTTCTTGCGCGTGCGTGCAACTCCTTTGCTCAGCCGCGGACGTGGAGGAACCGTGCGGCTGTGGGCCAGAGGTCCATAGACGACTTGTCAGTCGATAGGTATTTATTCTACTGTTCGAGGAAAACAAATAAGGGTGCAGCTTAGACGAAAAGAAACGTTTTATTGCCAGTGTCTAAACTCCTAAACAACGGAATTGTGTATGGATACACGTGTACTTAAAACAGCCTGGTGTGTGTGTAGAGCACTTGCTGTATGTCAACGCTTTACGGGAGTTATTGCATCTAAGCCTCAGAACAACTTTATGAGGTAGGTACAGTTATTATTATCGGTTTGCAGACCAGGAAAGCAAGGCTCAGAGACTTCTAAGAAATGTGCCTTAAGAGACACAGGTAGCAAGCACGTGGATGAGTCCCCATCTGTCAGATTCTGGAACTTGGGCCACTTTGTATCCCGCTGTGCCATGCAACCTGAACTCACACAGGCGTGGTTTCCCCCGCTCAACAACTCTGTGTGTGTGTGTGTGTGTGTGTGTGTGTGTGTGTGTAACAGAGAGAGAGAGAGAGAGATGTGTGCGGTGTGTGCGTGCGCGCGCCTCCGGCGTTCGGGATTATTTAAGTGTGTTGGAGCTCTACCTCCCGGTTCTAGGCTGCCTGTTGAGTCGGTGCTTTCATCCAGTCCAGTTTCTCTTACAGCCTCACTTGTTCTTAAACGTTTTGCTCTGTTTGGGGTAAATGGGCCAAATTGGTCATCACTTTGTGTGTGTGAGTGTGTTTGTGTGTATTTTAAGGATGGTAAAAGGAACAAACTATCAAAGACGGGGTTCCACTGTGCAACACATTAATAAAATAATAGTAGATAGAGATCACGTACTGACTGTACTCTGGCCGGGCACGGTAGTAAATAAATGCTTTACGGACTGATCCTGTTTGCTGCTCAAAACAACCCCATTAAGAAGGTATTATCGTCATTTTACACATGAGGACACCCGAGACTCAGATTAAGAAATTTGGCCCTAAATCTTATAACTAGTAAGTAGAAGCAAAAGACCTAGACAAATCCGTGCTCACCTTCAAAAACTGGACGCTAAGACAGGACAATAAATGATAATAAAATAGTATTTTAACACCTTCCTTAAAAACCTCTTTGAATCATTCATATGCTTGGGAGCGTTATCCTACCCGCCACCAGGCTAGTTAAGATGAAAATGAAAACAATACCACTGCCATTGATTCTAAATTATGACATTTTAAGTTGATTTTTGGTTACTTTTTTCCTGATTCCAAGTTAAAATACATTTTCTAAAGAATCCAACAATTTGAAATCTGGGGTCTTGCTACATTTTTTCCCAGTTTTTGTTGCAAAACTTGTGATGAACCTTAACTGTAGGAGTATATTAAAACACATGAGGGTTATAGAAGACTATGGATATTCAAAATGTCTGACGTACTAAGAAGTAAGGAAATGGGAGAAGGCTAGCATAATTTGCATTACTTAAGTAGAATTAGAAAAGAACTGGGTTTTAGTAATTTGAGATCATCAAGAAGTAACATTGCAGAATAGTGTTTGTCTTACATCTATCTGTATAGTACTTTTGTGCATTGGTTAGGTGTGTGGACTCTGGAACCAAACTGCCTGGTTTTGGAACTCAGTTCTGTTACTAACTAGCTTTGTGATCCTATGTGAGTTACTTTTTCTCACTTTGATCTTTTGAAAAGGAGTAACCATCTCATGAGGTTGTTGTAAGGAAGTTAATGAGCTAACATATAGTAAAGGCATCTGAACAGTGTTTGGTGTATTGTAAATGTTATTGTGCGCCATTAACACTGATCTTTTAAAATAGCTTCTTGTGTCTTAAAAAGTTTTAAGTTAGCGCCATTAGGAGTTAGGCTATTGTGTTCATAAGTCCTTTAAAGGGGCGCCTGGGTGGCTCAGTCCTTAAGCATCTGCCTTTGCCTCAGGGTCCTGGGATCAAGCCCTACATCAGACTCCCTGCTCAGCAGGAAGCCTGCTTCTCCCTCTCTCACCCCCTACCTGTGTTCCCTCTCTTGCTGGGCCTCTCTCTGTTAAATAAATAAATAAAATCTTTCTTTTAAAAAAAAAAAAACACAGAACAAAAGTCCCTTAAAATGACAAATCAGCCTGACAAATTATTTTTGCCAAATATGAGTAATGGTTTCTGCCAGATGAGTAAGAATGTTAATTTGTCTTATCATTTCATAAGAGTATCATACGGAAATGGAATAGTTTTGCTTTTTCTAATTTTTAAAATTAAGGGGGGAGGGGAAAATCAGGCCAATCTAAAATATAAAGTAAAATATAAAGTAAAAACTGTCCAAATTTCTATCATCCAGACATAAATACATATTCTTTGCTCCTTAAAAATGTATCTGTGGTGAGAATTGGCTAGAGGTAGTCTGGAATAAGTGGTATATTTGAGGAACTTATTTGCATGATTGTGCTTGAATTAAATGAACTGGTAAATTTTTTTTTTTTAAGATTTTTAAATTTATTTCTTTGACAGAGACAGATCACAAGTAGGCAGAGAGGCAGGCAGAGAGAGAGGGGGCAGCAGGCTTCAAGACCCTGAGATTGTGACCTGAGCCGAAGGCAGAGGCTTTAACCCACTGAGCCACCCAGGTGCCCCAAACTGGTAAATTTTTGATCTAGCCCCCTTTTAGATATAGTCTGTCAGGAGAATTCTAAAGTGATGATGTTGTTGGTAAGTAACATTTACTGAGTTCCTACTATGTGTCGGCTAAGCATGTATATGCATTTCCCCTTGAATTCAATCTCATAGTAACACCTGAGGCTGGTGTAATCATCTCCATTTTGCAGACTGAAGTTTATATGGTGGTTACTTTTAGAAGATTTAAGCCCTGTTTTGTTTAAAATACTATTCAATAAACCAAAAACCCTTCATAAATCTTCTCAATTCACCAAAATGGGAGAAAACAAAATCAAGTAACATGGTTGCCATGCCTGAACAAAAAGCCCAGTTGGAAAAAATGTTTTGAAAATCCAGTTATATTTGACCACAAGGGGGTGCAAATAATTGAGCTGAATTTTAAAGGGAAAAAAAGTGCTTTTTACTTCAAATTATCAAATTCACAGGTAAAAAACTAGTAAGAATACCTCCTCCAAACTTTAACACTCCACATAGTTATGTACTTAATGAATAAGTCAGTTATTTAGGTACTCAATTAGGACAGAAGTTTTCAGCTTTCTTTCATCTTCAACATGGTGAAGAGTTCATCAGCCCTACCCGGACTCCTTACCCCATTTGTGTCTTTGCATACTCTACTTGTCATAACAATAGAACTGAAATTATAATTTAAAATCTGAGGTTTTACCTGGAGACTGGAATGCAATCACCAGCTCATGAATGGTAAATACGGGTAGAGTGGAGAACAGAGGTTTTGTAATTTCAATGCTTTCCTTCCTTCCTGCTGTTTCTAATGAGTAAGCTACAACTGATGAAATGTTGGCTTCAACATAGTAACTTATTTAGATAAAACTGTGAAAGCTATAGGTCTGTTCATCTTTTACAAAAGAATGAAGACTCTTGAAGAAAACATTTTGAACAGTAACTTGAAAACTTAGTATACATGGGAGAATGTTTTAAAGACAGTTTGTTTGGGCGCCTGGGTGGCTCAGTGGGTTAAACCTCTGCCTTTGGCTTGGGTCACGATCCCAGAGTTCTGGGATCAACCCCCACATAGGTCAGGCTCCCTGCTAGGTGGGGAGCCTGCTCCCCAGGCCCCTCCTCCCCCGCCCACCGCCTGCCTCTCTGCCTACTTGTGCTCTCTCTGTCAAACAAATAAATAAAATCTTTAAAAAAAAAAAAAAAGACAGTTTGCTTTGATGGGTTTTAAAGTAACTTTTATTTTCTTATTGGTCTTGTTTCTCCAAGGTGGACTTAATTTTTAAAAAACCTTTTGACATAGAAGTACTTAAAATTGGCTTGGTTGGTTAAGAGTCCCATTCATGATTTTGGCTAGGGTCATGATCTCAGGGATCCTAGGATCCAATGGGGAATCTACTTGAGATTCTCTCCCTTTGCCCCTCCCTCCACACTTGCACATGCTCTCTCTCTCTCTCTCTCAAATAAATAAATCTTTAAAAAAGGAAATAACTTAAAATTTATCAAAAAATGCAAAAATTAAGATAGTTCAAAGAACTTCCTTATCATTTACTTGCTCTTGTGTAAGGTCCCTCTCTTACCACATACATGTATGCTTCCGTACATTTTTTTCTGAACCATTTGAGGTTAAGTTACATACATTTTGGCCTGTCACCCATGAATACTTAAGAGTATTTCCTACCAATTAGGGTTAGGGTTAAATTTACATTGAAATAATACTTCAGTCTACCACCATATTCCAGTTTTGTAGCTTGATCCTTACTAGCATTTCCCCCTCCAGTACAGGAGTCAGTCTGGGGTCAGGGAATACATTTAGATGTCATGACTCTTTAGCTACCTTTATTTTGGCACATTTCCAGCCTTTATCTTTTATGACCTTGACCTTTTTAAAGAATATAGCTTTTTACTCCATTGGACTTTTTCTTCTTTTTTTTTTTTTTTTAGATTTATTTATTTGGGAGAGCAGGGGGAGTGCCTGAGTGGGAGGAGGGGCAGAGGGAGAGGGAGAGAAGCAGACTCCCACTGAGCATGGAGCCCAAGGCTGATGATCTTACAACCCTGAGACCATGACCTGAGCTGGATTAACTGTGGGAGCCACCTGGGCACGCCTCCACCACTCTTTTTAATAAAACGTTCCTTATTTTGTTTTTGTCTGATGTTTCCTCATGATTAAAGTGGGGTTATATATACTCTCAACTGGAGTATTGCACAGGTGGTATTGTGTCCTGTGTAGTGTATCACTTCCGGAAGCACATGATCCATCTGTCCCTCCTTGGTGATACTACTTTGATCACCTGGTCCATATGTGGCCTTAATTTTCCATTGTATAGTTACTGTTTTTTTTTTTTTTTTTCCTTCCTGGTATTAAAAAAACAAATTGTGGGGAAAGATTTGAAGATACATCCTGCTCATCATCAAAATCCCCATTTAAATTTAGCATTGATTATTGCTGATATAATTTTGCCATAATGATTGCAAAATGATTCAACAAATCTAATACTCTCTCCACATCTACCAAGTAGTCCACAGCATTCCACTGTGAACAAAGAGCCCTTTCTTGGGGCGCCTGGATGGCTCAGTGGGTTAAAGCCTCTGCCTTCGGCTCAGGTCATGATCCCAGGGTCCTGGGATCTAGCCCCACATCAGGCCCTCTGTTCAGCACGGAGCCTGCTTCCCCCATCTCTGTTTCTGCCTGCCTCTCTGCCTGCTTGTGATCTCTGTCAAGTAAATAAATAAAATCTTAAAAAAAAAAAAAGAGCCCTTTCTTCTCTGTTTATTATCTGCATTAACTTATGAATTCCTATTTTTCCATTGTGTATTTATTTTTGTTTTCTTGAGTTCTAGCTTTAATTTTGTACACTTATTTATTTATTTATTTTAAAGATTTTATTTGTTTGACAGAGAGAGACAGCAATAGAGGTAATACAAGCAGGTGGAGTGGGAGAGGGAGAAGCAGGTTCCTGCAGAGCAGGGAGCCTGATGTGGGGCTCAATCCCAGGACCCTGGGATCATGACCTGAGCTGAAGGCAGATGCCCAATGACTGAGCCACCCTGGCGCCCCTGTACACTTTTTTAAAATCAGTCATTTGAAGCTAAGTTGTTATGTCATGACCTTTCACCTCTAAATATTTAAGTCTGTATTTAATTATTTTGGTATTTAAATTGTCCCAGATTAAGCCAGTGGGAGCACTTTTAGTTTGGGTACTGTGTCTTTGTGATATGCCTACATCATTTCTTTTTTTTTTTTTTGGCACTTCCTTATTTTCTGGTATAATAAGATGTTCCATGTTCATCTTGTGCTTACTCTGCGCTAGCCCTGGAATTAGCCTTTTCTCTAAGGAGTCCTGTTTCCTGTTAGTACAGAATGGTATTAGAGACCAAGGATAGGTATGCTCATGCTAATGAAGTGTTTCTGCTTCTTGGATCTTTCATATGACTGCACTAAGAAATATATACATACATACATACAGAATATTTATATATACAAACAAAAACGTACATACAAACAAATGTGCATACACTTACATACATATATTAATGATATGGGCTTCATTATAATTATAACTGAGAAGACGCCATAGCAACATTTACAAAGTTCTTAATAAAGGCAACAAAATCACAATCCACACACAAGCCACTCATACAATTTTCATGTTCTCTTTTAGTCAGTGTCTATACATATAAATTTTAAAGGGTCATAGTGTGAAATCAGTTTTATCTTTTTCCACTCAACATGTTGTTAGCATCTGTGAGTTACTATATCATTTTATAATCTTCATTCTAAATTGCTCTGCTACATGTCATTCAGCAGATTCTACCACTCTTCTATTGCTGGACATTTAGGTTGTTTCCAGTATTTTGCTATTAAAAATAATTCTGAAGTGAACATTTTTATGCATATACCTTTTCTAACTGACTTTCTTATTTATTTGCTTATTTATTAGAAGATTTCCCAGAGGTGGGAATACCAGTTCCTGTAGGTAGGTATGTTTTGATGGGTTTGATATGTTTTGGCAAACACATTTAATCAAACAATTACCAAAGCCCAAACCAGGGTTGGATATATATAGATGAAAAATAGGCAGTCCCTGCTGGGAAGAAACTGAAACTCTAATGAAAGATAGATAAATTCTCTAAAAATGACAATTAGAGAAATAATAGACAAAGAGCGTTTAAACCAGATTAGGAATAAGTGGCTCAGAAAAGCTTTTTAGGAGTAGAGCTATATCTTTTTTTTGTTTGTTTTTTAAGATTTTATTTATTTATTTGACACAGAAAGAGGGATCACAAGTAGCCAGAGAGGGAGAATTAGGCTCCCCACCAAGCAGAAAGCCTGATGTAGGGCTCGATCCCAGGACCCTGAGATCATGAACTGAGCTGAAGGCAGAAGCTTAACCCCCTGAACCACCCAGGTACCCCAGTAGAGATGTATCTTGAGAGGTATCTTGATGGAACCTAAAGGGACTAAGGTTATTCGAGTGTGAAAGAGAGTAGACATAGGCCATAGAAAGCATTTTAAATATAATCATTTCATTGTAAGAAAACAGAAGTCAGGAAGAACCTGCATGTTCAAGAAAATTCAGGTAGTTTATATGATTTGTTGCTACATGACTTTGGAGGAGTTGAGGAGGTTTAGCCTAATCAAATGGATAGAGGTAACCGTGAAGGGTCTTGGATGTCACCTTTATAAAATGCACTTGAAAAATCTCAAACCAGTGAGTAAGATATTGGATGCTGGAGGAATGCTGGGGTGGCTCAGTTGGTTAAACGTATGCCTTCGGCTCCACTCATGTTCCCAGGGTCCTGGGATCAAGTCCTGCATTCGGCTCCTTGCTCAGCAGGGAGCCTGCTTCTCCCTCTGCCTGTCACTCACCTTAGTTGTGCTCTCTCTCTCTCTGTGACAAATAAATAAGTAAAATCTTAACAACAAAAACAGCAACAACAAAAAAACCCCCCAAAATCCAAGGATACTGAAGAATAGATGAAAAAATGTGAGAGTAATGGTTGAGTTCTTCAGAGGCTATTGTAGTTATCCAGTCTAGCAATAAAGAGTGCTTGAACTAAAGAAGTAGAAATGGGAGTGAAATCAAGTACAAAGGGATTGAATTTACTCAGTATTCATATGTAGGTATTTCCAGGTAACTAGCACAAAGTGTCAGGTATTGTTCAAGGTACGAGCATATTAGTCATGGCTCCTCCTGTTGTGGTATAGTCTCATGAGAGAAACAATGTTTAAGTTAATAGTTTTACAGATTACAACTGTGGTAAGTACTGTACCAGAAGAACACAGATGCATTGAAAGCATACACTATGGAGACCTAACACTGGAGGTTTAACTAAGGCCTTCCTAAGGTGGAACGGTTTAAGCTGAGACTTAGGAATTAGCTAGGCCAAAAAGAAAGGAAGAACATTCTAAGCAAAGAGAGAGTGTATGTTAACATCCTGAGCAGGAAGGACTGGTAAATTCAATGCCCATGTGGCTAGAGCAGAGTAAGTAAAGATGGAAAAAGTTGGAAGGTAAGACTACAGAGAAGGTTTAGGAGGCTTTGTTTATGGAGAAGAGAGGAGGAGATATGTCACGGGACTCCTAGGTTTCTGGTGTGGGCACCTGAGTGGCAATGGATGCCATTTCCTGAGATACAGAAACTAGAACAGGTTTGATATATTGGTTTTGAGATGCCTGGTGGGTTAAGTACATCCTCCCATCTTTACTTACAGATAACTAGATAGCAGGATTGGATTTTGATTTACAAGTCTGGAATTTAGGAGAAAGGTCTGGTTTGCATGTTGTCTATAGATTTACTAGTTGACCAATTATAGATGGTCATTTAAACTATGGGCTTGGATGAGGTCACCAATGTATGTGGAGTTATAAAGAGGTTCAACACAGAATCCCAGAGAACATTGTCTGGTAGCTACACAAAAAATAAATACACAGGAAAAAATTCACTATTAATACAAAAGATACATGACAAACTGAAAAATATTTTTCAACTTATAAAGCAAATAATGGGTTAATATACTCAATGAACAAACAGATAAGTCTATAAGAAAAATAGAACAATTAACAAATACACAGTTAACAAAAGAAGGAAAACAAATACATTAAAAATTTAATGAATATTTGAAAAAGCAAAACCTGAAAGTGAAAGTAATTTTAAGTTTTCACCATCTATCTCATTTTTATCGATTTACTTTTTTAAAATCAGTAATTGAGGACCTTGTTAAGAGACTGGAGGATGTTAAAAAAAAAAAAGAGAGACTGGAGGGTGTTGATGGACTGATGGATCACGTAATTCTTATAAATCTATTTTTTAAAGTATTTGTTTCTCTCGTTCATAAAAAATTAGATCCCAGTTGTTAGCATGACTTTAGTTGTAGTACTTGAAAGATGGAAAATCCAACTGGATGATCTTAAGGTATCCAGAAATATGGAAAATGAACTAAGTAGTGATGAAAATTAGCTATAATCTTAGTGGTACATGGAAGAATTAAGTTATGTGTAATTTGATTCTGGGTTATATGTCTGTAAGATCACCTCTTTTGGGGGCTCTGATAATTAATTTCAGTGCCTGGCATGGTAACTCTAACTTGCTTGAGTTGGCATTTTTTACCAGGAAGTCAGAGTTTTAGCCCCAAGAAGATACAAATTAAATGTAGAATGATTTAGCAAATCAGACATATCCTATTATAGCTTAGGTAGGAATGATCTATATACTTAAAGTTCTTGTAATGTTTAAGAAAATTAGGCTAATATAAATTTATTTCAATTAAAAATAGTATTATGAGTGAGTATTATGGAAGCAGTCAGAACAGATTCATACATTGCATTTTCAATTCTGATTTACGGTTGGAGAAGGATAAGGGGTTTTCTCCCCATATGAAGAACAGTTTTACTTCTATAGTCTTGAGCACATATTATAAGGCTGATCTAAAATTCAATTACAGTTAATAATGGTTAATATTTATTGAAGAAGTATGAGTTCCCCTCACTCTCTTTACCAATAAGGATACCAGGAAAAGGATAAACCCACTGATTGCAGTTATCTACTTTCTAAAGAATTCGTGTGAACATGCTATGCTGTCTTTAGATGAAATATTGAATACAATGTTTTGGAATGTTGTTTTTAAAAATAATAGGTTTGGAGTCATAGAATCTTATAGTTAAAACATGTCCTTTACAACTGCTACCCATTTTCAAAGTACCCCATGCAGCTACTGAGAATAAATTTATTCCCATCTATGTGTGATAACCTTTTAAATATGACCACTATTGGGGCACTTGGCTGGCTCAGTTGGAGGAGTACAAGACCCTTGATCTCAGGGTTGTGAGTTCTACATGTTAGATGTAGAGATTACTAAAAAAATACAGAAGCTTAAAAACATAAATATAGGGGCACCGGGGTGGCTCAGTCATTAAGCCTCTGACTTCTGCTCAGGTCTTGATCCCAGAGTCCTGGGATTGATCCCTCGTTGGGCTCCCTGCTCAGCGGGAGGCCTGCTTCTCCCTTGCCCATTCCCCTTGCTTGTGTTCCCTCTCTTGCTGTATTTCTGTCAAATAAATAAATAAAATATTTTAATAAATAAATAAATAAGATCACTATTATCTTCAACCATGAAGGCAACTGAATCCCTGCCCCCCAAATATCCCTATGATTTTAAACCCTTCACCATCTTGGCTTTCTTCCGGTTATGCGCCATTTTATTAGGGCCCCTCTCAAAAAGTGACACACCCAGAACAGTAAATCATATACCATATGTGGTCTGAAATACACCCAGTGTTAGTTAACTTTTTGTCCTAGCCATTAAAATGTTTGTATTTGGGAAACAGTTTAATCTCAGATAATAAAAAGGACTGGTAAATAATAGAAATGGATCTATTGATCCTTTATCAAAAGAAAATTGAAGGGTTTTAATATAATAAACTTCACATTTAGTAAAAACTTTTAAAAGTTGTAACTCATGACCTTCTCAGAGACTTTGTTGACTTGGGGCAAGCCTTGTCCTGAAAGTTGAGGACAATGAACCAGGAATCTATTATCATTCATTTCTTATTTATTTTTAGTAAACAGAAGTAAAATTGAGACCCTCTGGTCTCTAGGAGATATGATTATGTGTGATGAGTTCTCAATGTGTGATGAGTTCTCTATGACAGTTGAACTTCATGCTATATTTCAATTCTTCATATGTAAAAAATTATTTCTTCCATGTAGCACAAATCTATAGGGAAATGAGAATAAAATGTAACACATTCTTTTCTGGCATAGAAATGCTTATGTGTTTAAAACAAATTAACTTTTTAAGGCAGCTCTGAAGAAGTAATTTATTTTAAATAGGTGAACAGTTTACAGCTCTTGTGGGAACACTTTTTCCTCACTTTTCTTCATCACAGGATTAGGCCCTATGTTTTGAATTTAAGTCCTTTAATTTTTGCTGTTAACATGTAATTTACTTGATGACCCTATTCTATTAACTTTTGATCCACTGAGCCCAGGATGGTATATACAATACATATACATAATTTTAAGGAAACTATTAAAGAAAAATACGTGGTTTGAAGTATCATACATACTAATTTTTTCCCCTTTTGGGAGAATGTATTTTATAAGCATAGGGTTTTCTATTTTTTTTTTTAGATTTTTTATTTATTTATTTGACAGAGAGAAATCACAAGTAGTTGGAGAGGCAGGCAGAGAGAGAGAGAGAGGGAAGCAGGCTCCCCGCTGAGCAGAGAGCCCGATGCGGGACTCGATCCCAGGACCCTGAGATCATGACCTGAGCCGAAGGCAGCAGCTCAACCCACTGAGCCACCCAAGCGCCCCAGGGTTTTCTTTAACAATAAGATATTTATGCCATTAGCGAAACAACCAAAAGCTCATGTGACTTAACTGCAATATTTTTAATAAACTGGAAAACTACTAATATATTATGATGGATACAAAACTTTTCCTGACAAATTCTTTTTTTTTTTTTTTTAAGATTCTATTTATTTATTTGACAGAGATCACAAGTAGGCAGACAGGCAGGCAGAGAGAAAGGAGGGGAAGCTGGCTCTCCACTGAGCAGAGAGCCCCAGTGTGGGGCTCGATTCCAGGACTCTGGGATCATGACCTGAGCTGAAGGCAGAGGCTTTAACCCACTGAGCCACCCAGATGCCCCCTGACAAGAAATTCTTTTAGCATATGACCAAACCTGATAATCCTCCCCATTGACCTTTATTTATACACATACTTCCTTTAAAAGGAAAGGAATGTAAAATTGAAAGTTCCTAAAATTTAACCCTTTAGATATAAAAAATGTTAGTTAATACAGTTGTTAATTATGATAGAGTTCAAAGCTTCTTATAAATAACTTGATGTAAAAATACTTCTATTTGCCCTTGACACTAGACCTGTGGACTCACTTTTGAACATCCCCCCAGTTATAAAATACATGGGCATTAAACAATATTGAAAAAAATCAGGAATGATTTGGGAGGCATTGTTTCTGAAGGTCCCTTAACAATATCCTACTTTACTCTCTTTTCCCAACTGACAAAGGAAGACTCTGTCTTTTGTTTCTCGGTATTATTGAATTTTATTCATTTAGCATTATTATATATTATACTTGGTTTTTCTTCTTCAGGAAAATTGCAGTTTGTATCTTGTGGAATAGATGGTTCCATCTTCCAGGCATCAGAAAGCAAAGTGGAAAAGATTTGGGGAGGCAGTGGGACCCCTCTGTTCTACCTGTGCCACACTAACTTTACTACAAGGGTGGCTATGGGGGTGCGTTCACTTTCATAATTTTGGAAGCATGGATAGGTTGAGTGCTGTTTAAAACAGTAGAATAGGATATGAAAGGAAGCTCAGTTTATAGGGAAAACTTTGTTAGTTTCTCTAATTCCTAATGTGATATATGTTTATAGGTATGTGTGTGGTATATGTTTTAAAGAAATTCTGGTGAACTAACAAGGTATAAAGTTATATCTTATATAAACGTAATATGAATCCTACTATTTATTTAACTTTTAATATGCAGCTTAATGATTATTATGATTACCTTTAAGTGTGCCATGTTTACCTTATTCAAAAGTGAACAGATAGTAAAGCAGTAACTGCTGTGTGCTAAAAACTTTGGCATGGGGGAATGAACAAAGTTTCTGATCTCTGGGAATAGTGGAGGCTATTTATGCTTCTGTATAAGCCTTTATGGTTTGCTAATATGGTAACATGTTTGTAATTTCTTAATTTAAATACTAGGGGAAATGTAAAATGTGCTCTATTATTATCACATGTTATTATATATAATAATAATTATTACTTAAGTAAATGGAAGTAGTTTCACATGGTTTCACAGTCATGGGGGCAAATAATAAGATTCTGGACTAGGGTAGTAATGGATGGGCTAGGGATAAGGAAGAATCTAGAATGACTCTCTAGTTACTGTCTTGGCTGTAGAGTACAATAGGGGTAAAATTAACCAGGACAGAGGCAAATGGAGAAGAACAGGGATTTTGGCTTATGATTATGTGTGTATAAGGATGTGGAATAGAAAACTGGGTAAGGGGAAGGCGATGAGAAACTCAATGAAGACATATTGAATATGGAAAATTGTCACTGGGATATCCATATAGGGAAGTTCAGTAGGGAGCTCAGCATGTGCATCTGAGGCTTGGGAGAAAGGTTGGAGCTTGAAGCAGCTATCACTAAAAAGGTAGTAGTTGAAATTTTTAGGGAATTGGATACTGTTACTCATAGAAACTGAATATAGTGAGAGGAAATGAAAACCAACATTAGTAAATGGGCAAAGTAACAGAAGGCAGAAAAAAAAAATTAAGAGTAAATCACAGAAGGGTGGAAGGGAGCACCAACAGAGCTCAGTGTTCTAGAAGCCAATGGGAGGACTCAGGAAAAAAGGAGTCAGGAGGATCAGAAGATACAGACAGGTCAAAGTAAATTGAAAAAGATAATAGAATTTGGCAATTTTGTCATTGTAATGTTTGCCAGAATATTTTCATTGTGTTGATGATGGCAGAATTGTGTGCTGGGTTGAAAAGTATTTTATTTATTTTTAAAAAGATCTTATTTATTTATTTATTTATTTGCCTGGGAGAGTGTACAAGCAGGAGAAGCAGCAGGCAAGAAGGGAGAAGCCAGGGAGCCCGATGACTGACTCGATCCCAGGACCCTGGGATCCTGTGAGCCAAAGGCAGATGCTTAACCAACTGAGCCACCCAGGCATCCTGAAAATTACTTTAAATTGAGAAAAGTTACAATAGATTTATATTATTTCAAGGCTTTTTATTTCTTCTTCAAAACAGGAATAACAGATCACTATAGAGAATAGTTTGTGGAATTGAGGAGGAGATTCTCCAGTGAAGAGAGTTTACTGTTTATAAAATGTGGGTAGGGACAGCAGAAGAGAAAGAAAAGAGATTAAAGACAAGAGGGATAAAGGTAAAGAAAGATCTGTAGGAGATGAGGGAATGTGGGATCAAGGGAGCAGTAAAGAAATTGACCTGGAAAAAGAGATAGGATACTCCTCCCTGAGATTAGAAGAAAGTAAGTAAAAGATAGTTACATGTATAACTTGTAAATGTGTAACAAGAAGGTTAGAGGTTCAACAAGAGGTTCATAGCTTATAGTTTTGACGTTTTTTTTCTAATAAAGAAGATGTTAAAGAAAAGGGTGTAGGTGAAGTAGCACATTTGAATTGTAGTAAAGTGGCATAAAAATATATGCTCTAAGGAATGGGAGAGGGAATTAACCAGGGGGCAAAGTTATTATCAAGAGAGACTAATGTACCTGGGAAACTAAGCTAGACAGGAAAAGATATGAAGCCATGCTGAAGATTGTGGTTTGAAAAAAAAAAAGTGAATACTTTAGGAATAGAGGCTAAAATAAGAAAGCAGGTGTTAAGGGAATAAGGGAGTGAAAAAATGGGGAACAATAAGTGATTGTGGTCTGAGATCAATAGTATTGAAGTCTAAGGCTGTGGAACAATTTCTTAGTGATCAAAGATTGAGAGTATGGGTCTGGGTATGGATCACTGAATGAAGTGATAGTAAGCTGCTGGAGTCAGAGTTCAAGGTTGTTGGATGGGTTGTCCATGGAGACACTGAAGTGGCACATGATGGCAGGAAATGCAGATACTGGAAGTCGGGTGCCAAAGTCCTCTATAAATAAGGGAGGGAATGACTGGGCAATTAAGTAATGAGAATGAAAAAGAGGAATAATAAATTTCCAAGATTGCTGAATATGTCCTTTTTGCCCTCAGAAATCAAGAGTCATGAGGACAAGGACTTGCCTTATTTAATAGTGCAAATAATTGTTGATTAATGGATAGACAAATGATGACCTCTTCATTTTGAATAAGTATTCATATTGAATTAGTATTTTTGGAAACTTTGGGTATTTGTTGTTATATGCAGTTGCTACTAAAGAATATACAACAAGATGAACAAGATGTAGAAAAAAATTAATAACCCAAACCCAGAAATAACCACTGTTAACCCCCTTTTATTACATTTTCATACCTGTTAGTTGTTCATCCTAGTAATAAATATTCAGCTCTAATATTCTTTAATGGCTGAGTAGGTATTCCATATAGAATAAATATATACCATAATTTAAGCAGTTTCTTATTGGGGTTACATTATATATATGTTTTTCTGTTTGTAAATGGACAATCTAATAACTACATTTTTGCTTTTTTTCCTTAGGATGCAGACTTACAAGTGGATTTTCCAGTAGGATCTTATAGCCAGCCTATTTTTCTTGTTTTTGGCTGATTTCTATCAGGCATATTAATGTGTATTAGCTATTCTATCCTGCATGGGAATCAGGAAATTGGACAGTGTTGTAGGTACTTAATGATGTAGGCATGCTGATAGCCACAAAGTGAGAATTGGTAAGTAAAAGCCCTTTACAAGAATAATGATAGGTATTTTAAAAACTTGGAATTAAGTGTAGTTTTCATGAGCACAATAAGAAATGATTCATAACCTGAATAATAGGATATAGTGGTCAATTCATAAATGCATATTATAATTAAATTTTAAAAACTCTATGAATAACCTACATTTGTTGACAGTATCCAATTTTAGGGGAGGTTTTAGTAAATCATGAATAATCATCAAGTTCACAGCTTCTTGAACTTTTTCACAAAAGTGTAGTTCATACTACAGAAAAGTGAAAAAAGTGCCCTAGAAGCTTGATCCCAAACTAGAGTTTTCTTTTTCTTTCTTTTTTTAAGATATTTATTTATTTATTTATTTGTCAGAGAGAATGAGCACAGGCAGAGGCAGAGGGAGAAGCAGGCTCCCCGCCCAGCAAGGAGCCGGATGTGGGACTTGATCCCAGGACTCTGGGATCGTGACCTGCGCCGAAGGCAGCTGCCCAACCAACTGAGCTACCCAGGCATCCCCCAAACTAGGATTTTCTTAAGTTTCTTGTTTTGTCTGAAATTTAATATAAATGTTGCATTATATATAATAGTTCTATGTTTAGTATAAATACAATACTTATAAATTTTTTCAAAATCCCTGAGTAAAATTAATATCTAAGAAGATGCCTCATGTTTTATTCAGTAGCTTTTAGCACCCTGGCATACTATAAGTTTCCTTTGTCTCAAACTGGACTTTTAGAGCAATGTTCTAGGCTATTTGATGGTTGTACAATATGCTCCTTTTCAGTTTTCTCTTTAGCCCAGGCTATTTATAGTAGTGTATGGTAGGGAGTAGATTAATTGATGATTACTTACTTTGAACCTGAGAGTGTTTCAAAGACTCTGAAATGATAATTTAATATCATTGCCAATAGACTGCACTACAAAAGATGTTAAAGAAAGTAATCCAAATGGAAGGGAAATGATATTAGATGGAAATCCAGATCTACATAAAGGAATGATGAACACTGGAAAAGGTAACTGCAGGGTAAATGTTTAAGCTCTTCTTACATTTAATTCTCTTTTAAGCTAATCAACTGTTTAAACAAAAATAATAGCAATGTATTATGGGGTTTACAACATGCATTAGTAAATATATGCCAACAATAGCATGAAAACCAGGAGGAGAAAAATAGAAATAAGATATTATAAGGTTCTTTTATTATATCTTAAGTGGTATAAATTCACTTGAAAGCAGACTGTGATAACCATGTATACTATAAACCCTGAAGCAACCAGTAGAATAATAAAACAACTGTTATAGGTAATAAGCCAACAAAGAAAAGAATATTCCAAAAGAAGGCAGAAAAAGAAAAAAAGGAACAACTAACAGAGGGAACAAAGAACAAATGAACAAATAGAAAATAGCAAGATGAGACACCTAAATCTAATTATATCAATAATCACATTAAATGTAAATGACCTAAAAAACTCTAATCAAAGGGTAGAGATTGTCAGATTGGCTAGAAAGCAAGACTCAACACACTTTAAGAATGGTAAGAATGAAAGGATGGAAAAAGATATACCATGCTGATGCTGACATTAGTCAAAAAAAAAACTAGTGGGGCTGTATTAACATAACAGAAACAAAGTAAGATTTCAGAGCAAAGAATATTACCAGGGTAAAAGAAGGTCATTTTATAAATAAAGGGATCAGTTAATCAGGAGGATGTAACAATCCTAAATGTTTATGCCCCAAATAAAAAGGTCCAAAATATGTAGAGCAAGATCTGATAGAACTGTAAGGAGAAACAGACACATCTACAATTATAGTCAGAGATTTTAATACTCCCCCTTCAGTAGTTGCTAGGATAAGAACATAGCAAGGATATAGTAAAATCAACACTATCCACCAATATTACCCAACTTTAATAACATTCCACTAACAGTAGAATATACTTTCTCTTTAAATAGAGTACATGAAACTTTTACCCAGAGGGACCATATTCTTGGCTGGGGTTAGCAAACTATTGATTGTGGGGCCAAATCTAGCCTGGTTTTGTACGGCCTATAAACTAAAGATGGTTTTTGCATTTTGAGAGGTTTCTTATAAAAAGGAAAAAAATATGTGACAGGAGAAACTGTATGTGACCCACAAAGTTTAAAATATTTACTGTCTGACCCTTTAAAGAATTTTGCCAGTCTCTGTTTTAGACTATAAAATATGTCTCAATACATTTTAGAGGATTTAAGTCATGAGAAATATGTCCTCCGACCACAGTGGAATTAAATTAGAAATCAATAACAGAAACCTAATTGGAAAATCCCTGAATATCTGGAAACAAAATCACATGCTTCTACATAACCCACTGATTAAAGAAGAAATCCAAAGTGAAATTACAAAGTATTTTGACCTGAGGGAAAATAAAAATACAATATATCAGAATACATAAATGAAATGCCTATGTTAAAAAATACAAAAAGTCTCAAAGCAATGACCTCAACTTCCACCTTAAGAAATTAGAACAGAGGGGCGCCTGGGTGGCTCAGTGGGTTAGGCCTCTGCCTTTGGCTCAGGTCATGGTCTCGGGGTCCTGGGATCGAGCCCCGCATCAGGCTCTCTGCTCAGCAGGGAGCCTGCTTCCCTTCTCTCTCTCTCTCTCTGCCTGCCTCTCTGCCTACTTGTGATCTCTGTCTGTCAAATAAATAAATAACATATTTAAAATAAAAAAAAAAGAAATTAGAACAGAAAAGCAAATTAAACACAACCAAAGGAAATGAAATAAAGGTCAAAGTGGAAATCAATGAAATACAAAGCAAAGATCAATTAAGAATATGTTATCAAAACCTGGTTGTTTGGGATGAGCAGAACTGATAAACCTTTAGCCAGACTGGTTAGGGAAAAAAAAAAAGAGAGAGAGAGAGAGAAGATACTTATCAGGAATGAGAGAGGTGCCATCATTACAAATTCTACAGATACTTCAAGGATAATAAGGGAATATTATGAACAACTTCAGGCAAACATTTTTAACAACTCAGATGAAATGACCAAGTTTCTTGGAAGACAGAAATTACCAAAGCTAACTCAAGAAGAAAGAGATAAACTGAATGGTCACATATCCATTTCCAAAAAACTGAATTTTTATTTATTTTTTATTTTTAAGATTTTATTTAAGATTTAAGATTTGTAAGACAGAGAGAGAAAGAGAGTGAGAGCAAGCAGGGGGAGTGGGAGAGGGAGAAGCAGGCTCCCTGCTGAGCAAGGACCCTGATGCAGGGCTTGATCCCAGGACCCTGAGATATGACTTGAGCCGAAGACAGACGCTTATATCAACGGAGCCATTCGGTGCCCCAGCAAAAAATTGAATTTTTAGTTTAAAACATTCCCATAAAGAAAAGTTCTGGTCCACAGGACTTAACTGGTGAATCCTTCCAACATTTAGAGAAAAAAATACCAATCGCACAAACTCTTCCAGAAAAGCGAAGAGAGGAATACTTTCAAGTTTGTTCTTTGAGGCCAGCACTGCCCTGATACCCAAGAAAAGAAAACTCAGGCCACTTTCCCTTATGAACACAGATGTAAAAAATTCTAGACAAAATTTTATCAGATCAAATCCAACTATACATAAAAGATAATATTATTTATTGGGTGCTATTTATCCCAAGAATCCAGGACTGGTTTAACATTCAAAAATTAATCATTGCAACTCACCAAATTAATCTAAAAAAGAAAAACCGATCATCTCAATAGATGCAGAAAAAACATCTGACAAAACCCGATATTCATTCTCTAAAAACTCAGCAAACTAGTAATGGAAGGGTACTTCAACCAGATAAAGTACATCTACAGAAAACCTACAGATAATCTCATACCAACTGGTAAAAGACTTCATGCTTGTCCCCCAAGATCAGGAACAACACTATGATGTCTGCTCTTACCACTTTGTTTCTTAAGATTTCTTTCATCCATCCATCCATCCATCCATCCATCCATCCATCCATCCATTTATCTAGAGTGTGAGTGGGATGAGGGGCACAGGGAGAGGGAGAATCCCAAGTAGACTTCATGCTGAGCACAGAGCTCAACACTAGGCTGGATCCTGTAACTCTGAAATCATGACCTGAGTTGAAATCAAGACTTGGACAGAAAAATTGAGTCACCCAGGTGCCCGTGTTCTTATTGCTTTTATTCAACATTGGAGGTCCTGCCAGTGTAGTCAGGCAAGAAAAGAAAAAAATACATTCAGATTGGAAAGGAAGAAATAAAACTGACATAATTATCCATCTGTTCCACTTGGTGGAATCTACAAAAAGCTACTAGAACTAACAGGTGAATTTAGCAAAACTGCAGGATACAAGATCAATATACAATAATCATCTATATTTCTATGTTCTAGCAACAAACAACCGAAAATGCAGCACTTACAATAGCATAAAAAATATGAAATATTTAGGAATAAATCTGATAAAAGGCATGAAAGATCCATACATTAAAAACAGCATAGTGTTGAGAGGAAGTAAAGACAACTTAAATAACCGAGAGATTTACGTGGCTCAATGCATTCATATTAACATGCCAGCTCCTTAAATTGATTTATAGGTTCAACACAAACCAAAATCCCAGTAAGTTTAAAAAAAATAAAATAAAAAAGATAAGCTGATTCTAAAATTCATATAGAAACGTGAAGACCTATAATAGCCAGAATAATTAACTTTGACAAGAAGAACAGTTGGAGGGCTGATACTACCTGATTTCAAGACTTATTAAATATCTACAGTAATCAAAACAGAGTGGTATTAATTAAGAATAGACTAATAGGGGCACCTGGGTGTCTCAGTCTGTTAAGCGTCTGCCTTCTGCTCAGGTCATGATCATGATCCCGGAGTCCCGGGATCGAGCCACACGACGGGCTCCTTGTTCAGTGGGTAGTCTGCTTCTCCTGCCCCTCACCCTGCTCTTGTGTTCTTTCTCTCACACTCTCTCAAATAAATAAATAAAATCTTTAAAAATGTATATATAAAAAAGAATAGACAAATAGATTGATGGAACAGAATATAGAGTCTGGACATAGAACCACACATATAATGATAACAGATTTTTGGCAAAGTGCAAAGATAATTCAGTGAAGAAAGAATAATTAAAAAAAAATACCTTGTACTTGGAAGAACTGGATATCCACCTATAAAAATAGGAATTTGATTCATAAATCAATGTACAAAAATGTACTCAAAATTGATTACAGACCTAAACGTAAAACCTAACATTACTATTAAACTTCTAGAGAAAATGTAAGAAAATTTTTGTGACTCTGAATTAAGACAGATTTCTTAAATGTGACATCAAAAGTATAATCCATAAATGAACAAATTGAAAAACTGGACTTAATCAAATTTTTACAGACTTCTGTTTTTTAAAATACACTGCTAAAGAAGACAAGCTCCAGCCTGACAGAAACATGTAATAAAGGATTTCTATCAAGAATGTAACATACTCTCATGGTGCCTGGTTGTCTGAGTTGCAAGAGCATGTGACACTTGATCTTGGGGGTCATGAGTTCAAGCCTCACATTGGGTATAGAGATCATGAAAAAATAAAGATTAAAAAATAAAAGAATGTAACAAACTCTCAAAACTCAACAATGAGAAAACAAAAGTCTCAAAAAATAGGCAAAAGACTTGAATAGTAATTTCAATAGGAAGATACCCCATATAGCAAATAAGCATATGAAAAGATGTTCAACTTTATTAACCTCATTAGTCTTTAGGGAAACATACTGTAAAACCATGATGGAACAAGTGGATATCCATATACCAAAAAAAAAAAAAAAAAAAAATTATACACATCTATTAGAACATCTAAAATGAAAAGTGTTGTTAAGGATTTGGAGAAATTAGAACTTTATACACTCCTTATAGGAATCTAAAATAATACAATCAGTTTGGAAACAGTTTTGCAGTTTCTTGAAAAGTTAAACTTACACCAATATATGATCCATTTCATTGTAGGTAATTCCACAAGAAAAGACAGCATGTTTCTACAGAGATCTGTACATGAATATTCATAGTAGCTTTATATTTAACAGTCTCCAATTGGAAACAACTCAAATGTCACCAACAGATAAATGGATAAATTGTGATATATTCATATAATGGAATACTACTCAGCAATAAAAAGGTAATGAACTATTGTTCTGTGCACCAGCATGATTAATTTCAAAACAATATTGTGAGCGAAGGAGGAAAATATAAAATTCTAGAAAATGCAAACAGATCTATTGGGACAAAGGGCTGAGAGATCATTGGTTGCCTGGAGAGAGAAGTGCTGGGAGAGGATTATAAAATGGCAGGGGAAATTCTTAGGGTTGATAGATATATTCACTTCTTATTCTGGTGATGGTTTGACAGGGATATACATGTTAACATTTATCAATTGTATTCTCAATCAATTCTATACATGTTTAAAGTTATCAATTATACACCTTATATATATGCAGTTTATTGAATATCAGTTATACCTTAGCTTAATACACTGAAAAATGTATCTAGAAAATAAAGGAGGGGTGCCTGGCTGGCTCAATCAGTAGAGCACATGACTCTTGGTTTTGGGGTTGTAAATTTGAGCCCCACATTGGGTATAGAGATTACTGAAAAATAAAATCTTAGAAAAGAAAAGAATTTCAGTTGAAATATAAAAAAGAATTAACATTTATTAGAAATATACCAAGGGGCATTGGGAGGGAGACAAACCATAAGTGACTCTTAATCTTACAAAACAAACTGAGGGTTGCTGGGGGGAGGGGGGTTGGGAGAAGGGGGGGTGGGGTTATGGACATTGGGGAGGGTATGTGCTTTGGTGAGTGCTGTGAAGTGTGTAAACCTGGCGATTCACAGACCTGTACCCCTGAGGATAAAAATACATGTTTATAAAAATAAATAAATAAATAAATAAATAAATGAATAGAATAAAATAAAAAAAAAAAAAAAAAGAAAGAAATATACCAAGGGGCAAGAACTAGGTAGGTACTTTAAGAATTACAGTATATGTAAATATATCATTTCCTATGTGCCAAGCTCTATTACATGTACTTTAAGTATTTTAAGGTGTTAAATCCTTGCAACTCTTTGAGGTATGGGGACTTTTATTACCCTCATTTTACAGATGAGGAAAAGGAGGTATTAAGTCACAATTTCTGCACAACAGAGCTGAGATTTGAACCTGGGAAGTCTCTTCTTTTGCAGAGTTTTAGTTCCAGGTTACAAAATGAAAGAATTATGACCCACAAAGTCAGTAACTTTTTCTGGATCACAGAATTTATAAGTAATGTAAAGATTTAAACTCAGATTTGTTCTACTCCAAAATATACACTCTTCTATACTAGATAGCTTCCATTCAGTGGTTCAATAGCAGGACTGATGGTATAATACTAGAGATAACTAAGATCTCAGACTATGTGATCCACTTCTTCCATACCCCTTTTACCACTTAATAGAGCTGTCTGGCACGTTTGTTGACTATAGATTAGAAAATGTTTTACGCTGATAAGCAAGTAAGAACTCAAGAATTATTTGTTGCTTTGTCTTGACAATTCTCTTTTCAGTATTCATAGTATAGCTGTGTCTGTTGAAACTAAGAAACTGAATCTGTGACTTTGGACGATTTTTTCAGGCTAATATTAAAGCCAGTAATTTATCTATGCACTTCTATAAGTAGAATTAAATAGATGTGTTCCTATATCCCTAAAATTGAACAGGAGGATTTTTTTTTTAACTTTTCCATGAAATCTTCATTTCCTGTGTGTGTGTGTGTGTGTGTGTTAGATAATGGTTACTAATCTGGGAGATATGGTTTGATATGTGGTCCAAGTGGCACCCAAGAAGATTTTCTTGGTTACAGTCATGAGAGTAAATAAGAACACAGAAACATTTCCAAATTGCCAAAAAAAAAGAAAGGAAAAAAAAAGTATTCCATTATACTGAATGAATTCAACAGACATAAAACTTTTATAATAAAAATGTTTTTAGGTGAATTTTGGAGGCAAAGGGTATTACGAAAAGTGACATTGGAATCAAGACACATCTGAACTCAAATGCTAGCTCTGCCCACTTACCAACTAGGTTACATTGCAGATATAACTTAACTTGGGCTTCAGTTTTGCCTATCTGTGAAATGGGTTAGTAATATTTAATTGAGTTGTGAATGTTAATTAAATGAGATAGTAAATATTGGAGCACTTAACGTAGTATAAAACATATAGAAAGTACTCTACTAAATGTTCCACTGCTAGCTACTATGAAGGTACTTCTACATAAATATAGAAATCTAAAGCCAGTTTAGATAATGATGAAATGCTGAAATTATTTTCATGTGATCTGTGTACAGAAAATATCAAATAGATTCTAAAAACTGTTAGTTCAGGGAGTATCAAGTTTGATCCTTTCCTATTTAAAGAAATATGTAGCCTAGTGCATTTTATAATTGAGTCTTCTTTAAAGGTGAATTTCTATTTATGTGGTTCCATAACAGATTTGCTTTGGGAATGGAAATTCATGTTCACTCTGACAGTTTTATATAAAACAAACTCCATATTTAACAGCTAATTAGTTTGAATGACTTAAATGCTGATGTAAATTTTATTATTTTTATAATTTATAAGCATATAATTTATAAAATATTAATAATTATAATAAATAATATAATTACAATATATTAATATATAATAATATAGTAATTATAATAAAATTGTATAATTTATAATAATATTAATTTTATAAATTAACTTATAGAAAAAATTATATATTTTTAAAGCCATAGCCTTCATAGGAAAGTATACAGTCAAAGAAAAGTTGCAGACATTTGTTTTGCTTGTTGTATCTTAAGGCACATAATTCATATGAATTGGCTAGGAAGATACTCAGTTAAAAATCAAAACTTCCAGGGTTGCTTGGGTGGATCAACTGGTTAAGTGTCGACTCTTGATTTTGTCTTAGGTTGTGATTTTGGAGTCCTGAGATGGAGCCCAGCATCAGGCTCCCCACTCAGCTGGAAGTCTGCTTTAAATTCTCTCTCTCCCTCTCCCTCTGCCTCCCCACCCCTACCACTCCCACCCTCCCTCTCTTGTGTGTGTGCACTCTCTCTCAGATAATAAATCTTTTTTTTTTTTTTTAGATTTTATTTATTTATTTGATAGAGATCACAAGTAGGCACAGAGGCAGAAAGAGATAGAGGAGGAAGCAGGCTCCCCGCTGAGCAGAGAGCCCGATGCGGGGCTCGATCCCAGGCCCCTGAGATCATGACCTGAGCCAAAGGCAAAGACTTTAACCCACTGAGCCACCAAGGTGCCCCAGTAATAAATCTTTAACAAAAAAATCCAGATTTTCCAGTGAGATAATCCAAAAAAAATTAGTCTTTCAATTTTATTCATTTGTTTTGTTATTCTCACTTACTAAGGGTCAGTCAAAATGAAGAGATGATGTTTAATAAAAGACAGCTTTGTCTGACCTGAAGGAAAGAGTTCCAAAACTAGATTACCTTCTTTGAAATTGATACCTCACCTTACAAAGTTCATACATAACCATTTGATCTTCTTCATTGTATTTCCTCATTAGTCCATAGAGTTTCAATCAGTTTCTATATGGTGCCAACTTACACGTGTACATCAATAGGTCCAGTGGCTTATCAAGAAAGTCTAAGTCCTCTATATTCTGGTGACATCTCATTTAGATCTGACATTAAGTTCATTTTTTTCCTTCAAGCTATTTCTTTCAAATTTCTTGGCTATTCTTATTGACAACACAAATTTTCAGACCTTCAAACTTAAAATCTTACATTTATTTCCTTCTTTTCTTATCCTCCCATAGGTAAACAGGGGTTAAACTTGTTATAGTTGTTCTTTATTGTGTGCTTCAGATATGTCTCTTTTCATTTTTAAAACTGCCCATTTAACCCACGCTCTTAATTGTCAAGTTCGTATTCTAGGCTCTTATATTGCATTGCATTACAGCCTCTTGGTATTTTCCCCAGCCCTCATCTTGTCTTATCCTTCTCCTACAACCCTACACAAAACACAAAATACTTCTCTTCACACACTCTATAGAGAAGTATTGCTAGGTGAATAAGGAACTCCTGATTTACTAGAAAAAGGGAATTTAAATAGAATCTCTTTTCCTTTCAGTGATTCTACCTTGAAGGAAAGAAGAAGAGCAGAACCTTCAGGGACTGAATCACAAGACTTGCTAGAAAGAGACTGATAATATATAATAGCCATTGGAAAGATAAAAGGAGACATAAAATTCAACTTTTGCCACCCATTCTTTCCCTTTTTGCCTTCCACATACTTCAGTTGGGAATCTTTATATGTGCAGTATATATTTTGTGTTATCCTTGTTATTACAAAGTTTTCTAAAAGGCTAGGTGAGCTGACTGACAGTCGGTGGAAAAAAAGGCAGTCTATTCTGACTGCAGTGACCAAAGGAGTTCAATTCAGACCAAACATCTTACTCCCATTTAGAAGGTCTTCTACTACAAATGCATTACCAGTTCTTTTCCTTTCTCTTTCATTTCTCTCTACTGTCATATTTGTGTTTTCTGTTCCTATCAAATTATCAAAGCCTCCTGGGCAATGAAATATCCATTCCTGCTCTGCAATAGTTTTTGTGTATTGCCTTATCTCTAGGGCCTTGAATAGCATCTAGCACATGGCACATAGTGAACACTCAATAAATTTTTGACGAATGAATGGTTCTTTTCTCTCTGGCAAAATCCATCACTACTTTAAAAAATCGTCAGAAAATATGCCTATTCCAGTAAACTTCTATCCACTATCAATCTAGTTTTAAATCACTTCATTTTCTACTTCTCCTTAACAGTTACTTATAGTTTGTATTTGATTAAGATACTCTTATTATGTTACTTTTTCAACACTCCCAAATCCTTTTTACATATGCTGTATTTTCAAAAAATACCTAAAATTCTTGGGGCACATGGGTGGTTCTGTCAGTTGAGCATTCAACTCTTGATTTTGGCTCAGGTCATGATTTCAGGGTCCTGAGATTGATCTCAACATCATGCTCTGTGCTCAGCAGAGAGTCTGCTTGAGATTCTCTCCCTCTCCCTTTGCCTCCCCCACCCTACTGCTTGCACTCAAATGCAGCCTCTCTCTCTAAAATAAATCAATCTTAAAAAAAAAATAACTCAGGGGCGCCTGGGTGGCTCAGTGGGTTAAGCTGCTGCCTTTGGCTCAGGTCATGATCTCAGGGTCCTGAGATCGAGTCCTGCATCGGGCTCTCTGCTCGGCAGGGAGCCTGCTTCCTCCTCTCTCTCTCTCTGCCTGCCTCTCCGACTACTTGTAATTTCTGTCAAATAAAAAAATAATAATAATAATAAAATAAAATAAAATAAAATTTAAAAAAAACTCAAATTTTGTATATTATATATGCTGCTCAACAGTGCCTCAGGTGCTGTGGAAAGCTAGATACTCAATAGATGGGCAGGCTACCTCCTTTTTTTTTTTTTTTAAAGATTTTTACTTATTCATTTGACAGATCACAAGTAGGCAGAGAGAGAGGAAGGGAAGCAGGCTCCCTGCTGAGCAGAGAGCCCAATGTGGGGCTCGATCCCAGGACCCTGAGATCATGACCTGAGCCGAAGGCAGAGGCTATAACCCACTGAGCCACCCAGGTGCCCCAGGCTACCTCCTTTTAAGACATTCTTGGATCACTGTGATCTGCTTTGAAAGGGAGTTTAGATACTGGATAGGTTATATTTTTTGGTATTTCACTCCTCTATTATGTGACTTTCAGTAAAATTCCTTCAGTGCTCAATTTAAGGAGAAATTAAGGAACCATTTCCTAAAGAAAAAACATTTTAAAGTTATAGAAGTATCTATATGCTGGTACATTTCTCTAGAAATATTTAATGTAATATAAAATTCTGGTCAGTTTGAATCTCTTCTGCTTTTTTTTTTGTTGTTGTTACGGAATGCTTCATGAATTTGCCTGTCATCCTTGCACAGGGGCCATGCTAATGTTCTCTGTATTGTTACACCATTAGTACCTATGCTGCTGAAGCGAGTACTGCATCTCTTCTTGTCATTTCAGAGATGTCCATGCAGCAAAGAAACTGAAATAGTATTATGTAGAAAATATCACCAATCCTAAAAAGACCCCTAATTTCTTCAGAGAGGAAACAGATATCCTGAGTTTTGCAGTACTCAATCTATTCCTTAGTTGTCTCATGAAGGAGTTAATGTAGTAGAAGGCATTCAAGGAACTACTGAGATGTCAGAATAAAAATACACAAAGTCTAAGACTATTTTCTATAATGCATTTTTGAATAGATTAAGAGTCATGCACTCTCTGCTTCTTTCTCCATCTACACTGTCTTCTGGCTATAAAGTTGGGCAACCTATATAACAAAGCAGTTTCTGAGGATGCCAAACTAATAGTTTCTGAGTCACTCCCATTTCTTTCTCTGTGAAAGTCTACAACACATGGGTTACTCTATATATTTCCCCCAAACCCCAAAGTGTTAGGTTGCCAAAGAAAACTTATCAAGTAATATTACTATTTGCCTTCATGTAATCATTTTAAGTACATACAAATCCACATTAACATAAAATATCAAGCCACAGAATTGAGTTTTAGTTTTACTGACATTTATATATCACACTTCCTGTTTATGATTTCAGAAGTGCAGCCATGCAGTGCTTCTATTAAAAATTGAGTGACTGAGAACAGTTTGAGGATTACAATGACAACTTATCCAAGGGGCGGGGCGGGGGGACACTAAACTTACTACTGCTTTTTTTGGTGGAATTGCTATCTTTGTTGAATATTTTTCAAACATCATTTACTAATAGTGTAGTTAGGAAGGGGAACTTGGTAGTCCTGTGTCCCTGAAACACACACATACACACACACACACACACACGCATACACATATAATGTATGTAAGGGTAATACTTGAAAAAATTTGCTTTTTTCCCCTCCTTTTCAGATGTCAATTACCAGTTGGTTATTGTTACGCATTAATTAACAGTCCCACCTGAAGGAGGGAAAAGGTGGAGGTGATTGCAATTCTTAAATAAAAGCCTCTTTATTTATTTGTTCTATCTGAAGCATAATAATGTAGTTTATTTTTTGGTGTCCACTTCAGATTTTGTGTGGGGGTGTGTGTGTGTAGAGAGAAAGTGAGCAATAACTCCTAGTCAGACATCCAAATCCATGTTCTCCTTTCTTTTTGGCCACATAGATAAACTTATTCCCAACCTCCTTTGCAGACAGTTGTGAGCATGTGACCAAGTTAGAGCCAGTGGAATAAGAATGGCAGTTATATGCACTGCTTTTGAGTCTCCTAAAAAACTCCTCTTCTAATGGACTGGAATAGACAAGACCCCACAGGAGACCTTAGAAGTCTGGTACTGAAAGCCTAGGTAATAGAATACCTTGGAAACTAAGTACTGAACTTCTTGTTTATTTTAGCAAGAAACTTGATTATAGCAAATATAATTTGAGCTATTATACATTCTGGGATTGATCTGTATGGCAATTAGCTTACCCTAATTAATTTAATATACAAAACTAGTATTTGCAGTGTCCCTATGATGCACAACACCATTGGGCATTATTTACATTGTAATGTATATAAATGGCATTTCCTGAAGTAGGATTAAGAAGCTACAGGTATGTATACATATGGATATACATAAATCTTTATCCCAGGACTTATGTAACAATGTAGTTCTGCCAAACTAACTCCAGCTACCCTCCTACTTTTTATTGTACACAAGCATCAGTTTGTATAATACTGTATCTGTGCTAACAAACTGAGGTGGAATGCATCATCCAACAAAAATCTTAAGGGGAAAATGCATATTTAGGATACAAATCAGAATTCCTTTTTAGATTTGTTCAACTGTTAGCTACCTACTATACTTATAACCTAATACCCTCTGGTATGCGTTAGGCTGAAAGAGTGTTAGGATCCCTCATCTGCCTTCACCCACTCCAAGCTTACTGCTGTGAGTAATAAAAATTTTCTGGGTTTTGCTTTCCTCATCTGTAAGATGAGAGTTGGATTATATGAACTCAAAGATCCCATCACTAAAATTCTGCTATAATGTCATTGATATAATATCAGTTGACATAACTGATAGTCAATAGCTATGGAGCTATTGGTAGAAATAATTGTTAATGTGAGTATTCCTTTGGATTCCAAATTGATCCTATAGAGGTCTTATTAGTATCTTGGAAGTTTTTAAAATTTTTTAAGATTTTACTTATTTATTTGACACAGAGAAATCACAAGTAGGCAGAGAGGCAGGCAGGGGTGGGGGGGAAGCAGGCTCCCCACTGAGCAGAGAGCCTGATGCAGGGCTCAATCCCAGGACCCTGAGATTATGACCTGAGCTGAAGGCAGAGGCTTAACCCACTGAACCACCCAGGTGCCCCTCCTGGAAGTTTTTTAAAAAGGTATCTAACTTGCACAAATTCATAATGAAAGAGGCACAAGAGAGGTTCCATTCTTTTCCTAAATAAAAAAACTACTAAGTTGAAAAGGTATCTAACTCATATTTTTTAGGGTAATTTTAAAGTGGGTGTCACCTCTCCGATTTCTGTGCTCATGGGTGGAAAAGTACCAATGCTAATGCAGAATGTGCTATCTATTGAAATAATGTATCATATCATATTGAAAAAAAGGAAAAAATAGTAGAATATATAGTTATTCACTGAATTTAGTAGTTAAAGCCTTAAATTTTATTTCTCCTAATCGTATATTTATGCTCCAGTGTTTCAATGTAGCAATAGCCAATATAGCAAATTCAGGATTATGGCAAAATCATCGAAGTCATAATTACCTTTGTCATAATTAACACACTAAATCACATTTTTGGTATGGCTAACAGAAGTGAATCTTTGCTAATTAATTTGTCTGCAGTTGGGGTTTTAATATCATGGATTTCAACTTTGGTTAAAGCTAAACTATACATTATCCAGACTTGATGCAGGCATGGACTTGGCTTTACTTCACATTCTTTTACTGCAGGAAGCTGCGGAAATACGGACCTTACTCTGGATGCTGTTTTAGAAAGGAGAAAGAACAGGCTCTTGTAACATTGTCCAAAGTGGAGTTCTTATATTAATTAAAAGCATGTAGAGGCTGGAGTAGCTAAGAAGGAATCACAGTGATTTTTTTTTTTCCAAACAAAAGGAATAAAACAAAAGAGAAAGCCTATAGTAGTATTTTGAGTAGATAAGTATAGATTCTAAGATATCCTTTACAATACTGCAGAAATTGGGGGAAAAAAAAGATCTTTAGAATAAGGGCATGGATAAGTACATTTTGGTATATCCATACATTCCAATATATGGATGTGAGAAGCATCTTGTAAAAATATTCAATAACATGAAAAAATGGTCATTAAATACTATAAATCCTTTATCCCTATTAAACAGGATTCAATCTTATTCCTTTTCATCCTCCATATAAATAGGAGCATAATGAAAGAGATGTTTAACAGAAAGATGCATAGACAGTGAATTTCAAAACCTAAAGTGATTTTTAGAGTTCATTTAGACAAAATCCATCATCTTGCAAAGGAAACTGATACTCTGGAGAATGAAATGTCTCACCTAAGGTTTCAATCCCTTTAGCACTGCCAGTTGCTGTAACTGAGGTTTTCTTAACTCCCCATATTTGGAATGTTTCACTTTCTACTACTACATGCTACATCAGAGATTGGGTCAGACACAGTAGAAAGAGTAATGAAGGGAAGGCCAAAGTCTAGATATCCCAGTCTATCCTTTCTTTTTTATTATTTTTTAAATATTTTATTTATTTATTTAACAGACAGAGATCACAAGTAGGCAGAGAGGCAGGCAGAGAGAGGAGGAAGCCGGCTCCCTGCTGAGCAGAGAGCCCGATGTGGGGCTCGATCCCAGGACCCTGAGATCATGACCTGAGCTGAAGGTAGAAGCTTACCCACTGAGCCACCCTGGTGCCCGGTTATCCTTTCTTTTGGAGGGGGAGTACAGAGCAGAAGGGGATGATAATGACCATTCATAAAAAATTATAGAGGTATCTATGTAGAGAGATATCTGTATATCCTAATATAGGAAATTAGGATTCTAATTAGGAAATTAGAAATTTAGGATTCTAAATCTTTAACTTTTTTTTTTTTTTTTGAAGATTTTTATTAATTTATTTGACAGCGAGACACAGCAAGAGAGGGCACACAAGCAGGGGGAGTGGGAGAGGGAGAAGCAGGCTTCCTGCTGAGCAGAGAGCCAGGTGCAGGGCTTGATCCCAGGACCCTGGGATCATGACCTGAGCTGAAGGCCTACGCTTAATACAACTTGTGTAGAACCCAAATCATTTCTTTGTCTCATGTAATACTGGTAGTGGAGTGCTTAGATTACAATTTAGGACTATTCATTTTTTCATCTGCTTTTGTCTGCCTCTTCCACTAGAATATATCTTCCAAAAGGACAGGCCTATATCTTTTTTCTGTTGACTCCAGTGCCCAGCAAGTGTTTGACACACAAATCACTAAGTATTTGGTGAGTGAATGAATCATAGCTACTAAGAAGCAGTAATCCTGTTCTGGATAGTTTCTCAAGCTTTGCAGTTCCATCACCAGTCTAAGTTAATTTTAGAATTAGATGAACCTGCTTTGTTCATATGCTTTGTATTTCAGCCTAGAACTGTTTAAACTGTTAACTGTTTAAAGTTAACTGTTAAAACAGAACTGTTTTATAGTATTAGTTTAGGCATTCTTAAAACTCTTGTGCCAAATCTGCGGTTTGGAAATAACCTTGGCCTGCAATTTTATTTAGATTTCCATCCACAGATGAATGTGTACATCTGTACCATGAATTAGTGGTGTACATGTGAGATTAAACTGATGATGAGTTGGAAGACAACACTGTTAGGTGAGCATGTCTGAAAATAGGAAAAGAGAGATAATGATACCTTAGGCTGAAATAAGTATATATTTAAACTTATATCCTCAAAGTAAGTGTAAGTTTTGAACCTGACAAAAACAAGTAAATATTTTGAAGAGTGGGTTTTTCCTTAAAGGTAAGACACTAAAATCAAAACCAAAACACTGAACCCAAACTTAAATATTAGTCTCAGTTTTAAAAGGTAAATTTTTCTCTTTAGACTTATTTTCAGTATAAAAGTTGTAGAAAATTAAAAGTTTTTTTATAGCAAAATTTTTACCAGATGAAGAATCCTAGAAAATATTGGCCTTTTAAGCTCATTTCTAGGAATTTGTCGTAACTTAGGAAATAACGTGAAATGCTAAAACAGACTTAAGCATAAAAGTTCATAGCAGCATTACTTATAAGAAACAAAGGAAAACAGCTTAAATGAGCTAGAAATACTACTCAAATATATAATGTTATACAGCCATTGAAAATGTTTTTGAGGACTTTTAAATAACTTGAGGAAACATTTCTGGTATATTGTTATGAAAAAAGGCAGTGTACTCAAGTAGTTTAAATCTCTTAAGCTTAAAAAACTATGTGGAAATATTTCAACCTCAATAGTCAGTTGCCTGTAAATAAGAGAGCTACTGGTTATGGAGTATCCAAAACAAATACTGATATATCTCCTATAAATTATAAAAGTATAAGGGTTTAATATAGTTTAGTAATGATTTTAACATAGTAGCTTCTCAATATGTTCATGGATGATGAAGATGGTTAGAGTAAGGGCACCTCAATTAATTTATCAAGTTCCTTGAATCTGTCTGTTAGGTAGTACCTCTTCCACCAGGGGTTTAATGATATATTACAGTGTCAAAAAGCTGTCCCTAAAATTCCTCTTAGTTTGTGTGGTGCACTTTTGCAAACTATTATTTTGTACTTCAAAAAGAAGGGTCTCTTATGTGCTAATTTATTAAAAACACAAAAGAGAGAAAAATTTGTTCTTACCTTGTTTATTTTGGTCAGCTGTGAGCTTCAGGTAAAGTTCTGTGATCTGATGTCACTAGCAAAAAGGTTTCTTGTGGAAATAACTAGCAATAGTACTTACCTTGTAGGCTTGTGGTAAGTGTTAGAGGTAATGTATGTCAAGTTCCTAGCATGCACTGCACACAGGCATTCGGTAAATGGTGGCTCTTATAATACTGTATACTACTGTGACATCTTATTGTTCTATTCCTATATATAGAGTGAGCTGAAAAAATATGAAGTGCAATCTATTTAAAAACATTCTAGACCTCCAGATAAAGATGGGAAGTAAAGGCAGACCACAAAGTCTTCCTCTTCAAATATCTTACGATACAGGAAAAGCAAACAACAGTAAAAATTCCTTTAAAAACAAAAAATGTCTAGGGGCACCTGAGTGGCTCAGTGGGTTAAAAACAAAAAATGTCTGTAACCTAAGCCAGTGAAGACCAAAATAATACTATTATTTCAAGACCAATACATTTGAATACCAAGAAATGAAATATGCCTGGAAATCAAATTCTCAGCAAAAGGGAAGACTGACAATCCCAACACATTCCCCTATTCAATTCATTTTTCTATTCTAAGTGATTACACCTCATCTCTTCTACTAAATCTCTCATATTTCCCCCTTTCCCCCAAACTCTTGTGTTACTGTAAAACAGAAGCAGTCACAAGAAAAACTCATCTTTCTTACACCCTGTTTACCAACCTCTCTTCTTCTGTACTTAATACTGTTTTCCTTTATGAAGGATCAACTATTTTTTCTCTTAAATAAGGCATACTCCCTAGCTGTGTCCCCATTCTGTTATCTTGTAAACTCAAGGATTGTGTTCCTGTGATTATTTCCTCCATTTCCTGCATCCTCATTGTCTCTCTCTTTACTGGATTATTCTAATCAGTAAACATACTATAATGTTTCCCATTCTAAATATACTATCACCACCTTTCCCCCTCTACTTACTGAGTGAGCCCATTTTTCTACTCCCCTTTATATAAAACTTTTTAAAGACTGTGCTTGCAGTTTCCACTTCCTCGCTTTACATCATCCCTTCAGTCCATTTCAATTAGGATTACTGTTTCTACAGTCCCACCTAAACTAGGCTTATTGAAATCACCAATTAACTTCTTGCCACATCATTTTCCTCTTCTCAAATGTTTGGGATGGCAGGCATATTCCTCACTCCTTTTTTCCTTCTCTATCAACATTTATTTTCCCTTGGGTCATCTCATCAAGTTCTTTTTTTCCTTTTTTAATGTTGCAGATGTTCTAAAATTTGTATTCTATTCTTCATATCTCTGTCGAACTCTGAACTTATGCCCAATTGCCAACGTAGGAGATGTCCAGCAAGGACTTCAAAGTTAACACATTCAAAACCAATCTCTTTATTTTCTTCTCACCCTCAATTTACTTCTCTCCAGGTCTTCCCCTGGGTCAATAAATGACATTATTTTCATCCCTTTGCTCAAGACAAAATCTAGAAGTCATCCTTAATTCCTTTCTGTGCCGGTTACTAAGCTGTTATCTCTTAATTATAAACCCTTCCACACTTATAATCTTTTGTCCTGACAGGATGGGACTCTGCAAACTACATTTCTATTCTGGCAGCTGGATCCTTGCCGCATTCTGTTAATAAGGTGTATTAGAGAAAGACTGAAAGTCAAGAAGAGAGGGGAAAAGAACTCTCTCCTTGTTATCTTTCTGCACATGTCAGGGTTGTTCCAGTTATGGACCTTCACCCTCACAGTGGCAGTCAGCTCCAAATTTCAAATATTTCCCTCTCCTAGAACCAGTTCCAGCATACCCAACATACCCTGTCAGAGGTACCAGCAGCAAATGGGCAGCAACCTGTCTTCTGAGGCCAGGGTTCCAGCTCTGCTGAGTCTCCCCTTCTAGCTTCTGGGTTCTAAAAACTCCAGTCCTTCCTTGTGTTTATCTAGTTTTAGGTGTAGTGGCTGCTTCTTGAAGTTAATCTTATTTCAGTGCTCCCTTTTTGCATTTTCAGTTCTACAGCACCTATCTGACCATTCTTTATACCTGGTTATTGCTATTGAAATACTTAGGGGCAATCTGAATTACTGCTCTGAAGCATACATCATCTCCCCCCTTCTCATTACACTTAGAATAAAATTCATTCGCCTCACAACCCTTTTTGTGATCTGATCTATCCATTCTCTAGTCTCATCTCTCACCACTTTTTGGTTACTCATTTGGCTCTAATGATTCTGTCTTGAACACACCACTTTCCCACTACAAGACCTTTGTATTTACTCTTTTCTGTGTCTGGAGTGCCCAGGTCTTTCCCTGGCTTCATTCAGATCTCTTCTCAGGTGTCATTTTACACGGAGAGAGGCCTGCTCTCATGTTCCATCTAAAATGCACAATTCCTTCCCCTATCCTTCCACTTTCTTACTTGGGGTTCTTCATATTACTACTTGACATTGTTACAAGTTTATTTCTCCCTCCCCTATCCTTAACTAAAAGCTTCATCAAGGCAGAATATCTTATTTACCACTGGTGCTAGTACTCAATAAATTCCAGGTGACAAATGAATTTAATAAATTGCAGTGAACGTAGGAGAAAAGTAGACCAAAGTAATTGCAAAGAAAATCATGTAAGTGAGACAAAGATAACACAATAAATCTAATTCATCTTCCTGAGCACATAATACAACAAATGAATCAGAAAAAGCACATAAAGATGTAAAAGAAGAGAATTTCCACAAAATAATGAAAGAACTGAACCTGCAGAAAAATAATGAACACATAATATTCAGTAACTGAGGCATATCCTGGTTAAGCTACTAACCATAAAGAATGAAGGAAAAACTTCTCAGATCTCCAGGCAGAAAACTAAATAACTTATCAAGAGGGAGGAAATCATGCTGGCCTTAGACTTCCTCTAAGCAATATTCAAAGCCAGAAAACAAAGGAAAAACGTCTGTACAGTTTTGAGGCAAAGCCAGCATGACCCCAAACTATTACATTTAAGTAAGTGTCATTTGAGAACTGATGAAAAAGGCAAACACAGCATCCATGGATCCATGTAGAAAAAAGCAAAAAACAAAAAACTAGTGAAGAGCAGATAACTGATCAATCAAAATTAATAACTAGGATATTGAGAATCAAGCCATGTTGTGAGCACTGCATTAAGATCAAGACCAAGTGTTCAAAGAAATTAGAATTATAAATCAGAAATAAACATTAAAACCTTAACTTTGTAAAAATGATGATGTAAAAATACATTTTTCACAGCAGAGTCTGTTAGCATTTCTAAATTTGAAACATAGATTTAAAAAAAAGTCTCCAAACTCCTATTTAAATTTCAGGTATTTTAGAAAATAAGATCTCTTGTGGTAAAGAAACATTTCCCTAAAAGTTCAGCAATTCCTTCAGTTATCTTACCACTACCAAATTAAAATAATTTTAAATTTAATACTTTTTAACTTAAGTGTAATGTACACATTCTGATCTTAAATAAGATTATCTTATTTGTATAAATGCATAGAAATGCCTACCATGACGTTCACTTAAAACTGACGTTAAGATCTAGGATCTGATATTTTAAAACATTCCTATAACTTTCTATATTGTTTAAAATATTTGTAAGTGAACATGTATTACTTTTACGAACATTTGTTATTTTTATAAAAACACTATTATACACAACACTGTAAATATACTTAGTAATACTGAACTGTACTTTTAAAAAAATGGCTAAGATGGTAAATTTTGCGCTATGTGTTTTTTACTACAATTTAAAATAAAAAATTTTAAACATACTGTTATAAAATAGATCCAGCCATTATAGCTTTACAGATAGATTTTGACTATGCTAAATTTTTCTTAAATCAATTTTACCACCAAAGGTTACCTCTCAGGTTATGCCATTCACAGAATATTCTCCACTTGCCTATACTTTATCTAATTTAATTTTAGAGAGCAGAGATTATTCACTGGTAGGCATTATTACAAGTATACAAAATGAAAAAAGTACTTACGAAGAATAACTTAAATGATGTGTTACTTTATGAAATATCCTAGTGTAAAAATGTAAATATATGTCATTTGACTTACATATTTAGAAGGAGATCTTTGAGTTTTAGTGGTTATTTTTTGTGATTGTTAAGATAATTTTTGCTCATTTTTTAAAAAGGTTTTATTTATTTAGATAGCTAGCACAAGCAGGGGGAGCAGCAAGGCAGAGGGAGAGAGAGAAATATCAGATCCTAGATCTTAACGTCAGTTTTTTTTTTTTTAAAGATTTTATTTATTTATTTGACAGAGAGAGATCACAAGTAGGCAGAGAGGCAGGCAGAGAGAGAGGAGGAAGCAGGCTCCCTGCTGAGCAGAGAGCCCGATGCGGGGCTCGATCCCAGGACCCTGAGATCATGACCTGAGCGGAAGGCAGCGGCTTAACCCACTGAGCCACCCAGGCGCCCCTTAACGTCAGTTTTAAGTGAACGTCATGGTAGGCATTTCTATGCTCTGCAGGGAGCCTGATGCAGGGTACAGTGTGGGGCATGATCCCATGACTGTCACCCAAGCACCCAATTTGGCTCATTTTTAAAAAGAAAAAGCAAAAATTATCATAACCACATGTAACACACTTTGATATGTTTTTCCCCATCCTTTGTCTATGCATATAAATAGCTGCATTTTCAAATAAATGAGAAATAGTTTTATAACCTAAAAAATTTAACTGTGCATTAAATTACTATTAATATTTTTCTGTGGCATTAAGTACTTTTAGATATCACATAATATTCCATTTGATTGATGTACCATTTAACCACTGAGCTACTGTTGAATATTCAGGTTGTTTCCTCTGTATAGATACTGTAGTGAGTATATATATAAATCTTGCCTTTGGGCGCCTGGGTGGCTCAGTGGGTTAAAGCCTCTGCCTTCCACTCAGGTCATGGTCTCAGGATCCTGGGATCAAGCCCCATATGGGGCTCTCTGCTTAGCTGGGAGCCTGCTTCCCCCTCTCATCTCTGCCTGCCTCTCTGCCTGTTTGTGATCTCTGTCTGTCAGATAAATACATGAAATCTTTAAATTAAAAAAAAAAATCTTGATTTCGTATTTATTTCTTTAGGATTGGTTCCTGGAAGTGGAACTACTGTATCAAAGATTTGGACATTTTTAAGACCCCAGAAAGGTAATACAGTATTAAATGTGATTATAAATGTGAACACATTCTTAGCAACACTAGCTATTAACACTTATTTTCAATCTTTGTCAATCTGATGGGGAGACTCCTGTGTAATTTAATTTGATAAAATTGCATTTTTGCACATATACTCATATTAATAACTTTACTACCTCAAGGACTTAATATTCTTTGTCTTCTCTATGATGCTTACTCAGCTGGTTAAGAAATGTATTTTTTATTGACTTTGGCAGTCTTTCTTTTAAAATAAATTATATTTTGAACACATACAAAGGTGAAGAAAAATAGCATAAGGAAGGATCCAAATTATTTTACTTAGTAAAAAAAAGGTAAGATTGTGTATCATTCTTTTTTTTTTTAAGATTTCTTTTATTTATTTATTTGACAGAGAGAGAGAGATCACAAGTAGGCAGAGAGGCAGGCAGAGAGAGGGGGAAGCAGGCTCCCCACTGAGCAGAGAGCCCGATGAGGGGCTCGATCCCAGGACCCTGAGATCATGACCTGAGCCTAAGGCAGAGGCTTAACCCACTGAGCCACCCAGATGCCCCAAGACTGTATATCATTCGTAATGTTGTGGTAAATAGAGCATTATTACAATAAGATAGTAATATTGTATTTTATTTATTGAATTTCTTTTCTGAAATCATATTGAATTTATTGCTTAATGTGCCATTTTCATTATAGCACTTTCCAAAATGTTTCCTAAATGCTTATTAGTTTTTATAAGGTTAAGAAAAACATTCACTAGGTAACTACTTTGAAATAATTGCCTCAACTCTGCTTTCATTCCTAGTGCCTAGAAACAGACTTGCCTACTTTAATTTTCTTTCATGTTATCATTACTATGAAGTCATTCTATAGATAGGGTAATAAGCATTCTGGCATGCAGAAAAATAGCATCTGTGAAACTATATGGCACAGTTTGGTTGGGGCTGTTCCTCCCTCAGAACTTCATTATGTAATTTGAAAGTGTTTACTTAAGCTCCTTTGGGCTGCCTCCATGGTAGCTATGAAGTCACAGAATTAGGAACAGTTTAGGGCCTGATAACAAAGTCTATTAGTTTAATGTGAATGCTCTGTCAAGGTTTTTTTTTTTTTTTATCATTGCTGTATAAGAACCTTTAAAAACCTTTAAAAACCAAAATATACGTAATTTCGTTTGCTTCTTCAAAAATCATTAAGAAATACTCAAAGGGTTCATAAATGTGTGTTTGCTCATCTTTTAGATGTGCTTATTTTTTAAACTTGTATTCCATACTATGGATTCACAGTATGATTTTGACTCAATATAATTATAAATGATTATGCAAAATGACCAAAATGTGTAGAGGTATTAGCCTTTAGGAAAGTACAAATTATTAAAATTCTATTTCTAAGCCAAGAAAGCACTATTTCTAAGTCATAAATGAAATCTTTCTAAGAGAACATCGAAGATGTGTAAATTATAATAATACCAGTTTTAGGAGAATTTAAAAAGATATTAGATTATAAGAAAAGATTGTTTTATTGTGATTACTCAAAGAAGGGTAGTATTTTCAGTTCCTAAGAGAACTCTTGAGCCTTTTTACCAACCAAATAACTATGTGTACTGGTTTATTATTTATTTTTAAGATTATTTATTTATTTACTTGTTTGACAGACAGAGATCACAAGTAGTAGGCAGAGAGGCCGACAGAGAGAGATGAGAAAGCAGGCTCCCCGTGGAGCAGAGATCCCGATGTGGGGCTCGATTCCAGGACCCTGGGATCATGACCTGAGCTGAAGGCAGAGGGTTTAACCCACTGAGCCACCCAGGCACCCCTGTGTACTGGTTTTAAAGAAAAATAATGCAATGTGCATTGTAAACATGGAAGAAGAGTCATTTTAAATTTTGTATTTTAATAATCAAGTGGTACATCATCTAAAAGGCAACACACAAATTCTTATAAAATACCAAAAATCTCAACCATTCCTTTTAGAATCATTGAGTTTTATGAATAAACAAGCCTAAGTCAAGATCCTGACTTATACAGCTCTTTTAAAGAAGTGTCATTTTAATTATGTAACATGAAATTTGTTATAAAATTGTTTACTGGAATAGTCCCCTTATAGCATTTTGCTTTTTAACTCTGAGAAGTAAAGACATGTCATTGATGGCCTTCCCAATGATCTGGTGAGGTATAAAGTCAGGGATTATTCAGGGAAGGAACAGAAAAAACTTTTAGGACCTGATTATCTTTAAGGTATAGCCACTGTGGGGATCCTACTTGGTTTGGGAGAGAGGGGGTATCTGTGTATAGGACACCTGACCTGGAGTGGGGAGAATGGTCAGGAGAGAGAAGGAGGAAAGATGAGACAAACTGCCTACTTGGATTGGTTTAGAATTAGCTTTGCTGTAACAATGGAATGTTTGGGTTTTTGTATCTCATTCTGCTATCAAAAGAGGATGTTTGGTTTCTTATGTTTAAACATTTTTAATATACAGTATTTTGTTTATAAATCTATTTATCTGAAGTTAATAGGTATGGTGATTTTAAACACATTGCAAATTCTTTGGCACTCCATTAAAAGAGGAGTGTAATTCCCCTCTCTAGAATATGTATGGCATTAGTAATTTTTCTCTGTAACAAACAGAATGTGATGGATATGATGCTGCATGATTTCTAAGAAGGAGGATTATGTCATAGAAGGTGATACAGCTTTACCTGGCTCTGAGTCTCTGGACACTTGGAACCCAGCAAGCCTGTTGTAAGAAAGCTCAAACCTTAAGAAGAGGTTTTTGTGAAGGTGTTCTGACCTGAGAGTCCCAGCTAAGGTCCCAGTCATCAGTAAGTACTAAGCACTAGATATGTTAATTGAACAAGCCTTTGGATGATACCAGCTTCCAGCCTATGGGCTGCTCCAGAGGAGGCCAAGTGGATTAGAAACAAGCTATCCCTGCAGAGCCCCACCCAGACTGCATATTCAAGTAAAGTAATGAATAGGTTCTGGGTTTGTTATGTACTTGAGTGCCTGTTTGCAGGGACTAGCTCTAGCTCAGGTTAGGTGTAACAAGTAGGAAGGAGATGGAGGAGGCAAAAGAAAATGCTTTCCCTCCACTTTTCCTCTTTTTCTTAGCCATACTGGGACCTTAGCACCTACTAATATTAACTATTGGTGATTAAGTATGGTTTTGAAGTGCCATCAGGAGCCAAAAAAATACCATAATGGGGACCTATCTAAACTTCTTTTCCTCGGAGGCTTCGCCTCTGAGCTGGGAAAAGAGAAAGCTTGAGTATATTTCCCCTTCTCTTCTCCCCTAGGTATCCCTAGTTTCAAAAATGAGGGGAAAGCAAGATTTAATCATCTCCTGTTCTCATCTCTTCTGAATTCAAATCTTTGGAAAGGTGCTTCCCCTACTCCCCTAAAAGAATACAGACTTTTCAATTTCATGAAGGGACCAAACCTGCAACATATTTTCATTCCTGATCAAGGAAGAAGGATTTACTGACCAAAGTTACACAATAAGGACACCATTCTGGCTTTAGTTACTCATCAGTGTCCTTGAAAGGTTCCTATGGCTCCCCTTCCCCTAAATGTGGGCACTCCCCAGGGTTCTCTTCTCAGACCTCACTTTTTGTACTTTGTGGTTCATCTTATACATTCCCATGACTTCAGTTACCATCTACATTTTATTGACTCTAGAGAGCCAGACTTTACTTCCAATGCTCCTGGGCCAGTTTGATAGCTCAAATCCCACAGAACAGAAGAGAGTTGGTTCTTCCTCCTGGATCTAAGGCCCACTCATCCCAATCCATGCACTGGACCAGAAACCTGGGGATCTCCTGCCCTTGCTCATAAAACCATCCCACCAATTCATTTTAATTACTTTTCTTGATTCCCTCTTCTCTCTATCCCCACTGTCATTAGGTACACAGCAGTGGTCCCAATCCATTCTTACTTGGAATTCAGGTTGTTTTACATTCCATCTTGGGAGTCTCCAGGACCCCAGGCAATGTCATCTTTTTAAAGATCTGTAATCTTTTCACACCTGACCATGCATTTTTATTAAAAAATCCTTTCTTGGTTTTCCCTTTCCTTTAGGTTTAATCCTGAAGCCCATTAGTCCTTTACTCACAACCCCCCTGAAAATGTATGTAAAACTGTAGTATAGATCTGTAGGCACATTTTTCTGGAGAGAGGCCACATTGCTTCCTATAGGCTCTCAAAAGGGTACCTGTCTACAAAAAGGTTAAAAACGTGTACCTCTCAGGATAAAGTTCAGACTCCTCTGGCCTTTTGTCCAGGTTCCTTTCTCACAGGTCTTTACTCCCTTCTTGTGCTGTACTTCTCTCTCTGTGGTTCCAGGCCTTTATACATTCTGCTTTGCCTTCTCAGCTTAGGAATCCCCTTCATTTCCTAGCTAGCCTAACTGACCATCCAGAAGACCACATTCTTTCTTTCAAGAAACACCTCAGATCACACTACCTAGAGAAAACTGTGTAGCCTAGCAATTGCTCTTTTTTAGGATTTACCCTCTGGATTTCAGAACTTGGGTGAGGCAGTTTGGTGGGGGGGGCGGGAGAAAAGGGAAAAAAAAACATAAAGCCTGTAAAACAAGCAAGGACTGATAATCGTTTCTGCAGCACTTGTACACTGTAAAACTCTAGGCTGCAATATACATTTTTACAGTACTCTCTAGGAAGAAATTGGATGGTAAATGTGTAATTTATATTTGTTAGCAGTTTTTTGTTGTTTTGTTTTTTTATTTTTAATTTTTTATAAACATATATTTTTATTCCCGGGGTACAGGTCTGTGAATCGCCAGGTTTACACACTTCACAGCACTCACCGTAGCACATACCCTCTGTTAGCAGTTTTGATGATAAATACCACACACAACTTCCTGTTACAGAATATTGTATAGAATTTTCAGCATCATCCAGTTTTCCTTTACTTTATGCCTAGCCACTGCAGTGTTAGGTATTATTTAAGAAATCCTGTAAAAATGCAGTTCTGATATTTTGTAACCTGCTACGAGGGCTCCTGGTTCACGCAGCACCAAAAGAGCCTACCATCACGACGTGTTCCTAAACTTGCCCATCTACCCTGGAAGATGTTCCAACTTTTTGAGAGAAAACGTGTTCTGACTAGCATACTTGTGAGACCTTACAGCATAGGCTCTAACAGTCAAACCTTTTTTTCTTAAAAAAAAAAAAAAAAAGTTGTTTTTAAAAATTGTTTCTAACAGAGCTCGTTGCCCTCCTCCGGCGGACGGATCTGAGCGAAGTGTACTGCCCTGCTAGTAACGCATCAACTTATAAATAGCGCTTACCGCGCTGAGTCACCAAAACCCCAGCTTCCCCAAATAGCTTGTAACGACTGCTGGAATCGCGTCCCCTGGAACCGTGACCGACTCCTACCACACACCCGCAGGACTGTAGGCCCGCGCCACTGATTGGGTCCCCAACCACTGGGCGCCCCGTGAACGCGGTCAAGGCTGCCAAATTCCCAACCCGGAGTCGAAAGTGTGGGACCTCGGACGCTCGGAAGGCGCTCTCGGGACGCAGCGGGACTTGGCCTTGACTGCTCCGGGGCCGCCCCGCCCCCTCCGGAGCTGGGAGCCGCGGGGGGCCGGCACCAGCCTCCGCCCAGCGCCGGCGGCTCACACAATGGGACGCGTAGGGAGGGGGTGGCCACGGCTCCTACTCTGGTCCAGGCCCGGGACTCTGGATTGCGGGGGAAGCAGCCAGGGGCTAGAGCAGTGAGGAAAACCCCTGTCCACCCTCCGCCCACTCCCACGCTTCGAAATGGCTGCAGCCGCAGTTAACTGGAGGCTGGAGAAGAGATGGGGGAGGGAGCGGAAGTGCCACCCCCTGCAGTCAGGGGATGGTGACGTCACCCCCTACGGTTAACCTGTAGCGGGGGCGTCTGCCCATCACGTGATCCAGCCCCCCCCCCCGCCAAATCCCGCGCGCGCCTCCCTCCCCCAGCTCCGACTCCCACCTCTCCCCCGCCCCTTCTCCCCAACTTTCGCCCTCCCTGCTCCAGCACTGCTGTCAACAGCGCCAGCTCCGCCCCCTCCCCCGCGCCCTGAGTAACCGCCACGGCGGCGCGGCGGGCGCTAGCGCACAGGTCCCGGGCTCCCGAGTGAGAGCTTGCTCCCTGACCCCACCTTGCCCCCCCAGTTCCTGGCACTCTGGGTGCGTGGGCACCGGAGCCAGGGAGCGCAGCGGCGTGTGGCGACAGCTCCTTTGCTCAACCCTCCCACAGCAGCCGCAGGACGAGGCGGAGACGCCAGGTCCGAGCTCGGAGGGGGCGAGGCGCGCTCGGCGGCCTCCTGGACCTGGCATATCTCCGCCGGGGGGTCGGCCCCCGGGCGGGAGCGGCAACCTGGAGCCAGCCTTCGACCCGCGCCTCCGCAGCGCTCCCGCCTCCGCTCTCCTTGCTGCCTGGGCGGTTCACGATAGTCCTGCCTGTCTTCGTCTCCCGCCGCGACACGGGCACCGGCCGTAAAACGAGGGGCCAGGCGCTGACCGCCTTCTTGAGCCCCCTCGGCCACCCCGCCGTGGACTGCTGGGTTTGCAGATTTGGTGGCTGTCACTGCTTCGCCTTGTTCTATTTTTTTCCCTCAATTCCCTTCTAAAAGTAGAGGCTTGGGGGAGGGAAAAGAAAACCCAGTGTAGAAAGGGGCGGTACGAACTGACCTGTCAACGGCGGAGAAGGAAGACCCCGGTTCGGGGCGAACTCTCGAGCCCGCGCAGGGACCGGAGCCCTGGGTTCGCGCTGAGCGGTGCGGCGGCAGCTGTGCCTCAGCCAGGTGTCCCCCCTCGGCGGGGCCCGCGCTACCGCGCCCGCCCCCTCCCCTGGCGCCGCGCTCCCCGCCCCGTCGCCAGGGACCAGGGAACCCCCCAGCTCGATTTTTTGTGCAGTTTCAGCAAAGCTCCGAGGAAGTTGGTCCTTTTGTTCCACTATTTATAGATTGCGTCAACATTGCGAAAAGGAGAAGGCGGAGCGGTGGCCCCTCCCCCTCCCTCCGCCGGCTCCTGGGAGAGAAAAGCCCCAGCACACGACCTAAGTACACAGCGAGCCAGCCGCCCGCCCGCCCCCGGCCTCCTGCTCGCCTCTTCCCCCTCCTCTTAGCCCGGGCCAGAGCGCTGCCAACCCCGTCACGTGCCCGCCCGGGAAAACCAGCTCCCCGGGGCTCCGCGTCGCCCGCCAGGCTCTGTGGCGGCCGCGGCTGCTCCGCTCAGCTGTGCGCCCAGCTCGTGGGGTCCGGCTGAAGCCCGAGCGTCGCGCGCAGCGTGGCCACCCGTGTCTTAGCCACCCAGCGGGGACCCCTGGTCCGCGGCTCCAGGGTGTGCTCACAAACGTCCGGCGTTTCCGCCCTTCATAAGCGCCCTTCTCTCACCCCCCTTCCCCCCCCCCCCCCCCCCCCCGCTTTGGGAGCGCCACCGCCCTGGTCGCGAAGTGTGCGCGCGTTCGGGCCTCGCCTCGGAGTCAGGGGCCTGACTTGTCCCTCGCCCAGCCGCGTCCCCAGGCGTTGGGATGCCCGCCCACACCTTCCCCCGCACGATAGGTTGAGGGCGGGGGATTGAGACTTGCGGAGCTGGCTCGCGGCGGCTCTCAAGCTGGTCCGCAGAGCGCGGGAAGCGCGGTGCGGCGGTTTCAGGACGCGCGGAGACGCACTCTCTACTCCGCAGGTGCAGCGAGGCATTGAGCGAGTTCAGTTACCGCTTCCCGGACAACTAGGGACCGACCAGTTTGCAGACCTAAGTTGCAGTCGGTGGGGGAATATGGTTTTAAAGTAGGTACTGGAAGTTAGATATGTGACACAAACATTGGAACTTTCCTTCAAAACCTGATGAAATGATAGGCCCCGCCATATCCCCGAAATGAAACTGAACTCCCTGCCGGCCTAAAGCCTCTGTTTCTGAGCTCGATGTAAACAAGGAAGGCAGTAAATACGAGAAGAAGGCCTTAGAACAATACCAAGTGCAAGTAGCTAGTTTGAGTGTAATTTACCTTCTCACATTATGGCCTTTTCCCTAACTTATTTATTTAGATCGCTATTTAACTTTCCCGAGTCGGAGTAAAATATTTTAGCCCATCAGATCACGGATGGAGGAAAGCCCAGGCTGAGCTGGGACGAGTGCAGGAAATGCGTTGGACCTTTCCGGGCAGCTGGACAGTGTGGTAAACAGTCTGGAAGGGTTACATTATTTTCTGAGGAGTTTGGAGAGACTGTACACGTGCGTTCAGCCTCGTTCTGGCTCAAGTGCGGACCAGGGGAGTAGGGGCGAGACCTCTGTACCGGCCCGCGCCCGCGCCCTACGTTTCCTGGCGGTGCACTATCGCTTGTCCAAACCTAGGAGTGCTTTCGCGCGGGCCACACGGGACAACAATAAATATGCCTCTCTTTGACTAACCGTTCCTGGTTTGGGCCTTGTTTGTTTGTTTTAAGGGGAAGAACTTGATATGGGTTCATCAATTTAGCAACGTGCGCTTGGCTCGCCATAAAGAGAGGTGAGAAGAAATAAAGCAAACCTGTACAGTAGCTGCTGGATTTGCAAAGCGCAGAGCTCAGCAGACCCGCTGCAAATTGGACGACGTGTAGGTCCCTTGACACCTGACGGGTCTTCGAGTCTGGTGGGGGAACTCACTCTTAATGTTATGGCTTTCGTGCCTCCTCTCTCTTCCGAGTTCGTGAAAGGTCCAGGCCACCCCTCTTCCTGCCTTTCTACTCTGCCTTGTCTTCTGTATTTGAAAAAGACAGCCTGCCTATGAAGGCGAATTCGTTTCCGCGCCAATTTTGTTGCATCCATACCTACAAACCACGTTTCTTTGCAGGAAGAAAATAAGCCAGGGCCTCCTGGTCCTTCCCGCCCCTGTAAATGACAGGGGTGTCCAGGCCGGAGCCTTAGCCTTCCTTCCCCCTTCGCGTTTCAGGCCAAACCGCGGTGTCCCCGCCACTTTGTCGGGACACGTGCCTTTCACCCCCACTTTGTTCTTCCGCAGTCTTTTCTGCTGCGGAGAGGAGGGAGCGAAAGTAAAACGAAAGCACCCGGGCGCATCAGTCGCAGCGGCTTCCCTGGGTTTCCCTGAGAGCGGCCGCGGGAGGCCAAGTTCTGGGGTGGGGAAGGCGGGGGTGGGGAAGGCGAGGGTGGGCGCCAGAGTTGTGCGGAAACCGGTCGGGGGTGGTCTCCGGAGGGCGTCCGGGGGCTGCCACGAGCCCTAGGGCTCTTTCTTCCCCTGGGAGAAGCGCATGCCAGTCCAGAAGGGAAAGTTTGGCCTGAGTCTGGAGTTGAAATTCGAGACTGATTAGGGCTGTGCGGAGGGGACGCGAAGGCCAAGGAGTGTGGCGCGGAGGCGAGCGTTGGTCCCTGGAGGCGGATCCCGGGGAGAGGCCTGGGCGAGCCAGTGCGCACAGAGGCCGCAGAGGCCCACAGAATTGTTGATCCACTGACGTTGGATAAACACCCAGACTCCCCGCAAATACCAGAGTTCTGCGTGGTGAAAAGATTTCAGGAAACTTTGGTGACATCCTCTGCTCCCGCCCTCCTCCCTGGCGGTAGTCACCGCGGGGACAAAGGCGGCCTGCGCAGAATTGGATGAGGCGCGGCCCGTTTGGGTGGCCTTACCCGCCGCAGATTTTTTCAGTTAAGGGGAGGCTTGAGAATATCTTCACAAGGTGAAGGTACTCCCCCACAACCCTCTCAGGGTTGGCAGCCGGTCCCAAATTAAGTCCTCGCTTCTACATCCATCCCCGTAGTGAACCAACACTGGAAGACTGGCCTGCTAGAGACTTGCTCTGTCACTCCGGTACATACGTGTAATGCCAAACGGCAGAAAAGCACCACCTTACCCTAATAAACCACTAACTTTATTCTATTTAATGGTGCATTTGTTGTAGCAATATCTGTGAGTTTTGGCAAGTGTTAAAAAATCATTTGATCCTAAATGAGTCGAATGTGGAAACACAGTTTTCTGTGTGAGGATTTGGGTCTGTGCTTTCTCTCACCGGGCACCTAGTGCACGGTACAGCCCACCACTGTTACATCTCTAGCTGTTCAGAGGCGCTTTGGCATCGCGCTTTTTCGCTCTTTAAATAGAGACTTGGAATTGTGTATTTGTTTGCGTCTTTTAGATCCCGCATTGCTGGTTATTCATTTCACCAAAGTGACTTTAAAACAGCTGTAATTTTTAAAGATGCAAAACTGAGTTCGCTTGGGCGAGCCTCGGGAAGGCAATTTTGGTTTCCTGCTAGTGTTTTGCTGGTAACAGGCAGTACTCAATCCCAGAGCAGCAGTTCGTTTTTTGTTCCTTCATTTCTCACCACAAGTGCAAATACCAGAAAGTTCTAACTGTTAAAAAAAAAAGACGGCCTACTCCACCCAAATTTCTTTATACAATGTTGAGAAGCGAGCTACAGGTGAAATAGACCCTTAGGTTTATCCGCCCTTAGGCTACCCTTTTGTAAAGAGCCATCTATTTCTTTAAAAGAATATTCATCAGAAGCTGTTTTTGACTCAGCAGACTGATAAAAATGTCTTTCACCATGTTCGCCCTTTGGCTTCATACCTGGCCACTGTTCTCACTTTCTTGCAAGTTTTTTCCTCTTGTAACTTATTGTTGTGAAACAGAGGTTCCATCAAGTTATCTTGCTTACCTGGGCATCTGTTATTATGAAGTTGGTCTATTCTACACCCCTACTTAAATAAAAAGTACATGCACAGCTTTGAAAGCCCTAGTTACCTTTATTCCGCCACTCTCCTTTTTTTTTTTTTTTTAAATCTCCTCACACCCAAATAATACATTTCCTGCTCTAGGTTGAAACTGCAGCACTGAAAACGTTATCAGCCCCGGCAGTCCCCTGAGCCATCGAAAGCCCAACCTTGCCTACTCCACTGGAACCCGCACCAGAAACCTCGATTTGGAGTCCAGTTTGGAAACAAATCTGTGCTTTTCGCGGTGAAATGGGAACTTGCCCAAGCGATGCATCTGGCTTTAGATTTTATGGGGAATATGATCTGGAAAAGGGAACGCCTGCTTCAGGCGTGGCAACATGCCCCGTGCGGATCCCTGGGGGCTCCCTCCAGCAAACAGTGCGCGGGGCCTCGACCCGCAGAGCCTCAGCCAACCTCTGGGCGCCCTGGTTTGGGTTAACCCCACACTAGGGCTCTCCCTTCCCGGCTTCGCCTGGGGTCGCTCTCGGCGGCTGACGAAGCTTTTAGACTACAGGAGAAAGCTTGAGGGTGAGATCAGATGTCCTTAAAGGGGCTGGGAAAAGGAAGAGGCTCTTCGCAGCTAGTGCCAAAGAACTCGGACACCCCGCGCTGCACGCGAGGCGAAGAAGACCGTCCTGGGGGAGCACAAGTGTTCCCCGGACTTTGCCAAAGTTTCGAGAATCCAGAAGTGGCATGTCCCCTACCTCCGCCCCCCACTGGTTCATTTCATAATCCCCTCCCTTCAGGTTGCGTTAGGCGGGGACCCAGGCGAAGTGGGGGTAGGGTAGGAGGTGGGGTTGGGGTGAGGTGTGGAGGTTGAGCATTCTCTTTTTAGCGCTCCCTCGACTGCGGAAACCTGTAAGGGGTTAAATGGCGCGGCGGGGTGGGCGTGGGGAGTGGTGCCTGCGTTCGGGCCCCGACGGGCGGGAGAAGCGGGGTGGGGGTGTGGGATCCCGGAAAGGACCGGGAAAGCGGGGACCGAGGAGGGAGCTGTGTGGGGAGGGTTTCTGCAATTGGGAGCTGGTTTCAGGGAAGATGCGGGCGGCAATGGGGATGGGCCCGGTAGCCGAAGAGCCAAACACTGGTTAGTGCACGTCTTGGCCCCTCTGGACAGCATTATGTCAGGAGACCTCTCTGGCATGGAGCTCTGACCCGCGGAGAAGAGACTCCCCCCTCGGCCTCTCTCCGCGAGCGGGGCTGGGCTGGCTCAGGGAAGCTGGCAGTGCGCCGCGCCGAGCCCGGGGCGCTGAGGTCGACCAGTAGCCTTCGGAGCGGGCGGCGGCCCTTCTCCAGTCTACGTGGAAAAACTCATCTGAAAGAGCAACCCCTCGGCAAGCAGCCGTTTAGTCCCGGTAAAGTAGACAGAAAGGGACTCAGGGAATGGGGGAAGTTCAGTTTAGAACTTCCCACAGTTTCCAAGTTTGTCAGGCGACTGGGAATCTTGATAGCTCTTGAAGAGCTGCGCCCATTTCCCCTTCCAGAAGAAAACCAAAGGAGTTTTCCTCCAAAGGAAGGCTGAAGTGCAGGTCCCACGTGGGACCCGAACAGCTCCGCCAGCTGACCTAGGGCTCGGTTCTCCCAGCGCGCGGGGGAGCGTCCGTAGCGAGCAGCCCCGGGCGGGAAGCGCGCGACTCCCGGCGCGCTCTGCGCTGGGCCGCTTTGCGGCCCGGGCGTTACAGCAGGAAACGCTTCGTCCCGTTTTCTGTCTCCCAGTCAAAACATTTGGCTGATTTTCGAAATAACTTTTTTGATAGTCCGGAAAAGAAACACGACAGATAGACTCACCATCAGGCTTGCGTCAGAGAATCATTTTCCCTGGACTACAGTGAGATTGGTTTTTTTCATAAGTTGCAGGAACTGAATTTTTGATGATTTACCTGCCTGCTGGAGCTCCTAGGTCTGTCCTCCTCCTCTCCTTTCCCACTTCATTTGGTTGTCAACTCCTTTCTCATTTTTTTTTTTTAAACTCAGTTACACCGTACCCATTGTAACACGTGTAGCCGCTAGTCTAACTCAGCCTTTATCAATGGTCAATATAAGCCACAGTGTTTGCATAACCCTCACAAAATGGGTGATGTTTTCGGTTCCTTTGATCCACGGCGACGGAGGTTTTGCTTTGCATATTCTTTCCTTTCCTTTCTTCTCTTTCCTTTCTAATTTCTTTCTTTGCTTTTTTGGCTCATCACTTTCAGTGATGGTGCTCTACTCCCATTTACAAGTTCCCTCTCCTCTCAAATAGTTCGGGATTTCTTTTTCTTTTTGCTCACAGGGACCTAAAAAGGAGAAATTCAGCGTTTGCTGACGCACCACTTTTTTTTTTTTCTCCTAGTCAGGATTAACACTAAACGATGTAATCTGTTAAACAAAACAGTCTTTAATATTAAACAACATGAATCTCTCCATTAACCTTGGCAACTATGTCACTTCGAAGAAGGAAGTAATAAAAACGAAAATTCTTGCGAATAAAATATAATTGTGGAAGCTGTCCATTTGAGGTCCGGATGCAGAAGGAAGTGTCCGTCTTTTTAAAAAGAGCTCTTATTTGTAAACAATGATTAATATGAAATAAAATGGGTAAAACTAGCCCCAACAGGGTGCGTGCACATAGTGGGTACTCAATTAATATTTAATCTCCTTCTTTCCCTTTCTTCTCCCCATCACTGGAAATTTTGGCAGGAGGTACAGATTCCCAGTGGCTAAGGAAATTATGCTCAAACTTCGCTTCTGGTTCATGTAATCTCCACTCACTTAAAAAATACCTCACAAAATTTATCCAGGGAGCTTTAATAGCTTATTAAAACTTAATGGAAATAGCTAGACAAAATAAAAAGTATGGTGATTACATACATATAAATCCGAAACACACTAAATTATTTCAAACTTTTCAGTGGCTGTAATAGGTAACCATTACCATTTGATTTCGTTTACCGACTTCTACAGTAAAAACGAAAATTGTGGGCTCCTGCTCACTTCTTGCGTTTCTGCTAGAGCAGCCTTCGCCCACAAACTCCTCTATCGCGACTTCATATTTTTCACAATGCTAATTTTATCTGGACCCTGTTCAGTTATCCACATTTGAGACTTGTACTCAATTTTTTTTTCTTTTAAAAAATAAAATGAGAAAACAGAGAAAAAGGTTGTAGCGCTCACGGGTGGAGAAAACCCACCTGCCCGCTCCTCCTCCCTTGGTTGCGCAGTTGCTGAAGGTCTGAGAGAGTCGCAGGGAGAGAGATCTGTGCAGAACTTTCGCAGGTACCTGGTCCAGATGTGTCTTCTTTGGGGCGCATTCGCCGGGAGTAAACAGTTACGTTGGCAACTTTGCGCTGCTTTTTAAGAGAACTCCCGCACGTTCGCGTCCGCCTACAGGTTTTTCTGTCTCAAATGATTAAGTATTTAAAACATGTTCCCCGCACGCTTTCTCCTTCTAAATGTCCAGGCCAGTCACGGCGGGTGACCTTGGTCTCAGCCCCCTTCCTGGGGCGGGGCTGCCTCTCCCTGTGAGCTGGCGACAGTGGCACCTAATGAGTACTTGGCTTGCACAGACGTGAGTGCGTGAGCACGGTGCATGCATCTCGAACGCTATACCCAGGTTCAAAGCGCCGTACGTGAGGAAAACTTGGGCGCTAATATCTTCTCTTTGGACAAGCACCCTCGAGGAATCTGTGAAGAGGGCGAGGGGGCGCCGTGGTGGCTTTGGGATGGACTTTACTTCTGAGATCCATTTAGCTCGTTCTGGAAAACTACACCATACATGAGCATATAAAAATTTCTCCCCGCCCTCCACTCCAGTGGTCTGCAAGTCCCGGGTGCGAGCGCAACTGCTCCAGAGTCTCGCACCGGGTTCCCGCGCAGAGCCGAAGGCGAGGTCACAGTCAGGTCAGAGTCGCAGATCTAGGTCAGAAGTGAGGGGAAAAAAATCTAGGTCCAGCCGGGAGCTGCTGTCTGGGGCTTAGCCCAGCCCCCTCAAATCCTTCTCAGCGCAAAAGTAGTGGATTACGATATTTTGAGCAAACTGGACGCCACACCTAGAAGGGCCCGCAGAATCGCTTGCCTTTCGTGCGGGTGCTGGCATCAGTGCGACCAGAGCATGTTATTATTTTTGCAAACAGAGACCTGAGGTGAGCCCCCATCCTCCACCCCACCCCCGCGGCCCGGGAGCCACCACAGAGCTTTCCCATCTGGAAGGCCAGGGGTCCGGGCAGGCCCAGCACCAAACCCCGCTGTCTGTGGCGGGGCAGCGGGGACGGCGTCGCGCATCGAGTGGCGGGCACTGGGGAGCGGCGGCCGCGGGAAGCCCACGCCGATCCGGCGCAGCAGCGAAGGCGGAGACGCTTCCAGCCTCCGCCTCGAGCGAGGGGCACGCAGGGGGAACCACTTCGCGAGCTTCGTGGAGCAGGCAAGTGTGGCGGGGATGGGATACGGGGCGGGAACGAAGTCTGTTCTCATCAGGGATCTTGCGGTCTCAGCCGTCCACAGAGGCGCTCGGGGTGAACGGTCGAAGGACCCCGGTAGCTCTGAGCAGCAAAGGTGGGCCTAGCTGCAGCGACCAGGAGTGTCTCCCGGTCAGGGTGGTGCAGCGGCCTTCGCCGCATGGGTGCCGCACACAGCCCGAGCACAGGTCTTACAGCTGGGCCCAGCCAAACTCTCTGAGTGGGCCTGTGCAGATGGCCTGATGGCGGGGAACTCTCAGGCATTGGCCTAGACGCCGAGAATTCACAAGGGTATTTCCAGGCCCCAGCGGTCTCTGGGCAGGGGCTAGCTCAGAGTCAGGTTTCTTCTTTTACCAAAAAAGAACTACACAGTTTCCCCAAATCTGCAATCAATGAACTCAGGGCTGACTGTTTTCTTAGGATCCTGTAGGTATGTTTGCGTGTAGAAGTGAATTTGGGGACTATCTTTTTTCCCTCAAGTGAGGTGGTCGCACAGACAAAAGGTGGATTACAGGCCTGGGAAGAATTCATCCCCTGTTCATGTATGTGTCTCCTTCTTGGGACATTGCGTGTTCTCCACACTCCTAGGCTTGCTAGGGGAGGTCCTGTACTGAGCTGAGGAGGTGGGCTTCCTTGCAGGACTAGTCTGACTTGCAAATGAGAGGTCTTTTCCCACAGACTTGGCAGGGACAGCAGGAGGGCATGAAAATGACCAGGAGATGGGACCTGAGTATGTGTGGAGGACTTGGGGTGGTTTTCTCCCTACAAAAAAGGAGGCCTGGGGTTGCCTTGCCTAAAAGACAAGGTGGATATGCCCAGTCTAAAGGTGAATAGGTCAAGGCAGAAGCTTCCAGAGACTATGCTAGTGTCAGAAATCTGTATGTTCCTACCTAAGTTTCTTATACCGCGCTTTAACATTCTTTGCATTTGTTTTCCGTTTTCTCTTCAGTCAAGTGTTTTTGAACATCTTGCAAAAGGAAGTCACACACTTAACAGATCTTTATTGAGAGCCTATTGTGCATTGGGCACAGGAATGGGATAGAGAACAAGATAGTTTGTGTCTTTACAGAGCTTGCTATCTAATTTTCTTTATGGAGGGGGGGAACCCAACCAACACCACCACCACTACCCCCCCCCCCGCCCCCCGGCAATTAGAATATGCTGTGAAAAGGGATACATGGACACATCCATGGTGAAGTGAACATAGTTATTTGGGCCTATTTACAACAACATCCCTGGAATATAGTGGTCAGAGGACTGGGTGGGGAAGTAGAGAGACAGACTCAGGTGATTAGCCTGGATCCAAGAGAGGAGTTTAAAGGGTAGACAGTGCATCATGGGACCTTCAGGGTGGTGGGTGGCCCAGAAAATAAAGCTGAGAAGCCTGTGGTGCTGTCGTAGATCAGATGCCCACTAGGTTTTCCTTCTGGCACTAAGAAGGATTTACTTCATTTTATTCGGGGAGTTGGTATTTTCATTTCAGGACCCACTGAGGCACATATAAATAAATAAAACACATCTACCCCTGTTATACCTAGGTGACTGATCCTTCAGACCTTAAAAAGAAGAAAACTGGGCGCCTGGTTGGCTCAGTGGGTTAAGCCGCTGCCTTCGGCTCAGGTCATGATCTCAGAGTCCTGGGATCGAGTCCCGCATCGGGCTCACTGCTCAGCAGAGAGCCTGCTTCCCTCTCTCTCTCTCTGCCTGCCTCTCCATCTACTTGTGATTTCTCTCTGTCAAATAAATAAATAAAATCTTTAAAAAAAAAAAAAAAAGAAGAAGAAAACTAAAAACTCATTTTAAGAGAACCATCTAGCAGAAAATTTTGTGAAAATATGGCAATTAGAGAATTGTATCTGAGACTAAACCTTAGACACTTGAAGACACTGTCCTGTCCTCCTGGAGTTTAAAATCCAGTGGAAAATATGGAGAAATAAATACAAGTTGTTCAGTGTTCTGGAATACAAAGGGCAGCCGACAAGGCAGGCTTTACACTCTGGAGACCAGGTCATGGGGGTGGGGCATTTAGTTCAAGGTAGCTCAGGGAAGTCCCTCCGGGAAATCCCAGAGAACATTCCTAGGAAAAAGAAAGCCTTTTGGGGTTGACACAGTCCTTTTCCTCTCTGGAAATGTTGGAGTCTTCACAACATTTGTGAGTCTTAGGCGTGCTATCAGCTAATAACTCTGTTTCAGAGAGACAAAAGAAAGGTCTTGCAACTAATTAGACTTAAAAATAAAGTGTTAGTTTGATGTAACAATTATTAAGTATGAAAATACCTAGGCTGGTACCTTTAACTAGAGCTACTGAATTCCTTCGTTGTGTTGTCAGTAGGGCCAGAAGGGAACAATTCATTGAGCACCTGCTGTGTGACAAAATAGTTCACACCTATTGCCTTTTCTAATTCTGATAAAAGCTCCATGAAGTAGGTGTTTTTATTTCAGTTTTATAGATTAGGAAACGGAGGCTCAGTGTGTTTATGCAACGTCACTTGGCAAATAAATGGCAAAGCTGTCTGACTCCAAGTCTGTGTTCTTTTCATTCTTCTTACAGAGTCTGTTCCCAACCAGAAGGTTTAGGCGATGATCCTAAAAAAGAATATCATAGTAAGAGGATTCACATTTAGACTTTAAATCCTTCTGGAAAATATAGAGTTGAGCGAAGTTATAGTATCCCTATAAATTATATTTTAGAGTTGCCAATATTAAAAATTAAGGTGATTGCAATAATCAGAACACCAGGAATGTTTTTATACAAGTTGAATTAACACAATGTGATTAATTTCTCTGTACCATCCTTTGCTTGTTAGAAAAATTTCAGAATAAAGACATGCTTGGGGTGCCTGCGTGGCTCAGTGGGTTAAGCCTCTGCCTTCAGCTCAGGTCATGATCTCAGGGTCCTGGGATGGAGCCCCGCATGAGGCTCTTTGCTCAGCAGGGAGTCTGTCCCCCCCCCTTTCCTCTCTGCCTACTTGTGATCTCTGCCAAATAAATAAATAAAATCTTAAAAAAAAAAACACTAAAAAAAAAAAGACATGCTTATATGTTACTTTTGTTTATTATACAGAGAAACGTGTGTATAGCCTTACATTTAAGTGAAAATTCCCTTTTTGATTTTCTAACCTGCAGTCTCTAGGTCACTTTCCTTGGGGTTTGACTGAGGAGACTTGTGTCATTAGTATGCAGATCATTGAAGGTTTGTGATTGGGGGAGATTATGGTAATACTACAATTTTATAGGCTGATAATATTTGATAGGTAAAAGGACAAGTTTTTTTTTTTTTTAATCCTAGGATTATATTAGTCATTCAATCAATTCAATAAATATCTGTTAAATCCATGTTACTTCCCAGGTACAGTGCTGTATACTGAATATATAACATTGATTAAGACAAACTGAGTCCTTGCTGTGGACAGTGTATCAGGAAGGAAGGAAAACAATGTTTGCTCAGCTCCTGCTATGTGCTAAACACTGTCTGAGACTCACTTAATCTTTCAGACAGGGCTGCTGTCTGTCCCTGTATATACAGTACATACACAAAAAAGGGAGGCTCAGAAAATTGAAATATAACTTGTTCAAGATCACACTAGTGAATGGCACAGCTCCATTTCAAACCCAGCAATACAGACGGTGCTTTTCCATTACCCCACTATGCATCCTTCATTATGCAGATACTAAAAATTGTAAGTACTTGTTAGCCATTTTATCGCTCCTTGTCCTGTTTCTTCAACTAAAACAGATTATTATTCTTATCCTGTTTACTTCATGAAGCACTGTTAAAACCCAAAAGCAATTGTTTAGCTTAATTTAATATCACAGGATAAAAAGCATACGAACGCTAATGACAGGTTTATTTTAGCAATCTATTGATGAAAAAGAACTTCTAGTCCAGTGGGATCTGATTTTGATGAATTATTATTGTTCTTTTTTTTTTAGTAATTAATTCAGTGCCTAATACTTATTGGATGTAGAAGAATTTTACTGAGCTGGTGGATACAGAGATTAAGAGAAGTTCCTTATCCAAAAGGAGCTTCAGGTCTAGTGGGTAAAAGAGACATAAACAGGTAAATTATGAAAATGTGCTGTAACAGATGCCTGAGGTCTGTTGAGATCCAACAGCATTCTGAGGCTCCCTTGCCCAGGCTAGACTTTTGTTTCCTGAAACATTGTTTCTCAAGCTAGGAAACACTTGAGCAGCTTGTTAAAAACAAAATCATTCCTCCCTTTTGTATAGTCAGATTTTCTAGAGGTGGGGCCTTACTTTTATTTTATTTTATTTTACTTTTAAAAAGTGGGTTTTTGTTTGTTTGTTTGCTTTTTTAATTGGGGTCCCTGGTTGGCCCCATCGGTTAAGTCCCCTATGGGCTCCATGCTCTGGGCATGGAGCCTGCTTAAGATTCTCTCTCCCTCTGCCTCTCCTTACCTAATTTTTTTTTTTTTTTTAAATTTCTATGCCTGACGTGGGGCTTGAACTCACTACCCCAGGATCAAGAGTCACATGCTCTACTGACTGAGCCAGCCAGGTGCCCCCATTACTCTCCACTGGAAACAAATTTTCCAACAGCTCTTACGAAGTCTGCTTAGATCAGCATTTGGGAAAAATATCTAGACCACTTGATTACAGTCAAGTGGCCTAAAGGAAAACAGTCCCCAGCCCCCTGACACTGTGGGCAGGAATGAGGTTATACTCTACCAGTGGAAGTTCAGAATCCAAACCCACTTAGAGAATGTGTGTGCCAAGGGGTGGGAAAGGTTGACGGGAAGTCTTCAAAGCAGATATAGGTGATGTAAAATATAACACATTAAATGGGAGAGCATTTTGGTGAATAGTTTCCCCCATGGCTCTTTAAGACTGTTAGGGGACGTCATGCAGTCCCAGAGCGGCCAGTCTGATGCATATAACCTAACCTCCAGAACGGTTGTGGTGAGGTGGACTCTTGCCTTGGATGGATACAGATTCTTGTTCCTCACACTAGAGCTTTTACTTCTCATCTGCAATGACATCCTGGCTATTTATGTTTTGTATTTGACAAGAAATGCACCACTCTCCTTGCTTTGGGAAGGAGGAGAGGGTATTTAAGGTTTGGGAGTAGATATTTTCCGGCATTTATCTCAGTATTCTGTGTTTCTTAAAACACAACAAAGTCTGCGGAAGGCTGATTAGCGGGCTCTGTGGCTGTGGCTCTTAATGCCTACAGGACATTTTTGAGTATTTCCTTCTTGATTTCAGACCTCATTCTCAGGCCTCAGTGAAACGTTACCCTAGAAGCACCTCTGCCACTGTGACCACCACCCCGGCCGGGATGAGTCTTTCTTTGGCTGTACATTTGCTTTAGGGACTTTTTTAGAAGATAAGTTTATTTGTGTGGAGGCTGAAACTGGTCACTTGACCACATTTGTGATGTGAGTTACATTAGAATGAAGATGTAGAAGGGGGTAAATTGTCTAAATTGCAGCACTAGTGTTTGTGGATATTAGCATGAAGAGCTACAAAAACTCTCTCTTCTAGTCCCTCTCAGTTCAATCCAGATCTAACATTTTTTTTAGTGATATGTATACTGTGTGTGTGTGTATGTGTGTGTGTTATTTTGTAAAATTTAAATGTGTTCCATATGTTGTTATGGTATACTGTTACAACCAAGTGTTAACATACACACATGTACACACACACACACACACACACACACACATACACACACACACACACTTTATCCGTTTAGGGAAAGTATGCTGACTTTTTCTTTCTTTGCTCACAAAATTGAAAAATTGGCAGAATCTTTAATTTGTAACTTGGCAGTATTGCAATTTACAGGCAAGAAAGGCAAGCCAAATTCGGTGAAAATTGTTTGAGAATTTCTTTTGAGTCTTAGTGAAAATCACATAGCTGAGTGTGCACATTCGGACATTTCCTTCTTGATTTTTAACCACATTTATTGGTACTGCCAGAAGTAGTTAAAGCTTCCCAGTGCAGGCATTTGATGTCCAAAGGAAGGTGTGGGGATTTATGGTCACCCTACCCGTGCTATTAATGTTAAAATGACTGTTGGGTTAATTATTTTGAAATTTTGATTGGGGAAATATGAAATGGGATTTTAACCCAAGCTTCATAAGTCCATCTTAATCATGAATTATATAAACACAGATTTGGGAGGTTGGGAGGTCAAAATCAGATGTGTTTTCAGGCTGAGCTTTTTCTGTGGGTTTCTGGAACATTCCTGGTGCCCAAGACACAATGGGACCCTGACAAGTTTGAGGCTTTCTCTTTTGAATGCTGGGGGCCTTGAAATTGTCTTCACAACGAAGGGAGGATTCATGAAATAATGAAAAGCCATTTCCTTTCTTAAAATGTTCAGACAGCAGGACAAACATCTGGGAATTTGTTTAAATACTCTGGTTCCCTGAATTACCCATTTCCTTAACATATATTTTACTTATTTTTCTAAGGGAAATAAATTTCTACTTTGTGTTTTCCCCAGTTCAGTTGTGTTAGGCTCCTCATTTTAGCATTTAGGCTCCTAGGACTTAAGGACGTAGGGCAAGGCCCTATCATGCAGGCTATGATCTGGGGCGGGGCAGGATGTTGTCAGGTGACAAGGGCAAAGTGATTTTTGTGTGTGGAAGAAGTTTCTTTACATCAGAGTTTCACATCTTATAAATTAAATAAATAAAGAAATGGCTAAAAAGGACAAATGTATCTTACAAAGAATAATCAAGCAAGAGCACTCAATACTAGAGTTAAGCAAAACTGTCATTCCCCCCCCTTCTTTTCAAAACAGCTTCCCTTTCCAATTTCAGAAGTCATGAGACTTCTTCTTTTGCCTTTCTTTACCTCGCTCTGCAGTGTCTCAGATGGTGAAAAAGTATGCGTGGGGGAGGGAGGTGGTGGTAGGGCAGTGGTCAGAATATTCAGGAAGCTTGGATGAGAGAAACCAGGTTGATTTCTGAACTTAGAACATGGTTTATGTCTATTTAGGGCTGTGAGATCTGGACTGATGTAAAAATTTGGACATGCTTAAATATATCAATATGTAATATCAGATGATGAGACAGTGCAGTGCTTAGAGCTTCCTGGATTGTCATTGTAGCTCTGTCTCTGTTTCTGTTTTACTTGTCATACTTGTAGTAAGTAGAACAGGTGTGGTTTTAAATGTTCAGGACTGGGCTATTCCCCCCCCCCCAAACTGGACTGTGTTATCTTATGTGGCTTGTCAGTATACGAGCAATTAAAATATGAGAAAAATATGAGATATATTGGTTAGTATGACTACATTAAATAGAATTTAATCTAGTTGATTTATTTGGTAGGCATTTTAGGATATCAGAGTTACTACTGTGACCTTCAGTGGGTTATAAACAGAAGTTGTTACTATGTGGCATTAGACACAAATCTGTTGGGATTCAGCTTAAAAGATACAAGTTTAGTGGTATAAGTTGGCTGTTGCCTATTTGAATATCCTGCTGCCACTTTGAATGTTATTCATTTGTCCTCATCTCATAAAAAATGTTATATAACATATTTTAAAAAATCCTAGCTGTGTGAACTGGCTAGTTTATTTATTTATTTCTAAAAAGTTAACAGTAGTTAATTGCTATTTGTGTATCATTTCTTTTTCTCCATTGCTTTAATTTCTGCTTGCTTAAATAAATGAAGGAATATTCTGGAGTTTTTCTCCTCCACTTCAAATTTAGGGATATTGTGAAATGAAACACTGACATTTGACTGTGGAAAGGTATATATTTGTACCCTATTATCTGGATTCTCTCCTCAGTGTCTACTTCTGGTTTAGATAGGATTATCAACTTTATATCCAGGTCTGGTGAAATAAACACTGATGGAGAAGGGTCTCTTGGCCCACCATTTTCTGAAATGTCACATTGCCTGACATGAATGAATACACACCACACTCTGGTAACCTGTGAATATCAGTGAATATATTTGCATAGTTCCCAACTAAGAGAGGATCCCCTGTGAGAAAAAGATAGGTCTAAGCCCCTTGAATATGAGGATGTGTTGCTCCAAGAAGTAGTTCATTGTTGAGATCCAGAATTACATGCTTAGCATTATGAAACACAGAGCCACAGCAAGGTTTCCATTACCAAGGGTGAAAGTGCCCAATACTCTGTTCAAAAATATCCATAACTTTCCTTTATCTGATTAATGAGAGAACTGAGAGTTATGGATGTTTTTGTTTGTTTATTTTGGTGTGTATGTGTGTATATATGTATAGAGGGTGCAGAGAGAGAGAGCTAGGCAGTGTGAGAACAGTTTTGGAGGTCTACTTCCACTATAAACAACTCAAGTTTCTCATCTGACGTTGGTAGTCCTTGACAATCACTTAGCACAGTACCTGTTTCATAATAAATGCTCTGCTTCATAGCTGCAATAGAAATTGATCCCTTTGTTATGTCACCTCCCTCCCAACACCATTTGGTCTTTCATCCTTGGGTTTGGGTCACAACCTTTGGGGAAGAGTGAAAAAAAAAACAAACAAACTCAGTGATCTAGATTCTAATTAATTAGGGTCTACTTTTTCCCCTACTTTTTAGGTGGAATTGTGTCTGTAGACATTTTGTGGGAAGGATGCATATCTTAATGAATGACTCTACTTCAAGCTTTTTTGGATCCAGGAGGGGACATTAAAAAAAAAAAAATTAACTGCAAGGGGCACAAACGAAAGTATAAGATTTATACTTAAGCCAAAAATTTTATTTGCATATTAAATAACAGAGTCATGCTTGATGTCTCAGAATCTCTAGCTATCATAATCAGTAAAGAAAGTGAAACCAGATGTTTTCATTTAAGCTTTGAATTGTGTTACTATTAAAATAAAAATCAAGTTTCTTTATAATTCCTTCTAGGTATAATCTAGTCATTTCTTTAGATAGACTTCTCTGAAAGACCAGTTGGTTTTTTGAGAGTGGAATGTAGTATTTTGCTGGATTTAACAATTCTCCATGAAGTTACATACAAATTTTGTCCATTTGCCATTTTGCTGTACATTTCTTAAAGTGCTATTTTTGTTGTGGTTTTGCTGATTCTCTTCCAAAACACAGCAGCATCATGTCATGGAAAAACACTGGACTGGGAGAATCAATTCTCGTCTCAGCTCTTCTGTTAATGAAAAGATTTGAGCTTTTGGAAAACCACTTTAACTCTTTGGACCTCAGTTTCATCAGCTGCATCAGTCTGCTATATAAAGTCCCTTTTGTCATCTAACATTTTAAGTCTGTTAGAACATGCACATCCTAGTGAGCTCAGAGGATGCTCATCTATAGAAATTTGACATCTCAGGCTTCAGAGTAACACTATGAAATCAAAATGAGTGTCGATGATGGCAGAAAGTGTAAGACAACGTTAGAAAAGCAAATACCATTAATGTATTGAACTGACAATTAAAGAGTTTAACGTATTAGGAATAATATTTATTGTTCTCTCTTATACTAGTAATCTGTGTTCATTGCAGAAAATTAATGAAATTCAGAAAAAAAGGAAAAAATGATCTTTGTCTTACCATTCAGAACTAACCAGTAATAGTGGGTATCTTTTCATTCCCTTTGACTCTATATTTCTCTTATATTCTGTGCCATTTATGATTTATTTTTTTACAGAGTTGGGATCATATTGGTTTGAGCTATTTTGTATCTTGGTTTTTTTTTTTTTCACTTGAGAAAATATTAGGAGTTGTTTCCCGTGTCCTTATTCAGAAAGACGATTTTTTAAAAGCTTTTTATTTTTGTTTTTTGAACTATAGATACTTGCTGAGTATAAAGATTTAAGCAATAATTTGTTTTATAAAGCTGAAAATTAAACTGTCTCTCCACACACTGTCAACTCACTCACTCTAGGTCAGTTACATTCCCTGGAATCACCTCCAGGGAATGTTAAACAGTCATTAAAAAAAAAAAAAAAAAAGGAAGTATGTAAATGTATATGAGTGTCTGTGATGTGAGAGTTTTTCCTTTAAATAGAGTCATTTCATTCATGCCACTTTCTACTATGGGATTCTTTAGGTGGCTTCACTGGGTGGGTATTTTCTAGTTGGTGTACATAGCCAGAGTTGGCTCACCACAGGGGCTACACAGTAATCCCTTCCAGGAATGCGCATTTCTATTTAATCATCTCCTATTGCTGGACATTGTGGTTGGTTTGAAATTATTTTATTTTGCTTTTAAACATGTTACACAGATATTTTGTACCAATTTTTGAGTGTGTGTTTATTTCCCTAGGAAAAATTTTTAGATGTCAAATGACTGGGTCAAATGTTATATACATGTGACTCTTTGTACATATTGCCAGTTTTCCTACAGAAAGTTGAGCCTAGTTTACATCCCAGCATGCCATGTAAGACAGGCTCTGTTCTACTCTTTTCAAACTTTGAACTAGTCAAAATTTAAGCAAAATTTTCATCATCATTGTACCAATTTTTACATCAATTCTAGTCTAGGACATTCATTTCAAAGCATAGGGAAGAAAAGTGCAGTTGAACCTTGAACAATGCAAGGGTTAGCCCCCTCCCCCACAGTCAAAAATCCATGTATAACTTTGGACTGTCCCCCAAATTTATCACTACTAGCCTACTGTTGGCCAGAAGCCTTACTGTTAACATAAACAGTTGATTAAGACATATTTTATATGTTCTATGTATTATAATATATTCTTTTTTTATGTTTTAGTTTTTAAAAGATTTTTATTTATTTATATTATTTTGACAGACAGAGATCACAAGTAGGCAGAGAGAGGGAGAGAGAGGAGGAAGCAGGCTCCCTGCCAAGCAGAGAGCTTGATGCGGAGCTCGATCCCAGAGATCAATAATTTACATATTTCTTCCTTTAACTTTCAAACTGGCTGGCCTAGATTTCCTCTCCTATTAAAATATAAAGCCCTTCAGGAATGATAACATATTAAAGAATACTGTCATTTACAGTCCAGTAACTAGAGTCTGGTTTGGTTGAGCTTCTAAAAATCCTTATAAGCGAGGAGGTATAGGTAGTCCAGGATTGGAGGGTAGGGCTCCTTATCCTAGGGGAAAGGGGAACTGTTGGAGGAAGGAAGAGGGGACCAATGAAGATTCAATGTGACTAATGGCAATTTAAATACAACAGAGTTTAAAATGACCAAGGTTCAAAGTCTTAAGCACAAGGTATCCATGTTTTATTTTATTTTATTTTTAATTTTTTTTAAAGATTTTATTTATTTATTTGACGGGCAGAGATCGCAAGCAGGCAGAGAGGCAGTCAGAGAGAGAGAGGGAAGAAGCAGGCTCCCTGCTGAGCAGAGAGCCTGATGTGGGACTCTATCCCAGGACCTGAGCCGAAGGCAGAGGCTTAACCCACAGAGCCACCCAGGTGCCCCGGTAACCATGTTTTAGAAGCATTAAATAACTCTTTAACACTTTGACTTTGGAGAATTATAACCATTAGTAGCAAAGTTTCTTTCAGTCCTTAAAGAAAAGTCATGTGTTACATTTAACTTGAATGTTTTCCTGATCTTTAGATTTTGTGACTCTAGCGATACACTGAAGTTATTGCTATGCCTTTTTCTGAGGAAAGCGCTTCCAAATAGGCGATGTTTTGAAATACAGCCAACACAATTTTAATATAGCACTCTTCTGTGGGGGTTCAGTTTATGACAATGGAATGCAGCAATAACTAGTCACAAAGGAATTCAGATGGTGGTGTAATGGGGAGCAGGTTCAACCCTAAGCCAGGATGCTTGTGTTTGATTCTTGGCCTTGAATTAATTAATTAATACCCTGGATTACTCTGGGCAGGTATTGTAGGTCATGACAATATAGGCATCTAACAAATACCGTGGTGTGACCAAGCATTGTAATTTGGGATCCTAATACTCCATGATATCTTTGTAAAGTCAGGTGGTCAAAATACACCTGGTAAAAAGAATACCCGATCCCTTAGTTCAGCTTATGCCATATAGACAAGACTTTTTACTTCTCTTTGCCTCAGTTTCATCAGCTCTAGCAAAATGTTGATAGCACTAAGATATGATCTAGAATCTATGACCGTTTTTTTCCCTATTCATATACTCAGCAAATATTTATTGAACTTGATTGTACGTCAGGTTCTGAGCTACCCACCTAAATTTACAATGGTGGAAGTCAGGGGAGTCAGGCTGGAATACACACAAAAGGAGCCCACCCTACATCTGGATTCCTGGATTCTGCATTACAATGCAAATGCCTTAAGCCTGTCAAGAACTTTACCCTAGGCTTCACCGCAGGAGGTAAGGCCCATCTTTGCAGTTCGCGTCTGAACCTCCTCTAAGTATGCAGAGGTTTGAAAAACCTGTTGAAAAACAAATGTAAAATTTGGATATTAAAACTACCCATCTCCTCATCGATCGTGATTCCTGAATTTCATTATAGTAGTAATATCTTTAGTCATTTATTTCACAGATGGCAGCAATTTGTTTTTGATAAGTAGCTCAATACATTTTCAATCAGTGAAAGACCAACTTGTCCACACAACCGTATGGTAAATTAAAGACACATTCCAAATACACATTCATACACACAGTTCACAAATGTATGCGGGAACACGCATATAACTTTTAAGGCACCCTGCCTTGGTCCTTAAGAATAGAATTTGACCTGCAGTTGACAAATACAAACTTAACCACATATGGGAAAAAGTATGCTATAAGAAGAAAAAGTTCTGAGGCTGTATTGCGGTATTTAATAAACAAGTACGTGTAAAACTACTTGGTCTTTGTGAAAATTGACATAATAGAAGCGGCATCTTGCCAAAGTTTATCTAATCAGGATTTAACCTTACTGAGGCCACAAACTAGGGAAGGCTTCGTCTTCAATCTTGCAAAACCTCTTTTTCTTTCCTTCTCTCTTTTTTTTTTTTTCCCCAGTATCCTGTTATAATCAAGAGTAAACAGATAAACTTCATACATCTGAATGCATTTATTCTTGGATTGAAAAAATAAAGATTGAAAAAAATAAAGATTGAAATTTTTTAAATACAGATTGAAAAAAAAACTTGTAAAGAAAACTTTTGGTGACTTATGTGTGGCACATTCCTTGAGGCACAGGAACCCAGCGGGCTCTAAGAAACACTTGGACATTTGCAGGACTTTCAATCCCCTGGGGTTTAGATTAAAAAAAAAAAAAAATACAAGGCACATCTGACCATCTCAGGACAAGTAATGTTCTTCTCAGGCATGATTATGCTCTATGTCTTGATGAAAGATTGGGATAGAGTCAAACCATGTGTCTTGGTGTGTGACTTAAACATTTGCATTCAGCATTTATTAGCTGATGAGTTACTAGAGATTTGCATTCTTCTGAGTCAGCCAATATTGATATTATCTAGCTGTTTTATTGCAGTCTAAAGTTGTACTGAAGGGTGGCTTGGACAGCATGTTTTCCAAGCGTTGGGCAAGATTGATGTTCACAAAACTTGCAGCTGAATGTAATGTTATCCGATGCTAGTCTTGAAAACACAAGGGCTCTGCAAGAAATTGGGGAAAAATTTAGAATAACTAAGACTTAAATTTCCAAGACTATCTTGGTTTCATGCATTACATTCCAGTTTATCTTTTTCCAGTGTTCTGTCCACCCCACCTTGCCTTCCCTGTTTCACAGTCCTCAAAATTGTCTCTCTAGTCCACTTTAATGCCTTAACATCTTGGATTTCATGTTTAGTGATCCAGGACCATTACATAGGGAAGAAAAAAATTGATCCAAAAGTTAGAAAATAGGATTTATGAAGGTTAAAGGAGCTAAGATTATTCTGGTTGGAAGAAAGAAACTGGTGGGTGGCTTAATACAAATTTTCAAGTGTATGAAGGGTTATTATATGGAGACCAGTAACCAGCTGTTCTTGCTGCTGAGAAGAGAAAAGAAGCACATGGTCTTTAACTTCAGCAGAGGTGGAGTTAGGTTGGACATAGGGGAGAATTTCCCAAAAAAAGTGAGGTTTGTTAATCACGGGAATGGATTATTATGGAATCTCTTTTTCTGGAGATGTTTGGAAATAAGACAGAAACGATGTGGGAGGAATGGTTTAGATAGGTGGGCCCTTGCCTAACGCATTGGAGGGTCAACCGGATGGCTTGTGGAAGCTCTTTGGGGGTCCTTTGAGTCTCAGCTTGACCTCAGTTTGACAAGGTATGAAGTGCAAGGTTAGTTCATGCCTTCAGCTGTTTTAGGAGCTACTGAGCCACTGTTCACTTTGCCATGGCTCAATTTTGATATTTAATTGTATGGTGGGAAGTAGTGATTGAGGAAGGGGTGGGTAGGAGATAAAGAATATGGCCTTGTCACAGGCTAGAACATTTATATGCGCTCTTTAAAGAATTCTGAGTAAGAGTAAGGTCTATAAAGTGTTAAGGGCCCTTGTAATTTCTTTTTTTCTTTTTTTTAAAGCCTGCAATAATTTTTTTTCCTCAATAGCATTAGCTTCTATGTGTTTGTGAAAACTGCTCCTTCCTTTAAGCTTTTGATATTTAAAAGTATGTGTGTAAATATACATTTAGTGTTCCATTTAGTGCATATTAGTAAACTAATTACAATTATGGGATTTTGGACATGAATGGAGTTTTGGAGAGACCGTTTAGTGGGAGAGTTTTTCTAACCTTATTAATAATCCCCAAATCGTATTGCCATGACAATAATAAGTATATAATTATAAATAGTACCACAAGAATTTAGGTTGTTAAAAACAACTCAGTGTGTTATTTTTGTTAAATATGCTGTTAGTACAATACTTTCAACTGAACTGAACTTTTTTTTAAAATTGAGTTCAGCATTTATTTATTTATTTATTTTTAAAAAAGATTTTATTTATTTATTTGACAGAGAGAGAATGAGAGATAGATCTCTCTCTGCCTGCTGAGAGGCAGGCAGAGAGAGGGGGGAAGCAGGCTCCCTGCAGAGCAGAGAGCCTGATGCGGGACTCCATCCAAGAGATCCCGAGCCGAAGGCAGAGGCTTAACCCACTGAGCCACCCAGGCGCCCTTAGTTCAGCATTTAGACATCACCCAAGAGCTTTGACAATATTTAAGTATTGTTTTAAGTACTGAAACTTTGGATACTGGCTAATAAAATATTTTTGGTTGCTTCAGACATTATTGCAATAGAAGTACAAGAAGGGGTTGATTTAATACTCATTGCTGATTATGAAAACACACATACACATAGAGTCTAAACCAAATGTAAACTCTGTTTCTGAGCAGTTAAAATGAGATATTATACGACTGCAGTTTTTAGAGGTTTTCCTTTCAACTATTCTAAGAAGTTTTGAGATTAAAACTGTGTTTTAAACTACTTCTGACATCATGCTACAAAAATGTCATTAAAGAGAATGAAAGTAACTTTTTACTGTGCAGCATCAGTCTAATGAACATGGTGTATTCTTTCTCTTTTAGTCATTTCCTTTAATGTTCCATTCACAAAGATTCATAGAGAAGCAACTGCAGCAAGGATGTGCTTTGGCAGGAGAGGCAGGGGCTTATGCTCAATCTCCCATGCTACTTTCTAGCTTTGAATTATTAATGTAAAGCCCAGAAACCTAAACTTTTGCCTTTCCTTCCCCAACAGGGGCAACCAGAGCTATTTCTATTAACCTGGTGAATGTCCCCCAAATTAATGGGTCAGTCTGATATTTTTAGGGCTTCCTAAATTTTCTTTGTTCTTAAATGATATTCAGGTCTATAAAACCTGATTTATTCATAGGAATACCAGCAGACTGCTTGAAGTTGGAATTTTCATCTGAAGAATATAACAAATGGGTGAGTAAGACCAAGACACCAGAAAGAGCTTGATGCTTCTGGCCCAGGTTCACACTAGTGAACTGCTTATTTCAGCTTTGCTTGACAATGGCAGCTGGAAGCTTGGATTTGGTTGGGAGTCTGTGTATGCCTTCTCTCTAATCAGAAAGGTCATATGTTAACGGAATAGTTTTTCAGCTTTTAAAAATCTACTGGCAAATTATCCTGATTCCTTGAAACAATTTTTGAAAGGAGCAAAGCTAGAATGTTTGATCCATCCATCTGATGGGTCCTTGGTAGGGTTCAAGGCGAGCATGCGCGTGCACATACACACTTAAGACTTCCGTGTGGTCAAGGGAGCTTGCTGTTCAGAACTCAAAGTTGGACTAATAAAAGACACCAGACTACAGTGCTTGCTTTGTTTGTTCTGTTTGACTCAACCAAATGTCTTCAAGTTTCGTTTTCAATTTTTATCGTAAAAACTGTGAAAGCAAGGTATTTGCTTACTGCTGGGATTTGATTCCATCTTAAAGACCTGGAGCAGAAGTTTTAAACAGGTCTGAGAAAGCTGATGCTTTGTGATGCACACCTAGTACAAGGTATAAAAATGTAAAGTGATCCAGTAAGAGTAAACAGCAACATAACAACAAACACTTAAAATATATTCAAAGGTGAATAGTTAGTATTCCTCTCACAATAGAAACCCAGACTTTTACATAATTGTTCAGTGCATTAAATGAGAGCTCTGTGAATGTTCTTTCCTAACAGTTTAAAGACCTGATGGGGTTGTATGTTTCCATTCATGTTCATGTTGGCCAGTTATTCATATATTCAGATTCTATAGAATCATGACAGAATTTGTAGCATGACTTCTGGTATATCATTCTGTGTTATGGTTTCTCTATCTGTCTTTATGATGCACATCCTGTTGATTGTACTCATAGCAGGAAAAGGAATTACTTTGCATTACGGTTGTGCTATAGATGCACGCTGATACTTTGGCTGAGAGAGTCAGCATTTAGGGAAAGCTAAGAATATTTTGACTTTTTAACCAAGCTATGCATTTGGCACCTGCTCAGACTAAAAACTATCTTGTAGTATTAAAGGGATGGGGAAGTTTCATGGGAAATCATTTTTAAAGGAAAAGGGAATGATAAATATAAAGTAAAAAATAGACATTATAGACTGTTAAAAGGGCAGTATTTCAAGGCACCTAACATCCAAGTTATAGAAAAGCGCTGTGTATGATATGTTTATTGTTATTAGTTTTTAGGCTTTGTAGTCTTTGGGGACTTTGCTGGCCTGGATTTCCAGTTTAATAGAGTACATTCAGCTGCACTGTGCACTTGAGTTCTATGAAACCGTTGTGCTTCATCTTTATTTACCTCATCCCTGTGGGCAGGCATCTGCTTTTGTGTCTTACATCTTAGAACTGCAGCTGGATTTCTGGAATTCTGTGGCTGTCTGGTATTTTCTTCTGCATATTAATAAGATGAAGTTGTACCAACGGTTCCCTTTTTTATCCTTTCAAAATGAATAAGCCCCTGATATTTTTAGATTATAAAAGTGATATAGTTACCTTGTAAGGATAGTTGAACAGTACAGAAAAGTGTAGGTATCCCCAGCTTCTTGAAAGTTTACTTTATGCTACTTTGCTTTGATGAAAGACTTGCATTAATACCTGCTTTCAGTAACTGAAAGAAAACTGAAAAAAATTTTCTTTTAGGAAAAAAGGTGAAAACTGAAAATAGTGTTTGGCATTTGTTTTACCACCAGCCATATGAAGGTAGTACACCCCCCAAGCAGCGAGAACGGCCCCTCCCAGCTCCTTCCCCAGACACTCAGCATCTCAGCATCCAGCGGCCAGAGCTTTGAACTGTGTCTGTGGGTGTCTGTGCTTTATCTTGATTTTTTTTGTGTGCATCCATTAGCAAGATGTGTCCTAACATATCAGAAAAGCCCAAGAGAGGTAATTTATTGGGTCTGGGAATACTAAAATTTTTTCCATGTCAATCAATGTTAATTTCTTCTTTGCTTCATTTCAGCTTATGAGAAGTTTCATGGGAATGTTTTACTTTGAGATAGTGGGGGAATCCTGTATAGAGATTAACAACATAAAAGTCCTAGAGATAATCACTGTTAATATGACAACACACTGGCGATCATCCTTACAGATGTCTCTCAATGTATATATATCCATATATATATAAATACACATGTACTTTTACATAAATGAGAGAATACTATATGAACTGTTAATAATTATAAATAAACATTGTTTTAATGGATGCATTATGTATACTGTACATAGAATATAGCCTGGAATTCAGGCCCTCAACCAATTATTGATGAATAAATGAGCAATGATTTATTTAATCAATCTTCTGTTAATGGGCATGATTTATTTCTAATTTTTCACCATTATAAATTATGCTGCAATGAATATCTTTTTGCATCTTCTTTGTTTGCATGTACAATGATCTGTTTAAGGCAACTTCTGAGAAGTGGAATTGCTGGGTCAAATGTAGAAATATTTAATAGTTTGACAGAGATAAAGTTGCCAGGCTGGTAAATTTATGCTCAAATAGTATCAGTTTACACTATCATCAACAGTACACAAAGTTATCTGTTTTACAAGTTTTCCTCTACATTCTCACTGGTGTCAGGTTTTTTTTTTTTTTTTTTTTTTTAATTTGCCATTCTGATAGAAAAATTGCTGTACTTTTTTTTTTTTTTTGCAATGCTTACATTATAAGCAAAGTTGAATATCTCTGCATATTTATTGGCCATTATATATTTCTTTTATGCATTGTCTGCTCTTTGTCCAGTGGTTTTCTCTTGAAACACCAGAGATATGTTTTGTCCTGCTGAAGTAAATTAATTTTATAATTTTAAAATATACTCCAAACAGGTAACAAAATACTTCCTTTAGTTGAGTATATTGATAAATGAACATGTGGAGCCATGGTTCTCATTTGTCAGAGATAGCAAAGAAGATAACGTGGAGATTTTACCTCTTAGTATAGTATCTTTTTGTCTGAGGACCACTACTTAGGTTTTAAAAAGATTTGTTAAAAAGATGGTAGTCATTTGGAGCAAAGATTAGGTTTCCAATATCTGGAGTCCAAAAAAGTGGGAAAAAATAAGTTAATTATTTATATATATTGAAATGGCATACTTCATTTCCAACTACTAAACACAATGTTCACCTTTCTTCTGTTTGTTTTAGCTTCTGAAGTGTGTGTGTATGTTTAACCAGAGAGAAAGTCATTCCTAATCTCACATTTAGTGTTGGGACCATCACTTGTTTAGTGAGGCACTTTTATTTTTCAGGCCCAAGTTGCTACTGCCTAAATTCCTTCTGAATTCCCAATACTAATAAATTACAGAGGTTTTAGTACCCTTCCACAAAGTGATTTAAAAAATGCTTATTTTTAAAACAGTAGGTTGTGTCCAAAGATGTTAGTTTAAATTCTTTTTCTTTTCTCTCTCTCTTTTTTTTTTTTTTGGTGTTAGTTTAAAGTCTTAATTTCCAGGCCAAAATACCAGAAAATGAACCTCAGTTTCTTGGTAATAATAAAGTGTAATGGGCTTCCAGCAGGGAGATTTTGTGGCCTCTGTGATGTGCCTCTGTACTTCCCTGTTCTTTACCCTTCTTCCACTTGGCAGAGCAGAGTCACTTCGCTCAGACCTCTGGCCTCGCCTGGGAAAATGTCCTCATCACTTAGTATTTGTGGGGTTCAGGTGATAAGGATTCTCAAGGAAAGAGTGCCTGTTTCAATTCAAGTACTTGGATTAGTCACAGGGATACTTAATCCATTTACAAATAGTAGACTCCTCCAGCAAGCTTCTTTGTGTTCATCAGAGTATTTTGTACTCATTTAAAGGAGAAAAATGAACAATTGAATGCAAACCATGCAGGAATTGTTCAGTTAACAGAGTTCTAATTTTCCTGATTATAAATAATATCAGTATTTAGATAGTTCTAAAGATTTACATTCTCCATAGGGCTTTATATTATGGTTAAAAATAGACATAACATAACATTTACCTTTTTAACTATTTGTAAGTGTATGGGTCAGTGGCATTAAGTACATTCACATTGTTGCACAACATTCTCCATCATCTACCTCCAGACCCCTTTTCATCTGGCAAAACTCTGTGCCCATTAAACACTAACTCCCCATTCTCCCCTCCCTCCAGCCCCCAGCAATCACCATTCTACTTTCTGTGGACATTTATTTGACAGATGTTATATCTCTTTCTTTAAAAAATTGGGCATTTGTATCTTTCTTTAAAAAATGTATCTCTTGAGAGTAGATTTAGGCGCATTCTTACACAGACACACAGTTGGGCAGTCTGATGATTATACATCTTCCTAAAATGCATTTTGGGTCATTTCTAGGCAGAACTTTAAAAAAATACTTCATATGAGTACTGGAGGTTCTTGCTTTTCTTCTACCACTAACTTTTTGAAAGCATAAGAATATCTGATTAAGGATTATGCAAAATAACCTCCTACAAATCCTGATATTATTACACTGCCCAAAAGACTTCAAAGCATCAGGAATGGTCCTCCCCCCACCCCCAACTTTTTAACTAAACCAGATTCAGCTGGCTACCCCACTTGGCTACAGAGTACTAAAGAAGAGACTGAACTGACTGAACTTGATCCTGCAGCCCTGCACACACAACACTCCCATTGACTCTAGAGAAGACTTAAGTGCATGAAAGGACTCCAGGATCAAAAGGTTAGCTCTACAGGGAGCTGTGTCTGGCTCAAGCAATCCATTTTTTTTTTTTTTTTCTATTGACAGTGAAAACGTTTTATAGTTCTTTTTCAAAGTTTTTCAATCTTTTACAAAAACAGGCTACTTGTGAAAAAGTGAGAAGCCATCTAATTGAACTATATCCAGAGGAGATCATGGCAGAGACCAACAGGGCAGAAAACATTTTTAAACCACAGTATTATTGGTCAGATCATTTGTATTTTAAAAATAAAGTATTTGAGGCACCAGCTGAGGGAAATTTTCATTGTGATACCTGGTTGGCTATGAAGCAGAATGTGAGATAAACTAAAGCACAGAACTCCCGAGTCTTTATCTTTGTCTACTAATGACTTAATAACGCTGGCAGGATCATGCAACCTTTGGATTTTATGAAATCTATGAAAATAGGAAAAAAATACATACAATATCAAAATGATGTAGATGCACAGTCGCTTAACCCACATTTATTCATTTTTGGGAAAATGAATGCCTTAAAACATTTCAAAAAGAGAAATTGCTTTAAGTTATTAAGTAATTAACAAGAAGAGTAGTAATAGCATTTTTGAAGAAAGTTAGATATTGTTCTACATGTTATGGCTCTAAGTTTTCTACATTTATTGGTGCTCTTTAGTATATGTAAGAATTCATTCCTTCATTCATCAGACTCTTTTTTGTGACTTACTATGTACACAACTTTAATCTAATAGTTTTCCAAAACCTCAGTTGAACAAGTATCTAAGGAAGTGGAATACATGTTGTAAAACACGATCTATGACTGGGGATGGGTCCATGTGCCTCAAGTATTTTGCATTCTCAAATCATTCTTCATTAATAAATTTGTCTTATAAATTCTCTCTAGCTTCACCTGAGACATACAATTTTGATTGGCAAGTAGCTTCTTCATCCTAGAAACAACTATTATATTTATCCAAATCTATTTACTAGGACAGATAATGCCATGTTGAACTAACTTAAAAGGCATGTTTTATAACCAGAAAACTGATTTAATGTCATTAGAATTTTGATCTTAAGCATCCTCTATTATATGAACAAAGGAAAGCCTCGGTGAGGAGCTTGTCTAAGCAGTTCTCTTGCATTTTCACGTAATTGGGCTTGACGGTTTTCTGCCATTGCACAGGATAACTGCAGTTCATGGTGTTCATGTTTTTACTTAAGGGCCACTGAATTGTATTAGAAACTTTATGCTATACTCTTGTAATCCTGCAAGTCATTTCTGAGTTGCATGATTGAAAGTGAATAATAATGTACCACAAAACAAAAATTACTCATGCAGTTAAAGCTTTTTTGTTCATAGCTTTAGAAACAACCAGTCCACAGAGAATAGGACTCATGAAAGAAATGAAAATACATGATCATCCCCACCCACTCCTTGTTGTCTAGGCCTATTCAGGTCTGGTGAAAACATTAAGCCACTTAACGTGAGTGGTATTGGATACCTAATTTATTCAGCTACTGGAAGGTACCAGGTTAATGCTTACAGAAGCAAGATTTTAAAATTTGAAGCAAGGTTGGTGGGGGGAGGGAAGGGGAGTATAATGTTCTAGCAAACTCTTCCACTTAGCATGTGCCCAAGGGTCCACAGAAATCAGGTACTACTTTGTTAAGCTACTTTAACTTTTCTAGGGAATTATTAGGTGTTTTATGGGCTGTATTCTTATGTGGTGGTTAAGTTGGTCTGCTGAAATTGATCTAGAAAGACCCGGGGCAGTGACTGATTGTAAAGAGTTGTTGAGTGGACAGAGAGAAAATCAAGAGGTAGGACAGAGCATACCTCTGTTTCTCTCTTACATGCTCAAATCTCTCTTCTAGCCAATTAACATTAGGTCTGAAATTTTCCCCACTAGTGTCATTTAGGCCACTGTTTCCAGAAGGAGAATTAGCTTGCTCCTTTGGAGAATTAGCACAGTAGTTTATGTGACTTTGTGAGACTTAGTTAAGCAATTATCTATGGCACTAAGAAGAAGCCGTCCAGGAGAAGAAGGACCATATAGTCATTCAGGTATCAGCAGAGAATGAAGTTGGAAGAAGAAGTGTTCTGATAAGGTAATGACATCTGTGGAAGGCAGGCCAGGGGTTGGCACGTTACCTGGGACTTTGGCTGCTTGAATTAACATAAACATCATAGAATGAGGACTTTGGTGGGGATGGGGATGATAGAAACGATGGGGCAACTCCTGTAAAGAGGTTTTTAGGTGTCCTTTGTCTTTACAGGAGCTCTTCATGGGAGATTCAAAGGCCCTAGCCTATATATGGCAAAAGACTTCATCTCAATTCTTCACTGTGCTTGACTGAGACTGCTTAGGTTGCAGTACTGGGTTGAGAGAAGTTCTGAGGCCAAGTTCAGACTCAGGGGACTCATTTAATGATGCCTGCCATGAGTCCAAGGGGAAGGAGTGGTCATCACAGTCTTAGACTCTGTTGTATTTTTGAGGCTTTTATAGATCATCTTTGGCAGTGACAACTTAAGTCCAGTCCTCACAAATGGGAGAAGAGTTTGGGACATCCAGCTAATGAATCTACAAGAGTTCTGGGAAGCCCTGATGTGCCTTAGTATTCTCCTTGCATATTTGTATTAACCTGGAAAATTGCTTCTTGAAGAGAAAAGGAAATGATATTTTTAGAATTGGATCAGCATTTCCAACACATCTATTGAGGGCTAGCTCCTCAGGGTTTATGTGGCAATGGATGAATTTTTATCAGTACTGCTCTCATCATTGGGTATCAGAATGGTTTTTTCCCTCTGGTAGACCAGTTGTACACATGAAGAAGTTGAGTGCATTGTTAGCTGTGATTATTTCTCAGTTTCTTCTGTAATGTCCAACTGCAAATTTCCATGCCCTTGACGAGGATTTTTTTAAGACAGTAAATCACTGAATCATATTTAGTGCAATGAGTTTCTTTTGAGTGCTTGTTATATTTCTGACACTGTGCTGAGTGTTGTGTGGGATACAAATGAAAGAGGGAATACATGGTTCCTACTCTCTAGGAATTTATGATAATAAAGTGAGACAAGGCATTCTTTTTTATTTTAAAGACTTATTTATTTATTTGAAAAAGAGAGAGCGAGAGAGAGTGAGACACAGAGAGAGCATAAGCAGGGGAAGAGGCAGAGGGAGATGGAGAAGCCGACTCCCCACTGAACTGGAAGCCCAACATGGTCCTCAATCCCAGGACCTGGAGATCATGACCTGAGCTGAAGGCAGAAGCTTAACCATTGGAGGCACCCAGGTGCGCTAAGACAAGGAGTTCTTGAACCAGTTAAATAATGAGATAATACAGTATATGATACATATACTTACACTTATTTAGTAGTTTAAAAAAGGCAGGAACAGTGGGATTATTTAAAGAACTACAGCTTGCTTCTGTCACTTTAGTGGTCAAGGACTCCAAAACCATTGCTCATGCAATGATGCCTTTGTAAGTCAATGTCTATGGAAATTTGGGAGATTATGGGAAATTATTTTCACAAATAGACATGAAGGCAGCAATGGTAGAATATTATCCAGCTATAGCTCTTACCTTCTGTCCATTTACATAGGGAGCTGAGCATACACATATATTTTTCTAGCTCCTGTAGTCCATTCTTTAAAAATTTTTTTAACTTGCTACTACTAATTATTATTTTTTACTCAAGTCTAATTAACGTACAGTGTAGTCCATTCCTGCATGCTCACAGATCTGTCTGAGATCACAGGGACTCACCTGGATTTCTGTTTTTTCAGATGAATCCCAGCCAAATACCTGTTTGAGGCGGGAAGAGACAGCCTATTTCTTCCTCACTGCTTCTACTCTTCCCTGATCTCCCTGCCTCATTCCTGATGTTTTTACTTATTTCCTTCTCTCCCTTTCTCCTAGTAGCACATCTACTTTTTCCTGGCATTCCTGGTTTTTGTTCTCACTTCTCTCCATATATCATTATCTCTAAGTCTGAAGAAAGAAAAAGAATAAAAAGAATAAAGCAAGTATTACCAATATAATATATAACCCATCTTTACTTGGAATTAATGAGATGGAAGGCAGATATTATCATCATATACTTCTAGAGCTCCTAGGAAACTTAGAGACCAGAAGACCAGTCCTCTCAATACTAAGGACACTGAAGCCTGTCCTACCTATCCTTCCATCTTTGGGAAACTAACTCCTGGAATATAGGTCTTGAAGTGTAGGAGTTGTTGGATTACCTTTGTTGTTCTGTATACACTGCAGTGTGCTCAAGACATTTCATAAAGGTTAAGTGAGAACAGTATCAGTCACTTTATTACGCAAGACATTCTGGGCTTCATCCTAGATAAGTGGGGCATTGCTGTATCTGTCAGTTCACTTGTTAATCTTTCATTCATTCACTGAATAAAGAGGTAAGCAGAAGCCAGATCTCATTAGGCCTTCCAAGCCATAATGAGTTTAGTTTTGATCCTAAGAACTATCGGAGACTGGAGGGCTGGGGTGGACTGATTTCTGTATGTGTGTGTTTTTGTTTTTGTTTTTACGATTTTACTTATTTGACAGAGAGAGAAAGAGCACACACACAAGCAGGGGGAAGGGGCAGAGGGAGAGGGAGAAGCAGGATTCTCACTGAGCAGGAAGCCCGATGCAGGGCTCAATCCCAGGACCCTGGGATCATGACCTGAGCTGAGGGCAAATGCTTAACGGACTGAGCCACCCAGGTACCCTGATTTGTGTTTTTAGAAGTTCTCTCTGACTGTAGTGTGAGAATAGATGAAAGAGGTCAAGGGCAGGAGCAGGATATCTACTGCAGAATTCTAGACTAGAGGTAATGATGGCTTAGGCTTGGGTGTTTGAAGTGGAGAGAAATGGACCCATTCTTGCCAAAGTGTGTATTTGTAGGCCAAACCCTGCTTCTTATACTAGCGTAGCCTTCCTTTATGGCTGGGGCCTGGATCAGCCTTCATGTGCTTAGTGTCTGAGCAGCAGGCTTGGAACCCTAGAAGAGAGACTTCCCTGGGTCATCATATTGGATCAGATGTACTCCTGTAGGCTAGCCATTCATGCCTGTTTCGGAGGCTTGATGCTGCTCAGAATATTTGTTTGATAACTTGATTACTGTCTATTTCACCTTACATTCTACTGGCTTAAAATATTTTTTTTTAATAAAAAGGAGGTGCTGGAACTGGTGGTTTGAAAAATTGCAAAAATGTTTTCCCCATCCATTTCTTTACCTTAATTGCATTGTTGCGTGAGATAGTTCATCCATTCTGTTGAAAGGGAAGTTTTAATATTTGGGGCATAAGAACGCCCAGTGTTATGGAAAACACTGTGTCAGCTATCACCAAAAAGTGCTGGACATGGCAGGGCTCATTTCCACAGGTATTTGCTAAATGCTGAATGTGTTTAAGATAAAATAAAAAAGGAGATAATAGGAAAGATGTGGCCTCTGCCTCCAAGAAACTTGAGAGGAAGGGAAAGTAACAAAAATTATGATGTATCTTTTAAGTGCTCACCTTTTACATCTACCACTCATTCAATTTTTGTAACAGCCTGAGGTTGGTGCTGTTCTTCCCCTTATCTTATGATAAGGAAAGGGGCATCGCCATGCATCTCAGGTCACACAGCTATTGTGTGCAGAACCAGAAATGAAGCCCAAAGTCTGGGCTTTCCCCACTTTATACTGTAGGTTCCACTTCACAAGATTCAGAACACTGGTCCTGCCCCCGACAGCAGTAGAATCTTGGGGAAAATGTCTTAATCTCTCTGAACCTCTTTCCTTATCTATAAAAATATGGATAATGGTATTTACCTCACAAGGGTATGTATGAAACATGTATAGAATGTCCCTGGCACACAGTAGCCAGCAACTCAAGTTCATGTTCCCTTTCTTTCGTGAATTAGCTTTATGGCAAGAGAATCTGTGATGTGATTTTGTTAGAGAGCCCTAAAGAAGCATGGCAAAGCATTGCTTTCCACACCCCCCCGCCAACCCTACCCACCCACAACCTTACAACTGTCAGAAAAGCTTGTGTTATGCATTTGGGCTTAGGGAACAGGAGAGGGCTGCAAGACTGTGGGATGTGTTTGTGGAATATCTATGTTCAGGAAACAAGGCATTCTCAAGCTCCCTAGTCTGTCTCATCCAATTCAGATAGCAACAGGAGGGAAAGAGGCCATTGTTTATATAAGACATATACGTGAAGGCCTCAGATCCTAAGGGGTCAATTTTGTGTATCCTTTGGAGGTGAAATTAATGGATATTTTCCTTTGAAGGATCAACTGTACAGCCACTATCTAATGGAATAAAAGGAGCTCACATTCTTTTTTGGTGAGGGATCATATTTATTTTTTCAATTCTTGGTGAAAATCAATCTACCTTTCTTGAAACTAGACATGTAGAGTTTGATGAGCTAATAGGAAGGTGAAAAAAGAACAACAATAACCTTCCAATCTGTAACAGGCTCTTAAAAATAATTCATGGGACAATGAATAATACAGTGGTCCATTATACACTTGTGAGGAAGTTAAGAAATTACTACCCTGGGAGGAAAAAAAGCCAAAAGGCTAATCTTAATTATGGAAGTGTACTGTATTGCTCTACAAAGTTGTTTTTTATTTTTTGTTCTTTTTTTTTGACCTGGTTGTGGAGGCAACTTTTGGGGGACACCTTCAGTCTCACTGGGAGACTGTGGTTTATGAAAATCATCGAAACATAGATGACTGTTTTACTCTTCTTTTCTTATTTTGTGTCTGCTTTGAATCAAGTCTTGTCCAATAAACAAGGACGCCCAGAGAGTTTGTTAGACTCACCAAATATCCTCTTGGTCCTTAGATTGCTTCTCTTTCAATTCTATTTTCCTATAGTACAGTCTATTCCATACTGGGGGCCAGTCTCCAGCAATCTGACGACAGCTCTGAAAGGGGCCCTACCAGTGTGTTCACACAGTCATCTGTGTTTCTAAAGTTTGCAAAAGCAAGAAGTTTTATTATTTTTTTAATTAATTAATTTTTATTTAAAAAATTTTTATTTATTTATTTGACAGAGAAAGAGGGAGAGAGAGAGAGAGCACAAGTAGGCAGAGAGGCAGGCAGAGAGAGAGGGGGAAGCAGGCTTCCTGCTTAGCAGAGAGCCCAATGTGGGGCTCGATCCCAGGACCCTGAGATCATGACCTGAGCTGAAGGCAGAGGCTTAACCCACTGAGCCACCTGTGTGCCCCAAAGCCGGATGTTTTAAATGTAATCATTCAAGATCATCTCTTTCCACTCTCATGTTGTGATCATAGTTTGTTAGCTTGCATCTGAGTGATGGGCATGTTTTGGATCTGTCTAAAAGAAAGTTTATCCGGGGATACATGTAGTTTGGTGCAATATTTTTATGGCGTTTGCAGTCCCTTTTGTGGTCACCTGGGTGAGGAATGACTTCTAGGAATACTCCTACCACCCACTGGATGACTCATCCAACAGGGATGGTGAGGAAACACAAGGGCCAGAGGTCTTAAGGTGGTTAGTCAGTTTATGGCACTTGTCACTGGAAGGACAGGGGTAGTGGAGATTTAAAAAGCTCGAAGCAAAGTTTGAGAAGCTTGGCTGTGGAAAATTCTTACCTTTGGCAGATGTAAAATTATGAGTGGAAGTTTGAGACCTAGCCAACTATATTCTTTCCTATCTGGAATATGCTTGATAATGCTGAGCCTACAATTAAAGACTCACTACATATGTTTTTCTTTTTTCATGTGAATGGCATGGAATAGATTTTTATCAGAATTCTTGTGTTTGTGCGTGTTCCTTCATCCCATTCTGGATATTTTCTTATTTTATCTCTTGTTTCTTATTCCCATAAAGCTTGGTGGTTTCAGAGGAAAGTCACCACCAAAGTGAGAGAAACACCCTGAAGGATAATTGTTCTGGTGAAAAAACTCTCATATAATCCATCAGTAATTCACTGTAAGTAGTGTAAGACAAATCCAACTATCCAATCATGTAGCTGGATGCGGTGTAAGGACATTTGACTTGTTCTTGTGTATGCCTTAAGTTCAGTAATTTATATGTCTTTTTCAGAATTATGGTTCATACCCAAATTTGGATGTAATAGAAAGGATGTACGTCTGTTGAAAATCAAAAGTGTAAATTGAAAGAAAATGTTTGTGATACCCGTTTTCCTTAAAAAATGTACTATTTCTTTACTCATTCTCAAGAAATATTCATTTTTTTGTATCCAATTTTGTATTATACTTTCCTTAAAGAGGGATACAAAATTTGTATTAGCTTTAGGGCCCATAAATCCCAGCTCTACACTGTTCCATACCTTTTCTCTCACGTGGACATGTTCAGTAGCAGTGGAGCAAGTGTAGAGGGAGCAGCATGTTGTAATGGAACGAGTAACCTTGATCCCGCCACCTGCCAGCTGTGTGGCTTCAGCAAGTTGCTTAGCCTCTCTGAACTTGAGTTTCCTCAGCTGTAAAGTTATAGTAATATAATAGTTGTAACAATCGCAGGATTATTGTGAAACCTAAAGGAGCACATGATAAATGCTTAGCATGGGTAAGCACTCAGGAAATATTATTTCCCTTCTATCCTCAACCTTGCTCCCGTGGTTCACAGGTTAATCTCAGGTCAAGACCCAGGTGAGGAAATATATTGTCTTTTCAAAGTGCATTTTGATGAAGACTATGAAAAAGAGAGTTGGGGTTTCCCCTGTGATTTCTTGTCTTTTAAAAGCCCTAAGCAAAATGAATCACAATGTTATTTTCTCTGGGTAACAAGCAGAGAATGAAGTGCTTTCATCAGCTTTGTAGAGTATTGGACCAAAAGTCCCCATTCAGTGTGTTTGCCACTATGTATACAGACACACACACACACACACACACACACACACACTCACATACATTCACATTTATGTGATATGGTCCAAGGATTAGATTATTCTGAATCGCTGCAGTTTTTCTACAAAGCTTCATCTCTCCATCAAAATCAAGTGATGAACAAAGCCCTAAGCCATGTGCTGGATTCTCCTGACATGTAGGAATCCTTGAATTATGGTTTACCAACCTGGGGTGTCCTAATGAGCCATGGTTTACTGGAACACCACCGTCGTTCTGATATGTTTTCCTCAGCCGCATCCACACAGAGATGAGCTCTGTGAGGTGGGGCTGGGAACTGGAAAGAAGGTTACTGACTTGCTGACAGGATATGAGTTAGTCCTTGTAGCAGATGAAGCTACTGTCTATGATGCTGGACAATGAACTCTTTTCTCTGAGGACAAAATTCAAGAATTTTTTTTTTTTTTTTCAATTCCTACCAGGTCTGGTACATGGTAGGTGTTTGTAGTATTTATTGAATTGACTTATAGTCTATATATAATTGGTGTACAAAGGAAGACTATTAAAGTGCCCAAATGGTTTTTGTTTCGTGAAAGGAAACTACAGCTTTTGATTAATAAGCATGGTAATTATGTCCCTTGCCCTGCTGTTTTGGAAGAAGGGGTATGTTTTTGAAAAGAGAAATCAGAAGGCCTACTTCACATACTTTGCCTATTAGCCTTTCCTTCTCTGTGTGAAAGGAATCAAACTTAGGCAAGTCTAGGGAAGTCTGAGAAGTTAGCGTACTTGTAAAGACAAAACAATCACACGCAGACTGTCAGCTGAGTGAAGGCCAGTGTGGACTCTATCCCGCAGGCGGTTTAAAAAGAAACCTCATTCTGAGACCAGCTCTCTCCACCTGTGGCTGACTTACATGACTGATTTCTAATGAAGAGGAATTGCTGGTTAAATAACAAAGGGTCTGTGTAATGTGTGTTATAATGAGTTATACATATATCTGCTAATTGTTCACGAAACCTGGATGCATTGAGCTTATCCATATTTTATTTAAAACCATCTTGGTTAATGTTCCCACTTTCTAAACTACTGAGTTAAATAAACTCACTCAGGTGTTGTCACAGTGAACCCTCCTAATTTCGTTAACATTTTGGTGTCGGAGTAAGATGTACCCAGGATCTAGTCTATTTGGGTGCTAAACACATACACCCACACCCACACCGACAACCACACATGTTTGCTTAGAAATATTCATCGACGACTACTGTGTGTCAGGCAGTGTGCTGAGGATGTGAGCCAGGGACAACCCTGAAGTGTAGACTAGATGAACAGAGAGGCCGTATCTCTTATTTGGGTATTACAGGAGAACTGCACTTCATCCCCAGCTTCCAGAAGTGTTTCCCGAGGGGGCCAGGCTTTCTGCTTTTCTTACTTACCCTCCCAAAGGACAGGACATGCAGGTTACCACTAAGACAAATGCCCCATTCATTGTCTTCTGGGCCACTTGAACTTTGATCTATTGATCGCATGAAAAAACTTAAAAAGTTGAAGAGAACGATAATCTATTAAATAGCTGTATTTTATCAGTCTTCGGGTTGATTTCTGGTGTATTTAGGATGATTTGATAGTTATCTAGTTAGGTTTGTGGGACGAGATGAGCCTAGGGTCTTCCTACTCCACCGCGACCTTCCTCTTAAATAGCTGTATTTTAAATGTCAGCTTTTAAATGGGTAAAATATTTAACATTAGTGAGTTGATCATTTTAAGGCCCTTAATAACAACTATTCTTAATTGAAACAGTTTTGCTTTGGACAAAGATTATGGGGCTAAGTTTTAAATCTAGTTGGAAAGTAACATTGAAATAGTATTAACTTTGTCGAATTTTTCGTATGTGGGTATTTGGAATCCTTAAGATTTACTCTTTGTATGTTCAGGAACATTAGTTGTTTCAGACTGGAATATGACTGGCTGTAGCTAGTTGAATAAAATTCCTGCAGTTCATTCATTCTTCTCCTACCAGCAGGTGTCATTATGGAAATATGAAAATACTGTAAATTCCAAAGTTGTAGGAACTGGCTGTGAGAGAGAGAAGTAGCACTTCGAATATTAAAAAACAACAAAGAGTAAAGAGAAAATTTGGTGCTAACCAAGGACAGCATGTTTAATTACTAGCTTGGCAATGGTTTATAATAGAATGTAACTGATACAGGATTTCAAGGCACAAACTGAGTTTATTTTAATTAGATTAAGCAAATATTAAGATCTGCTCCAAGCTCATAGGGTCTCAAAAGAAAGGACATAACTCTTATTCTTAAGGTGATATCTATGGAGAAAAGGGTACATTCGTGAAATAATTAACAGAATGCATTACTCTTTCTTTTTAATATGCCAGATTAAAGTGCATATATGATATAAGTAGTTTAAGTAGAGAGGAGGTTCAAAATTATTTGGTAATTTGATAGCTCATTCTTTCCTTTCTTGCTAACTGCCAACACCTATCTTTCTATACATATCTTAAGTAATAATTATAATAATTACATATATAATGGTTAACCTAGACTGTAACAATTGTTTGTAACAGTTGGCTGTAATCAATTGATAATATGATTAAGTCTTTCTAAAAAGCAAGGTACAGACTATCAGTGGTCATTTTTACTAGGAGATCTTAATACAGTACCCTGGATAAGAAGAGTATTACTGTTCTAGATCAGTATCCTATTTTCCCCTCTAGACTGTGAGTTCTTCTATAGCATGGGATATGTGCAATTGTTTTTGTATTTCTGACACTTTAAAGCTGTGTCTGTCTCTCTTTGGTGTGCTTTTAGTACATGTTTGTTGAATGACTAAATGAGTGATAATATCACCAAAGTGTAGGGTATTAGCAAGTGTGCATACATTATGTTGTTAGAATGTATGTTGATATTAGATTAAGAAATCTCAGATGGAATAACTCAGAAAACTGAATTGAGAAATTGATAGAATCCTAAAGTTTTCTCTTTTGATTCTATTCGTCCATTCAAGGGATATTTGTCTCAAAAATTATTTTAGCATACAATATGAAGAACATTGTAATTCACCCACATAGAATGAGTCAATATTTTCCAATGAGAATTAACTTACTGTACTCATAAGGCCATTATTAATTTACTAGCTGCTATATGGTGAGGCTGATATCCTCAGCCTACCTTTGGTGGATTAAGCTTACTACCCTTTATTCATCTCTTATTACCTCCAGCTGCTTACTGGGCTTCCCCATTTTGATTTTCTGTTGTCAGTTCCAACTTACCATGTCAAAACATGAAATCATTATTTTTTACCTGTAAACTACCTCCTTCGTCTGGGCATACCTTTTGTCTTAAAGGTACCATCGTTTTTCTTGTTCCCTGGGCTAAAACCTCTGATTTTTTTTTTTAAATCATTTTCTCCATCTGATCAACAAATCTCTTAACATTTCCATTGTGATGCTTTTGATATTAATTCTTTTCTCCCTTTCCATTTCTATTACCAAGACCTTGGGTTAGATCGTGCACGGATAGAACAGCCTCCTGGATCATCCTGCTATCAGTAGGCCCCCAGCCCCGCCTTTTTTTTTTTTTTCTAAATGACTATGAACAATTTAGTGAGAATCACTCAAACTTCAATACCAAGTCTATACTGTTTATCAGAGTTGCCATGGCCCGTATGGCAGCTGCCCGATCACCACTCTAACTCAGATCTTGCCTACTCCACTGCTTTGCTCTAGTTATATGGGAAAAACGCAGTTTTCTGTCTAGCCATTTTCTCTCGGACTTCTATAATTTTTTAATTGTGATAAAATATACATAATATATACATGTATAATAATGTATACATTATTTTATACCGAATATATAAAATTTACCATTTTAACAATTTTGGTAAATTCAGTGAATTTTTGTAAAAGTAAACAGTTCAGCAGCATTAAGTTCATTCATACTGTTGTACAATCATCACCACTATCCATCTTCTGAACTTTCTGATCTTCCCGAAATGAAACTCTGTACCCATTGAACAACAATTATCTGTAACCCCTTCCTCTAGCCCCTGGCAACCATTACATCATTCTACTTTCTGTCTTTGTAAATTTGACTATCTCACGTATGTGGAATTACGTATTTGTCCTTTTGTGACTGGCTTATTTCACTTAGCACAATGTCTTTAAGGTTCATCTATGTGAAAACGTGTCAGAATCCTCTTTAAGGTTGCATAATATGTCATTGTATGTCTATATCACAGTTTGTTTATCCATTCATCCATCAAGGGACATTTGTAGTTTTTGCTCTTTTAACATATCCTACTAATCACAAATGATTAATCTTCTATATCTTACTTCAGTCATATTACTTGATGGCTCAGAAGTCTTCAGTGAGTTCCTTTTTACAGGTAGGATCAGGTACAGCATTCATAGCCTAACAACCATGACTCTCCCTAGTAGATCCTGGCCTATGTATAGAGTATTGTTGCCTATTATTAATCTTCAACATTTTTTCATGAAACAAATATTTTTTCTAAAGATTTTATTTATTTATTTGACAGATAGAGATCACAAGTAGGCAGAGAAGCAGGCAGAGAGAGAGGGGGAAGCAGGCTCCCTGCTGAGCAGAGAGTCCGATGCTGGGCTCGATCCCAGGACCCTGAGATCATGACTTGAGCTGAAAGCAGAAGCTTTAACCCACTGAGCCACCCAAGTGCCCCGAAACAAATATTTTTTAAATACTTGGTGTGTGTTGGCCTTGAGATAAGTGCTGCCAATTCAGCATTAAACCTAACTGACCTGGTGCTTTTTCTCATAGAACTGACCTCAGAACTAAGTGATTCCTTCATTCATGCCAGAATGCTCTCCCCTTTCACTTTGGAAGCTGGCTTCTTCCTCCCAACATGAAATTGCTAAGAACCATTAGGTGACCAACTTGCCAAAGGTTAATTCTCTTGTAAACATTTAATCAAAAGATGAACTTGCTGAAATACTGAGTTTTTCTAAAAAAATTTATTTTTTCCCTGGTGTCACTGAAGCTCTTTTCCTGGAGATATATTTTGGTCAAATGCTGTTTATTATTAGCTTTGCCTGTGTTTCACATTGTAGACCCTGAGATTTCCTAGAGCACTTAACCCTTCGTATAGCATGTTTAAGTTGTTTTTTTTTTTTTTTTTAAAGATTTTATTTATTTATTTGACACACAGAGAGAGAGAGAGCACAAGCAGGGAGCCCGATGTGGGAATCGAACCCAAGACCCTGAAATCATGACCTGAGCTGAAGGCAGTCGCTTAACCAACTGAGCCACCAAGGTGTGCCAAGGACGATTAAGTTTTTAGCACTGATTTTTGTCTTAATTATTATTTCCTCTGTCCCTGTTGCCCTCACTGTGCCCCTGCATTGACCTGGTACAGTGGCTTTGACAACTTGTCCTATCTAAGCTATTTGTCAGATGATTGCTCAGCGAATTGTTTATTCGTTGAATTAGTTCTTAGGAGGCTGATCACTTGACAAATCAGTTTCCAAAAAATTTTAAAGTGTCTTCTCTCCTTTGTAGTAAGTCAGAGGGAAGCATATTCTTCTGAAAAAAAGCATATTCTTTTTTTCAGGGTCTATATTCTCTAGTTGAGTCATAGTATTTTTTGGTAGCTTTGTTGATTTGTCTTTAGTAGTGTCTGTCTTGTGGTATTGTGTGATCAGAACCAATAGTTGATTGGTTAATTATGAGAATTTGGGGGACAATAGAAAATCATACAGATAGGGGCGCCTGGGTGGCTCAGTTCTTAAGCATCTGCCTTTGGCTCAGGTCATGATCCCAGGGTCCTGGGATCGAGCCCTGCATTGGTTGGGTTCCCTGATTGGCAGGAAGCCTGTTTCACCCTTCCCTACTCTCCCTGTTTGTGTTCCCTCTCTCGTTGTGTCTCTCTCTGTCGAATAAATAAAATCTTAAAAAAAAAATCATACAGGCATCTTTTAAAATAAAACATATTAATGCACATTTTATTAGCCAGTCTTTCAGTGGAAGGTCAAGGCATTTTCTTTGTAAATGGGCCAACTGATTATTCATATCATCTCTCTTACATAAACCATACTCATAATGAATCACCTATGATTTCCAGTTTCATGTTTTTAAAATAAGAGCAAGATCTTAAAGACACTTGTGCTGTAACGAGTGCAGAATACTTGTATATTTTTATTATTCTTCCTTGTCATGAACAGTTGTCTCACTCATAATCAGTTTAGGAGCAGAATTTCTTAGTAACTCATGTTTATTGATGCTTTAAAAGAATTTAGTTTGCTTTTTCAAAGAAACATACTCTCTTTGTTGTCATATTTCACCAGATAATATAAATATTTAATTGAATTATATAATTATAATAATTATAAATAAAAGTGGCACAACTTTACTTCTTTGGAAAGCCTACCATGTGGTTGGTGGGAGTAGAAGCCTGCAGGCGTGTGGCTGAGGAGACTGAGTGTGCTGTGGTCCATCAGCTGGTGGCTTTTCCTGAGGTCATAGGGAACACTGTTAAATGTAGTCTTTAGTGCAGGTTGGCTAAAAGGGCTTTTATTCTATTTTTTCATTCTTACAGACAAAGGTGTGTGTGTGTGCTTACTGTCTTATAATGAAGTAGGAGCTGAGGTGGGGTCTACCAGGAACTGGTATGGGGAACTGTGCAAATCCTTCAGGTTCAAATGATAGGTGAAGGGAACTTGTACATTTCATGTAAATTCATCCGTTGTGTCAGAGATCTAGCACCTAGGGGAACGAGGGTGGCGAGACTGAAGGAGAACCAGGGTCTCAGACTGTCACAACTGGCCACTTTATCTCCAGGCAGTGGATTTTTTCACATGGACAATCTCTGACAAGAATTCCCCTCCTCTGCCTATGTGACCATGCAGGGTACCGCCAGGGAATGAAGCCCCCCTCTGAGGGAAGCCCCTCGGGGGGCCACTCTTTGGCCCTCATCCTCCATGTCAAGGTGTCCTGGTGGTGCTCTGTTAGGATCTCCTCTGTGTACTTCCAGACATGGGTGTGGAAAGGAATCGTGTATGGGCGTAGGAGGTGGATGCTCCCTTTCTCCTTTCCAGTGCTGCCGCAGCGCTGCTTCATACCATCACAAGTTATCCTTCCTAATCAGACCTAAGGCAAGGGAGTAATAATAACGTAAGTCATTTTGTGCCATGCTTTATGGTGTCGGCGTGGTTTATTGTTTCGTTTAATGAGATAAATGACCAGACTGCTTTCAAGCAGGGTGTTTTTTGAACAAAACATTAACTGAGGTGAGAAAGGAGTTGTCCTCTACTTTCTGTTCTGCTTTGCTTGCAGTACTATCTGTGTACTTTTAAAATTCTCTGCTCCCAGCTTTGTCTCACAAAGGTACAGCTTCATCAGGATATTAGCTTTCCATGTTCACCGTTAACTTCCCCCCCTCTTTTAATAAACATAGCTTTTGACAGAAAGAAAGTTAGAAAGTTAGACCAATAAACAATGTGAAGGAGAGCACAGACCCTAGTCTCAGTCTGGAGGACAGCTTTTGGAAAATAGTGGCTGGGATTTCCTTGTCTATGAGCTTGTTTTCTGACTGCCCAAATCTGCATTGTCACAGATAGGCACATTTTTGCTAGATCAAGGAAAAGATGAATTCTGTGGCTTTGGAACAACGTTTTCTTCAATTGCCTAACCACAGGCAGAATAAGGTCTTCTTGAGAAAGGGAAACTGGACTACAGGCATCTTTCTTCCATCAGAAGATGAAACGGATCCTCAGTCAGCCTCACTGACCCGCCTGTCAGCCTCGCCACATACAACTCTCGCTTTATGCTAACATGCGCTGAAATCTTATAGACTCTGTCCTCGATCTCTGAACTTGAAAATCTCTTGTAATACTATAAATTGCCCTCACTGGCTTCCTTTTCTAAGCTCTAGTGAATAATCCATGTGTTCTCAAGTTTTCTGTTCTAAAGATGTTCCTCCAGGGACCCGCAGTGAAAACGAGGCGTTGTTTTATGTTGCTTGAACACTGCGTGAACCCAGTCCCTGGTTTGATTTTGGAGGCTGACCATACCTGAGGCGGTTCTACTAGCCTACGGGCTGTGCCAGATTCTCTTCTTCCCTTAATTGCCTCCAGGGCCGGGAGTGTCTGCTTGCCTAAAGGTGGGGTAAGAAGTGTGACTGGCCGTAAGCAAAAGCTTACTCACCCAGGGAAGCAGTGAGCCTCAATAGAAATGGCATGGGAAGCATTCCCCCTTTAAGACTGTCAAACATGAGAAAAGACTCAGCAGAATGCTGTGCATATATTAGGCAGTCAGTCAGTGTTTGTTGAATGAATAGGAGCATGCCGCACAAGGCGGTAGTCATGCTATTTCCAGCTCAGCCTCTCTGGTGGCAGCTTTCATCTCCAGCTACTTCTTTATTCTTTATTGGCCCTCTTGCCATCCCATTGCTGCTTTGCCCTTTCTTCTCTAACCAGGAGAAAAGACGAGAGCTAGTCTGGGAATCACATTCTTAGCCAGGACAGGGCTGATGGCAACCAAAGGTCATAGACTGAGGAGGCTTCAGAACCAGCTTCTCTCTTCCTGCAGACGTAGACACCTGCCTCTGCTATCCTGTCCAATACTTGGCTGGTGGGATGGTCCTAGGTGGTCGAAAGAAGTTCATAGGATGTTAACTTTTGAGGGTCCAGGTTGGGTTTCTAATGTTTTATAAACCAAGGTGTTTAATTAGCTGTGTTCACACCACGTATCTTTATTCCAGGATACTTTGGATGAGTTGCGCGTTCTTGACTCAGAAATATGAAATGTCCTCCTCTAACTGCTTAGCTTTACAGAGCATGGTTTGTGTCTGTTACCATTGTCATTTCTGGCTTTCATATGGCCACAACTATCTGTTAAGTCAGTGGAAAACAGACTGTGGTTTTTCTTAGATATTTTCTTAAACTCCTCTGGGGCAGTGTCTACTCTGGAGGCAGTTTTTCCTTTCTCCACCTTTAGGATAATTCTGAAAATCTCAGGGAAAATTGGTATCTTTTGGACTTTCTGCTAAGTGTATTTGCTGGCGAGGCTAACTGTTCAAGCAGGTCTAGAGTGAGTGATATTGCATCTTTACTTACAGGGTTAAGTTCACCACTTTGGTGTGTCTTCTTTTCCACTGTGTGTTTTTTCCTTCTAAATAGAGTGGAATCCTGTCAGATGTATACTTAGTATAAACAAATGCAATTATGCTTAGATAATTTTGTTCTCTACTGCAATCAGTACGTGTTAACCTTGGGGCACACAGAAGATGATAGAAAAGAACCTGCTATTCTCTTGGTTGGCTTAGTTCCCATGTGCTGCTCATGGTGTTAACTTTTCATTGCACCAAGTGTGATTCTAATATTTTTTGTACAACAGATTGTCGCTGCCACATAGTCTCTAAATAGAAGTTGGGTCCCTGGTCTCAACAAAAGCCCGGGTTACCTGTTCCACCTTTGCAGGAAAATTTGGATATGTTGGACTGAGTGAAGAGACTGTGTGTCTCTGACATGGTATGTTCCTTGGGGATTTTTAGGGGTAATTTTGGTGATATGTAATTTTAGCTCTAAGTACTCACTCCAGAATCTGCAACCTAAGATAATACACCAAGGTAGTGTCTGATTTGTCTTTACGGTGACTTTTGTGATAAATAATTTACATTTTGGTAACATTCTGATTTCTTTTAAAAATTTTTAAAAAATTTAAAAAATATTTTATTTATTTGACAGAGAGGGATTGAGAGAGAGAGAGAGTCCAAGCAGGGGGAGTGGTTGGCAGAGGGAGAGAGAGAAGCAGGCTCACCGCTCAGCAGGGAGCCTGATGAGGGGCTTGATCTCAGGACCCTAGGATCATAACAGGAGCCAAAGGCAGACACTTAATTGACTGAGCCACCCAGGTGGCCCTGCATTCTTTTTTTTTTTTTTTTTTTAAAGATTTTATTTATTTATTTGATAGAGAGAAATCACAAGTAGATGGAGAGGCAGGCAGAGAGAGAGAGAGAGAGAGAGAGAGAGAGAGAAGCAGGCTCCCTGCCGAGCAGAGAGCCCGATGCGGGACTCGATCCCAGGACCCTGAGATCATGACCTGAGCCGAAGGCAGCGGCTTAACCCACTGAGCCACCCAGGCACCCGGCATTCTTTTTTTAATTTAAAGTGTTTTTAGGATGCCTGGGTGACTCAGTTGGTTAAGCATCTGTCTATGGCTCAGGTCATGATCCCAGGGTCCTGGGATGGAGTTCCGAATCAGGCTCCCTGCTCAGTGGGGAGCCTGCTTCTCCCTCTGCCTGCTGCTCTGCCTACTTGTGCTCTTCATCTCTCTGTCATAAATAAATAAAATCTTAAAAAAAAAATTTAAAGTGTTTTCTAATCCTTTTAGGTACTGAGGATATAATTTGAGCTGGTATATGTTGTTTTCTCTACCTTTGCTATATAGGTTCTATGTAACCTTTCTATTGATCTGGGACATTATGGCAATTTAGAACCATGCCTGGAGCCAAATGTTGGACACGCCCCACTTTGCTTTTCTAGAGTTGATTGGTGGATACTGTATGCCACAAGATACTAAGAGTCATAAATATAAGCTAAGATTTCTGAAAGATAAACACCAAAAACACCAAAGCTCAATCCTACTTTTCTTGATAATGACCCACACTGTTAATTGTAGATTATACATTTTTATAGTGATAGGAAAGTCTGCCCTGAGTGGGAATTGGGAATGATGTTGGAATCTGAAGATGACCTTTGTCTAAATGCAGTGAAACTCATACAAAGTCAGGCGTCCTTGTATAGCAACATTCAGCAACAGTCTAACTTGAGAAACCTTGAAGAATGATGTAAATATTGCTCTTAAGTTTTATTTTTAAGGGATTTCAGATAGTGAAATCATACAGAAATCTTCCTAAAAATTCCCTTAACACTTCTTTCTTTTTCACCAGCTTCCTGCTCATAATAACCGCATAAAGCTCTCTTTTGCTCTGTCTTGAGTACACTCACGGGAGGCTCTGCCATTCTGAGCCCTCACACACCACACACTGACCTTCTTTGGTGTATGCAGTTTTCTGGAACATGTCCCATCTAGTGCTGGTGGTTTTTCTTGTATGTGTAAGCTACTTTTGCCCCAGAATTCTGGTGAATAAAATTTATATATCAGGGGGCGCCTGGGTGGCTCAGTGGGTTAAAGCCTCTGCCTTCAGCTCGGATCACGATCCCAGTGTCCTGGGATGGAGCCCCACATCGGGTTCTCTGCTCAGCAGGGAGCCTGCTTCCTCCTCTCTCTCACTGCCTCTCTGCCTACTTGTAATCTCTGTCAAATAAATAAATAAAATCTTAAAAAAAATCTTCATATTAGTCTGAAAGTTTGGCTTTTATTTACTTTCTGATATTGACTTGAGACATAGTGCTGGCTCTGACATTGATATAATACGTTCAGTCAAGTTATCTAAGACCCTGACAACCAGACCAATCTGCCTTCACTCTGTCATTAAATCAGTGGCGCCATTAGAAGGGGAGCTATGTATATAATTATAGTTACAATATATAGCCAACAATAGACCTAAAGTAATACTCCTACTTCACCTCTTGGTCTCTCCAGATCTTATAAATGTGATGGATTTAGATGTAAATCGTCTGATTGAACGTGGCAGCTCTGAATATGGTGGTAGTGGTGGTGGCTGTGGCTTTCCTTTTTAGTCTGGGTGTGACTTTCATCTCAGATGATTCTTTGAATTACTACCAGACTAGGCCATATGGCTGCGGTTTAGGGGAGAGAAAAACAACTAAGTCTACTTGGTATGTCTTTATTCTTTATACAACTTTTCTGTAAAATTTATATAAACATCTGTATTAGTCAGGTTCTCCAGAGAAAGAGAATCAATGGAATGTATATGTGTTTCTCTCCTCTCTCTCTAAAGATATTTATTATAAAGAATTGGTTTATGCAGTTGGGAGATGGACATATTCTAAGATCTGCAAGTTGAGTTGACAAACTGGAGACTCAGCAGAGTATACCACTGGTATTGTTCCATTCTGAAGGCTAGCGGGCTCAAGACTCAATAACAGTAAAAGCTGATGTTTTAGTTCAGGTCAGAAAAACTGATGTCCCAGCTTGAATATGGTCAGATAGAAGGAATTCTGTCTTACTCCACCCTTTTGTTCTATTCTGGCCTTCTACTGATGGGGCAAGGCCCATCCCCAGTAGAGAGGACTATCTGATTTATTGTGTCTACCAATTCAGATGTTAACCTCTTCCAGAAACACCCTCACAGACACACCCAGAATAATGTTTGAGTAACTATCAGGGCACTCTGTGGCCTAGTCAAGTTGACACATGTATTTATCCATCGCAGCATTCATGAAGAATGTAGGAACATATAATTTACAATTCAACTCCCACTTATGTGTATGGTTATTACTTGATAGATGTGATCATACTTTTAGAATTCAGCTAAAGGAAAGGCATGAGAAAATTTTAATGACATCATTTATTTCCTGTGTTTTTCTCAAGGAGTTATTATTAATCTGTAGATCTTTTTTCCTCTACTTCATTTAACAACTTAGGTTATATACTTCATCTTGCTGTCTCTGGCATCAGAAAAATGATGCGATAGGTCTTTATCTGTTCTATGAGAAATGACTTTTTTCCTCTAAAGAAGGGGCTCATCTTCATGCTATAAAGTCTAAATGGTCCACCCACCTCAAAAGGAACAGTTAGGCCAGAACTTCTGCCTGAACAAGAGCTTAAAGAAATCCTGTGGTTGTGCTCACTTAGGCAACACATATACTAAAACTGGAATGGTATAGAGAAGATTAGCATGGCCCTTGAGCAAGGATGACATGCGGATCTGTGAAGTGTTCTACAAAAAGAAAGGTAAAAGAAAAGAAAATAAAAGAAAGAAAAGAAAAGTAAAAAAGAAAAGGAAAAAGAAAAGGAAAAAGAAATCCTGTGGCTTTTTTTTCATTAGTTTCAACTAACATGGGCTGTCTCAGGCTGACTCACCCCAATATGATGCCTGTTGGGTTTTGTATTAGCAGCTTTCTTCACCTGAGAATTCGACTAAGAAGGAAGTCTGTCAGCAGAGTATAGCTTGATCCAATTGGTCGTTATTTGGGCCACAGCTTGGGAAATAACCTGGGGGTTGGATGGGCCTTCTAGGTGTGAGGCTCTTTCTTGCAGAGGTGTTTTATATAAGAGGCATGGAGAGGCAGCTTCTAATTTTCTTAATGCAATTAACTGGGAGGAAAATACAGTGTAATGGTATTACTTCTGTGGTAAACCTTCTCAGAGATCTCTGACCCCATGAATGACCCAGAAGACTCAATAGAAATACTGACTTTACTTGAAGTCTATGGACCATTTAAAAAAAGTTTTTATTTTAGAGCGCCTTGTTGGCTCAGTCATTAAGCATCTGCCTTTTGGGCTCAAGTCATGATCCCAGGGTCCTAGGATCAAGCCCTGCGTTGGTGGGTATCCCAAGCTCGGCAGGAAGCCTGCTTCTAGACTCTCCCTCTCCCCCTGCTTGTGTTCCCTCTCTTGCTGTCTCTCTCTCTTTGTCAAGTAAATATACAAAAATCTTTCTAAAAAAAGTTTTTATTTTATTTTATTTTTTAAAAGATTTTATTTATTTGACAGAGAGAGAGAGAGAGAGAGCGCACACACACAAGTGGGGGAGCGGCAGGTAGAGGGAGGAGCAGGCTGCCACCTGGAGCCCTATTTGAGGTTCCATCCCAGGACCCTGGGATCATGACCTGAACCAGAGGCAGATGCTTAACTGAGTTATCCATGCATCCCTAAAATTTTTAATTCCAGTTAGTTAACATACATTCTTTTTTTTTTTTTTAAAGATTTTATTTATTTATTTGATAGAGAGAGATCACAAGTAGACAGAGAGGCAGGCAGAGAGAGAGGAAGGGAAGCAGGCCCCCCGCTGAGCAGAGAGCCCGATACGGGACTCGATCCCAGGACCCTGAGATCATGACCTGAGCCGAAGGCAGCGGCTTAACCCACTGAGCCACCCAGGCACCCCATTAACATACATTCTTATATTAATTTCAAGTATGCAATATAGTGATTCAGCACTTCCATGTAATACCCAGTGCTTATCACAAGTGGTCTCCTTAATCCCAATGACCTGTTTCACCCATCCCCCTTAACCCCCTCCCTCTTCTAACCATCAGTTTGTTCTCTATAATTAGAGTCTCTTTCTTGCTTTGTCTCTCTTTCTCTTTTTTCTTTTGTTCAATTTTATTGGTTTTTAAATTTCTCATATGAGTGAAATCATACAGTATTTGTCTCCAACTCACTTCTTTCACTTAGCATTATACTCTCTAGCTCCACCCATGTTGTTGTGAATGGCAAGAATTTCATTCCTTTTTGGGTGACTGAGTAATATTGCATTGCATATATATACCACCTCTTTATCCATTCATCAATCAATGGATACTGGGCTGCTTTCACATCCTGGCTATTGTAAATAAATAATGTTGTTATAAACATAAGGGTGCATATTTCCCTTTGAACTGATGTTCTTGTATTCTGTGGGTAAATACCCAGTTGTGTGATTGCTGGATCCTAAGGTAGTTTGATGTTTAACTTTTTGAGGAACCTCCATACTGTTTTCCAGAGTGGCTGCACCAGTTTGCAGTTTGCATTCCCACCAACAGTGCAACACACAGGGTTTTTTTTCCTCCATATCCTCACCAATACCTATTGTTTCTTGTGTTTTTAATTTTAGCCATTCTGAAAGGTGTGAGGTAATATCTCACTTTAGTTTTGATTTGTGTTTTCCTGATGATAAATGATGATGAGCATCTTTTCATGGGTCTATTGGCCATCTGTATGTCTGTTCATGTCTTTTGCCCATTTTTTAAAAAAGATTTTATTTATTTATTTGACAGACAGAGATCACAAGTAGGCAGAGCGGCAGGCAGATAGAGAGGGGGAAGCAGGCTCCCTGCTGAGCAGAGAGCCGGATGCGGGGCTTGATCCCAGGACCCTGGGATCACGGCCTGAGCTGAAGGCAGAGGCTTTAACCCACGGAGCCACTCAGGCGCCCCTATTTTGCCCATTAAAAAAAAAAAAAGATTTATTTATTTATTTGAGAGAGACAGTGAGAAAGAGAGAGCACATGCATGTGGGGGAAGGGGAGGAGGGAGTAGAAAAAAAAAATCCTCAAGCAGACTCCCTGCTGAGAGGGGAGTCTAATGCTGGGCTCAATTCCAGGACTTTATGACCTGAGCTGAAATGAACAGTAGGATGCTTTACCAGCTGAGCCACCCAGGTGCCCCTTTTGCCCATTTTAAAATTAGATTATCTCTGTTTTGGATCTTGATTTAAGTTCTTTATATATTTTGGATACTGACCCCTTATTGGATATGTCGTTTACAAGTATCTTTTCCCATTCAATTGGTTACCTTTTACCTTTTAGTTTTATTGTTTTCTTTGCTGTGTAGGAGCTTTTTATTTTGGTGTAGTCCCAATCATGGTGTAGTGTGATCATTTTTGCTTTTGTTTCTCTTGCCTCAGGAGACCTATCTAGAAAGCAGTTGCTACAGATAGTGTCAAAGAAGTTACTGCCTGAGTTCTTTTCTAGGATTTTTATGGTTTCAGGTCTCACATTTAAGTCTTTAATCCATTTTGAATTTATTTTTGTGTATGCTGTAAGGAAGTGGTCCAGTTTCATTCCTTTGCATGCTGCTCTCCACTTCCCAATGCCATTTGTTGAAGAGACTGTCCTTTTCCCACTGGGTATTCTTTACTGCTTTGTTGAAGATTAATTGACCATAAAATTGTGGGTTTATTTCTAGATTTTCTTTTTTTTAAAGACTTATTTATTTTAAAGAAAGAGAAAGAGAGAGCTAGTGGCGGGCGGGGGGAGGGCAGAAGGAGAAGGAGAGAGAGAATCTCCAGCAGACCCCCCTGCTGAGCATGGAGCCTGATGTAGGGCTCAATTTCATGACCCTGAGATCATGACCTGAGCCAAAATCAAGAATGGGAGGCTTAACTGGCTGAACCATCCAGGCACCCTTGGATTTTCTATTCTGTTCTATTGATCTGCGGGTCTATATTTGTGCTAGTACTGTTACTGTTTTGATTACTACAGCTTTGTAATATAACTTGAAGTCCAGAATTTTGATGCTTCCAGCTTTGCTTTTCCTTTTCAAGATGGCTTTGGATATTCAAGGTCTTTTTTGGTTCCATACACATTTTAGGATTGTTTGTTCTAGTTCTGTGAAAAATGCTATTGGTTTTTGTTAGGGATTGCATTAAATTAATTGATTGCTTTGGTTAATATAGACATTTTAACAATATTTGTTCTTCCAATCCATGAGCATGGAATATCTTCCCATTTCTTTGTGTCATCTTCAGTTTCTTTCATCAGCATTTTATAGTTTTCAGACTACAGGTCTTTTACCTCTTAGGTTAGTTTATTCCTATGTATCTTATTATTTTTGGTGCAATTATAGATGGGATTGCTTTCTTTTTTTTAAATTTTATTTATTTATTTATTTTTTTATTTATTTCCAGCATAACAGTATTCATTATTTTTGCACCACACCCCGTGCTCCATGCAATCCGTGCCCTCTATAATACCCACCACCTGGTACCCCAACCTCCCACCCCCCGTCCCTTCAAAACCCTCAGATTGTTTTTCAGAGTCCATAGTCTCTCATGGTTCACCTCCCCTTCCAATTTCCCCCAACTCCCTTCTCCACTCTAAGTCCCCATGTCCTCCATGCTATTTGTTATGCTCCACAAATAAGTGAAACCATATGATAATTGACTCTCTCTGCCGAGGATGCGGAGAAAGGGGAACCCTCCTACACTGTTGGTGGGAATGCAAGCTGGTGCAACCACTCTGGAAAACAGCATGGAGGTTCCTCAAAATGTTGAAAATAGAACTGCCCTATGACCCAGCAATTGCACTATTGGGTATTTACCCTTGGGATTGCTTTCTTAATTTCTCCTTCTGCTGCTTCATTATTAGTATATAAAATGCAACAGATTTCTGCACATTAATTTTTGTATCCTGCGACTTTATGAATTCATTAATCAGTTCTAGCAGTTTTTTGGTGGTCTTTAGGGTTTCCTATACAGAATATTGTGTCATCTGTAAAGAGTGATACCTTTACTTCTTCCTTACCAGTTTGAATGCCATTTTATATATTTCTGTTGTCTGATTTTTGGCTAGGACTTCCAGTAATATGTTGAATAAAAGGAGTGAGAGTGGTCATCCTTGTCTTGTTCCTGAACGTAGGGGAAAAGCTCTCAGTTTTTCCCTATTGAGGATGTTAGCCATGGGTTCTTCATAGATGGCTTTATAATGCTGAGGTACAGTCCCTCTAAACCTACTTTGCTGAGCGTTTTTATCATGAATGGATGTTGTACTTTGTCACATGCTTTTTCTGTGTCTATTGAAATTATCATAAGTTCTTATTATTTTTCGTATTGATGTAATGAATTATATTGATTGATTTGTGAATATTGAATCACCTTGCAGCACAGGAATAAATCCGACTGATTGTGGTGAATGATTTTTTAAAATATACTGTTGGATTTGGTTTGCTAGTATTTTATTGAGGATTTTTGCATCTCTGTGCATCAGGGATATTGCCCTGTGGTTATCTTTTTTAGTGGGGTCTTTATCTTCTGGCCATTCTTTTTGCTGTTCTTTCTACCTTCAAATCAGACTCTGCTTGGTCACCTGATGCTTCTTCCATTATGTCCCTTCCTCAGTGGTTCAGGACTGGTACAAGTGTGCTCTACTTGTTCCGGACCCTATATTGGACTGTCTCCTATCTCCCATTTTTCACTCCCAAAGCATTTCAGACCTGGCCTTTGTCTTTCCTTTCCAGCCCTGTGCTTGCCCTTTTGGATCAGTGATATTTTCAGTTTCTTTGACGCCCTGACTCTTCTCTAACTCTTCTTGTTTCTATGTTTTTGAAACAGATATCTCTTCCAATCCCACTCTGGGGTCTGGGGCCTCGCCCTATGCTAACCTGTCTAGGCTATGGTGGGAGGGGTAAAGGAGAGGAGTAATCTAACAAATACTTCATGAGATCCAATTTTTAAAAATTTGCACTTTACTATAGGTAATTTGAGAAATAGCAAGCTCATTTTATGGATTAAATTTATATATTAAATAAATATATACAAATAAATAAACATGTATAAAATTACTTCATTCCCAAATTATTTTTCTTCCAGACTTCTGCTTTTTGAATTTTGCCCCTTTAGGACCCTCATAGTAAATCGCTAAGGAAAATGCAAAATCTGCCCCTAATAAAACAGCCTCTAACATGGATGGGTTGAAGGGTCAAATCAAAAGAGAAAAAAATAAGATAGTTGAGAAATAAGAGAAATTTCTCTTTTGGTATCAGTACTTGTTAGATTAAAACTCTCTATTTAAGCTCTCAGCATTTTTATGGGGCACATGAGAGTTTAATAACAGAAGTGTTAGGTGGTTAAAACATAGTGGAGTAAAATTTAAAAAAAATGTACTATAAGATGGCTAAAATTTAAAAAAATGTACTGTAAGTTGGCTAAACAAAACAAAACATACAGGAGGCCAAGATTAGTTGTTCACCCTCTTAAGTTATCACTGAAGGCTCACTTGGCTCATGGGACTCAAGCAAAAACTGTTTTGAAAGCTTTTCTAAATGATAAAACATTGTTAGAGATGAGTGAAAATTTTCTAGTACATGTAAACTCTTCATCAGAAGAATTTACTTATCCTCATAAGGATATAAGAATTATATTCTTATATAAGAATTACTTATAGGAAGGAAATAAGAATTACTTATCCTTATATAATTGGACTAGGTTTTTTTCATTAACAATAAAAAATGTTTACTGCCTTCATTGTTTTTACCCTGGGGCTTATTGGTCATAAAACACTCTAAAAACAAATTAATTTGTAGAGCTTATTTTGACAAGAAGTAAATACAAAGGTAAAGCATAGTTTGTATATTGCTGTCATCATGGCACTCTTGGGTATAATTTATATAAAGAAAATAAAAAGGCAAATATACCTTTCAATCCGATTGCCTGTAAAGAACTTAATTGAAAACAGTTTTCTTTTTAAGAGTGATTTATTTTAAATGTGCTTTTAAGAACAAAGGTCTTCTTGATAACCATATTAAGTGTATTATCTCAATGTGGGATTTAAGTAAAAGGTCAAATCTTATAGAGGTATTTTTGGTATGACTCAGTTCAGATCACAGACAAACTATCAAAAAAATGAAATTAGTTAACATTTTCAAGTCTGAACACTTGTCTAGAGAGTCAGGAACCCCCCTCCCCCCAATACAGACTTCAAGGAGAGAACTTTGGTTGAGAAACATGGAAAACAAAAAAATTCAAAATGCCATTTTGTAAATGTTCTTTAAGTAAGATAGTATTATATGATGAGAAAAGCACTGGATATGTTTCACTAGAAAAATAAACTTGATGTGTGTGATTTTGGCAGTGTGGACAGATGAATCAGATCTTTTTTGCTTAAAGTTATTTGCATTTATTCAACCTATTCAATTAAAGGACCCACATTTTATTTCAGAAAAGTTAAGGTGGAATTTTTAATTTAACACTAACCCCTGTCCAATTGTTCATCTTTCACCCTCAACCCCTACAGCCTCCATCTCTAGAACATCTGTGACTTGCCTTTTTCCTGGATCTAGTGTGACTCCTACAAGGAGTTTATTGGCCAAATGAGAGTCACACACCCAGTCATAGCAAGGCAGGCTCCATTTGCTGATGGCCTGTGGGACTGGTGCTCATAATATTTAGGCATTCAGCTCCTTTCCCAAGGAATGTCCCAACCATTCAAGTAAATAACCTTTACTAGTCTGGAGGTTCATTAGGGGCAGGGAAGGAAGGACCTTCTTTTCACTTTCCTTCTCAGTGCTACAGCTCTCCCCTGCGTCATAAATGACACCTGAAGTGTGTGCTCAGGAAAGAGCAAGTGGGACTCTGGTCCCTAGGAAAAATTACTCAGTAAACGCTCTGAGCAGCCTAAAATATTAAAAGGAGAGTCTCGAATTCCCCAATATTCCCTGATGGGGAAACCTTTTACCATTGGACTTCATTGTCTTTATCCCATTTCCTGCTGTTGAAGTGGCTGAAAGGAAGTGCCTTTCAGGCCAGGAGGTGGGGCAGTAGCTAAGACCTCCAGGTCTCCGTTTGCATTCCTGATAAGCTCTGCCTTAGATGTAAGCGATACTTCCGGGCTCTTCCTGAATTTCCATTGTATGCTCTGGCAAACAAATGCCAATCTTGACTCTTCCATTTAACACAGTTCTTCCACTTTGCTCTTTGTATTAGAGTTTGAAATACTGATTTATGTTGTCCTAGACTCTGCTTCCAGCTGGCCTATTCTCCACTACTCCCTTCTTCCTTGCTAGCAGAACTCTGGTTTTCTCATATATTGGCAGCAACATGCTGAGTCCAAGGTAGTAGATCCTGACTGGTCTAGGCCAATTGGAAATATTCTCCTAGTGTCCCTTGTAGCTAAGGCCAAGTAACCTAGTTCTGACCAGTAAGACTTAAGCAACAGAAGTCCTCTGGGAGGAAGGAAGGACATGGGGAGGGACAAGAGAAGGCAGGTTCCTGGGAAAGTTTTTGTGCTCCTGATAAAAGGATACAAACTGCTGCTGGGCTTTTTGCCCCTTCCTTTTGGCCTGAATGCAAATGTATTGCGTAGAGCTGGGGCAGCCATTTTGCGACCAGGAAGTACAGGCCTGACTGCTTGTTATATAAGAAAAATACACCCCTATCCACATAAGCTTCTGTTACTGGAGGATTCCGTTAGGTGGCACAGAATTTCTAATTGATACACACAAAAATTCTAAGATGTGCAAAGAAATTAGTTTCTTTCTGTTTTTTTTGTAACTGATTTTACCTTCTTCCTGAGTTTTCAAGGTTGGAAATGATGGTAGAGTAGGTTGTAGTAGACACTAACATTTATCAATTAGTGGTAATTTTTTTTTGGGTAAGTGACCGAATTCAATTTTCCTTCCATTTCCCCTGTATTTCTCCAAGATAACATTTGGAAGAAATGGGTAGGGCTTCTTAAGCTGTGGTATGCTCATCTGGCATACACTGGCTTGTCAGAATTCATTGTTACATTTTTGGGAATTTTGCAAGTCATTTTTTATATTTAGTCTTTATTAACAACTAAGTGATATAAATTTACAATTAAATAAGTAATACTAAAAAGAAAGTAAGATTCAAGACTCATCATTTCCTAATTATTGAACCACGTTTGACTATTATCTATACAATTGAAGTTATTTATATCTACTATTATCTGTAAGTGGAAATATTATATGATAGTACACTGCCATGTACTTCATTTCTTCTCAACTCCAAGTTCAATGGTGTAATGTTGGTAGCTTGAAGTCTGCGTTGGTGGGAGTATTCATACCAAAAAATCTCCAAGTTCTACAAAGTAGGACTTTGGAATATGGCTTTTTCTCTCTGAGGACTCTTTTGTTAAACATTTACTGGAGAACTGCTGGTCTTAAGTGACTTTAAGTTCTGAGCAGAGAGAAGTCTCAGCTCCACACACACTTAGGCCTTTGTGTTCCCCTCTGTTCTCTACACCAATGTCACTTATCTGCAAATCACTAATAGTCCTCTGGTATCTGCTGTGAACTTGGGTCTCTCATTTTCTGCTCCTACGGTTGGTCTTTCCTAGACGACTTGACTTCTGGATTCCTTCCTTGCCACACAGTAGCTGCCTCAGACTTTATTTCTTCTAATCACATCATTTTTCCTTTCGTGAGACTCCTCCATTGTTGGTGTGAAGTCATTCTGGGATGAAATTTCCACCTGGAGTCCCCACAGGAAGTGGGGCCAGAAACCCCTCTACTTTTGACTTTTTCCTCAGCCATTACCTAATAACCTCTCATGTTGAGATTGAGCCTAAGGCAAAGAAACTATATCATGCTGTCTCCTTGGTTATGCCTCTTATTTGAGGTCACCATTCACTGCAAAGTTTTAATTTCCACTTCTGGTTGTTAGAAAATATTTCTAAATTCTGTCCTCCCTCCTGAGGAAGGAGTTGCTTTCTCCCTTTCTCTGAGACCATAATGATGGAAAGGATGTATAAAAGCTGAATAGGAGAGAATGAATTAAAAATACATCTGTAGACATAAAAATTATCCCCATCATGCTTGTTTATATGAGTCATCCTGCCCAGCCTTTCACTTCTCAGAACTCCATTAACTACTCCAAGGCTCCACAAATCTGAGAGTGAGGATTGAGGTGAAGAATAACGAACAGACATTTGTCACTGAAAAAGGATGAGTAGTTGTATACCCTTGCTATATCAGTACTTAAAAAGATATCTTTTGCAATTAATAAAATCCTTGAATCCTTTTGTGTACTAGATATAAAATTGGAGGTAAGAATGAATAAAATGGTCTTAAGAGGTTAAAATATACTGTTGCAAGGACAAGTTTAGGAACTAGGCAAAGAATATTGACAATGCTTTGCTATCTCCCCTTGCAGCAACTCTCTCTCTCAGTATCCCTGACATGTGTGTCTTCAACTGAGTCCCAAACATCTGTCAGTTTCTTCTATTAATTATTAATGGCTTAAGATGTCACCCCCTCCTTAACTGCATTTAAAACCTTAAATATAGCTTTTATTCTTTCTAGTTATAAATGACAATTTATGTTCATGAGAAAAATGTAGATAATCATGATAAAAGTCACCAAAAACCAATGCCTAGGGAAAACCACCATTAATACCATGGGGCGCATCCTTCATTAACCATTCTTCAACAAATTATTTTACATGGTTGCAGAGCATAGGTCATACTTATTTTAGTCAATTATAAAGAACATATTTATGGTTTAACAATAACTTCAAAACTGTTTACTGACATTCAGAACCTTTTGTCAAGATGGGGAAGATACTTTTGTTGGGGAGGTCTTCCTGGTGCCCCTTAAATCACTCCATGACTTTGTTGTTTTGCTTCTCAAACTCAGAAATCTGTTCCTTCTTTTCTACTTCAGTTAAATCTTCCCTGCTTTTAGTGTCCACTGGAGTTTTACCTGTCCAACCTCCTTCAAATTTCCTGCTGATGTTGCTCTTCCCTCTCCCTGAAGACCTTCCTAATGTGTTGCTCACACAGTACTCATTTGTACATTTTCTCAAAGTTGTCAGACTCCTTGTCTCAGAAATGTTTGGGGCAGAAAGGGCTCTCATGATCAGCCAGTCTCTTTAAGCAATGAGACCCAGAGATCTTGTTATTACAAATATTCTAAGGCTGGGAATAAGTCTCTATTCTTCTGACTTCCAATCCAGCTTTTTTCTCTCTCAAATTCCACCCCTTCCTTTAGAAGCTAGCTAGTAAGCTTTAAATGCAAGGAGCCATGATTAGTATATTCTCCATTTTAAGGATGAGGAAACTGAGACCATAGTTGAGTAATTCAGGACAAGGTCAAACAGTATGTAACTGGTGGAAACCAGATTGCACTTGGGCCATGACTCCAGTATTTGTGCTTTTAACTCACGTGGGACCAATTTATAGCAATGCTGTAACTTCAGAAAAGAGAGTTAGATGAGAACTGAAGACTGGGTTTGACACGCTGGAAAATGTTAACTTCTTCCAGTGGAACTTCGATATGGGAACAGGACTGGGAGCAAAATTATGCCTTAGTTGTGAATGAAGGGCAGCCATAAGGTGGTGGTTTGAGGGCTAGGTGGAATTGAGGAGAGGCTTGCTTTATTGATTGTTCGGATGGGGAAGATTCAAGCACCAATGAAGCATATCAGAAAGGGAAGGCAAAAATGAGATCAAAATATTGGTGAAGTGACTGGTCCTGAAAAGGGCTTGGAAATTTTTTAGACAAGAAGGGAATGGGGAAGATGGGTTGGAATAAAACCTGAAAGGTGGAAGGGATGGAAGTTGAGGATGACTCTGTGTGTGTGTGTGTGTGTGTGTGTGTGTGTGTGTGTGTGTGTGTGTGTTTGAAGTTTAGGTAGCAATGCTGTCTTAGGATAAAGGGGCTAGGGTTGGAGTAGGGGACCTGATAAACATGGGGCAGCTTTGGAAGTGCTGCTAAAGGGAAACAGTATATTTAGGGAAGAGCAGAGGTTGGAACTCTAAAAATGTGTAAATACGTAATCAAAATGGTTTTGTGATTCTTTCTAATAGTACCAGAACTCTCAGAATTGGGGAAATCAGAGAGTTTCTGGGGATTGTCAGGAAAGAGAACAGGGCAACAAGGCAAGAGAATGGAGATGTTGATGAGAACATTGTTTAAATGGTTGACGGGGAATCATTGTCTGTGTTATTGATGGGCTCAGAACTCATTATAGATCTATCTCATATTTTCTTACCTTTTTGTCATGCCTAGTGACAAAGAACATATAGGTATACATAAAGTCTACTTCATTCACTCTCCAACCCTCCCTGCAGACCTTGATTCTGGAGAAGAGAGAAGGGAGGTCCCTAATGAAGGCTACATTTTACTTTCCCTCTCATTCAGTAGGAGTGGGTGTATGTTAATGGATGGTAAAGGGGAGATTTTTTTCAGCCACCTATGAAACCCCTAGAGTGCTGAGTCACTGTCTTCAGGATGGAAAGAGACAGCATGTCTTTCAATTCATGCCAGCGGTGACATCATAGTCAGTGTGTGCTCCTGTTAGATCAAGAGCCCCAAGGGGTTCAAGGGAAAGCACAGGGCCTCATTTTTATGAGGCTAACTGGGAGTAGCCATGGTTCTTATCAGTTGCCACCTGCCATCAGCTGTTTTCTCTCTACCTGGTTCCAAGCAATCTAACACACTTATTAAAAGTTCAAACCAGCACTTACATCACCATCATAACATTGCTTACAGTTCTAGGCCTAGAGGATTTTACTAATTTAATCGGTAGTCTGGTGATCAAAGGGAGAGAATTCATTATGTGGGCATTGAGCCAAAGAAACAGTCTCATGAGGGATTTTCCTGGCATTTCCTCTGGCCACAGGTATGGAAGGAAGAAGTGTCAGGGAAGGGTTGATAATCTGGGAATAAAGGCAGTGGTTGACGGGTTAGGCATTTGATGAGGTGGAGGAAGAGGTTTAATGGGAGAGGTAGCAAGGTAAGAATGTAAGGTTAAAGAGCAGGATTTTCATGTTTACATTTTAGATACATACCGAGGCAGTGAACTTGGAAGTCTGACCAGCATGGTTTAGAATCCCAGCCCCCGCTATCTCTAAATAGGGGTGCTATAGCCTACCTATGGGTCGGTTGTGAGGGTTAACAGATAATGATGCAAAGTTACAGATACGGTGCCTGGTATTCTGTGAATACAAATGGAAAGAAGTCAAATTGGCTAGGTCATCAGCACAAACACTGAAGTTACCCAGATGATGACAGGACTCTAGGAAAGAGAAAGACTTAGAGCCAAATGCCAAGGCCTTCAGACACCCTGGGGGAGAGGATGGAAGAGGATGGTATTACAGAGTAGTACATGCTTCAAAGAAGAGGATGTTCAGGAAAGATAGAACAGAAGTGGTTTGAAAAAGACAATGGAGAGTGAGGGGCATGGCCTTTTCATGGCATGAGCCTGGAGGAATGTGCTACCTCCAGGCCACTCAAAGGCTTTTCTACTGCTGAATCCCAGGGCCAATCCATACTCATCCTGCCTTTCAATGTTTCTTCTTCACCTTCCTCCTCTTCTTCCTCCCTTTCTTTCCCCTCATGAATGAAGACATGGTGGTCATTTTTCCTTTCTCTAAGGACCTCCTTCCTTGCTGGTCTTTCCCAGGTGAAATCTATCCAGGACCTTTATGGTTTTGGGTAGTTGATTTGCCTGTTTGGTATAGAAGAAGGATCAAAGGCTGTGACGATATCCCATTTACTCATTACTCCTTCCCCACAGATACTTTCTTTGGGAGAAACAATACTCCTTTTGGCTAGAGCAGGTGTCCCTCACCCTTGCCTCCCTTTCTTACTCTTACTTACTCCTTCCTCTTCCTTCTCCAGCCCCCCTTTTAAGCTCCCTGTCCTGCTGAACTGTTCCTTCCACTAGGCAGTGCTGCTCCCATCCTCTGGAGGGGAAGCCTCTGTCCCTCATCCTTTGTGTCTTTGTACTTCAGCTCATCAGGTTTGTTGGCAGCTAATGTGGTGTCTTTGCTGGGGGTTGGGATGGACTCATGCCTTGTTGCATGCAGGAGGTTTGCGGGGTTCTAAAAGTGGAGAGCTCAGCAGTCCTTTTTCCCTTGGGACTGGGTGTGCTTGGATGAGCACCACCTTGGGAGCAGTAAGGGCAGCTCTCAGGCTCTCTCTGAAAGTCCAAGCGGGCCCTGTCTCGGCAGAGGCATTCACCTCACTGTCTTCTTTGTCATCAGTAGGATCATTCTGTAAGAGAAATACCTGTGTGCACATGTGTGTGCACATGTGAGTGCATGTGAAATTCTTAGAGCTGCCCTGTTTACTGGGAAATAAAACTGAAAACCAGATTTATATTCTGCAATCGCCACCAGGCTAACAGAGTCTTAGGTTCAACCACAGCTGTCTTTGTAGTCAGGCGCTGATACGCTTCTCCCCTCACTGAAGTGAAAAGGCACAGGCAGATTAAGGATTCATGGTAAAATAGACTACTGGAAGCATTAGACTCCCAAGAATTTCACACATTTAATTTTGTTAGTTTTACTTTCTCACATCAGGCCTTTTAAATCCTGGAAGGAGAGCAGACTTTCAGGGATTACTTTTTCTTCCGTTCTGTTTGGAAATAAATCCCCGTAGTATGACAGTTCAGACAAGCTGTTTGGACTGCCATTGTGGAATGCCCCAGAAGGGGCCAGGGAGGAGGCCCTTGGTTCTGTGCTTAAGGTGTTGCCTGTGTCTGGCACGCCACCCTGTCATCTCCAGTGGAATATAGTGAAAAGTCACAGTTGGAGTAGCTCATGGAGTAGCCAGACTTCTTCAGGCCAAAGTCATAGTTTTAGATTTGGTTAGTTATTTAAATGGGGTTTCAGAGGCTGGGCTCTTGTAGTCACTCTTAGCTATATCATTTGAGTGACACTCGAGTGCCCACCTGGACCCACAGGTGTGGCTGGTGATGCTAGCGGGCTGGCCTGTCTCAGCTACTGAGGTCTGCTTTGTGCTTCTAAATGGAAACATTTGCTATATCTCCGATGGGCTGGCAGATGCTTCAATTTACTACTATATGGTTTTGCTGGAATAATAATACCCCATGTCACATATAAGGTTTCCCTGCATAGAACAGTGGTTACAGCAGGAGCCTGTGGGGTTGGCCTGTGTGGGTTTGGATACTGGTTTTAGGCAAATTACTATTAGGCAAATCACTTAGCCCTTTGGTGCCTCTCTGTTTCCATTTTTCAAAGGGATCATGGCACCCACTTTTTAACGTTTTTATGAAGATGAAATGAGTTAATACCTTAAAAGTGCTGAGAGTGGTGGCTGAGACATGGAAAAGGCTCAGTAGAGCTGGTACGATCATGACATCTAAAAGTACTTAGGAAGGGCACCCGGGTGGCTCAGATGGTTAAGCATCTGCCTTCGGCTCAGGTCATGATCCCCGGGTCCTGGGGTTGGGCCCCGCATCGGGCTTGGCTAGTGGGAAGCCTGCTCTCCCTCTTCCGCTCTCCTTGCTTGTGTTCTCTCTCTGTGTCAAATAAATAAATAAACTCTTTTAAAAAAATACATAAAAGCACTTAGGAGCCAAAGCTCTTATTCAGGTTCTTCCTTCTGTGTTAGGCAAAAGGGTGGGACAGGCCAAGTGTGGTCTCAAGTTCTCTTGGGTGGGCTATCTTTTGTCACTCTCTCCTCTGCACTCCACCACCTTAGCCCCGGCACCCAGCCTCCAACCTGGGGTATCGATCCTCTTCTTCCCTCAGTAACTGTCAGTGGTTCTCCTGAGAAGCCAGCCACACTGAGCTGTAAATTTCCCAGGATTAAAGTAATACCCCAAATGCATCTCGCCGAAATTATTTGCCTCACGTTCTGGCAGGTAGAGATTTTTGGTTTATAAACTCCTCAGGCATTTGTGTATCTTATATACACATCCGTGTAAATTGCTTTAGGTATTCAGATTGCTTTCTTCTGAAAGCCTGGCAGAGATCTGATTCTGAAGGCCTGGTGCTGTTTTTTTTGTTTTTGTTTTGTTGTTGTTCTTGTTATTTATTTATTTATTTATAATTATTATTATTTTTTTTTTTGTGGAGCAAGGGGAGGAAGGAAGGTGCATTTTGAAGTGTGGTTCTCTAAAGGAGGGTTGGTTTGGGTAGGGTGCTGCAGGGGGAGCTAGGGCTAGCATGTGGGCCTCAAGTATCTGAGGGCCAGAAAATGGAAAGGGGGAGATGGGTGAGGGTTCAGAGGAGAGGTGAAAGAAGA